>NC_091432.1:184791171-185477393 GCF_964237555.1 Oryctolagus cuniculus | reverse complement strand
CCGCAGCACACCAGCCGCAGTGTCCATTGCAGGGTGAACCAATGGAAAAGGAAGACCTCTCTCTCTCTCTCTCTCACTGTCTACTCTGCCTGTCCAAAAAAAAAAGTTTAGCACTGGCAACAGTTTTATCAAATGAAAAGGTGAAGAAAAAGAAGCATCATGTTTTTAATTAAGTTGTGTGAAAATAGAAAAATTATATCATTTACAAATTTGTTCTCAATACTTTTGTTAGAAATTTTCTTTATTTATATAAAGAGAACAACATTTACATATTTCATATACACACTTTTAAGAGCTTGATACTTTTCACCCTATCCTCCCTTTCTCCCACCCTCCTTCCCCATTCCTTTATTATTTTTAATTTTTATAATGACATATTTTCAATTTACTTTCTTTTTCTTTTTTTGAAAGAGTTACAGAGAAAGGTAGAGACACAGGGAGAGGTCTTCCATCTGCTGCTTCACTCCCCAGGTGGCCACAATGGCCAGAGCTGTGCTGATCTGAAGCCAGGAGCTTCTTCTGGGTCTCCCACGTGGGTGCAGGGGCCCAAGCACTTGGACCATCTTCCACTGCTCTCCCAGGTGATAGCAGAGAGCTGGATTGGAAGAGGAGCAGCCAGGACTCAAACTGGCACCCATATGGGATACTGGCGCTTCAGGCCAGGGCATTAACCTGCTGCGCCACAGCGCAGGCCCCTTCAATTTACTTCCTAATCACAAGCTTAACCCTCCTTCATGTGTTGTCTAATCTGAAATTATTTTGTATTAACATCCTTGACCTCTAAATAATTTAATTACTACCCTTCTTAGGCCTCAATCAAAGCATGTGTCACAATTCCCTAAATTTCAAGTTCAACTAGCAATATCCTCATTCTCCTGGGATAAATTCTCTCAGCTACATTTCCTCTTATCAAAAGTTTACTTCTGAGGGAAGGGCACTGTTTAAGACAAAACACCTTGATTTATCTTTTATCTCACTACCTATGGTTCTCCATAAAGCTTCCAGGATAGTTTACCAAGACTTGTAAAAGCATGTGTAGCTTCACAGTCTACAATAGGACGTTAGAGTCTTCTGAGGATGGTGCTGTGGTGCAGCATGCTAAGCTGCTCCCCAAGACGCTGGCATTCTGTCTCAGTTGCATTTCTTCCCATATAGCTCCCTGCTAATGTGCCTAGGAAAGCAGTGGAGGATAGCCCAAATATATAGGCTCCTGCCACCCAGGTGAGGAATCCAGATGGGATCCTTGGCTCCTGGTTTCAGTCAGAACCAGCTCTGGCTCTTGCTGCCATTTAGGGGAAGATATTCTCTCTCTCTCTCTCTCTCTCTCTCTCTCTCTCTCTTTCTCCCCCTCTTCCTCTCCCTCTCCTTCTCCTTCTTTTTCTATCACTCTGCCTTTCAAACAAATATATATTGTTTTTAATGAAAGAGTTTTCTGATATTTCTACATTTAATTATTGTTCAAAACTCCAATAACTGTATAAATATTCCTTAGATTTGGGGAAGATTTTAAGGCAAATTATAGACAATGCTGGGAAGATGAACATGGGTATAGATAGACAGAAGGTCTAGCTGTGATGCATGAGTGAGTGTGGCCAGCAGAACTCTATATGAAATGAGTCCAGAAGGTAACTGACAGAAGACTGTGGAAGAAGGAAGATGACAAAACTTCCTCAGCTAACCTGTTGATAAAGGAAAGGAAAAGTGTATGTGGTTAGATGGAAGGTTTTGGCAAGCACACTGGGGATTGGGAAAAAACAAACTCTGTACCACCTATTTTTTCAGACCTAAATAAATACAATTCATTCTATGTCTTCAGAGTATATGAGAGCATACCAAACATGGTCCATTTAATCCAAGACTTCTCAGAGGCAGACTATGTATACTAAAGCTGTAGTTTTCAAGTTTTAGGGAGAATTTTAAGCTATTTTACTCTTTTTCTATTACTTGTTAAGATGCAGTTGAGTATTACCATGATTGTGGGGCTACAAGATGACATAAATCTCAATCCTTAGATTCTGGGTTTTGGCTTGATATTTCAGGTCTGTGAAGAAATATGCTGTTCTACATTTCCCAGGGTGTTGCTGGGGGAAAGAACGGATATGTTCATGATGTATACAATTGCCAATGTAAATAATTGGTCAAGAAATTTCACTCCCCAAACACATACTCCTGAGGATATTATGAGACTGGGAAGAGATTCTGATCTTGTGCTGTGGGATGGCTAAAATTAGCTGTAGACAATTCCCTCACCACCCCTCCCCCACAATCAGGGGGCACACAAAGTATTGAATGAAAATAGAGTGTGTTTTGTTTTGTTGCTTTACAAGCATTTTTCACCCAATTTGAAGATACTGAAATCATCAGAATTATAAGTAACTAACAAAGATAGGGAATAGAGAAGCACCTATTTTAAAAAAAAAAAGTTTATTTAAGTTATACAAGTTTCATGTATTCCCTATATACAGTTTTAGGGACATAGTGATACTTCCCCCCCACCCTCCCTCCCACCCATGCTCCAAACCTTCTTCCTCCTCCCTCTCACATTCCCACTCTTAATTTTTTCCCAAAGAAAACTTTTATTTAAGGAATACAAACATCATGCATTTCATAAGTACAACTTTAGGAATATAGTAAGTCTTCCCACCATACCCACCCTCCCACCCACACTTCCACCCCTCCTCCTCCTCCCTCTCCCATTCCCAGTCCCATTCTCCACTAAGATCCATTTTCAATCAACTTTATACATAGAAGACAAACTCTTTACTAAGTAAATAATTCAACAATTTGCACAAACACCAAAAAAACTATTCAACAGTTGAGACAAGGGCTGTTCAAAGTCATTGCATCTAGAAGTAAATTTCACTTCTATTTGTTTTTAGAAACTTAATTAACTTTAAAGAAGCACCCAAGAATGATACACCTTTTGTGAACACTTAGACATAACTATAACTTATGAAACATAAGAATATCCTCCACTTAATACATTAAAAGAAAGTCAGTCCTCAATCCAGCGCCTTAGACCACTTGCCATGCTACTGCCCACTTGAGAATGAGTTTTATCATCAAACACCTAAGAAAACAGGCAGTGGAGTTAGACATGCAGGCATAACTAAAACTTGTGAGACATAAGAATATCCTCCACTTAATACACTAAAATGAAGTAAATCATTGAGAACAAATTTTACTGTTAACTCTCATAATACAACTATTTGAGGACAGGGGTCCTCCTGCATGGGAAGTTACTACACAGTGCCTCCTGTTGTTAATTTCACAATTAACACTCATACATGATGTCAGTGACCACGAGGTTCTTAACATGAGCTGCCTAGCCTACGGAAGCCTTTTGAAGTCACAAACCCATTAGATATTCAGACAAAACCATAAGCAAAGAGGAAGTTTTCTCCTCCCTTCAGAGAAAAGTACCTCCTTCGTTGATGACACTTCTTTCCACTGGGGTCTCACCCATGAGGTCCTTCATGTAGGACGTTTTTGGCCACAGTACCTTGGCTTTCCATGCCTTAAATGCTCTCATCCCACCCTTAATTTTTACAACAATCTATTTTCAGTTTACTTCATTATGGTAAAGTTACCTTACACTAAATAAAAAGAGTTCAACAAATAGTATGAAGAAAAAAAAACTTGTCCTCAATGAAAGAGACAAGGGCTGGAAACAAGAAAGAATCACTGAATCTCAAAATATCCATTTAGCTCCAATATATTACATTTCAGGTACTCTGTCAGTTATCATGATTAGAAAAAACATATATTTGTCTTTTTAGGACTGGCCTATTTCACTAGGTATAATGGTTTCCAGTTGTATCCATCTTGTTGCAAAAGGCAGAATATCAATTTTTTACAGCTGTGTAATACTCCATGGTGTATATATACCATAATTTCTTTATCAAGTCAGAGTTGATGGACATCTGGGTTGATTCCATATCTTAGCTATTCTGAGTTGTGCTGCAGATAACTCTTTAATATGCTGATTTCTTACGGTTTGGGTAAATTCCCAGGAATGGGATGGCTGGATCATTTGGGAGGTCTATATTCAGATTTCTGAGGTATCTCCACACTCTCTTCCATAGTGGCTGCACCAATTTACATTCCCACAAACAGTAGATCAGAGTACTTTTTCCCCACATCCTTGCGAGCATTTTTGATTTGTTGATTTCTGTATGAAATCATTCTAACTGGAGTGAGGTGAAAGCTCATTGTGATTTTGATTTGCATTTCCCTGATGGCTAGTGATCCTGAGCATTTTTCCAAGTGCCTGTTGGCCATTTGAATTTCCTCTCTTGAAAAATGTCTGTTCAAGTATTTCCAACATTCATTTCTAAATGTCAAGTACATAGTAAACTTTCAGTCTATCTTTGAAAGTAAAGATGAGATACCATAGGACTTATATATAGTTGATAGAATAGGCACTAATATCATATTATTTTCCTTTGTATTCTGAAATTTTGAGAAAGTTTTAATTTCTAGTGAACTAAATTTAATATTTGTCCTCCATGGAGTTTATATAAGCTTCAGTGTCATTTCTTTTTAGATATGGTTTATAGTTTTCTTTGTTTTTTGCAGTTTTTGTGTTAGGTAAGTCATTTTAGGATAATTTTTTTCTTAATGAAAGTCTTATGAAATTATAGATATACTTTTCAGGCTATTGTCTAGATTCCAGTAAAACTGCTTACATCTAAGTACACATAGGTGCTTACTGATATGATCAGTTAAGGTGTTAGTATGTTTATTTCTGCATGTTTTGCAAATTAAAATGTTAATATAATAGTAACATGTATAAAATGCTTCTAAATTAATAGTGTAACACAAATACTTTCCATTTTAATAGCTTTTTGCAAACAGTAGCTCTAATAGACAAGTATTTTTCCATTATTTGGTCCTGCAATGATTAGTAAATCCTCGCAATTTTGGACATCTATATCACTTAATTTTCTCCTGGTTTTAAATTTTAAGATAGATATGTAAACATAAAGCACTCTCTATACTTCAAATTGTCTTTTTTAAATGAATTCTTATAAACACAAGTGCTAAGTTAAATGTTGTAAATATGCCAAAGCTTTTGTTTTATGTTATCAGCTTTTTTCTTGAATAGGTTTATGAATCTGAATCCTAACAAGCAGCTTATTTCATCATCATCTATGTATTCTTTCTTTTTCTCTTAAATGGAAATAGTTTTCTTATTAGAAAATAAATCTACTTTGTCCCGTAGTAACAGTGATACCTCAAAATTCAGTAAGGAAAATAATTCTACAAGGTTTCAGTTTAGAGAAAGCACATCATTAGCAAGTCTCTGGTCGAGTATGATGGGCCCAGAAAATTGAAGCAAAGTGTAGCCAAAGCTCCAATCACTGAAACATAAGCTCATGATTCTTAGAGTACTTTATATAGACTATTGTAAAATTGCTGATTTAAACAATTCTTTATAAAGTACTGCTGTTGACAAAGAGTACAACAAGACACCTTGGTGCCTCTGTGGTTACTTACATATGCACATGTTCGAAGGCCATGTTCTTTAGTTTACTTTAATAGATCTTAATTCTGCTGTGCAAATAGTGTTCAGAACTTAAGAAACAATTTTTTTTTAACTCACAAGATATTTAAAGCAAATTCATGCTCAACAATTGTGATCAGCTTTGTGATTAGTCTTACACTGAATAGAACCTACCTTCAGAAATTCATGTATATGAAAACACTTCCTCAGAGTTCAGTCTTTAAGCAAACAAAGTTCATTCAGGAAGTATTTAAAAGCCCCTTATTTAGCTATCAAGGTATGGACACAATGAAGATCACAGAGTAAATACTCAAACATTTTATTGAGAAGTGTAAAGCTGCATGCTTGGTAAACTAGTAAGAGAAAAAAAATGGACATTAATTGGGGCTGGCGCTCTGGCCCATTGGGTAAAAAATGCAGTGCCAGCATTCTATATGGGGCCAGATTGAGTCCTGGTTGCTCTACTTCTGATCCAGCTCTCTGCTATTGCCTGGGAAAGCAGCAGAAGATGGCCTAAGTCTTGGGCCCCTGCACCCATGTGGGAGACCTGGAAGAAGCTTCTTGCTCCTGGCTTCAGATTGGCCCATCTCCAGCTGTGGTGGCCATTTGGGGAGTGAACCAGTGGATGGAAGACTCTCTCTCTCTCTCTCTCTCTCTCTCTCAGCCTCTGTCTCCCTCTTTCAAATAAATAAATCTTAAAAAAATAGATATTA
Organism: Oryctolagus cuniculus; assembly: GCF_964237555.1. Classification (NCBI taxonomy): domain Eukaryota; kingdom Metazoa; phylum Chordata; class Mammalia; order Lagomorpha; family Leporidae; genus Oryctolagus; species Oryctolagus cuniculus. The sequence goes on along the minus strand of NC_091432.1, from coordinate 185,471,174 downwards.
GTCAATAAACTTCTCATAAAATTTTACCATCTCAAAGCTCTTCTATATATGAATGAAATTTGTCGTTTGCATTATTATATTCATTCATTTATTTATTTGAAAGGCAGGGAGAGAGAGACATAGACCTTCCATTGAATCATTCCCTAAATGCCCACAAGAGCTAGGACAGGGCCAGACCAGACTCAGGAGCCAGAAACTCAATCCAAATTTCCCACATGAGTGAATGCAACCCAAGTTGCTGCCCATCACCTGCTGCTTCCCAGGGTAATCCAGGAAGCAGAGCCAGGAATTGAACCCAGGCACCCAGATATGGTATCCAAGCACCCCAAGCAGCATCTTAACCACTACACTAAATGCCCACCTCTCTTTCTTATTAGTATAGTTACCTCTTAAGAGCTCCTTATGTATTCTGTGCTATTGTTGGGGCTTTCAGCATTTTTTTTTTTTTTTTACAGGCAGAGTGGACAGTGAGAGAGAGAGAGAGAGAGAGAAAGGTCTTCCTTTGCTGTTGGTTCACCCTCCAATGGCCACCGCGGCCGGCGTGCGGCGGCCAGCACACTGCGTTGATCGAAGCCAGGAGCCAGGTGATTCTCCTGGTCTCCCATGCGGGTACAGGGCCCAAGCATTTGGGCCATCCTTCACTGCACTCCCTGGCCATAGCAGAGAGCTGGCCTGGAAGAGGGGCAACCAGGACAGAATCCGGCGCCCCAACCGGGACTAGAACGCCGGTGCAGCTAGGCAGAGGATTAGCCTATTGAGCCGCGGCACCGGCCCCATATTTTATCTTTAATCCTCAGAATCACATTATTGGAGCTCATGATGTTACCCTGATTTTACAAATGACAAAGGAGATTTTCAAATAGAATACATCCTCAAGGTAGTCTAATATTTAAGACCCTTGCTAAATTCATGTTTCTACCCAGAAGTCAAGCTAGCTCCCACTCTAACACAAATTCACAGTTGATGTGCTGGAACAAGTTGTTCAGAATGTAGTTACACAGAAGAGGCACTCATGTGACTCATTAGCCACCTTGAAAGTTCATCTATTCTTTAAATTAGCAGCATGCCCATGTTTAAAAGAATGTATGGCATTTTTTATAAAAGAGAAATTCAAAACTTCACATTTTGCATTTTTGCTCTTAGAAAACTTTAAGGATACAGTTCTTATTCAGCTTTTCTTTTTCTTGCCCACACACTACCATGCAAATAACAATAAGACAGAAATCAAAGCCAGACTTCTTTGGTATGGACGGCACTAGCAACCTGAGTTGTGTTTCCTCTATACCCTCAAGAGTAACCACAGCCAGACTAGATACATTTTACCTTTTCAAAACTTGACACTGGCTTCAAATGTAGTCTTTCTTTCTCAAGGTAACTGTTTTGAAACTCTGTCATTCAGCATTATAAAAACAAAGGCTTCTATTAAATAAAAATTTTCAGAGGAAATACTTATATGCCCATTTTGGAGGTCAAAAAGTTTAACTTAACAATAACAGAAAAGATATATTTTAATGTGTTAGATCCTACTATTTTCCATGGAATGAACACAAACAATATACATAAATCAATTCGTCAAGTATCCTAAAACACCTGCTTCTTCAGAAGAAATTGCTATAGAAACTAAAAAATAAGTTTGTGCTATTCTTTGTTTAAAACATGATGAAGCTGACTGTGAAAGACATTATACATTTCTGCTTTTTTGTCTTCCTTTGCCTGGCCAATTTGTCTTCCGGATCTTCTATTAGAAGGAACCAATTAAAAAAGCATGAGTAAAAAGTGGCTTCTATTCACAACAAGGATTCTAAATCAGAGGTAAATTTGGTGAATCATCTCCTCCCTGGCTCTTTGCCATTCATATCTTTTGGTTTTGAAATTCGTTTCTTTTTGAGCTATGGTTGTTATGAGGTGTTGTCAGGCCTGTGACATGGTTATTGTGCATGGTAGAAGGTGGTAGTTTTTGATCAGTGTCTTCAAAGTTAAAGCTTGGAAAATAATAGCTGAACATCAAAACCCAGTGCCATAATGGAGTTAACATTGGACTCTTTCAGGTGGCCCCAGGGAATGCCTTAATTCGCACAGTGAGCTTTACTATAATTAGTTATTTATAATGACATAATAAGATTTACATGGAGACATATAACTTGAGATTCATAATGAAGTGATTCTCAGGAAAATCATTACCAGAAGAAAAATAAGAAAACCTATATATTTATTTGTTTTTATTCCCCACTTTTTTCTGAATCTGTAACTTATTATATCTCAGATATTGAAACATCTCTATATTATAAGAATATGCAGGTTTAATTTTCTAGGTATTGTATGCAACTTTTTTATATCTTGCTTAATACAGCTATTAGCCTTTAAACTTTTGGTTGTACATTTTTCTATATTACTACTATTTTTCAAAAAATAAAATATTTGCAATTGCCTTTTATATTGTTATTTCTGTTTATTTCTTTTAGCATATAAAACTACTGGTAGCATCAAAAAAGATAAAAACATTTAATTCATGTAACTATGTAAATAGCACAATTGGCATACATACAGACACACTTGTAAACTTCAAAAAGTATGTTTGTGTACACACATACATATATACAGAAAATATGTACACACATATATGTACATATATATATGTATATATAATTTCATATAGATATTTTATATATAAATGATTTCTTAAACTATAAAATCATAGGTGGAAAATACACAATAAAAAGTCAAATAAATTAATACTTAAAATTTAAATGTGCCATATGTTTCTCTACTACAGAGGATCAATGGGGTACAATAAGAAACTCATTATGTCAATGGAAAGAGCAGCTAGGCTCTGTCAAGATGTCTATTCAGTTATCTTCTGAAACAGAAAAAAAAAGGAAATAGTGGATACATTCCATTTCTTCTCAGGTAGAACTGAATATGACAGCCTGTAGTCAATGCAAAATGCAAATATACCTTCCTTCTTTGTATCTAATTTGTTAAACTATATTTTAATTGCCTTTGCTTATTTTCCCCAGTATAGGCAAAGATGTCTAGGATCTCACTATTTAAGTTATTCTCATAAAAATTAAGGCTTTTCCTAAGTACCTAAATAGTCCAGTGGTGGCATGCAACAGACAAATTGAGACAGATAAATTACTTGAACCTTAAAGAAAGTCATAATATGTCTAGTTTTATTTTACGGACTTCAGGGTAAAATGAATGTCACAATAATATAACTCATTCCCATTAAACTTTTGTGTGATTTGGAGTTCTCAAGGCAGTCATTTTCTGTTCTGTAGAATGTAGCTTTAGATATTCTGTTTTTAAAATTTCACTTTAAGAATCTGCTGAAAGCAATAAAAATGAGAAACTTAACATATGCAAATACAAGCAAAATTCTATGTAGAATTTCAGGAGTACTTTGAAATTGACAGCCCTAAGATATAAGATTCCTAAAGATCCTGGCTGGCTTAAAATTATATAATTTTACACTAATGCCATCTAAAACTTTTACCTAATAACATCTAAACACAGGGCACATATACAACACTGATAAGGTTCTGAAGCCTACTGTGGGAGGAACTCAACAAAGTATCAGGAATATTAGAACACAAAGTGTTCTCAATATTGATTTAATTTTCTCTGTTGATAGATACAATGAACCATATCTATACTTATGTTTTAACCAAAAAAAAAAAAAATGGAATTGAAATAGAATGAGAGAATAAACCTGAGAAAGGTAACGCCCAGCCATTTGGCTCAGTAACTCATATTCTTGAATTCATATTCTTTCTACATCATCTTCAACATTCTCAGTGAATTGAGAAATGTTGAACAACTGAAGGGACAAAACAAATATGTTCCCCCTATTAAGTATTCACCACGCTGCAAATGTTAAACTCCTCAGAGATTGTTCAAGATTTCATGCATCAATAATGAATTCAAAAGCAAAAAGCATCAATTCTAAAGGCAAAATTCACATTATTATCTATAATGAGTACAACCATTTGAAATCCTAGAACAGGTGGTGATTCCACAGTCATTCAAATTCCAACTTTCTCAGGGGTTCTCTCTTAATGTGTTCCGATTCTGTAGAATTTTTTAAAAATCCATTGAAAGTTAAGAACTTCTAGACATTAATGATACTCACATTATTTGAATTTGTGTATTTTAAATAATATACCAATTTCATTTTATCTGAGGGTAATTGCCCTCCTGTTCAAATGTCTGCTGGCTTCAATGCAATGAGAAGCGCACCAGCCTTCATATACTAGTCAGATGGAAAGAAGTGTCTTTCTGTCAATAGTTTCTGAGATTGTCAGGTCCTCAACAGAGCTATGGACATTTGAAATCTGATATTGAATGAAAGCAAGAAGAGAGATTCTAATGGGGAAAAGGCAGGAATCCTCTCTTTTGCTAATGTTTTAATCTCTTCCTCGTGATTGATTGCCTTTTTTTTTATGCAAAAGCAAGAGGATTTATTCAGTGTCTGCGCAGATGGGCCCCCTGAACTCGGGAGTCCAGAGAGCGCCTCCAGTACAAGCCACACGGTTTATATACCTGCAGTGACCAGTGATTGATTTTTTATCATAGTCACCTGCTAGCTCCTATCATCTGTCTTGCAAAGCTCTCCTTTTATGCTCCTAAAATCTCATTCCTTCTGACTTCCTTTACAGCCAAATCTCAGGGAGTTGTCTACACACTCTGTGTCTACTTCACCATCACATATTAACTGATCATCTTCATCAATGGTCTATTCCTTCTGAACAGAAACACATATGTGGTGTAGTCACCAATGATTCCCATACTACCAGATCAAAGAATCCTTTTCAGAATTCATCTTGCTCATCACTTCAGCAGTGTTCAACACAGTTGAGCTCAGAATATTTCAAGTTCTCTTCTCTCAATTTCTATGACACCATAATTTTCTATTTTTCCCCTTCTTCTCTACCTATCAATCCTACTTGCTCACTCCTCTTTTCTTGTTCATTTGTAAGCTTGTCATGTGTAGCTACAATTATTCGAAGTCTACCTCCTTCCATAGGACAGGAAACAGAATTGTTTTGTTTCCCATTGAATTGTCAGTGCTTGAATAACCATTAGTGTTCTCATACACCAAAAAAATGTCAGTGATTGTTAGACTGCATCAAAAAACAAGTCAAGCTATATGTTGTCTCCAAGAAACTTACTTTAAATACACAGACATATGTCAATTAAACATAAAGGATGGAGAACAAATAAGTACATTCATGTGAATGTTCCTCCAATGCCAAGATAATTATTTTTAATAATTTAAAAGAACACTAAATCTTTTGCTTCCCACCTTCATGGAGTGATAGGGACTGGATTTATCATTCCTCCAGACACAATTGAAAAAAGCAGACAAACACATATCGAACAATGGTTTTCAGCCACGAGATGACTGCAACAGTAGCCAGAAGATAATTAAAAAAAAAATAAAGAAAATAAAGTTCCATCAAAGCAAACAAGAGCTGCTTGGAAAAAGAGGATATAGTTAACAGTATCAAACTCAAAGTCATCCAACTAAAGACAATACGTTCATTGATTTTAGTAAAAGAAAAAAAATTGAAGAGGAGGTATTTTTGAAAAATCAGATAATTTAAGCAAAACACCACATGTACTTTTCATTTATAATTTCATGACCACAAATGATACTATATTTTAGGTGAAAAAAAAAAGGGGGAGAGAAAGAGAAGTGATCAACTGATATAATGTTGAGAAAGCACCACATGAGATATGCATAAATTAGGACCTCAACAATTGTGATAATATCACATGTTTTGTACACATTTAGTTTCCATTAGAAGCCCAGAAACAACTAAATAACTTACACAGTCACAGTACTTCACAGTATATTACAATCACAGCCACAGTACTTCAGTATACAGTATACAGTACAGTACTTCACAATATAATATAGGAAAGTATATTCTTAGTTATGAAATATTTGCCTGTAACTGGAGAAAAGTCTAAGCTTTTTTAACGATTTTCTTTATTTCTTTTTAAAATTGTTTGTGACATTATTTGTGACAGGTCCTGAAACATAGTATGTGCTCATTTCACTTATACAATAAATGGATATTATATGAATGAAAGAATAAGTAGAAGTCACTAAAAAGATCAACTATGCTCAATTGCTTGCAGTCTGCAGATTTATTATTTTCTTCATATTTAATAATCCTTTAAAATATTCTTTTGAATCAGCAGCTTGGTTCCATAAAAAAACACACTAGTATTTCTCTACAAAATACTTCAATGTCCTTTGTAATTTATCAATCATAAAAGATAATAGCTTCTCCTTTTTCCTCCTATGGAGCAACGTGACACTTCATTACCTTTATATTTCATTATAGACATGACTGTTGTTTTGTAATACCAGTAGCTCCCACAGAGTACCTTTCTCTTTAGGCCAAAATAAAAGGTTAGGATGACCTGACAGATTTCATTATAACTATCAGTACAAATGTTAAAATGTACCTTTAAAAATGTTGGAGTGACTTCAAATTAAACAATACTAAGTAAAAGTCCATGAAAAGAATTAGAAAAGGTAAATACAGTACATACTGCAGGAGGTTAGAATTGATATAAATACACATAGAAAAGATTGTGAGTGCCTTCTTTCATTGAAGGTCTTATTGCTAGTCAGCTTTATTGCTTTTGTTGCCATCATGCAACAGTAATACTTTATTCACAGAGCAGTGTAATATTTACTAATGGCACTATTGGTATTAATCATCAGTGTAACTACAGTATGTCCCTTAGCTAGTTATGCAGTTCATGGTTTTACAGATCTTTCTTTGTCAATATTATCATAAGCCAACCAAGCTTGATTCCTAGCTCCATTATTTATGATGAATTTCTGTCAAGTTCCCAAATCTATCCAATTATCAATTTCTTCAACTTTAAAATAGGAATGAAATAGTATTTTTTCCATTGGATATTTGTGAAGATAAAATATTGTATGTAAAGTAACATTACGTAATATATATCTTCAATAACTATATCTAGTGGTAATACTTTAAAAATCACGAGTTTCTACATTGGTGATTAAATTTTTAAAGAGATACTCCTCAAAATATCATAATGTAGGAATTATTTCTTTTGCTTCTTCAAGTGTAATAAGCTAGCATACAATTTTCCTGGGAGGCACATCAGTGAGTTAGCCTTTATTTCCTTAGATATCAAAATATTCTTATGCCATTTTTGACAGATTCTTCATAAATTCCCAAAAGTATAGATAAAGGCCTTTTTGGGCAAGTAGTTATATTTTCTCTCCATTTTCTCTCATAGGACATTTCTAACCACTTTCTCCAAGCACCTAAAAACTCATCACAATTCAGTTTCAAATTTATTAATCAAAGAGAAAAATCAAAAAGAAGGGAGTCTGAAAAAAATGCTAGATGAAAACAATACATAATGTTTCATGTTAATATTTTATAATTTGCTTACTACTAATAATCTGTTGGTGATTCACCATATACAACTATATACAAATGAAGAACACCTATCCACTAAACATCAAACATTCAAAAGCTATTGAGGACTGTCATTTTTCTTTTTTTAAGATTTATTCCATTTGAAAGCAGAGTTACCAAGCAAGAGAGAGGAAGAGGGAGAGGGAACATGGAAGAAAGAGAGAAAGCAGTCTTCCGTCTGCTGGTTCACTCCCCAAATGGCCACAATAGCTGGGGCTAGTCCAATATGAATCCAGGAGCTTGGAACTCCATCCAGGACCCCCACATGCATGTGGGTACCCAAACACTTGAGCCATCTCCTGCTGTTTCACCAGGTGCATTACCAGGGATCTGGATTGTAAGTGAAACAGTCAGGACTCAAGCTGGATCCCATATGGGATGCCAGTATAGCAGGAGGTGCATAACCCGCTGCACGACAATGCTGACCTCAAGGTCAGTCATCTTTCCTTACCTTATTTTAACATGACACAGAGATTTTTAATTTTTCATGATCAGAAATCTTTTGGAAAATAGAAACCATCCAAAATAGAAACTCCAACACAGGAAGACACACCTGTAAAATTTTCCATCTTAAATTTCACTGGGTTCCAATAACCACCTTAAGTTCTTCCATGAGTTCTCTAGGCTGCACTTATGGAATAAATACAATCCTTTATTTTGAATATGAAAAGTTACCTAGGGGCCAGCACTGTGGCATAGAAGGCTAAGCCTCTGACTGCAACGCCGGCATCCCATATGGGTGCTGCTTCAAGTCCTGGCTGTCCCACTTCCTATCCAGCTTCCTGCTAACGTGCCTGGGAAATCAGCAAAAGATGACCCAAGTGCTTGGGCCCCTGCACCCACATGGGAGACACAGAGGAAGCTCCTGGCTCCTGGCTCCTGGCTTCAATCTTGCCTAGTCCTAGTCATTGTGGGCATTTGAGAAGTGAACCAGCAAATGGAGGATCTCTCTCTCTCTCTCTCTCTCCCTCCCTCCCTCCCTCTCCCCTCCCTCCCTATCTCCCCTCCTTCCTTTCAAATAAATGAATAAATATTTTAAAAAAAATATTTTTTAAAATTACTTAAAAGTTGTCCCATTACTCTGCTTTATATTTGGAAAATCCTGTAGATAAGTAAGCAGTTTGCATAGGACAGATGCCCGTACACAAACAGATGTGTCCCCCTACCCATGCGTAGTCATCAACTCATAAAACATGTGTGCACATACAGGAGTCTGTACATTAGCTCTTCTCCCTGAGCCTCCTCCTGGTAAAATGGACAGAGAAGCAGCCCACCAAATTATTCACAAATCACTGAATGTAGATTTCACTTAGTGTACATGTTAGTGATGCTGTAGTTACAGTCTCTTATTCCAGAGATAGTAGATCGAGTATATTCCCATGATTCCAGATATTCCAATTACATTTGCATGAAGAGCTCACCCCTTGGAGACCTGTGCTCCCACACTAACCCTAAAATAGGTCATCAATATCAATTTCAACTACTAAGAGCACACACCAACAAAACTAATGATGACTGGATTTGTCATACATTTATTTTATATGCCCAATTTCTAGTTCTTATGACAATTCTCTAAAATGTGTGTTATTAGAAGAGAGGAGCTCAAAAACTCCAAAGATAAAGTAATGATAAGGAGAGGAAAATTTTATTACCCTGATTTGATCAGCACATATTGTTTACATTTACTGAAGTACCACACTACATTCCATAAATATGTATAATTATTATGTTAATCAAAAAATTTAATTGCTTAAAGAGATGTAAATGTTAACTAATCTGATTTGATCACCATACATTAAATGCATGTGTTAAATTATCACGTATACTCCATAAATATATGCAATTAAAATATTTTAAATGATTTTTTAAAAGATGTGTATTATTGTCATTATTTTACAAATGAGAAAATAAGACCTCAGAAAGACAGTGATTAGCCCAGGCCCAAATGTCAAACACATAATTTCTATTACACTACAGCCAAACAAACAAAAATCATTAGGAAATTTATTTCCTGGATATCTACCACAGAAAACTTATATAACCAGGCCCAATGCTCTTAATGCCCACCTAAAGAATGCATATGAAAGACAGAAAGTATAAAATATGTTCTCTCTCAGGTTAACTAGCAGTGACCCAATCTTTTTCTCTGTATGTCTTTCAAAATCAGTAAATTGGGGCTACCGCTTCTAAACTTGCAACAGTGTCTTAGGCACCCACATTATTATTTTAAGCCATTGCCTCTATTTCTACATGTCAATTGTTCATGCACTCAAATCTAGCAAGACTCTCTGCTTCTTCTCACTCTCTCTCCACTGCACCTCCACCTCTTCATTAAATGACAGACTGACAGACACAGAGAAGTATACCTTGTTTAAACATCTGTTTTATTACTGATGAGTGACTGCCCTTTGGGTAGACGAGGCTTGTTTCTTACCTTTCACTCAAGAATTCAGATGGTCTGATTAGAAAGCTGAATTGCTTAGAAGAGCCTGACAGATGCCTATAACTTGCTTTTAAGACCACCATGAATGCTTAGGCATTCCACTCAGACAATTTTCAATAGTGGAGCAACTACCTCTTTAGGTACCTGGCTGCATCATCAAACAAGCATTTAGCTGAAGAATCTCACTTCCACACCCAAGGATTAGTTTTCTTCTGGGAAATAATTGGACAAAGAACCATCTATTCAGTAAATGTTATGAGTGCGTTCAGGGTCAGTTACTGCACTGGCATAATGGAGTGACTGCTGAGAAGAAAGACTATTGGCAGAGCTAAAATAAAACCTAGAGAAAGTCAGAGAGAGAAAATAGAAGAATGGAAGCTCCAAATGTTATAGGAAGCACAAAGAAGAGTGTGGGTTTCATAAAGTAACCCATAGATCTTTTAAAATGTCACTGTTTAAAGCTCCTTTTTGAAAATAATTTAAAACAAAGAATAATTTGGGTCCAAAAACTAGGAACAATAATTGCTGATTCAGTGATACAGATGGAAATAAGCATAGAATTTTTTTTCTTTTTTTTTAACTTATATTTAATGAATATAAATTTCCAAAGTACGATTTATGGATTACAATGGCTTCCCCCCCATACCATCCCTCCCACCCACAACCCTCCCCTTTCCCACTCCCTCTCCCCTTCCATTCACATCAAGATTCATTTTCGATTATCTTAATATACAGAAGATCAGCTTAGTATACATTAAGTAAAGATTTCAACAGTTTGCTCCCACACAGAAACATAAAGTGAAAAATAATAGATGATTTTTTTTAAATGATGATGAAATCAGATCAGACCTATTGTCATGTTTAATCCCAGTGAGAGTCAAGTTGGGAGTTGATAATTTCTTTTTTTTTTTTACAGAGGATCAGTTTAGTATGCATTAAGTAAAGATTTCAACAGTTTGCACCCCCATAGAAACACAAAGTGAAATATATTGTTTGAGTACTCGTTATAGCATTAAATCTCAATGCACAGCACATTAAGGACAGAGATCCTACATGAGGAGTAAGTGCACAGTGACTCCTGTTGTTGACTTTACCAACTGACACTCCTGTCTATGGCATCAGTAATCTCCCTATGTTCCAGTCATGAGTTTCCAAGGCTATGGAATACTCTAGTTAAAATTTTTCATGAAAGAAAATTGGACTCGCTCTTTCTGTGCAAGTGTTATAGTCTACAAAACCAAGATGTGTCTGTGAATATGAAACCAAGCACATATCCCTAATACCATAATTTGAAAGCTCCTCTGTCTCTACTTTCATGATTCCAAGTTAATGCCCAACTAACATTACTCACTAAATTAAGGGAGTGTTGTTTGTGTCACAAGACTCAAAATCCAATCATCATGTCTATAGTTAACATCTTAACTCTAGAGTACATTATGAGATGCTTTCCAGGATACCAGGCCCTGATCAAACAAGGTGGTAACCCATCTACCCTCGGGCCTCCAACAGTCTAGAGGCCACTTTGTTGCCACAGCACTCTCATAGCAAAATGCCAGCTATTCTGTAATTAACTATCAAAGGAAGGCTCACTCACTGTGAAACGACCAGAGACCTGCACATGAGCTTGTCATGCGCTGCTCAGCTCCAGCTTTGATCTTTAAAATTCGCCACCTTGAAGCCCTTGAGGGGTCCAGGAGTGGAGTGAGAGCTGCCCGTATTCCTTACTATGGACTTTGCAAAAAGAACTCTCACTTGCTTCCTTTGCCTTAGCATTAGTGATTGCCTTGCTGAATGGCAGGCAAGTGAACCTAGATTTTATTCTGTTTTTCTTTGGTTCTATGACAAGTTCTAGAATATTAGGAGAAAGAAATCTGTTGTGGGTTGTGTTACTAGATTATACAAGCAAGATGAGGACAGCAAGAGGAGTCAGGAGTGACATGCAAATTACTGTAGAAGGTGTCCTGTACCCCTTTCCTCAGCCAACACCCTCATGGTGATGCTTAGCCTATGTGAAGCTCATGGGCTTTGACAGGTCATTTGCTCACCAGTGTCACTCTTCCGGATCTTCCCTTATGGGTTTCTTCCATATTTAGTTGCTCGCCCACACTAACCTAAATTATTCAAGGTGCAGCTTAAATGTCAGCTCTCAGGAGAAGTTTCTCTAACCATGCAATTTATAGAACTCCCTACCTGCTCTCAATCACATGCCCTATTGTATTTTGATTATATTTTCTTGTTTGAATAAAAAAAATCCTTAATCTTTTTCAGAAAAATCTCTGACTCATCACTATTTTCAGCAACCAGTACATGGTAGGCGCTCAATAAAATTTTATTGATTGAATCAAAACAGATAAAAAATAACAAGGAATCATACAAAGATAAAAGTATCTAGGGCTGCCATTGAGGCACAGCAGATTAAGCTACTGCCTGCAATGCCGGCATCCCACATGAGCACCAGTTCTCGGCCATTCCACTTCCCATCCCGCTCCATGCTAATGTGCTTAGGAAAGCAGTGGAAGGCTGCTAACGTGGGAGACCTAGATGGAATTATCAGCTCCTGGTTGCAGCCATCTGGGGAATGAACCAGCAGATGAACGATCTCTCTCTCTCTCTCTCTCTCTCCCTTTCTCTCTCTCTCTAATTCTGTATTTTGAATAAATAAATCTTTTTTAAAAAAGTATTTATTTTATTAATTGTGAAATATTTGTTCTCAAAACACAAAACCCTTGAAAGAGCTGAATTTGCGAACAGCCTTCCTTCAGTGAATTCACTCTCACTTCTTGAACTGAAGAGAATGAAGGTATAGGACAAGAATGAGCTGACACAATTTTTGTATTTCTGAAAAAACATCTGGGTAATGGGTCTTCCCCAACAGAGAAGACCCAGATCTAAGAAGACTTACAACGTCATTGGCGGAAACAAAAATGCCTGCCAGACCCCGTGCACCTGGATCTAACAAACACACGTGTCCCTCCAGAAACTGAGACTGCCTTCCACAGCATTGCCTTTCAATAGACTTTAACTCTGCTCTCTAGACTACACTGCCCAATAGACACCAAGTGTCACCAGTTTAACAAGAGCAGCTATGCAGCTCCCTTATCCAAAGACCCAAAGTGTAGGTAATTTGAAAGTGTTCATTCTAGTACTTTCACTTGGAGAAATGGATGAGAAATTATCTCCCCTCAATGGAAATATGAGGAACTAGAATAAGACTCTCCTTTAATGAATACTGGCACACAGGATATTTTCCAGAAGTTGTTACAGAAAGAAAATTTTGAAAAATTAAGGCAATGTAATAAGGACAGGAAAAAAAACTGTGGTTTTTGTTTTCTTATCTCTACAAACATGAGAAAACCAAGAATAGAAGTAAAATCAAAATTGCCACATACTTATACGTAGTCATATCCATAGAGTATATCAAAGGGTCTTGTAATTCCTTTCGCACATTAGTAATTGTGAGCTTCTTGAGGCCAGGGACCAAATCTTTCATCTTTTGAACTTTAATTCTTACTCCTCATTATCTGAAACATGATAAGGACTCAGTAAGTAATTGCTGAATTAAACTGATATTTCAGAATGAGATGATAAAGATTTTCTTGGGATCTATTGAGCTGTTTCAGAGAGCTGGAAAACAAATCAGACATATTCTTTGGCAGTTTGGAGAATGTTTGCAAAATACAGAATTTAACACAGTACATGGAAACAGTTTTTAACAATTCAGGCTAATAAAAAACAAAATTGACTGCTTATTTATTCTACAGGGATGTGATTGTGCAAGTGTAATAGAAAGTGCACTGACACTGGTCAGACCTTGTTCGCCTCACTCTAGACCCCTGGAGGAAAGATTGCAATACATCTCCCTGAAGACTGGGAGGGAACAACTTTAAAACGTGGGTCTGCCTTGCTCTAGAACACCAGAGTGTTGGGGGAAAGAGCCAAAACTCTGCAAGATGCTCAGCACTTTCTTCTTCTGGATGGGAAACTCCCTCCTGTACTTGTGTTGGTGGCACCACGCCCCTGAGTGGGACTTTGGAGCAAGAGATATTAAAAATGTGGCATCATCTATGCTTCTTGCATGTTGGCATCTGCTCCGGCTGTTTTTCTTACATTCACAACCTCCCTCCCAAGTCCACATGCATCTAGTGACTAGATCAAGTACAAGAGCCTGTAAGTCACATGGTCCCCTGACTGGAAATTGGGAAATTAAAGTGAGTATATGTGGTTTAATTAAAACAAATAAAAAGAAAAGGTGGTGCCAATTCATTGATATTTGTTTTTCAGATTTATTGAGATGTAACAAATACATTAAAATGTCTGATCACTTTTTCCCTATTATAAATAAGCTATGAACTTCTAAATGATAAAAACTGAGGTAAAATGCATTCTTGTGTACAGTTCAATATGTTTTTGGTAACATATATACTCATATAACCACCACCACCAGAATGGAGGTAAAGTACATTTTCATCATCTTGCAAAATTCCCTTTGCAGTGAACCCATTATCCCCATTATTAATCTATGGCAACCAATTTTCTTGTTAAGGTCATCACAGTTTTTCTTTTGACAGAATAAAATATAAATGGACATATAGAGTATATACCTTTATGTCTGGTTTCTTTTACTTAACACAATGCTTATAAGACCCATTCACATTGCTGTATGTACCACTAGTTCATTGTTTTTTGTTACTGAGTAATATTCCATTATGTTAATATACCAAAATGTTTTTCCACTCATCAGTTAATGAATATTTATATTAGATTTAATTTTGAGCTATTGAGAATAAAGCTGCTGTAAACATTATGTGCAGATGTTTGTGTAAACACCTATTTTTATTTCTAGACAGTAATGACTCAGGAACAAATTTTAGGGTCTTTGTGGTGAGTGTATGTTTCCTTTAGTATCCTTATCTGTTTCTGGCATTGTCTGGGAAGAATTCTCTATTTTTCTACTTCCTGGAAGAGTTTACAAAAACCAGGGACTAATACATCCTTAAATTATAGAATTCAGCAGGTAACCCATCTTAGACTAAAGAGGTATTTTGGGTTTGAGGGAAAGACAATTTTAAATTTACTATATTTAAATTTAGTAGACCTAAAAGATACAAGACTTTCAGGTTATTTTTCTTCATGAATGAGCTTTGATAGTCTGTGTCATTTAAGATTTTTTCCATTTTATCTCCATTGTGAATTTATAAGTATTAAATTATTTGCAATATAGCCTTATTATCATTTTGTGTCTGATACTTCAGTAATGATTTACCCTTTCTTGTTGATAATTTATATCTTCATTCAGTTTTCTTCATTTATCAGTTTTATCAGATTCCTTGATATTGAACTTATTGCATTTTTAAATTCATGTGTTAAATATTAACTACATGTCCATTTATAGCCTTATTAGACTCTGGTTTATATTTTATTTGGGTTTTCCATAGTCTTTAATAATTTTTTTTACAAACTTAACCACTTAAAATTTTTACTTAATTTTTTATCAATTTTGAATTTACAAAACAAAAATTGTGAGGTGGTACTACAATAAATTCCCATTTATCTCTCACTCCAACTCCCTTATTAACTTTACATTAATATATTTGTCACAAATCAAAAACTAACAACTCTATATACATATAAGGTACAATGTGATATCTTGATAGTTTTACATGTAGAACAATTAAATCAGTTTTTTTAAACATTTATTTAGTAAATATAAATTTCCAAAGTACAGTTTATGGATTACAATGGCTCCCCCCCATAACTTCCCTCCCACCCGCAACCCTCCCCTTATCTACTCCCTCTCCCCTTCCATTCACATCAAGATTCATTTTCGATTCTCTTTATATACAGAAGATCGATTTAGTATATATTAAGTAAACCTTTCATCAGTATGGACCCACACAGAACATAAAGTATAAAATACTGTCTCAGTACTAGTTATAGCATTAATTCACATTGAACAACACATTAAGGACAGAGATCCTACATGAGGAGTAAGGGCACAGTGACTCCTGTTGTTGACTTAACAGTTTGACACTCTTGTTTATGGCGTCAGTAATCTCCCTAGGCTCTAGTCATGAATTGCCAAGGCTATGGAAGACTCTTGAGTTCGCCAACTCCGATCTTATTTAGACAAGGTCATAGTCAAAGTGGAAGTTCTCTCCTCCCTTCAGAGAAAGGTACCTCCTTCTTTGATGGCCCGTTCTTCCTACTGGGTTCTCACTCGCAGAGATCTTTCATTTAGGTGTTTGTTTGTTTGTTTGTTTTCCCAGAGTGTCTTGGCTTTCCATGCCTGAAATACTCTCATGGGCTCTTCAGCCAGCTCCGAATGCCTTAAAGGCTGATTCTGAGGCCAGAGTGCTGTTTAGGACATCTGCCATTCTATGCGCCTGCTGTGTATCCCACTCCCCATGTTGGATCATTCTCTCCCTTTTTAATTCTATCAGTTAGTATTAGCAGACACTAGTCTTGTGTGTGTGATCCCTTTGACTCGTAGACCTATCAGTATGATCTACTGTGACCTGAAATTGATCACTTGGACTAGTGAGATGGCATTGGTACATGCCACCTTGATGGGATTGTATTGGAATCCCCTGGCACTTTTCTAACTCTACCATTTGGGGCAAGTCCGATTGAGCATGTCCCAAATTGTACATCTCCTCCCTCTCTTATTCCCACTCTTATATTTAACAGGGATCACTTTTCAGTTAAATTTAAACACCTAAGGATAATATGTGTTAATTACAGATTCATTCAATAGTATTAACTAGAACAAAAATACTAAAAGGGATAAAGTATTACATTGTACAACAACAGTCAGGACAAGGGCTGATCAAGTCACTGTTTCTCATAGTGCCCCTTTCACTTCAACAGGTTTCCTTTTTGGTGCTTGGTTAGTTGTCACCGATCAGGGAGAACATATGATATTTGTCCCTTTGGACAAATTAGTTTAACAAATCCATCAGCTGACATACTTACTACAAGTTTACATTCCCCACTAGACTGTGAGCTAATAAGTGCAAAAACTATGTGATTAGAATAGTACCAGTTATATACTTAATTCTTCCTAAAAGAAAGAGGAGGCTTCCTTTTTTGGATAGATTTTTTCTGAAATACTATGTGAATAATCCTCAAATGATACTTTAATCTTAGAAGGTTCCTTTGAATAAAAAAGAAAACTTGCCCAATTGATATCATGACCAACTGATGCTTTTAGGTTCAAAGCATTTTATCTTCAAATTGTCTTCTTCTGTGAAGCTGTACTCTATATTTAATAATAATGAAATCTAACAATGGTAATTCCTATTAGATGGTGAATCTTTACACGAGCTTGTCAGTCTTTAGACAGCCTGGTCTGCCTCCAGATAAAGACCATACCCTGTCCAGGCATGATACATAGGGAATCCATGTCCTATCACTTAGTTTAGGTAACTCAATCATGTTACAATATAGCTCCTACAGATCCACAGAAGATGCAAAGGACCCCCCTCCCAATAGTGCAGCTTCTTATTCCAGAATGCAGTCAGGTGGGTTTTTCAGTGCACTTGACTGCCAATATTTCTTTAGCAAGAGACCCGGAATGTAGCCTAGGAAATTAAATTCCTCATTTAAAATTGGAAACTCTTTCTGATGACTTATGATGCTTCAGGAAGAGACAAAGTTGCCAGGGCATTTTAAGCTTGGTTCAAGTCAGGTCTTTCCTGGCTACAGATTCATATAATGAGAACTTGTTTCTGTATATTGCCTTTCAAGGCCAGGGATAGGTAAGAAATTAGACACAATCCACAAATTCACAAATTTTGAGGCCCTATACTCAGGCATCTGAGAAGATATGGAATGGCATCTAAATATTCTTTCCATGCTGTTTTGGTTCCTCAGATAACCCAGGTGAATCTAATACAAGTTGTTAAAAGGCATTTTAAGAAACACTCTTCGGTCCTGCACTTAAATAGAGAATACACATTTTAAATTAACAAATGCAATTGTGTTTTATAAGTGCGAGGGTGAAGATAAGCATGCAACACAGTTGAGTCACAAATCTTAGCATTGCCATTGTCCTTAATTGGAACAAGGATGTCAGAAGAGGATTCCTTTGGAATGTGATGCCTGAGGTAAGTCCTGGAAGGTGACTTTGCCAAATGGAAAGCAGGAAGAGTAGAAGAGGGAAAGGATTCTCCTGATAAGACTTGCTTGATAACAACACTCACCAGTGCTGGTGGCTGATCATGCTGACTTTCAGTTCCTTGCCTGTTTGTTTTTGTGGAGGTCCTCTATTTCTGTATGCAACATATACTCCATATAATGTTATCATTAGGAGGAGAGATAGAGCAAAGTAAGTGAAACATGGAGTAACTTTGCTGTGGCCTGCCTCCAATTCCAGCTTCCTACTAATACACACCCCAGGAGGCAGCAAGTAACAGCCCAAGTAGTTAGGTTCCTGCCACTCACACAGATTGACTTCCTGGCGCCTGGTCGCAGTCTGAACTGGCTGCCATGGACAGCTGGGGAGTGCATCAACAGATAGGAGATCTGTATCTGCCTCTCTGTCTTACTCTGTCTGCTTGCTTTGCAAATAAATAAATAAGTAAATAAATGTTAATATTCACAAAATATTCAATATAGTTTCTAGAACCACAAATGGAAGTGATGAATATGTTCTCTGTCTCGATTATGGCTAGGGTTTTACAGGTGTATTCATATTTAAGATGTTATCAAGTTGCGCACTTTAAATTTGTGCAAGTTTATTGTATGATAGTTTTACATGAATAAAGCCTACTTATCTATCTACCTATTTATCTAAAAGAATGGTTTCTACGTTTACAGTCTCTATAATAATAATACATAATAACCTTTCTCACTTCCCATGTTGGATCACTCTCCCCTTTATTTACTCCATCGGTTAGCGTTAGCAGGTACTAGACTTGTCTATGTGCTCCCTTTGACTCCCAGTCCCTCCACCATGACCAACTGTGAACTGAAACTGATCACCTGGAACAGTGAGATGGCATTGGTACATGCCACCTCGATGGGATTGAATTGGAATCCCCTGGTATGCTTCCAACTCCACCACTTGGGGCAAGTCAGTCTGAGCATTTCCCAAATTATACATCTCTTCCCTCTCCCATTCCCACCACCATGTTCAACAGGGATCACATTTCAGTTAATTTTCTTTTTTTTTTTTTTTTTGTCAATGCTGTATCCATTTTATTATTTTTTAAGTATTCTATGTATTATAACATTATATTCTCTTCAGTGGTGCCTTTTATTCCTCCTTAGTACTACATAGAATCCTGTGCCCTTCTAGACAATTACTGAACTACAGCAGAGTAATGATACTATCACATAGAAATATGAGTCCCTAAAACACCAATAGATCAGACATCTTTACATAATAATATTATACAGTCTTATTTTAAAGAATTGTATCTATTCCCAGCATTAGTGTTTCCTGATCTCTGCCAGTATGGACTAGGTATTTTGGTTTTTTTTGTTGTTGTTGTTGTTTTTTTGTGTGTGTGTGTGTTTCTCTCTTTTTTTTTTTTTAATCTTTTATTTAATGAATATAAATTTCCAAAGTACGACTCATGTGTTACAATGGCTTCCCCCCCATACCGTCCCTCCCACCCACAACCCTCCCCTTTCCCACTCCCTCTCCCCTTCCATTCACATCAAGATTCATTTTCGATTATCTTAATATACAGAAGATCAGCTTAGTATACCTTAAGTAAGTATTTCAACAGTTTGCTCCCACACAGAAACATAAAGTGAAAAATAATAGATGATTTTTTTTAAATGATGATGAAATCAGAGCAGACCTATTGTCATGTTTAATCCCAGTGAGAGTCAAGTTGGGAATTGATAATTTCTTTCTTTTTTTTTTTTTTTTTTTTTTTTTTTTTTTTACAGAAGATCAGTTTAGTGTACATTAAGTAAAGATTTCAGTCGTTTGCACCCCCATAGAAACACAAAGTGAAATATACTGTTTGAGTACTCGTTATAGCATTAAGCCTCAGTGTACAGCACGTTAAGGACAGAGATCCTACATGAGGAGTAAGTGCACAGTGACTCCTGTTGTTGACTTTACCAATTGACACTCCTGTTTATGGCATCAGTAATCTCCCTATGCACCCGTTATGAGTTTCCAAGGCTATGGAAGCCCCTTGAGTTCTCCGACTCTTATCTTGTTTAGACACGGTCATAGTCAAAGTGGAGGTTCTCTCCTCCCTTCAGAGAAAGGCACCTCCCTCTTTGAAGACCTGTTCTTTCCACTGGGATCTCACTCACAGAGATCTTTTGCCAGAGTGTCTTGGCTTTCCATGCCTGAAATACTCTCATGGGCTTTTCAGCCAGATCCGAGTGCCTTTAGGGCTGATTCTGAGGCCAGAGTGCTATTTAGGACATCCACCATTCTATGAGTCTGCTGAGTATCTCACTTCCCATGTTGGATCACTCTCCCCTTTATTTACTCCATCGGTTAGCGTTAGCAGGTACTAGACTTGTCTATGTGCTCCCTTTGACTCCCAGTCCCTCCACCATGACCAACTGTGAACTGAAACTGATCACCTGGAACAGTGAGATGGCATTGGTACATGCCACCTCGATGGGATTGAATTGGAATCCCCTGGTATGCTTCCAACTCCACCACTTGGGGCAAGTCAGCCTGAGCATGTCCCAAATTATACATCTCTTCCCTCTCCCATTCCCACCACCAAGTTCAACAGGGATCACATTTCAGTTAATTTTCAACACTTAAGAATAACTGTGCATCAATTACAGATCTAAACCAGTCATATTAAGTAGAACAGATAAAAAAAAAAAAAAACTACTAAGAGGGATAATGTATTAAGTTGTTCATTAACAGTCAGGGCTATGCTGATCAAGCCACCATTTCCCATAGTGTCCACGTCACTCGAACAGGTTTCCCTCTTGGTGTTCAGTCAGTCGTCACCGATCAGGGAGAACATATGGTATTTGTCCCTTTGGGATTGGCTTATTTCACTCAGCATGATGTGTTCCAGATTCCTCCATTTTGTTGCAAATGACTGGATTTCGTTGTTTCTTACTGCGGTATAGTATTCTAAAGAGTACATATCCCATAATTTCTTTATCCAGTCTATCGTTGATGGGCATTTAGGTTGGTTCCAGGTCTTAGCTATTGTGAATTGAGCTGCAATAAACATTAGGGTGCAGACCTCTTTTTTGTTTGCCAATTTAAATTCCTTTGGGTAAATTCCAAGGAGTGGGATGGCTGGGTCGAACGGTAGGGTTATCTTCAGGTTTCTGAGGAATCTCCAGACTGACTTCCATAGTGGCTTGACCAGTTTGCATTCCCACCAACAGTGGGTTAGTGTCCCTTTTTCCCCACATCCTCGCCAGCATCTGTTGTTGGTAGATTTCTGCATGTGAGCCATTCTAACCGGGGTGAGGTGAATGGCAGATGTCCTAAATAGCACTCTGGCCTCAGAATCAGCCCTAAAGGCATTCGGAGCTGGCTGAAAAGCTCATGAGAGTATTTCAGGCATGGAAAGCCAAGACACTCTGGCAAAAGATCTCTGCGAGTGAGATCCCAGTGGAAAGAACAGGTCATCAAAGAAGGAGGTACCTTTCTCTGAAGGGAGGAGAGAACCTCCACTTTGACTATGACCTTGTCTAAACAAGATAAGAGTCGGAGAACTCAGAGGGCTTCCATAGCCTTGGAAACTCATGACTGGAGCATAGGGAGATTACTGATGCCATAGACAGGAGTGTCAATTGGTAAAGTCAACAACAGGAGTCACTGTGCACTTACTCCTCATGTAGGATCTCTATCCTTAATGTGCTGTACATTGAGATTTAATGCTATAACGAGTACTCAAACAATATATTTCACTTTGTGTTTCTATGGGGGTGCAAACTGTTGAAATCCTTACTTAATGCATACTAAACTGATCCTCTGTAAAAAGAAAAAAAAAAAAAAGAAATTATCAATTCCCAACTTGACTCTCACTGGGATTAAACATGACAATAGGTCTGCTCTGATTTCATCATCATTTAAAAAAAATCATCTATTATTTTTCACTTTATGTTTCTGTGTGGGAGCAAACTGTTGAAATCCATACTTGATGTATACTAAGCTGATCTTCTGTATATTAAGATAATCAAAAATGAATCTTGATGTGAATGGAAGGGGAGAGGGAGTGGGAAAGGGGAGGGTTGTGGGTGGGAGGGACGGTATGGGGGGGAAGTCATTGTAATCCATAAGTCGTACTTTGGAAATTTATATGCATTAAATAAAAGTTAAAAAAAAAATTACAGAGTTCAACCAATAGTTTTAAGTAGAACATAAAAAATACTAAAAGGGTAAAGTATTAAGTTCTTTTTTTCTTTTTCTTTTTTTTGTTTGTTATATAGTTATTTTTTATTTAATAAATGTGAATTTACAAAAAAAAATAATACATAATAACCATTTAAAGCTCCGTAATTTATCAGATTACTGCATCTGAGCTATTCAAATAAACTTTACAAGGAAAACTATTTCAAGATAGAAAACAGAGACTGGGGGCCAGCGCTGTAGCTCACTTGGTTAATCCTCTGCCTGAGGTGCCAGCATCCCATATGGGTGCAGGGTTCTAGTCCTGGTTGCTCCTCTTCCAGTCCAGCTCTCTGGAAATGCTTGGGCCCCTGCACCCATGTGAGAGACCAGGAGGAAGCACCTGGCTCCTAGCGTCAGATTGGCGCAGCACCTGTCATAGCGGCCATTTGTGAAGGAAGACCTTTCTCTCTCTCTCTCTCTCTCTCTCTCTCTCACTGTCTATAACTCTACCTGTCAAATTAAAAAAAAAAAAAAAGAAAGAAAACAGAGACTGAATATTTATAGAAAGTAGGGTACAATATAGAAGTTATAAGACATTCTTTACCAACATCAAATAAATCTCAGAGATTAATTGACAGGTATTAGGTTATAGGTAGATAAAAGAAGTTCTGGGATTCAATTGCACAGTATGTTAAAGATATAATATTAATTTAGTGTATTTTTTTATTTTTTTTTTAATTTTATTTACTTGAGAGGCAGAGCTACAGAGAGGGAGAGATAGAAAGACTTTCCATCCACTGGTTCACTCCTCAAATGGCCACAACAGCCGGAGCTGAGCCATTCTGAAGCTGGGAGGCAGGAGCTTCTTCCAGTTCTCCCACATGGGTGCAGGGGCCCAAGCTCTTGGGTCATTTTCCACTGCTGTCCCAGGCCATAGAGAGAGCTGGATTGGAAGAGGGAACAGCTGGGACATGAACCCTTGCCTTTAAAGGATGCTGGTGCTGAGGTCAGAGGCTTAGCCTACTATGCCACATTGCAGCCCACATTTCTCTATTTAAAAGAAAAATAACTAGCAAATAGGATTTCTGGATGTTTTAACTGTAAATAAATGTTAAGTGCTTGAAAGGACAAACATATTACCCCTACTATAAATTACACCATGTATACATATAATAAAACATCACATAGTACCCCATAAATATGCCCCATTTTATATGTCTGTTAAAGTATTTTAAAATTTAAAAAATTAAGATTTGGCAACTAAATACTTATTGATTTGAAAATTTTAAAAAATCTGTAGACTTTGATGGCAATAAAATTTTTTAAAATTCATTCAAAACATCCTATCAATAAAACCTTGGTTATGTCTTTTAGGCTAAGATGTGGAAGATGAAATACTATGATTTATCTAATGCTCATGTTCCTCCTCTAGAAAATAGGGATAATCAAAACTACCCCATGGAATTTTAAGCATAACATTAAATTATCTAAGTAGGGGCTAGCATTGTGGCATAGCAGGTTAAGCCACTGCCTCAATGACAGCATCCCAAATGGATGCTGCTTTGAGTCCCAGCTACTCCATTTCAGATCCAGCTCCCTGCTAATGTGCCTGGGAAAGCAGCAATGGATGACTCAAGTGTTTAGGCTCTTGCTACCCATATGGGAGACCCAGATGGAGTTCTAGGTTCCTTGCTTTGGCCTGGCCCAGCTCTAGCCATTGTAGCCATTTGGGGAGTGAACAAGAGGATGGAAGATATCTTCCTCCCTCTATCTCTGTAACTCTGTGTTTCCAATAAAATAAATGAATCCTTAAAATAGTTTATGTATTGTGTCTGCTACAGTCCGTAAAACAGTCAATGTTCAGTAAATATTAGTTCGTTCCTCCACCTCATTAAGAAACCACAAAATCATATTTACATGACCACAAAGAAAATGTTTGTGGTAGCAAAAAACAAAATTGTATTATGTAATATGGTGTTGCTCTACTTGTAACCTTTTAATTAAAGGAGCAATTTATGCAATCTAATCTAAATAAAAGTGTGGTTTTGGGAGTTAAAATAAACATTCACAATTCCCCTTGAAATTAGGATAAACCCATGTTTCTTTAAACTCAGGGTAAGAGAGAATATTTGTAGCAAAACATCTGAGAAGGACTATGGGTAAAGATCCAACTCCCCATAGTGTTTTTTAAGATCTAAGACAAAAGATGTTACATTGAGTTTTATGGGATAAAAGAAATATTTTAATGGAAATAAAGAAAAATTTACACGTGTAATTTTTTAAATAATCTGAAATATTCTGACCTTGGTTTAAGTTTATATAATTCAGAAGGAAAAAAGCAAACCTGTGAGAAATCTTGTTAATAAGAAGACAAATCTTAGATATTGATATTCAGTGGGGGAAATATCTAGTATGAAAATGAGACCAATATCCCCGGAATTTCCTGAATAAAAACTATCTTGGCTATTTCCTGACCTGTAAAATTCTAAATTCAAGTTTTAAGTTCCAGTATGTCAGGATAAAATAATAACAATTGTGATAGGAATGGAACAGGTAAATTTATCTCACTGACTGTTCTGGGAAGCATTTATTAGAGGTAGTTTAGCACACCCCCCAACCCCTCCCACACACACACACAGAGTATGGCCTATTCTTCAACACTATTAAAATGCAATAGCACCACTCACTTGACCTGTGCCCCAGAATTGTCACTATAAGTATAGTTCATGTCTATTTACTTTACCAATCCCTTCTTTTAAAGAAAGTGAAAGCACAGGAGAGGAGAGTGGGATCATTTTTTAAATCCAGTAAAACAAAAATTCTAGAGTTAGAGTTTTTTTTTTTTAATTTTATTACATTTCTTAGTTAAATGGAATACAAAACTCACTATGAGCAAACAAAATTGTAAATCCAATAAAATTCATTTCCAAAAAATGAGCTTGTCTACATACAAATAAAACCCTTGTTCACTCCCTGACTACAGAAGGGATTCCTCTAAATGAAAATATCTTCTAATGAGACAGTTTAATATATTTACTTTTTGTTATAATTACAATGATTTTTGCTTTTATGAGCAGGGTTTATTTTTAATTTGCTTGGTTTTGGTCCCTGTTTCTACCTCCCAATGTTATGATCACAGTTTCTGTACCCCTTTGTTGTACTCCATTTATTTCAAAACTGTGCCCTTTATTCTTCCCCTCAGTGTGAATGCTTATATTTTTGACCACACAATTAATTTAACAATATCCATTGTAGCCTATATCTCTGCCCTTACATGTAATTAAATTACCTTAGGACTTTAATGTTAAACATGTGATTGCATTCTTTTCTAGTATATATATTTGATTTCAATGTCTTTTTAAACACCACAAAATTAACTATCATTACCATTGCTTTTGTCAACAAGTCATCATATGGACTCACATGCTTCTTCATTTTTTCTTTTTCTGGATTCTATTTCCTTGTTTATGAAACAGATCTTTTATTAGTTCTTACAGTGAAAGTCTGTTAGTATTCATTTCTCCCAGGCTTTCTCTGAAATTGTCTGTTTGTATCTAATTCTTATTGAGAAATTTGCATATGCATAGAATTTTAAACCTTTGACGATTTGATTCCATTTTCTACTGTCATCTATTGCTGCCTCAACACTAAGGAAAATTATTTGTAGATCATCTCTCTCCATTCAGTTTAAGATTTGCTTAGTGTTCTTGAAGATTGATTGTACATACACCTACATAAGTTTTTGCAAACCTGCTTGGGGCTCACTGTACTTTAATCTGATGGCTTTCCTCAGTTCTTGAAAATATTCAGCCATTACTCTAAAAATGTCATTTCTGCTGTTAAATCTCAATCTATCCTTCGTTATCTCAAAAATCTTTTTTATCTCCTTCTGTGCATCCTGATAAACATTGTAAACATATTTTCAATTCTCTTAGAACTTAGCCTAGCTTTTTGTCATCTGCTAAACAATTATGTTGAGAGTACTTTCAAACTTAGGCTTCAAAACAATTTTTTGGTTCTATATTCTTCTTTTCCAAAATTCCCATTTTTATATACCCTATTACCTCATTGCAATTTTCATGTATTTTTCTGTTTGGAATTTTATTTCCTAATCTTTTCCAATTATTACATCTCATGTTCTTAGAGTTGTGAAAATTTTATGGTTCTGTATCTAGTGATTCTCCTTTATAACAAATTGTCTTCTTGTATGGATTGTGTTTTGTTCTTATTGTCATGATCTCAACTTCAGTCCAGATTAGCTTTTCTAAGAGACTTTTAGGACTCTGGGTGATGTAAACATCCCCATATTGCATTTCATTTTTCTAGGAACCCTAACAGTTTCTCTGGTCCAAGAATATTTGTCAATTTTTCAGCTTCAAAGTCTCATACAATGCAAGTAGTATGAATATGGCCCCCATTTATAGGACTTGTTTGAGGCTTTTTCTTAGTTTTTTGTTTTTTTTTTTTTTAAGATCCATTAATTTATTTGAAAGAGCCACACACAGAGAGGAGAGGCGGAGAGAGAGAGAGTTTTCCATCCGATGGTTCACTCCCCAGTTGGCTGCAACTGCCAGAGCTGCGCTGATCAAGAGCCAGGAACTTGTTCTGGGTCTCCCAAATGGGTACAGGGGCCCTAGGACTTGAGCCATATTCTATTGCTTTCCCTGGCCACAGCAGAGAGCTAGATCAGAAGTGGAGCAGCCAGGTCCCAAATTGGTATCCATATAGGATGCCGGCACTAAAGGCCAGAGCATTAACCCACTGCGCCACAGTACTGGCCCCTTGTTTGAGTTTTATTACTTATGGAAGAATATTTTTCCTCCCCTCTCAATCCCAAACTCTTACTTCTTTCTTCCAGTGAGAAGTTTATCCAAAATATTTATAAATGCATGATGCCTTTTAGGCTTCCAGCTTTATATAAAAATTTTAAATTCAATTCTCAAACTCTTGTTGTGTTGGGATCACAATTCTTTTGGATTATAACAGCTTTTTCCCCCCATAACATCCCTCCCACCCGCAACCCTCCCATCTCCCGCCCTCTCTCCCATCCCATTCACATCAAGATTTATTTTCAATTATCTTTATATATGGAAGATCAATTTAGTATATACTAAGTAAAGATTTCAACAGTTTGCACTCACACAGAAACACAAAATATAAAGTACTGTTTGAGTACTAGTTATACCGTTAATTCACATAGTACAACACATTAAGGACAGAGATCCTACATGAGGAGTAAGGGCACAGTGACTCCTATTGTTGATTTAACAATTGACACTCTGCTGTTTATGGCATCAGTAATCACCAGAGGCTCTTGTCATGAGTTACCAAGGCTATGGAAGACTCTTGAGTTCGCCAACTCCAATCTTATTTAGACAAGGTCATAGTCAAAGTGGAAATTCTCTCCTCCCTTCAGAGAAAGGTACCTCCTTTTTTGATGGCCCATTCTTTCCACTGGGATCTCACTCACAGAGATCTTTCTTTTAGGTCATTTTTTTTTTTTTTTTTTGCCAGAGTGTTTTGGCTTTCCATGCCTGAAATACTCTCATGGGCTCTTCAGCCAAATCTAAATGCCTTAAGGGCTGATTCTGAAGCCAGAGTGCTGTTTAGGACATCTGCCATTCTATGAGTCTGCTGTGTATCCCGCTTCCCATGTTGGATCGTTCTCTCCTTTTTAATTCTATCAGTTAGTATTAGCAGACACTAGTCTTGTGTATGTGATCCCTTTGACTCTTAATCCTATCATTATGATCAGTTATGAACTGAAACTGATCACTTTGACTAGTGAGATGGCATTGGTACATGCCACCTTGATAGGATTGAATTCGAATCCCCTGGCATGTGTCTAACTCTACCATTAGGGATAAGTCCAATTGACCATGTGCTGAACTGTACATCTCCTCCCTCTCTTATTCCCACTCTTATATTTAACAGGGATCGCTTTTCAGTTAAATTTAAACAACTAAGAATAATTGTGTGTTAATTAAAGAGTTCAACCAATGGTATTAAGTAGAACAAAAAAATACTAAAAGGAATAAAGTAGTAAGTTGTTCCTCGACAGTCAAGACAAGTGCTGATCAAGCTATTGTTTCTCATAGTGTCCATTTCACTTCAACAGGTTTCCTTTTAGTTGTCACCAATCAGGGAGAACATATGATATTTCTCTACTTGGGACTGGCTTAATTCACTCAGCATAATGTTTTCCAGATTCCTCCATTTTGTTGCAAATGACTGTATTTCATTTTTTTTACTGCTGTATAGTATTCTATAGAGTACACGTCCCATAATTTCTTTATCCAGTCTATTGTTGATGAGCATTTAGGTTGATTTCATGTCTTAGCTATTGTGAATTGAGCTGCAATAAACATTGAGGTGCAGACAGCTCTTTCATTTGCCAATTTAATTTCCTTTGGGTAAATTCTAAGGAGTGGGATGGCTGGGTTGTATGGTAGGTTTATACTCAGGTTTCTGAGGAATCTCCAGACTGACTTCCATAGTGGCTTTACCAGTTTGCATTCCCACCAACAGTGGGTTAGGGGAATACAATTCTTATTAGCAAATACTTAGTCTCTAGTATTTATGGTATTTATAGACCATGGATAGCATCTTGGCCTGTCATAGCATCAACTTGCAGTCTTGGAGCTTGGGCTCTGAGTTCATTTTTCATTTCTGGCTTTTGTGAATTGCCCACTATTTTTTTAAATTTGTCCTGTGACTATGACATGTTTATAATCTTGGTTAATTTTTTATGTATTTTGTTTTCTTGCTTCCATCCTGTGGTTGCATATTTATAATTTGTCCTACTTATTTTTGTAGGACCTTTCCAATTGTTTCTAAAAGTTTTATTACCAATAATAAAGTATATGACAAAGATACTTTCAAAATGCCCCCTTAAAGAAATGATATATACATATAAATGTATACTTTTTTCAGAAATAATCAATATACTTTCCAGACATTCTCAAATTATCCCAAATGTAACTTATAAAAATATTTACAAATATTCACTGGCAAGGAGAAAATACACCAAGAAATTAAATGCCTGAACAAAACCCACCTTGGACTTTTTGAAAAAGAGCCTTTTCACTATATATTTTTTCTTTTTTTTTTTTAACTTTTATTTAATGAATATAAATTTCCAAAGTACAGCTTATGGATTACAATGGCTCCCCCCCCCTCATAACTTCCCTCCCACCTGCAACCCTCCCCTTTCCCTCTCCCTCCCCCCTTCCATTCACATCAAGAATCATTTTCAATTCTCTTTATAGACAGAAGATAAGTTTAGCATATATTAAGTAAAGATTTCAACAGTTTGCACCCACATAGAAACACAAAGTGAAAAATACTGTTTCAGTACTAGTTATAGCATTAAATCACAATGTACAACACATTAAGGACAGAGAGCCTACATGAGGAGTAAGTACACAGTGACTCCTGTTGTTGACTTAACAATTTGACACTCTTGTTTATGGCCTCAGTAATCACCCTAGGCTCTTGTCATGAGTTGCCAAGGCTATGGAAGCCTTTTGAGTTCACTGACTCTGATCATATTTAGACAAGGTCGTAGTCAAAGTGGAAGTTCTCTCCTCCCTTCAGAGAAAGGTACCTTCTACTTTGATGGGCCGTTCTTTCCACTGGGATCTCACTCACGGAGATCTTTCATTTAGGTGGTTTTTTTGTTGTTGGTGGTGGTGGTTTTTTTTTTTGTTTGTTTGTTTGTTTGTTTGTTTGTTTTTGCCAGAGTGTTTTGGCTTTCCATGCCTGAAATACTCTCATGGGCTTTTCAGCCAGATTCACGTGCCTTAAGGGCTGACCTTTTCACTATATATTAAAGTATATATTGTAGTATACCCAGCTGACCCTAAAACTACTCTTCTAAAACACATATAGAGTCTTTCTCAGAAAATTTCCCAAAATACAGTGAAACATTTGAATATCCTAACCTTAATCTGAATATAAGAATGTCTCAAAATATCCACTCAACTTGTCCTCAAGATGCCCAGCAAAAACTTCATTGGAATAATACTCAAGAATAGCTTCTTACCATCCCTAAAAATGATACCACAGATTATGAAGCATCTTGCCTATACTTTTAGCTTTCCCAAACCAGGTTTGAAGGCATTTATAGTAAAGCATATGTCAAAGCATGGGTATGTCTGGAAATCTTAATTCTAATAGTTCTCATTTCCTTATGAGAAAAATAAAAACAAGGAATGCAGCTTTCACATTTTCAGAGCAAAGACATGATAGCTGGCCTAAGATCTGGTGGAGACTTACACTATACCTCTTTGTTTGCACAGAACTAAGGGTCTGAAACTCATCCAGTCTTCATAGCAACCAAGAGGGACTGGAAATAAGACAATATCTATTCACAGTTTAGAATCTACCTCACGACTAGCAAGGTCTCATATGCACATCCCTAGCAGCTATGAAAGCAGGCCCTGTGAGATTGTTTATAGACAACAGGTAAAATCTGAGATAAGGCTTTGGGTGCAAAGAGGGATGCCCTTTGGGTCTGCTGTTAGTGAGAGCAGTATCTTGAGAACCATGTTTTGCCTTTTCAAATAAACGCAGATTGTCTTATGTTATCTTGGCCCTTTCCATTTTATTTTCATTTGTTTGTTGCATAATAGTGAGATGTTTGGGGAATGATACAGCATTTTTCATCACTTTTTCATTTTCAGTTAAATAAAATGAGATGGAGATATTTAGGTAAAAATATTTATATACCCTTTTAATGTCAGTATCATGTTCAAAAAATCTTATTTTTTAAAAACTTGTTTTCAATGTTTATTCTAATCCTAGTAAAGCATAACTATTTAGCATAATAGTATGTGTAATAAATAATAGAATAAAGAAAGAATTCAGTTCTAGGATCATGTGAACCCAGGAGATTTTACATTTGCATTCATAATTTCATCAATCCATTCATGCATATTTCCAATAAGCATGTGCCTGACAATGTACCAGGTGGTAGATATAAAACCATTTCCAATCTCCAGGGCCACATAATTTAGGAAAAGAAATAGACAAGTAGACTAACACACAAACATACATATTTTTCTAATATAAAATTCCCTTTAGATTCTAAGTAGACAGAAAAGGATTTTTGAATAAACCTGGAAATGGTTAAAGACCTGGCCCAAGGAAGCAACGGAGAAGGATCTTTGAGTTTGTAGTACTGTCTAGGGCAGAGCTCTCAACAGAGCCAGTACCCTCTTCCTATGGATTTTGGGACATGTGTGAGGTTTGGAGCTGTTATAATGACTGAGCAGAGTGTTGCATGCATTTAATTGAGAAGGACTAGGGATTCAAGATGCCTTACAATGAGAAGAGATTCCTATACAATGAACAAATGTCTTACACTTCAGACAGTAGTTAAATATCTAAATATTCCTTTAGGTAAAAAACCCAAAGTAAAATCATTCAAAGTTGAAACTCAACTGTTTTGTATATAAGCACAAACTAATTTTTGCACAGTTTATCTATTTAATTTTGCAGAATTAAAATCACTGTATAAGGGGCCAGCACCGTGGCTCACTTGGTTAATCCTACACCTGCGGCACCAGCATTCCATATGGATGCCAGGTTCTAGTCCTGGCTGCTCCTCTTCCAGTCCAACTCTCGGCTTTGGCCCAGGAAGGCAGTGAAGGATGGCCCAAGTGCTTGGGCCCTGTACCTGCATGGGAGACCAGGAGGAAGCATTTGGCTCCTGGCTTCAGATTAGCACAGCACTAGCCGTAGCGGCCATTTGGGGAGTGAACCAACAGAAGGAAGACCTTTCTCTCTGTCTCTCTCTCACTGTCTTACTCTACCTGTCAAATAAAAAAAATCACTGTAAAAATTGAGAATTATTGGGAACATTTCCAAGAATAGTTCATTATTCCCTCAACAACAATAACTGTGGTTGGTATTTGGTTTAGCTCTTAAGACACTGCTTGGGATGCCTACATCTCACATTGGAACAACTGGATTTGAATCCCCACACTGTTATAAGGTTAGAACCCCTACACTGTTCTCTATTCTAGCTTCTGGCTATTAACTCTGGGAGGCAACAGCTGATGGCTCAAGCCGATGTGTCCCTGCCACACATGTGGGAGGTTTGACTCTTGGCTTTAGCCTGGCCCAGCCCCAGCTGTTGTGGGCATTTGTGGAATGAACCCACAGATAGGAGATTTCTCTATTTCTTTTTCTTCACTCCACACCCAGCTTCTTGGGGGTGGGGGGAAGAATAGCACTGCTCATGATATTGTTGAACCTAATTCAACAAATTGTGTCTGTCTACATTTACTAAAGTTGTCCTATTCTAGGAATCCCTATGTGTACATGTCTAGATAATCTCTCCCAAATGTGAGATTAAAGTCTTGACAATATCCAATTCCAAAGTGAATATGTCATATATTTATTTGTAATAGATCCAAGTATCTGACAACTTCATTGTCTTCAAGTACACATGAGTTCAAATATTTATATATTGAAACATGTATTATTTTTAAATCCTTTTATGGGGTCAGCATTGTGGTGTAGCAGGTTAAGGTGTCCCTTGCAATGCTGGCTTCCCATGAGTGCCAGATCAAGTCCCAGCTGCCCACTTCTGATCCAGATCCCTGTTAATGTACCTGGAAAAGCACTGAAAGATGATCTGAGTGTTTGGGCCCCCGCCCTGTTGGAGACCCAGATGAAGCTCCAGGATCCTGACCAAGTCCCAGCCATTTAGTGGGTGAATCAGTGGATGGAAGATCTCTGAGTTTCCCTCTCTTGCAACCCTGCCTCTCAAACATACGAATATACCTTTTTTAAAAATACCTTCATTTCTTCTGCATACTATTCTTATAGTTCCACACTGACATTTTCATTAAGTTATAATTATAACCAAAAAATGCAGATCTACATGTGCATTTTGATGAGCTTTAACGAGTTTGTACACCCAAGTACTAAATATCACATGAAGATTTAACAATCTCCAAAGTCAATGAATATTATGATTTAGAATCCCTTTGATCAATTTGCCTGCTCTTGAATTGTGGGGGAGGCTGCATCTGGAGAGGCCTAGAGGAATTTCCTAAGCCTGCCTTGAATTTGAAAACCTGTCTTTAAGTTTCAAATCCCTGGCGGTAAATGACCCAGCCCCAGGGCGCTTTTGCCTAAGGATCATTGAGGTGGTGTAATAAAACCCTTTTGCATCACATCACCCCACTCCTTGCCCACATCCACTCCGTACCTAAGCTATATAAACACCACCCTTTTACAATAAAGTGAGATCCTGCTCCCCACTGCATCTGATTGTCCCCCGAGGTTAGGGGAGGCTGAGTGGCAGGTGGCGCACTCCCC
Organism: Oryctolagus cuniculus; assembly: GCF_964237555.1. NCBI lineage: Eukaryota > Metazoa > Chordata > Mammalia > Lagomorpha > Leporidae > Oryctolagus > Oryctolagus cuniculus. The sequence continues at coordinate 185,437,636 of NC_091432.1, read as the reverse complement.
TCCTCAGCCAAGGCAAGCTGTGGGCAGCCTGCCTAATTCTCCGGCGGCAGTGACGAGGAAGAGTCACAACATTGAATAATGGAATCACAAAAAATGTACAATTTTGTGCCTGAATAACTCATCATAGTGCTTTTGAGATTCTTCATGTTACTTTGTTATCAATAGTTTGCCCCTTTATGTTGCTAAATGGTATTTAATTTTTTGAGTTTTAAATTTTTGTGTATAGGTGACATTATCCATGCATTTTTTTCAGAATAGTAAAGGAAGCTTTATTTATTTAGTTAGCTAGTTGAAAGGGGTAGAGTTTTTAGAGAGATCTTCCATCCACTAGTTCACTCCCCAAATGGCAGCAATGGCCAGGCTGGCTGAACCCAGGAGCCTGGAGACATGGGTTCAGGAGCCCAAGAACTTGGGCCATCTTCCACTGCTTTCCCAGGTGCATCAGCTGGGAGCTGGATAAGAAGTGGGGCAGCCAGGATTTGCATTAGCCACTTTGGATTCCCACAACGCAGTCAGTAGCCTAACCCACTGCACCAAAACACTGACCTCAGAAGCTTTTTAAATAAATGTTATAAAGCAGTTGAAAGTACTAAGTCTATAGATTGAATTACAGATATAATGGTTAATAGAACAATTTTGGTAAAATAATAGTATAGGTTAGACTGCAATACCTGTCTCACTTGCTCTTTTTCAGTAAATCAACTAACCTCACTAAGTCTCAGTTTGCTCATGTGAAAAACAGGAATCATAAGAACATCTACCTGACTGGATTGATGTAAGGATTAAATTAAACTCCTAAACAAATACATTTATCCCTGCTACAAGCTTGGTATTCAATTCTTTGATCAAATGATATGGTATAAAATTGGACCTAGTGCTTTCTCTGCATGTATCTGTTTCCAACTGAACATGCCCACTGACTAGATTCTACCTAACCTGGTCACTGGTAGCATTTGGCTCCTTTCCCAGCCAGAAGTTTATCTCTAACAGATGGTTGTCTAATACCAGTATCACAGTTCAGATAACATTTTTGTATGCAAATGCTTCTCCTCTTATTAACTGAACTAGAGGCCAAGACGGGCTCAGAGTGCTGGAGTTAAGCCCAGGCTAAAAGAAATCCCTGGAGCTCACAGGTGGCACAACCATACCTCCCCCAGGCACATGATCATACAGGAATTTGTAGCTATGGTCCAACTAACCAGAAGTGATCCCTTAGCCTGGAATGCTTTCTGAAGAATGTGAATATATGTCGATCAGGAGTCAGTCAGGGCTGATTTTCTGTTGCCAGAGTAGTAGCACATATAATTGTGTGCTTTTTAGATAAGGGACTTTTGCATAAATATGTAGACTCAAAGCATATGTATAAAAACAGAAGGTTTAAAGCCACTTGCTATAACCTCTGGTTGGTAGAAAAAAAAAAAAGAAAATTTCAGCAAAACTTCAACAAAAGGAAGATGTAAGTTTACTAGTTTTTTTTTTTTAAATCATTCCAGACAGATTACTGTACAATCTCATAGTGAAAAAGGGATACTCTTTGTCCCAACATCTTTGGATTCTTAGAAACCTAGGTTCTCTCTTATCAGACCCTAGAGGAATTAGAATTCCTGTCAGGGAGGCAAGAAGACACAGCAGGAGCAATAGCCATGTGAATATCATAGAAAGATATCACCAAGTACCCTTTCCACATTGGGCCTCCTTACTCTAGCTTGACTGTTTTGGAAGTGGTATGCCAGACAGAGTCCATACAGCCTAACCATCACTCTGTAGATATTCAGCTGAACAAGCTGACCAAGAAGTCAGAGGTTGAAGCCCCTGGGAAAAATAATCCACACATTCCTATAAAACAAGTGGTCTACAGATAATTGCTCACATAGAACTAGTACTTAAATCCAGGGAATTATGCAGAAATTCAGACTTGCAGTATGAACACATTGTAGTGTAATCAACTATAGCATGGTTTTCCACCAAAATCCTAAAAGCGTTTACTAATTTCAAACAGTGATTGTCAAACCCTAGCATTCACTGGAATCACCAGATGGCTGTTGAACTTCCTTCCAAGAGTTTATAGTTGAATGGTTCACGGACAAGACTTGGAAATTTGCATTTCAAACAGTCTTTCAAGTAACGCTGATGCTGCAGGTCAAGGGAACCACACTTTGAGAATCACTACACAGAGGAGTATCTTTGGCCAACAATGTGCTAGTACAGTTTGACTTTCACTTGTGTGCTTCCAGGATCTGAGAGGAGGCAACAATTCTGAGGACTCTTTTCCAAATCAGGACCACGTAGAAAACGGACTTTCAGATCCTGGATAACTGTCATTGGCAACTAGAAACAGGACTGGCACTACGCTCAGCTTTTCATGGCACCAAGTACCTTGACTCCTTATTTCATCTGATCCAGGACTTCTACTGCATGCAACGAATCACCCCAAAAAGTTACCAAATTTTGTACCTGCCCCTCTGCACCAAGTTATTTTTCTGTCCCTGGGCCTGGGTAATGTGGTTCCCAATAATCCCCACAATTAATGAGAGCCCTTATTTAGACCAAGGACACTAAGTCTTAGTAAGAGAGCCAAGAACAGTTAATCTTTAAAAAAGAGCACTTTCCATAGAAAAATGCTAGATGAACACAGTAGATGAGAAAATGTAGCACATATGTTCTGTGAAATAATCTCTTTCTTGAATTAATCAAATCAGAAGATAGTGAAGAATAATTTAATTATCTTATTTTGAAATGTAAAAATATCTTCTTCTGTTCTCCAAATTCTTTATTTTTTAGGAAAATATACATCAAAACAATGAGCTTCCTCAGGTAAATAACATGCACTCACCATTTTTATTTTAAATAGCACAAATAATCAAAACCAAAGGTGTTATTACAATTTTTTCCCCTTTTATAGTAAGCCTTTAGCATTTATAACTGGAATTGCTTCAACAAATTCTACTAACTCCTATACATGTGATAATCTGAATGGAAGAACAAATTGCACTAGCTATGTGACAAAATAAAACAATTAGTAATTCTTAAAACTTGCTCAGTCTTTGCCCTTCTTGTCTTGGAATACACTTAAGGATAACGTTTATCTTCTTTTGTTATTGCCTGGAACATAAAACTCTCTTGATCTTTAGTCCTTTTGTAATATGGTCAAAAGTAATTTCCTGATTCCTATCAATAAAAGCCAACTGAGGCAGATACATGTGAGCTGAATTTCCTCTCAAAAGTAAATATTGGTTTAAATCTAAAATGAGAGAGGAGTAAGCCAAAAACATTACACTGGATTTCTGAGAGATATGACGAAATCACTCAACATTTTCCTGTTCCGCTGTCACACTCCCAACTAACAAATCACCTCCTGAACAAAGAGAGATATGTTTTATTCTTTCTGAAAGAAGCTGGAATAAGTGACTGTCCTTGTAAATGAGAATGAACTATTTTATGTCCCAAAGAGGCTACTGAATATACAATACCCAGATTTACATTTGATCCATATCAACAGGGAAGGACAGAATCAACCTGAGAAAGAATTACTAATCTTGACATGAAAAAAATTAGAAGTCCAGCCTTATAATAAAAACATATAAGTTAATCTTTGAACAAACCAGAAAACTGATTTTAAAATAAGGAATATCTTTCTTTTTTTAAAGATTTATTTATTTATTTGAAAGTCAGAGGTACACAGAGAGAGAGGAGAGGCAGAGAGACAGAGCTCTTCCGTCCAATGGTTCACTCCAGAGATGGCTGTAACAGCCGGAGCTGCGCCGATCCGAAGCCAGGAGCCTGGAGCTTCTTTCAAGTCTCCCACATGGGTGCAGGGGCCCAAGGACTTGAGCCATCTTCTACTGCTTTCCCAGGCCATAGCAGAGAGCTGGATTGGAAGAGGAGCAGCCGGGGCTAGAACTGGCGCCCCACAGGGGATGCCGGCACTTTAGGCCAGGGCATTAACCCAGTGCAGCACAGCGCCGGCCCCAGGAATATCTTTCATTTTAGGAAAAATACTATCCAGAAAACAAAGTCCCCCAAGCTACTATGTTAGCTTGCACCTTATTATTTTCTTTTTTCTAAATATGCATTTATTTATTTGAACTGCAGAGTTACAGAGAGAGAGAGAGAGAGAGAGAGAGATTTTTCTTCTGTTGGTTCAGTCCCCAAATGGCCACAATAGCCAGGACTTGGCCAGAACGAAGACCAGTGACTGGAATTCTATCCAGATCTCCCACGTGAGTGGCAGGGACTCACGTTCTTAGACCATTTTCCTCTTCTTTCCCAGGTGCATTAGTACAGAGCTCGGTTGGAAGTGGAGTAGCAGGAACTAGAACAGCACTCTGATATAGAATGCTGGCATGACAAGCTATGGTCCAACCCACTAAGCTAAAATGGCAGCCTCTACTGAATTTTTTTGACATTGAGTTCTTTAATTAACTCAGAAATTTAGTATTTTTTTAACATAGCAGAGTTTCATAAACAGGCTCCAAGATGAATGGAAAACAATCTATCTGGATTTCTTCTGCTCATGTCGTGGCACCAACCATCCCCATACCATCATAGAGCATCAGGGACTGTAAAAGATTCAGGTGCTTAGAAATTAAGCATTTCAAACTAAAAATATGTTTTTTTTTGTTTCACTCTCAGCACATTCTCTTCCTCTGATGTTGCCCTGCAGACATTCATGAATAATTACAGGGCCTAAAAAAAGAATATTTTTTCTTTTCAAAAAATTAAAACCATCACATCTGCCCTTCAATTTTCTTTGAGATTTACTTATTTATTTGAAAGAGAGAGAGAGAGAGAGAGAGAGAGAGAGAGAGAGAGAGAGATGGAGAGAGAGATGGAGAGAAGGGAAGGGAAGGGAAGGGAAAGGAAGGGAAGGGAAGGGAAGGGAAGGGAAGGGAAGGGAAGGGAAGGGAAGGGGAGGGGAGGGGAGGGGAGGGGAAGGGAGGGGAGGGGAGGGGAGGGGAGGGGAGGGGAGAGGAAAGAAAGGGAAGGGAAGTAATCTCCCATCTTTTGGTTCATTCCCAAAATGGCTGCAACAGCCAAGGCTGGGCCAGGTTGAAACCAGGAATCAGAAGCTTCATCTAGTTCTTCCACATGGGTGGCAGTGGCCCAACTACTTGGGTCATCTTCTGCTTCTTCCCTAGGTGCATTAGCGGGGAGTTGGATCAGAAAGTGGAGTAGCTGGGTCTTGACCTGGTGCCCAAATAAGATCCAGTGTTATAGGCAGTGGCTTAATCAACTGAGTCACAATGTTGGCTCCAGAGAGAGAGAGAGACAGACAGACAGACAGACAGACTGAGATAGAGAATATCTCCATCTGCTGGTTTATTCCACAAATGACTGGAACCTCTAGGGCTAGGCCAAGCTAAAGCTAGTATCCAGGAACTCCATTTGAGTCTTCCATGTGAATGGCAAGAACTCAAGTACTTGAGTCATCATCTGCTGCTTCCCAGGTTCATTAACAGATAGGAAGCAGAGTAGCCCATACTTGTGAACATCCCAAGCAGCATCTTTAACCAACTGTACCACAATGCCAGATTCTGCCCATAAATTTTCTACACTCAGTCCACTCTACCTGTTCACTCCCCATCACAGTTCACATAGAGATGCATGCATGAAGTCTTTTAATCTTCTTGTCTCATGCACAAGTCAGTTTACCTCACCCTGCTCAACTGCAGGGCAAAGAATACAAGATGTAAAATTAGGAGGATCAGATCTAGAAAAAATGATGCTAAAATTCAAATGGAAATACAGGAGACCCAAATAGCTAATGCAATATTTTTTTTTTATTTTTTGACAGGCAGAGTGGACAGTGAGAGATGAGAGAGAGAGAGAAAGGTCTTCCTTTGCCGTTGGTTCACCCTCCAATGGCCGCCACAGCCAGCGCACTGCAGCCAGTGCACCGCGCTGATCCGATGGCAGGAGCCAGGTGCTTATCCTGGTCTCCCATGGGGTGCAGGGCCCAAGGACTTGGGCCATCCTCCACTGCACTCCCAGGCCACAGCAGAGAGCTGGCCTGAAAGAGGGGCAACTGGGTCAGAATCCAGCGCCCCGACCGGGACTAGAACCCAGTGTGCCGGCACTGCAAGGTGGAGGATTAGCCTAGTGAGCCACGGCGCCGGCCTGCAATATTATACAACCAAAACAAAGATGGAGGCATCACAATAGCAGATGTCAAGATTTACTACAAGGCAATTATAATCAAAACAGCCTGGTACTGGAAAAAAACTAGACATATAGACCAATAGAAGAGAATATAAGCCCCAGAAATTAGTTCATGCAACAATAATCAACTAATCCTTGATAAAGAAGCTAAAAATCAATCCCTGAGAAAGGACAGTCTCTTCAACAAATGTTATAGAGCAAATTGGATCTACACATCCAGAAGTATGAAATAAGATTCCTACCTTACACCTTATATAGAAATCAACTCACAATGGATCAAGCATCTAAATCTATGGCTGTATACCATCAAATTACTAGAGGAGAACACTGGGTATATTCTGCAAGACATTGCCATAGGCAAAGACTTCTTGGAAAATACCCCAGAAGTACAGACAATAAAAGGGAAAACACACAAATGAGATTACATCAAGCTAAGAAGCTTCTGCACTGCAAAGGAAACAATCAACAAAGTTAAAAGGTACCTGACAGAATCAGAGAAAATATCTGCAAACTACGCAACTGTTAAAAGATTGATCTCCAGGATCTATAAAGAGCTCAAGAAACACAATAACAAAATAAATAATCTAGTTAAGAAATTGGCAAAAGACATGAACAGGTATTTTTAAAGGATGAAATACAAACGGTCAGCAGATACATGAAAAAGTTCTCAGGATCACTAGCCATAAGGGAAATGCAGATAAAAAGCACAATGAAGTTTCACCTTACCCCAGGTAGAATTTTTGGCAATTATCAAAAAATCAAAAAATAATAAATGTCATCAAGGATGTAGGGGAAAAGTTACCCACATCTACTGCTGGAATGTAAATGTGTACAACCAGGAGATTTCTTAGAAATCTGAAAATAGATCTCTCCTGGAACCCAGGTAACCCACTCTGGAGAATTTACCCAAACAAAATGAAATCAGCATATGTTATTTGTACCCCATGTTTATTTCAGCTCAATTCACAATAAATTAACCATGTCTACCTTCTATTTTTTTCTACCTTCTATTTTTTAAATCCAAATTCCTTATATCCCTCCCACCCCTCTCAGCCTCTTCTAATAAACATTCTGTGTCTAGATTAAGAACTTTTTTTTTCAACTTTAGCTACCACATGTGTGAATGAACTTGCAGTATCTATCTTTCTGTGTATGGCTTATTTCACTCTACATGATATAGTCCTTTTCAAATCATTGTGCAGCAAATGATAGGAATTCGTTTTAGAGTTGGATTATATTCCACTACGGAATTTTTATTGATCAATTTTCTTTATCTGTTTGCTTTAACCATTCACATGATGATGGACACCTTGACTGGTTCCATAGTTGGGCTGTTGTAAATAGTGCATCTATAAACATAGTGAAGCAAATATTTCTTTGATATGATGAGTTCATGTCTTTTGAGTATATACTCGGTAGCGGCATTGATGAATCACATCAAGTTCTATTTCTAGTTTTTTTTTTTTACTTTTTTTAATATTTTATATTAATATAAAGAGAAGAGATTTCACATAGTTTATAGATACAATTCTAAGAATATAATCATAGTTCCCTTCTGTTCACTCTCCTTCCCTTTTTAATTTTTGAGATAGCATATTTTTAATTTGCATTATACTCAGAGACTTAATGCTCCACTAAATAAAGAATACAGTAAATAGAAAGTAAAACACCATAGTTCAGCATGAATATAAGCAATGGCTTTAAACAATAATCAAATGAAAGTATGTCAATTTTACTCATATACAGTAAATTTTAAAATCATCATATATCATGAAAACTATATAGCATATCATTCTTAACAATTCATTTCACAAAGATATAAAACAAGTATTCTATAGAGTACATATCCACCACTTTTGAATCTTGGAGAAGTTACTAAATCTCTCTAAGCTTTCATTTTCTCAACTGCAAAATGGAAATAATAGGGAGACTTCTCATTGTTTGTATGAGTATTTGATAAGATCACACTGTGAAGCACCTTCTATAGTACAGAAACACCTGCTGAGCTTCTGAAATTGCAGGTTCCTTTGGAAGCTGAAGTAAGTAACAGCAGTAGAGTGGGAAACCATCTGAGCTATTATTTCCAGGTTATTTAACAAAACTTTCCACTCTCTGAGTTTTTTATAATGGATTTTAGAATTATGGACGATTTTTAACATAATTGGTTGTCTACAATCTAAGAGGCACTGTATCAAGCAGTTTTAACATTATTCCCCTTCATCCTTGCCACATACTTGTGATGCTTGTGTTATGGACTCTATTGTCGATGAGGAAACTGAGACTCAGGAAAGACTGAGCGGTACGAGGGGTGTGGAGGAAGGAAGGGATTACAGCCTTGGTCTGAACAAAGAAAGCCACGTGTTGTCTTTCTCACGTTTTATATGTCTGATTGGACATAATAGCACACAAGAGGTGTGTAAAACTTCTCTTTTGATAGAACATGTTATAGTTTTAACTACACTTACGATCAAACACACTCATTATCTCCATTCAAGTACTATTTTCAGTTCTTTACTCTGAGTTTGAATTGCTTGCATGTGGCTTTGATGAGTCAAACCTTGCCACCGAATGCCAGCCCCTTGCTCTTCCACCTCCAGCTACACTTTTCTCCATGGATTGATGTGGGATCGTTACGAGGCAATCAATACCAAAGATTGTTGGTAATTTTCCACTGCCTTGGCTTAAATAAACACCTAAGGTAAACGAGGGGCATGAGTAGGGGTCACACTCACACACAGATGAACTGTTGCACAGACACACAAACTCACAAAAACGCTTTGTCATGGTTCACTTGGAAAAATCCAAATGAAAACAGAGGAGGTAGATGAATAATAATGGAGAAAAGGAAACTAATTTGGAGATAATGAGTGCAAGACTGCCTCAATAAGGAAGAATAAGAGTGTGTCATTAGGTAGCAAGTTTAGCCTTTGGGCAAGATTATACTTCGAAGTCCCACTCCAGTTACCTGTTTTTAAGCATAAGTGAAGGGAAAGCATGACAAATACTAATTCTCCCTAAACTGTAGTAATATTCAGAGAAAATTAATTATTGCTTTCACAAGGAGACTCTTTACAATTGCCATTGTGAAAAGAATCCACCATGCTCACAAACTCAGTCATCAGATAGATCCCCGTTTCTTCCAATGGCAAAGAAACAGGGGAAATGCAAGTGTTTCCCCATATTTGCATCTCACTTCAACATCTGGAAGTCTCAGCAGCCTCTGAATGGAGCAGCAAGCCTCCATCTGAGATGACCTGTTTGCAGCTTGGGTCAGTTGGTGACAATGAGGCTCTTTGCCACTAGACCTAATAACAAAGCAGGAAAGCCTCCGTATGAGAAAGCCCTGAGCCTTGGACAATGCATACAAAAGCCTGTCTAAGGAGTACTTCCAAAGTCTCTCCTGCCTCACCCCACCAGCGTGTAAAGGTACGGGTTGGGTGGGAAGATAAAGATGAGCAAGGAAAAGGATCCATAATAAGCAGTTTATCTCGGAATGACTCAAACTCTCCCCTTCCCGTATATCAACTCTATTACAACTGATTACCTTTTCTAATCCCAGCCCAATTTGGGCATAATTGTTGGCTTTAAAAAAGGTAAGCAGGAGATATTCTTTTCACAGTTGCCTGCTTTTCTCAAGAGTCTAGCTTCCTTAAATCCCTTTTAACAAGGGTTACTTGCATGTAAATCAGCTTCCTTTTTTGATGACAAAACAACAAGCATTCCTTGTCATCTGAGGAAGCGAAGATTACTTTAAAAACCATGTACCTTAACAGGTGTGTTTCTCCTGTCTGCCCATGAAATTGTCAGCTGTCCCTCAGATCTAAGACATGTGGAAGTATTACCTCCAGGAAGTGTAAGAATGTTTTTGCCTTTCCCTCACGCTGTTTCCCACAGAAAAAGCCAGGTTTGAGAGTAAGAGTTTGTCAACTGCCCTGGAAATGCTGATTCAGCCACCACAGAGAGACAAATTGGGATCCTCTAAGGAAGACTGCATTGTATGAATGCATTTGCTAGCCGCAAATCATTTCAATAAAATATTTTTAAATGTTTTTCATTCAAGTTTCAAGTCAACAGCAGACCCCTTTAAGTTATAAAAAGACATATGGTTGATTTTCATAAGCATTAGTTGCCTATGAGATAGGAATTTCTATATGTATATTCTAGACTTGGCAATCTGGTAAACATAACACACACACACACACACACACACTCACACACGTCCAGGCTGACCCCACTGGACATCCATCCCCTATTAGCTCTCCAAGTGATTCAGCAAACCTTAAGTAACTAGACTGACTCTTACCTGTATTCCCTAATGACATAGCCCCGTGGATGTGCTGGGTATGTCCGCCTTCCCCAAAGTAGAACTTCCAAATATTAAATCAATCTTCCCTTAGTTCCACTCCCCCAAAGATTGTAAGCGCCTCATATTTTTTGTCAAAGTTATAGTTCTTGAACTTCCATCTGCCATCTTAGTATCTCTCTGTCTCTGGATATTAGGTCCCATATTTTCAATTCTACCTTGGTATAAGACAAACACCGAAGACAAAGCCTTCTAAAAACCAAGCCCTCATATCTCCCATGAAAGCCCACTCTTCCACCTGTATTTCCTACTTTGTCACTATAAAAAAGGAGCTAACTATTACTTTTACATGTCTTATTCATAAAAGTAGCCATTTGAGAACACTAGAAAATTAAAGTAAAACTCCAGTAGTCTCTTGGATTAGAAAGAATTTATGCTTGCAGCTACTCAGACCCAGGTTATAATTTCAACTCACTCATAAGATAAATATGTGGGATAATTTATGAAAACTCTTTTTGGGCCAGCGCTGTGGCATAGTAGGTAAAGTTGCCACCTGCAGTGCCAGAATCCCATATAGGCACCGGTTGGAGACTCGGCTACCCCATTTCTGATCCAGCTCTCCACTATGGCCTGGGAAAGCAGTAGAAGATGGCCCAAGACCTTGGGTCCCTGCACCCTTGTGAGAGGCCCAGAAGAAGCTCCTGGCTCCTGGCTTCCAATTGGTGTGTCTTCCAATCCAATCAGCACAGCTCCAGCCGTTCCAGCCATCTGGGGAATGAACCAGCAAATGAAAGACCTCTCTCTTTCTCTCTCTCTCTCTGCCTCTCTGTAACTCTGCCTTTCAAATAAATAAATAAATCTTTAAAAAAGAGAAGAGAGGAGAGGAGAAGAGAGGAGAAGAGAGGAGAGGAGAGGAGAGGAGAGGAGAGGAGAGGAGAGGAGAGGAGAGGAGAGGAGAGGAGAGGAGAGGAGAGGAGAGGAGAGGAGCTTTGTATCACCGTTTCGTCAGCTCTGAAATGAGGGTAAACCTATTCAAACTTATACATAAATGGACTGAGTACTCATAGACTCAAAACAAACTTATTTTTTTCTCTAAGCAGAAACAAATCTGAGGTTAAGACAAGTTGGTTAATTACTATATTCTTCTTAGAGTGAAAAGTCAGGACCCAAGATGCATAGGCAAAATAAACAGAAAACCCACATATCCATAGTCAAGGGAAGGAAGGAAAGACGGTTTGTGGAGAGTGTTCTATCACAGCAGAAAGGGATTTTGCCTCTTTTCATTCAAGATTACATCTAAAGAGAATATAACCAGGCTGGAATCCTACCTCTTAACTAACAGTTTGAATGACAAAGTAGTAATGTCAGAGTTCCACTATATCCTGTTACATTAAATAAACAGTTGCAAATGTGGTGAGTCATGCTTTATTCATCCTAAATACAAGCATTCTTTTATTCAAGGACAAAAAAATAGGAAACACTGCTGCTGCAGTAATTAGCGTTCTTCACCTTAGATATATTATTCTATAATTCTCTGTTCAATCACTAATAACATCCCTATATAATTGCTCTAAATGTACTGCTTATTTTTAAAATTCCAAATGTTTTGTTTTACTGCCAGCATCTGCCCTCCCGGACTACTAAAAAAACATTTAACTTAAATACTCTCAGTGGGAATAAACTTCCTATGAATATAAAGTACTACATTTTACAGCTCACAAAATTTACAAAGTAGGCAGAGATAACAACTGAGAGCCCCCCAAAACAAAGAAATTAGTATACAATGTTTAGTCTTTACAAGAGCAAAATGATGGCAAAAAAACTGAAATGACTAACTTAACATGTGTTGAGATTTATGTTGTATATCATAAGACACATATGGATCCAATAATCACTTTATAAACATGAGGATCAAGTTCAAATGCAATGTTAAAAGCCAGGTCTACTCTCCCTGGGGCCTAAGTCACTCCCTTGTAGCTAGCTGGACACTTAAAGAAATCATATTCAAGTCCCATAAACACCTAAATACTCTGAAGTATTATGATAAATCAGGCTGGCTATTTAGGCTGAGAGGAAAGAAAAGCAGCATTTGTCAAATGTCATCTACGTGACGTATGCTTTTATTTACTTATCTCATTAGTCCTGGGGATGCCCCTGCTGTGAGAGGGTTATTAATCCCAACTTGAAAAGTGGAAAAACCAAGTTTTAATTAGGGCAAGTAAGTTACCCAAGGTTGCACAGAGATGGTAGTAAAGCTGAAACTCAAACTCATTTTTGCATGGCCCAAGTAAAAATGATTTCAACACATTAAAAATTTAATTATCCTTTTCACATTTAGTTTTGTTTTTTATCTCAACCTGCTGTGACTCATCCAAACATCACTTCCATTCAATGTTCACTGAAAAATCATAATAAGACATTTATACTTAGTATCTACCAAAAATTAAATTCATAGTACTTTATGTCATTAGAAACTGCCCCATGTTACAAGGTGTTATCACACACATTACACCACATTTTTTACCTTACTTCAGAAATAACAGGCTAAGGAATACTATGTTCCTCCTAAAATAACAGAAAAATTAAGTCCTAAGAAAGAAATGGAATGTTGATAGTCTTAGAAGCATGGGTTTTATCTTCCCAATGACCTTGCAAGTTGTAATCAGTAATCTATTTCATAGATGAGGAACCAAAGCTGAGAGTGACTAACTGATTGATAGTGTCAGCTCATTTGTCTTTCTTCAGAACCTTTCTCTTAAGCCGCGTTACCTTGCCTCTAAGCTATGTTCAATGCAAAGGAGATCCACAAAAGAAAAATTAATAGTATCTTGAAAATATTTTGATTCTTTTAGGCTAACTACAGAGGATACCTCCACTCTCAAAACTTCTCTGATTTCCCCCTTTACCTCTCCTATCCTGAAGATTGTGTTCCATACACTCACCACATGTGGCAGGGTGTAGGAAAATGAGCACCTTATCATTCCCAACCACAGAGAACTTACAGTCTAGGAAGCAGGGAAAATATTACTGGAGTCACACTTGTATCTTAGAGAGAACATGAAATAAATGGTGAGTGGATTAGATTATTAAATGCAAGGCAAAATATAAACTAGAAAAATATGACAGATCTTGAAGAGAGAGATATATAAACATGAAAAATGGAACAGAATACAGAGAAAAAATACTATAAATTTGATGGCTATCTTTTCATCTTTCAGGTCATGTACCTATTTTTATTTTTTTTCCTTTTTTTATTGAGTAAATATAAATTTCCAAAGTATAGTTTATGGATTACAATGGCTTCCCCCCACCCATAATTTCCCTCCCACTCGCACCCCTCCCATCTCCCGCTCCCTCTCCCATTCCATTCACATCAAGATTCATTTCAATTATCTTTATATACAGAAGATCGATTTAGTATATATTAAGTAAAGATTTCATCAGTTTGCACCCACACAGAAACACAAAGTGTAAAATACTAAAAAACTGTTTCAGTACTAGTTATAACATTACTTCATATTGGACAACACATTAAGGACAGATCCCACATGAGAAGTAAGTACACAGTGACTCCTGTTGTTGACTTAACAATTTGACACTCTTGTTTATGGCGTCAGTAATCTCCCCAGGCTCTAGTCATGAGTTGCCAAGGCTATGGAAGCCTTTTGAGTTCGCCAACTTCGATCTTATTCTCACAGGGTCATAGTCAAAGTGGAAGTTCTCTCCTCCCTTTAGAGAAAGGTACCTCCTTCTTTGATGGCCCCGTTCTTTCCACTGGGATCTCACTTGCAGAGATCTTTCATTTAAGTCTTCTTTTTTTTTTTTTTTTTCCAGAGTGTCTTGGTTTTCCATGCCTAAAATACTCTCATGGGCTCTTCAGCCAACTCTGAATGCCTTAAGGGCTGATTCTGAGGCCAGCGTGCTGTTTAGGACATCTGCCATTCTATGAGTCCGTTGTGTATCCGGCTTCCCATGTTGGATTGTTCTCTCCCTTTTTAATTCTATCAGTTAGTATTAGCAGACACTAATCTCGTTTGTGTGATCCCTTTGACTCTTAGACCTATCAGTGTGATCAATTGTGACCTGAAATTGATCACTTGGACTAGTGAGATGGCATTGGTACATGCCACCTTGATGGGATTGTACTGGAATCCCCTGGCATGTTTCTAACTCCACCATTTGGCACAAGTCCAGTTGAGCATGTCCCAAATTGTACATCTCCTCCCTCTCTTATTCCTTTTCCATAATCTTTGCCAAATTTTTATTTGGTGTTTTGTTTTCCCTGATGATTTTGAGATATTTTGATTCTTTAAAGACATTCACACTCTTCCTACTCACACTTTGAAAATAGCTTTTACTAGATGATCATTTGCTTTTGAATTTGGTCATATATTTGATGATTAGATTTTAATGTTTTCATTATATTCAATCTTTTTTCAACTTTTATTTAATATAAATTTCCAAAATACAACTTTTGAATTATAGCGGCTTTTCCCCCCATAACCTCCCTCCCATCTGCAACCATCCCATCTCCCACTCCCTCTCCCATCCCATTCTTCATCAAGATTCATTTTCAATTATCTTTATATAGAGAAGATCAACTTAGTATATACTAAGTAAAGATTTCAAAAGACTACACCCACACAGACACACAAAGTATAGAGTACTGTTTGAGTAGTAGTTTTACCATTAATTTACATAGTACAACACATTAAGGACAAAGGTCCTACATGGGGAGTGGGTGCACAGTGACTCCTGTTGTTGATTTAACAATTGACACTCTTATTTGTGACGTCAATAATCACCAGAGCTCTTGTCATGAGCTGCAAAGGCTATGGAAGCCTCTTGAGTTCACCAACTCTGATCTTATTTAGACAAGGCCATATTCAAAGTGGAAGTTCTCTCCTCCCTTCTGAGAAAGGTACCTCCTTCTTTGATGGGCCGTTCTTTCCACTGGGATCTCACTCACAGAGATCTTTCATTTAGTTCATTTTTTTTTTTTTTTTTGCCACAGTGTCTTGACTCTCCATGACTGTGAAACTCTCATGGGCTTTTTAGCCAGATCCGTTTATTCATTCTTTGACCTTGTTTATACCTTGACTTTTGTAATCTTGATATTAGAAAATTATGTCTGATATTTTTCAAGTATTCTTCATTTTTTTACATTCAACATTTTGATTGGTCTGAATCTTATTTTGGTATACATTGCAATGCTAAAATCTAACAAATATTTTAAAGCAATTATTCACAACAATTGCATAGAACATAGTTTCACCATCCTTTGAAGTACCACAACTTCATGTTCAATTTTTAATACACAGTAAAGTTCTTAGCTATCTTTTCTATTTCATTGGCAACATCCCTCTACTTTTTCTCTTCTTCCTCTTATTTTTTCTTCCATTTCTTCTTGTCCCACTTTCTTTTCTCCCTTTTCTCATTTGCTTCTTTTAATTATTTCATACTACTGAAAGTTTTTCAGCTGCAGAATAATACAATTAGTACTGATCTTTAACTATTTAAAGGAAGTATATATCTTGTACTAATTCCAGGAAAAAGAAAGCTAACAGCAATCTGGTTCAGAGTAGAGACAGTGAATTAGGAAGGAGTGGGGCAGATGTGAGACATTATAGGATGACAACCTGCTTTATGAATCAATCATCTAGGGAGAGAATATAGGAGAAAAGGGACAGCCAAAACAGCCCACAGATATCAAATGCAGTTGATTATGACGGGTGACAATATTAATAAGAAATAAGGGAAATCAGAAAAAATAAATCAAGTAAAAGAAGAGACAGATAATTAGATTTGGAAGGACCTGGTGATTGACCCACATCTTACAATTTTAAAAATGAATGAATCCTAACCTTTGTCTGTGACTTTGAGAACAATGCCAAGTCAGCAGATAAAGTAACATTGAAGATGCAAAATAAATGCTTACTGCGCCTTTGACCCAACTTAGCAAACACTGAGTTTGTAACAAAATAAATATCTCATACATATTCTGACACACTCCTACTGTCATTTCACTTCCCAGACAGAATGGAAAAAGATATAAGGAAATAAAAAAAAGTGTGTTACAAATCATAATGTTACAGATATTAGTCTTTGTTTTTCCTTTCTTCTATGAAATAGAAAATACTATGAAATGACAAAAAAAATGTAGCATCCTGTACCAAGCTTTTGGGAACTAGCTACTTCTCTTATTTATTGGTAATTTATAGTCTCTTCACAATCTTCTCTCAGAAGGCTACTGAAGGCCTTCAGATTATCGGGACTTTGTACAGAAAGTGGGTATTCAGAGCCTTCTAAATCATTTGCTTCCAATAATGCTTTCTATGTCCCAGATCTCTTAGATGCCACTCAATTCAACACCTTTCAGAGAGTTCTCTCCTTCATTGAGCAGCAGCAAGGCAAGAGAAAGGATAAAGTCGGATCATCCGACAACAGGGAGGGATAAAGTGTTGACTAAGGCTTTGGGTTGGATGAAACTGTTATATCTATTTGGTGAACCAGATGTTAGCATTCCGTGCCCATTCAGAGATAGAGTCCTTTGATTGATGTGACAAAGGTTTTGAGGAATGTAATTCATTAGCATGAGGACTTTGTCATGGTTCAATAATCACTGAACCCTCTTCATTGTGTAATCCTGGGTACACCTATGCAATAGTTCCTGATTTATTACAGTAACACTGCTTTGTGGATAAAAGGGAATTCTTAATTTACACTTGCAATCATGAACAAGAATGAGCTTTTTAGTTTTATTCCTTTCTTCATATTCATTCTCTGGTATTAACAAATTTCTCTGCTTCCTCTCTTTTCTTCTTATCCACAATCCTCTTTCATTCTCTCTGTCTCTCTGTCCTCTCAGCCTCACTGAACACCCCCACACACACTGAAAAACTATAGGCAGACCTGGGTCCCAGGGCAGATCTGTCTGTAATTGACCACGTGAAGTTGTACAAATGCTTTCATCTTCCTGGAGGTATTAATTGAGGTAAGAGACTGCTTCTTCCATCCGTAGACCTCTATTCTAAGTCAGATAACATTAAAAACATAAAATAAACAAATGTACCTTAATTCTTATTAATTTGTTGTGAAGCAACAAATGAATGACAGTTGCCCTGTTCAATACAATGATCATTGGCAACATGAGGCTATTTACTTTAAATATAAATAAATAAAATGATTGTTAGAAATCCAATTCCTTTGTTACACTAACACATTTTAAGGGCTCAAAAGCTACATGTGGCTACCTTGGACAGAAAGATTATAGAATATTTCCTGTAGCATAGAAAGTTTTATTGCACAGAACCTAGGACAACCCAGTTTGTACAAATCATCATGCAAAATACAGACATAGAAATGATAATCCTTGCCTTACAGAAGCTTGCAACTTGGAAAAATAATACAGACATACCTGGAATGTTAAAAAATATATTGTTCAAGACTGCGTTAAGGAGGACATCAAATATAATATGTGGACTGGCTTCTAATCAGACCTCCCTTATTTTCAGTTCCCACTGCAAAATAGGGAGACTATATTGGAAGGTCTCCACATTCTCTGTGGCTTTAACTGACAAAGAGTCTATGATTGGGGGCCGGCGCTGTGGTGTAGACAATAAAGCTGCCACCTGCAATGCCAGCATCCCATATGGATGCCAGTTCAAGTCCCAGCTGCTCCACTTCCTATTCAGCTCTCTGCCATGGCCTGGGAAATCAGTGGAGGATGGCCCAAGTCCTTGGTACCCTGCACCAACACGGGAGACCTGGAGGAAGCTCCTGGCTCCTGGCTCTAGATCGGCACAGCTCGGCTGTTTGTGACCAATTTGGGGAGTGAACCAGCAGATGGAAGACCTCTCTCTTATCTCTGCCTCTCCTTCGCTCTCTGTGTAACTCTGACTTTCAAATAAATAAATAAATCTTTTTTTAAAAAAAAGTTTATGATTCTATTGGACTTTTAAGTTTGCATGATCATCTTTAGTCCAGGGAAATGGTAGGATTTAAACTGGATCTTGAAAGATGTTTAGAGCCAGCATTGTGTCATAGCAGGTAAAACTACTGCCTGCAGTGCTGGTGTACCATATGGGTACCAGCTCAAGCCTTGGCTCCTACACTTCCAATACAACTCCTTGCCAATGTGCCTGGGAAAGCATTTCCCAGGCAGCAGAAGATGGCCTGTGTTTGGGTCCCTGTACCCACATGAGAGACCTGGAGGAAGCTCCAGGCTCCTGGTTTTGGCCCGTGTGGCCATTTGTGGAGTGAACCGGCAGATAGAAGATCTCTTTCTCTCTCTCTCTATGTCTCTGTCTCTGTCTCTCTTTCCCTCTCTCCCTCTCTCTCCTCTATTCTATCTGTAACTCTTTCAAATAAATAAATAAATTTTAAAACAAAACAAAAAAGAAAAATGCTTGAGGTTATAATAAGCAAAGAAATGAGGGGAGGGCATACTCATATGTGGAAGATGGTGGATTAAGGACAGCATATACCTAACAGGTTTGAGGTCAGCCATGAAGGTTCCTTGACATTGAAGTTTTTAAGAAAGACCTGTCAGGAATAGCTCTTCCTCCTTAGACTGGGAAATTTATCTCTAAAATCCTGCCCAACATTTATGTGTCTTCAATTGTCAAGTATGAATTGGTGCATAGAGATATGGTGAGAGTTGAGAAGACAGTAAAGAAATGATTATTTAGATTATAGTATCCAAATCCATTAAATGTTAACTTGGATTCCTGAGCAATCTCAAAGGCAAGAAATGAAAGAGAACAACTAAGTTCTTTCTATCCTGTTGAGGAATTATATAAAGATTAAAGATACAGCAATTTTGACTTTCTGGAGTTATAGGAACTTCTCTTGGTAAACCTAAGCCTCATCTTCGACTACAGTGGTTCTGAACTCAGAACTGAAGACATGATCAAGTCATTCCAGAGAGCAAAATAGTGCACTTTTCCCAGGGACAAAGAATGTGTTCCCTGCCTACTTAGAAGGATGTTCTTTCACCATGTCTACCTTCCTGGTGGGAACAAGTCTCAGAAGTCTGTAATCTCATCAAAAGAAGCCAAGTGTCAGAGACTTTCTCCACAGGGGTAGTTAATCAGAAAAGCTCTCTTTCTTTTTTTTCCAGGCCCTATTCATTATTTTCCTAGGGACCAGCTTCCAAGCTATTGAAATTTCCCTTGATCCTTCTCAACCATCAATCAGTTTTAAGGAAGTGACAATTTCCTTTCGTTTCTCTCTTTTCAGTTCACCCTTTTGAATTAAAGGGTTTAGTAAGGTTTTAGCACAATACATGGTCAGCCTGGCATTGGCATTTTGCAGTCTTAGACCCTGGTCTGAAATGGGACTCTGTGCAGAGGCCTACAAAGTGATTACCTTCATTAAACAAATTTACCTTCAGGTCTTGGCAAATAATTCTGGACACAAGGTAACATGATTCCACTAGGTTATATCAGGAATCTTCAAAACTGAGAGCCATATAGAGTAGGCTCTTCCTCCAGCTAATTGACTCCAAGCTGTAATTCTCTGTTTCAAAAGAAAGGGGCACCATGGCAAACAAAAGGAGTTTAAGAAATTTTCTTAGAGGAGTAATTGAGGCTATAGACTTTAATTTCACAAATTATAGGGAAGTTCCCACAATCTATTTTCTTCTTAAACTAAGACATGCAGCAGTCTTTTTCTTTCTTATGGTTTCTTGTTTTTCCAATGACTCAGAGGAACATAGAAATATTCATTTCCAAAGACAAAGCAAGGACTTTCCAAAAGACAAACATGCATGCTTCATAGGTAAATCATAATTCCCTCCTCCCCCCACCAACCCCAATGACTACCTTGGCTTCCCATTCACACACATTCTGGGGAATAAGGCTGCTTGTCATTGTAGGAGCCATGAGATGGCTTGCTAGGGGTATAAGTAAAAGAAAAGAGGAACATTTGAGCTTACCCTCTTGAGTTAAAATGCTTAGGTTTATTTATTTATTTATTTATTTTTGACAGGCAGAGTGGACAGTGAGAGAGAGAGACAGAGAGAAAGGTCTTCCTTTTTTCGTTGGTTCACCCCCCAATGGCTGCTGCAGCCGGTGCATTACAGCCAGCGCACCATGCTGATCCAAAGGCAGGAGCCAGGTGCTTCTCCTGGTCTCCCATGCGGGTGCAGGGCCCAAGCACTTGGGCCATCCTCCCCTGCCTTCCCGGGCCACAGCAGAGAGCTGGCCTGGAAGAGGGGCAACCAGGTCAGAATACAGCGCCCCGAACGGGACTAGAACTTCGTGTGTCGGCACCATAGGCACAAGATTAGCCTATTGAGCCACAGCACCAGCCAAAATGCTTAGGTTTTTAATGATTACACTGATAAACTGGAAGTGTTCAATAGTCATTCTAACACTACTTTTTCTTTTTTCTTTTTATTAATATAAAAGAACAGAGTTCATGTATTTCATAGGCACAGTTCTAAGAAGATAACCATATTTCTCTCCCCTTCCAATCCCCCTGCTTCCTTCCTCCCTTTTTTTTTTCAGGTTTGGAAAAGAAATATTTTCAATCCACCCTATAATCACAGACTTAATTCACTGCAAACCATAATATTCAACAAGTAATATGTAGGAAGACCACAGTTCCACAGGCGTATAAACAAGGGCTAAAAACAACAATCACATAATGAGATGTCAGTGGACCTGCCATCACGTTCTCCAGTCAGGAGGAAGTGGTTGCCTAGAACAGTAGTGGTACACATCCTGCTCCCCGGGATAAGTGAAATGTGGAATTGTATTCTTTCTGACATGAATTATCCTGCTACCTACTATAATGTCAGTATATTACAACACAGTTGACTGAGACAGACTCGACATTGTGTGGCTTCAAAGATCTTATTTTGCTTTTCCAACTCCCACTTAGGGAAGGCAATAGTTGAAACCTGAGAAGGAAAAATGCTTTTGAATTGGTCGGAAGCCTATTGAGACTTCCCACTTAATTATAATCTTTATAACCAGCACTGAAGGAATGTAACACTATCCCAGTCACACAATAAATGTTAGCAGTAGTCAATGATGAAGTTGCTTTTCCTTCTTCTTATGGGTTCCCTAACGCTAGAAAGGCATCTTATTTTGTGTACATTTTCTCAATAACATGTTTAAGACATATTTAAATGCTCCTGTTTTCAAGCACCAGAAAACAGCTGTTCAGCTCCAAGTTATAGATCTTGGAGTGCCAAGGAAATAAACACTGAACCACATAATGAATCTCTTAGAGTTGAATTTATCTCTTGGCAACTTTTCACAACACCTTCAGCAAACAGGGCACTCATGCGTGAAAGAGAAATAATTAGGCACATGCCCTGAAGTGACAGGCTTTAGCACATACAAGAAAGGCAGGCTTTTTATTCTTTCAGTCCCTGCTGCCCACAAACCCCCTACCTTCGGTGCCATATGAGGAATCAATCAGTATACAGCTTAAACAAATCTCACTCCCTCCAGAAACTCTTTTTCACACCTCAGGATGAAATTTTCCCCCTGAAGATTCACTCCAAGTGCACTGTGGGCTTGTGGCAGCAATAATACCCATGGTATTCTCCTGCTAATGCAAACAAAGATGTAGTTTTCTAAGCATCTTTTCTAGCTATATGGAGGAGGGCAGGACTACCTTCTGGATTTAAAAACATCTTGAAGCCCTGTGTATCTCAGTAGACATTGGGTGGAGAATCAATAGTTAGGGTGAGAAACTCTGAGCTCCAGATGGTGGCCAGGCTTCCTGGAGAACACTCAACTTCAGACAGGAACAAGTAGGTCTCAAATATTATACTTTCTGGATTAAATATAGAAGAGTTGATAAACAGTTCACAGAACTACAGTTCTTCATTTAAATAAAGCTTATCATACCAGAAATGTCAAATGAGATCAGGAAATATCAGGTCTTCGATCATCCAAAATGGCACTAATGCCAGTGAGTGATAAGGAATAACAAAGGTTGGGGGTCTGGGGTGCTCTTGTGTGGAATTGGCTGTAGATGACTTGTGCTTATTTTAAGATGATAGTCAACTTTTAGAGTAATCGAGATTTTCCTTGAAAATCTGTGAACTGTCTTCAATATACATTTGCTGCTCCCAGACTCCTAAAACTAATATTAAATACTTTGCAGAGTGTTTTCTAGATTCCACCAATGCTTTAAGATTTTCCAGTCTGGACTAACATGGAGGGCTCTGAGAGATGCCACAGTGGCCATCTTTTTCACGAAGCTGGTAGCAAGTATTTAGGCCCCCAAACACAACAGGCTTTGGGAAAATCTCTGAGCTCCAGCCAGGATACCATTCAGCTAAAGTGAGTCTTTGTGATCTATGCAAAACAATGTGTTCTTCCAGTGCCTCAGTGAAGTAGGCGATATTATCCAATTGTTGTGGATAATGAGCTAAGACTAACAAAGGCTAAGGGATGTGTTCAAGGTCAAATGACTTCTAAGTGTCAGGGCAAGGCATGTTCTTACAGCTTAGTACTATATCCATTACTCTGATAAGGGTTCAATATAGTAGAAGGCTCAGATTGTTCCTGACACATGGTAATACAAGACAAATTATCAGATCATGTTATTGCACATAAAATTAATGTTTGCTATTCTTTCTCCATTTGCCTGTCTGTTTTGATATTTTTCATACGTAACTTATTACATCAACTTTTAGATAGTATGCAAGAAATTGTTCTATATCAAATTGTTTACCTCATTATTAATAGTAAAACAGTACTGTCAGCATTCATTATGGCCCTAATAAATGTATCACTCGCAATGTGTACTACTCCTATGCCTCACAACTACACTCACATAGGCACAAAATGTCTCAAAGAGCTTATACAACTTCCCATAATAAGCGGTAGACTATGAACTGGACCAACCAGAGGCGACAATGCTTAACATGCTATATGTATGTACTTAAATCTAGCAAGCTATGTAGCTATGAAAGACACTCTATTAGTTAAAATAATGCAATTATGACATGATAGTATTTCTGAGTAAGTAAAATTGTGGGTTTCATGTAGGCATGTTATTTTAAGACTAGAACAAAATAATTGAATAGAATTGTCTTGTAGGACACGAAGAAGAAATCAAAGAGAGATCAATAGAACATCTTTGAGGCACATTCTAAGATGAAGTTGATATTTTAAGAAGTTATTAATTTTAATGTCAACATTTATTAAAAATGAAATCTGAAAGTGACTTGGAAGAAATGTTTCTTGTATCTACAACCCACCATATATTATCTCATTCTTTCCATGTGGAATAGCAGCTCAGTAGATACTGTTTTCCTCATTTAAAAAAAAAAAAGTAGAACAAAGTAGGAACCATTGATATATGCACTTCATTATACAACATAGATTGTTATGTATACAATTATGCAATATATAGCTGACTGCAAAACATCTTTCTCCAACATTTTTACTTCAGAGGATGAAAAGAGACAGCAATGAAGGCAAAAAATGATGAGAAATATCATAAAACAACCAAAGAAATGCAAGGTCAGAAAATTCAGGGAAAAGAGAGATTTGGGGAAAGGGAATAATCAGTGGTATCAAATACTGCTGAAATGTAACAAAATGAAAATAATGAGGCACAGCCACACTTTGGGAGTTTGATTTATCTATATCTGGAATACCTCAAATGATTAATATATCACCAATGATACCAAGGCCCAAGGCTTCATTTTTTTTATATTTACAGCAATTGAACTCTGCCGAATACATCAGCCAGACCATACACTTCCTGAGTTCACCATCAGGACCCACCATGTTTGTTCTTGCTTAAAGGGAAAGTGTAAGATATTTTGTATAGATAATCAGAAATCCCTTACCAATACTCGAGAGTCAATGCAAACAACACATTTAGCTAGGTATTTGTATCTCAATGCCTAAAAATAAGCTTCTTAGCTGAAACACATAGAATGGAATAGAAAGGGAAGTTGTTGCAATTGCCCTGCTGGATATATATCATGTAGGATGCTGTCTGTAGCAACTAATAGAACATCCCAATTACGCTGAGCTTTAAAAAATAACAGCATCTAACATCTCCCATAGTAAGAAGTCTACAGCAAAAGACCATCCTGGGATAGCTCAATGGCTTCATAGTGTCATCTTGGACTGAGGTTCTTTTTAATCCTCCCAGCCTGCCATTTTCAGTATGGTAGCTTTGCTTTGATTCACAGCAGCAATATGACTGGAGTAACTCTAGGCAGACACAACTTCTTCTGGCAACAATAAAAGGGTCCTTGCCTTTAATGAGGTTCTTTTAAATTCAAGATACAAGCACTCTCTAGCTACTTCCCAGTCAAAAGCCTTTTTGGCCCCCCAGACCATGTCATATGCCCATACCACCAATCAGCTGGATAGATTTATCAATGTTACTACTAAAGGGGTGATACCAGAATCTGCTATAGGTCAAGGATGATTCTAAACATTGATCAGGACAGACTTCCACAACAACGAATTATCTGCTTCACAATGTCAATCATGCTGAGGCTGAGGGAATCTTGCCACTAGCTATTGTTTTAAAAGACCACAAAAAAGGCCGGCGCCGCGGCTCACTAGGCTAATCCTCTGCCTTGCGGCGCCGGCACACCGGGTTCTAGTCCCGGTCGGGGCGCCGGATTCTGTCCTGGTTGCCCCTCTTCCAGGCCAGCTCTCTGCTGTGGCCAGGGAGTGCAGTGGAGGATGGCCCAGGTGCTTGGGCCCTGCACCCCATGGGAGACCAGGAAAAGCACCTGGCTCCTGGCTCCTGCCATCGGATCAGCGCGGTGCGCCGGCCGCGGCGGCCATTGAGGGGTGAACCAACGGCAAAGGAAGACCTTTCTCTCTGTCTCTCTCTCTCACTGTCCACTCTGCCTGTCAAAAACAAAAAAAAAAAAAAAGGAGAAACATTCATCTGGCATTCTTTAGGCAAATTGTCACAATAAAGAACAGACATTTGAGGAGAAGGGCTTCAGGGTAAGCAACATTCTTTGAGAGAGAAAATAACAAGGGCCTTCCCTAGGAGGTAGAAGGCAGAAGTGTCAAATAAAACTAATTGCATAGCCTGCTCAAGTGGAGCCCTGGCTGCTCCACTTCAGATCCAGCTACTTACTAATGTGCCTGGGAAAGCAGCAGAAGATATATTATGGCAACTGCTTGAACCCCTACCACCATGTGGGAGACCCAGATGGAGTTCCAGTCTCTTGGCTTCAGACTGGCCCAGTGCTGACCATTCTGGCCATTTGGGGAGGGATGCAATGAATGGAAGATTTTTCTCTTGCTCTCTCTGTCTCTCTCTCCTCAACTCTATCTTTCAAATCAATAACCACATTTTTTAAGAAAGAATTTGCATAGAAAGACCTAGCATTTATTGGTGTGGGGATGGGAGGTGCCAGAGTAAAAGAGGGAAAGCAATAAACAAAAATGGTGCTGAGTTTAAAGATTGAAGCTAAAGGTGCTCTTCATTCCCATTCAGCCCACACACTTGGTCTTGGCAACAGCAAGGATATTCCCACTAATAAATTTTCTTTGAATTGAATTATGCTTCTTACCCCCCTCAAAAACTCATATTTTGAAGTCCTAACTTCCAGTTGCTCAGATCTTATTTAAAGTACAGCAATTTTATGAAGGTAATCAGGTTAAAGTAAGGTCATTAGGGTGGACCCTAATCCAATATGACTGATGCCCTATAAAAGGGTGAAACTTGGACACATAGAAGAACATAGATGTAAGACAATGTAAAAAGACACAGAGAAAATGGCCACCTAATAGCCAAAAGCCTTCCCTCATAACGCTCAGGAAGAATAAGTCCTACCAACAACTTCATTTTAGATCTCTACCTCTAGCACTATGAGATAAAGCTTCTACTATTTTTGTCCCTAGTTTGTGGTTCTTCATTACGGCAGCCCTGTCAAGTCAATATAGAATAGCACATAACAGCTTTTGGCTTTGATAGTATCCTCTTTGAAGGTGACATATCTGAAGGTACTGGCTTCTTTTGGACTACAGTAAAGATGCTAACCATATAGGTTGAGTGAAGATAAGCAAGGTCCTTATTCCTATGGTGGCTATTGTTCTGTGAAGACTGTGAGAAACTGTATGGAATTCTTAAGTCAATTCAACTTAAGTCAATTCAAAAAGGGCAATCTAATACAGTTTTGTACCATTTATTACAGTCAAGAGTTTAGCATTTTGTTAAAAACAAAGAGGCTGAGCATCCAGGTTTCAATCCTGGCTTCACAAGTGAACTTGGAAATACTAGTTAACCTCCAGCAGTTTCAGCAATTCCTGTATCATAGAAATGAGATCTTTCAATTTCTGTGCCTAGATCCTAGCAGAGAAAGAAACTTAAAAGTGAGTATAATAATTGCATTAAAATCCTAGCATATTATATGGGAATATGTGGTATAAACCTAACAAATATAAATTTGTCCTACTTGACTTGATTTTTAAAATGTATTGAGTACTTTTGCCAAACCCATGTTTACATGATCTCATGTAATCACCGCAATCCAAAGGAAAGGGATTCCATATTTTTCCATATTACTTATATTGTCCACATTATATAAAATGCAAAATCTCAGGCTTAGAGGGTCAGGTAATTCAGCCAAGGTCACTTAACTAATAAGTGACAGAACCAGGTCAGGAACTCAGGCCTATCAGACCCCTTAACCCATGTTTTAATCACTATGAAGAGGTCCCTAAAGTTATTTTCTCATCAAAATCAAGGGAGAACAATTCTACAACAGTATTTGGAAGTATAAAAAGTAGAAGATATTGGGAACTATGGTGTTTATCTGAACACACAGGGTTTTTCATGTTGGTTTGCCAAGCCTTACTTCTTACATGCTGAGGTCTAATAAAGGCAACCTGGTATTTAGATTTTAGGAAAAATTTATAATTAGTTTCATTAAGACATAGGAATTGTCTCCTGTGACATATCTCACACATCCAGGTGAGTAGCTTGGTGGGTTAGGGAGGCACTGGGAGGAAGCATTATGGGCTGAGAGAGAAAAGTCTCCTCCTGCCACCCCCTCACCTTCTGGTACAAGGGCACAGCTGCTATGTTGGCCTGCATTCCAGGCAATATGCTTTTTTCTGACCTCGGGCTTTAGTCCATATGGCATTGCTTCTCCAAGCAGAAAAGGGAAGCTGTTTTGTGTTACTGGAAATTAGGTTCATATATACATAGTATTGACAAAGGCATTATAGGAATAAGAACCATTTGTTAACTTGTAACTTACCAAGATGCCCTAAGAAAAAGGAGAGGACTTCAAGTAGCCAGAAAAGTGCCTTCTTTCTATTTGCTCGATACTAATCCCCCAAAATCCACTGCCTGAAACCAGACAAAAGACAAATTACATGGCTGTTGAGTAGTTTATTTTTCCAGATGGCCAACCTGAAGCTATAGTTCACTGGTAAATTAAGTCTCCTAATACAGAGAAATCTAACCTGACCATGTGTTTAACAAAAAAGCAAAAAGTGTACTTTATCAAATGAATTATTTGGAAGATACTGCAAAGTATATAAAGAGGAACACATGTTGGGTTTCATCTTTCATGTTTGGTCAGTTGGTAAGAAAACAAAACTGTGAAAACTACTTCCCAATTGTCCCAGTGACTCCCACTTATCAAGATCTAAGTCCCTGAAGACAGTTCTTACCTATTCTTCCAGTAAGATCAAGCTGTTTCTGTCTCAGGCTGCCTACTGAACCAATCTTCTTTATTATTAACAGATTGCAAAAAACGTTTAAAATTCTTTATTATTTCCTGAGGGGGGAAGAGAAGAAGGAAGGAGGAGGGGAGGGAGGAGGGGAGAGAGGAGGGGAGAAAAGGGGAGGAGAGAAGAGAGGTGGGGAGAAGAGGGGAAAGGGGGTGAGGGGAGGAGCAGACAGAGATAATATCCTGGGGCTTTGGTTGCATGCTTGACTAATAAAGGAAAAAGAAATATCCATTCTACTGTTGAGCAAGTTTAGTTATTAAAATCATTGGTTCTATCATCGCAATTTTGTAAAGCAAGTATGGGCAGCAGAGGGTGGAAGAAAGAGGAAAAATGGCCAGGATTTAAAAGTTCAGCAGTTTTTACGATAACAGTCTTGAAAATAATAGTGGCAACTCTTGTTTAATTAAATGCTTACATGTTCGGGAGAAGGCTAAGCACTTTTCACATAGTTGTGTCACCTAACTTCACTGCTGCGCTATGATATATGACAAAACAGGTTTAACAGGTTGATTTCCTTCTAATAATTGGTGATGCAGTCAGGATTCAAGGCCTGTCAGTCAAGAGAGACTGCATGTTTAACTTCTTTGCTCTCATATGTTTACTCACGCACTTACACAGCAAACATTAATCGAATCTCTGCTCTGTGTTAATATAAAATCTAAATATCAGAAATTCAGGAAAAGACACTCTGGGTTCTCCATTTTTGGGAGAGACAGACAAAGAATAGGAAGAAACTATAAAAATGTAATATGGTAAGGAATGAGCTGGTAAGGGGTTCTGGAAGGGTGTTCAAATGTTCAAAATAAAGTGACCTCTACTGACCTTCAGGAAGTGAGGAAGGAGAGGATTCAAAGTCAAAAATTCCACATTCCAGATATCTATGTTTCTGTAGCTTCAAAACCAGGGGAAAAGCTCTAAATAGGATTCGTCTGCTAAAAGTAGTTGCTTTGTGCTTCATATTCCCTGATTCCATTTATAATTCTGTAATATAACCCTGTATAAACTATATGAAAATTTATCCTCTCTCCAAAATTTCCTTTGTTTCTGTTCCAAGCCTGCAACCTCTCTTTGCCTTTCAGGCCCTCTTCATCTCGTTTAATACTTTCCTACCAGAGATCCTGTCCTTCAGCTTAGGCTCCTAGCAACCCAGCTTCCACCTTGCTACCGAGGTGAACTTTCTATGTGAAAACCTGATATTACATATCCCTGGCTCCCTATTCTTCTTCCTGGAGTGTGCAACATGGTTCCCCAACTTCAACTCCTAGTTCCATCTGCATGACAGTCACAACAGTACTTCAAAAAGTTAATGGAAATATGTAATTAAAAGATAAGCTCATTTTGTACAGAAAAAGTCTGAAATTCATGCAAAATTTTTTGTTATATATATATTTTCATGAACTTTTTGAAAATTCTTATTTATTAAATAATGGTTTGTCTCAGACAGTTTTTAATACTCCATTCATAACAATCACAGAACTTTTGTAGATTTTATCCTTATTTCTAAATGCAGGAGCAGAAGTTTAGAGGAATTGGGTGACTCACTCAAATTCTAATAAAAGATGGCTGAATGACCACCAACACTGTCTTTCCTACCAGACAGTAGCCACTTTAAGACAAGGAACCATACCTTATTCATTTCTGCATTCCCAACAATTAGCAAAATATCTGATAGCAAATGAGTGAATGGATGAATAAACAGGTACACGTTTCTAGTTCTGCTGCATATAAAATTTTCTTTTTAATTTCACATTCCTTATACCTATTCTCAGGTTGACTGCATTTCATGGCCTCCTCAAATGCCAAATATAAAAGAAAACCAGATTTGGCTCCTTCCCTCACTGGGATCTAAGTGCAAAGCCCCAACCCATCTAGACTATTCTTATTTAGAAGTAGAAAGCCAAAGTCTGCTTGATCATTCCAACACTCAGCTATCTACCATTTGCAAAATGCTGTCAAAATCTGTGAGACATTAGTGTTGTATGGATTCAGACTACCTAAGTCCATGCCCCAGTTTTAACATTGTCATAAATAACTATGTTTGCAAATTTTGCTGATACATGTAACATGAATGATAAAAGGAAGATGCTGAACATGCCATGTTGGGATGTAGAGTAGTGCCTGCCTTAGAAGATTTTTGGGAGAACAGATGTGTTGATATATGTAGAGTATACAGAATAGTAACTGACACACAGGAAGCATTTCAGCTGTTTGCTATTGCTCATATAAACTCATCCCAAGTCCATATAGTTGGTGCCAGGGTTTTTTTTTTTTTTATTACTTCAGTTTTACTGATAAGGATATGGAAAGACTAATTGCATTCCAAAGTCATTAAATTCTAATAACTAGAAACACATGTCCACAGGCTTTTGGCCACATGAAACAAAAAAGTAAAGGGTACATCAATGAAGTTTGCTCTCTTATTTTTTTTAATTTATTTTTTATTTAGTAAATATAAATTTTCAAAGTACAGTTAATGGATTACAATGGCTTCCCCCCCCCATACTTTCCTTCCCACTCACACCCCTCCCATCTCCCACTCCCTCTCCCATTCCATTCACATCAAGATTCATTTCAATTATCTTTATATACAGAAGATCGATTTAGTATATATTATGAAAAGATTTCATCAGTTTGCACCCACACAGAAACACAAAGTGTAAAATACTGTTTCAGTACTAGTTATAGCATTACTTCACATTGGACAACACATTAAGGACAGATCCCACATGAGAAGTAAGTACACAGTGACTCCTGTTGTTGACTTAACAATTTGACATTCTTGTTTATGGCGTCAGTAATCTCCCTAGGCTCTAGTCATGAGTTGCCAAGGCTATGGAAGCCTTTTGAGTTCGCCAACTTCAATCTTATTCTGACAGGGTCATAGTCAAAGTGGAAGTTCTCTCCTCCCTTTAGAGAAAGGTACCTCCTTCTTTGATGGCCCCATTCTTTCCACTAGGATCTCACACGCACAGATCTTCCATTTAGGTCTTTTTTTTTTTTTTCCAGGGTGTCTTGGCTTTCCATGCCTAAAATACTCTCATGGGCTCTTCAGCCATATCCGAATGCCTTAAGGGCTGATTCTGAGGCCAGAGTGCTATTTAGGACATCTGCCATTCTATGAGTCTACTGTGTATCCTGCTTCCCATGGTGGATCGTTCTCTCCCTTTTTGATTCTATCAGCTAGTATTAGCTGACACTAGTCTTGTTTGTGTTATCCCTTTGACTCTTAGACCTATCAGTGTGATCAATTGTGAACTGAAATTGATCACTTGGACTAGTGAGGTGGCATTGGTACATGCCACCTTGATGGGATTGAATTGGAATCCCCTGGCATGATTCTAACTTCACCATTTGGGGCAAGTCCGATTGAGCATGTTCCAAATTGTACATCTCCTCCCTCTCTTATTCCCACTCTTATATTTAACAGGGATCACTTTTCAGTTAAAATTTAAACACCTAAGAATAATTGTGTGTTAATCACAGAGAGTCCAGGCCCTAAGTGGGAACACTTAAGTAGGGGCCTTAATCAGGATTTGTATTATAGGTTTCTAGTTGCAATCCACTCTACTCACCGAGTTCAGACCATGAGGATCAAATGAATAAAAAAAATTTTGGAAAACCACATGACTTCATAAATGGATTCCTTAACCACAAAATAAATTATGAAGATGTAAATGGGCATATATGTCAGTCCCATCCAACCTCCACTGACAATTGCTACTTACTAAGTATTTTGTGGTACATATTGACTCACCTTAATCCTATTTTCACAGATGACAAAGCTGAGAACCTACAGCTTTATATGAATGGAAATAGACTTCCAATCCAGGGCTATCAGACTTAAAAACCTATCCTGTCAAAAAGCTTTCTATTTTATGTACTATCATGAAAACAGTTCAAATCCTATATTCAAGTATGGAAAAGTGGGAAGCCTTATATTTGTATTTATTTCTTTTAATTTAAATGTTGTGTGATGGCAGGCATTGTGATACAGGGAGGTGATCTAATTCCCTGCTAATATGCCTGGGAGACAACAGATGATGACCTTGGATTCCTGCCACCCATGTCGGAGATCCAGATAGAGTTCCTGGCTTCTGGCTTCTGGCTAGACTAGCCCCTGCTATTGCAGACCTTTGAAAGTGAACCAGTGAATGGAAAATCAGTCAATATCTCTCTCTCTCTCTCTCTCTCTCTCTCTGTCTCTCTCTCTCTCCCTACCCTCCCACTCACTTCCTCTTTCTGTTTCTCTACATTTTAAATAATAAACATCTTTTTAAAAAAATGTTGTGTAAAGTAACTTCCCTCTTTTTGAAAAGAGTTCATGAACCTTGCCTGCTTTATTTGACTAGTATTATTCATGTTACAATAGAATATTCAGATGTGTAATACTAGACTATCAGTTTACTTTAATTTGCAAAATAATAAGAAAGCTTAAAGAAAAATCAGAATATCATTTGAAAGAAAATTGCAGTGCAGTGTGATTTTGCCATTATACCATCAAAGACATTCTCTACATTGATGCAGTAAACTTCACAGTATAAATAAAATGATATATAAGGTCAAAATCATGGAAGACTTTTATGATTCCTTCAACCACTGATATATCTTGAAAATCAAACATTTTAGTGAAAATGATGGAATATGGGACATTTCCTGTCAATTGAAGGCCTGCCAATGGCTACGGACATAAAAGGTTCTTTCACCCAAGTTGCTCAGTAATCCTTTAGAAATAAGTACTCATTGCCAGAGTTATTTTGCGCTGATAGATCATCCTCAGGAGATGAGGAGGGTGCAAGTCTTTTTTTTTTTTTTTTTTTGACAGACAGAGTGGACAGTGAGAGAGAGAGACAGAGAGAAAGGTCTTCCTTTTGCCGTTGGTTCAAGAGGGTGCAAGTCTTAACAAAAATCATACAAAGATTCTTCTGAATTGAAAAGCAAAAACTCAATATATGGCCAGAAAAATCCAAGTATAGTATTGTAAATCTTTCTATCAGAGACTCATCATTTCAGAGTTAAAATGGACCTCTGGCAATAAATTATGGACTCTTTATCCCTTTCCTCTTACCCTCTCTATCCATCACTAAGAAAACATGAGGGGCTGGTGCTGTCACACAGCGGGTTAAAGCCCCAGCCTGCTGTACTGGCATCCCATATGGACACTAGTTCGAATTCCGGCTGCTCCACTTTCAATCTAGCTCTCTGCTATGGCATAGGAAAGCAGTGGAAGATGGCCCAAGACCTTAGGTCCCTGCACCCATGTGAGAGACCTGGAAGAAGCTCCTGACTCCCAGCTTCAGATCAGCTCAGCTCTGGCTGTTGTGGTCATTTGGGGAGTGGACCAGTAGATGGACGACTTCTCTCTCTCCCTCTCTGGCTCTACCTCTCTCTATAACTCTTTCAAATAATAAAATAAATATTTTAAAAAAAACAAAGAAAGAAAACATGAATACATCTTCTTTATAGTGTTCTTTGCCCACAGTTTTCTTCCCTTTGTGGTCCCATTTGATTCCACCATTTGATATGTGAAAGCAATTGACAGGTTGGAATGGGTATTTTAGCTTGAGACTGTTGAATAATATAGGAGTTGAAAGGCATCTTAAAAAATTCTTCTGGTAACAATGCTTATACGTAATAGACTAACAGATGTCCTCTGCAATCTATATTCTGCTTTTCCTCTGTGTCTCTTATTCTCGTAGTCTAATTCTACCTACCAACAATGATTCACTCTTACCATGCCTCCAAAAAGTTTTAATGACCATCCTAAATCCATGTTAGGCCTTCTCTGAATTTCCACAAGATTTGAAGTCCAGTCTTCCACAGAAACATATTTCTTTAAAAAAAAAAAAAAGATTTTTATTTATTTGAAAGAGTTGGGGGGGGAGGCGGGAGGGAGAGGGAGGAGGGAGGGGGAAGGAAGAGGGGGGAGGGAGGGAGAGGGAGGAGGGAGGGGGAAGGAAGAGGGGGGAGGGAGGGAGAGGGCGGAGGGAGGGGGAAGGAAGAGGGGGGAGGGAGGGAGAGGGAGAGAGAGCAGAAGAGACAGAGAGAGAAAAAGAAAAAGCCATCTGGTTCCAA
Organism: Oryctolagus cuniculus; assembly: GCF_964237555.1. Taxonomy (NCBI): domain Eukaryota; kingdom Metazoa; phylum Chordata; class Mammalia; order Lagomorpha; family Leporidae; genus Oryctolagus; species Oryctolagus cuniculus. The sequence continues at coordinate 185,403,403 of NC_091432.1, read as the reverse complement.
GATGGCTGCAATGGCCAGGGCTGAGCTAGACCAAAGCCTGGAACCAGGAGCTTCATCCAGGACTCCCATGTGGGTGGCAGAGGACCAAACACTTGGGCCACCTTTTACAGATTTTCTCAGGACATTAGCATGGAGCTAGATTGAGAGTGACTGGGACACAAACCAGTGCCCATATGGGATGCTGGCATCATAGGTGGTGGCTTTATCTGCTATGTCACAACACTGACTCCAGAAATATTCTTAGATTAAAAACTTGTGGCTACAATATTTGGTAAGTTCTTATCTTTTTCTTCCATTCTTTCTTTGTAGTCCTCAGTGTCTACCTTTATATAAAGCAGAAAAGCGGGAGACCAGGATAAGTACCTGGCTCCTGCCATCGGATCAGCGCAGCATGCCGGCCGTGGCGGCCATTGGAGGGTGAACCAACGGCAAAGGAAGACCTTTCTCTCTGTCTCTCTCTCTCTCACTGTCCACTCTGCCTGTCAAAAAGAAAGAAAGAAAGAAAGAAAGAAAGAAAGAAAGAAAGAAAGAAAGGCTTCAGAAAATACTTAAAAGTAAGATCCATTCAATAATCTTACCTAAAAATCATTATACTGCTCAGAATTCCCACAAAATTATCATTTATTTGCTGTGCAATGTTAAAGCTATTTAGAGAAAACATTATCATAAATAGAAAATACTATATTATGAATATTGTGTTATTGTCAAGAATAGAGAATACTATGTTGTTAATACTGTATTGTTATGTCATTAAGACCTTAATAGGTCTGCACTTATTAGAGAGTCACTGATAAACAGGATCCTAGGTAATTGAGACTCAGAACTTAATTATAATTGCTAAGAAATTCTAAAGTGTGTTGAAGGTATATCATGCATAATTCTGGCTGCTTCACATGCATTAACTCATCCCTTTACCACAATATAATTATATTGGTTCTATAATCAAACATCTTATAAATGAAGAAGTTAAACTTGACACAAGAATATATAATAACTTGAACAGATTCTCACAACTGATGAATAATGGGATCAGGATTTTATTGCAGTCAGTCTGAACCCTAAATCTATGCTTTTAAGTACATTTTGCTACCACTAAATTTTCAAGAAAGAAGAAGAATCAAAGTCCTTGACCAGAAAGGAGAGAGACTTAGAACACCACCCGTGCTTAGAAGACAGGAAACTCAATCTGGGAAAAATAAGAGTTTAGCAAATACAAGTCTCAGAGATAAAGTGCTGAATATAATCATAGAATTTCAGCAGACATGTAAGACCCATGGGGGAGTCAGTGGATGATGAGCATGGATGACAAATTTGTCCAGATTCAGGATCTTGGGGATTCATTAAGAAGTTGTACCTGATATTATACACAATGGAGAGTCATCAAGGTTCATAATCAAGGAAACAATTTCTGTATTTTGTAAAGGCTATTCTAGAAGCAGTGTCGACTATAGGAAGGAGTTTACAGAGTGGGGACAGGAGTTTGGTTAAAAGGCCATTGCACTGAGAGAAGATAAGGAACTAAGTCTGTATCATAAAAAAATCAAGAGCTAATGTGCCAGACATTTGAGTTAAACATTGTGATAGGAAGTTGTAAAATATAATTCTTAGCTTTCTAGCACTTATGACCAGATGAATGATAATGTCATGTGTCAACAAGTGAAATACACTTTCAGAAAGCTGGAAAGAGGAATGTAAGTCATAATTACACCAAATTGCTGTAATAGTTCTTTGTGTTACCCCAGATGTAGATTCAAACTGTTATTTCCATTTTGATGAATATGTAACTGATTCTAATAATTTGGCTCATAGTAGAATCCAACTATACCATGAATGAGTAACATATAAGAAACTGGACCACTGCTACCTTCCCTAGTATTTAAGCACTTTTGCTTCCAAAAAGGGCCATCTGGTTTGAAATATTACCTAACTCCCTTCAAACAAACCTGCAATAAAATCTTCAACCACTGACATTTGGAAACTATTTTGACAACTTTAATGTACTTTAGAGCATTGAGGGGGGAAGGCTTTTCTGAATATATTCAGTGTTTGGATCGTTTATTTTTGTGGTTATATTAATGCTCTATACCCACATGTTCAATGTTTGCTTACCAACGAATGCCAAATCATCAGAATCAGTGACAGAGATAATCTGAATATCATAATCATGTCAGTTGATAAAGTAAATTTAGTTTTTGAGAATATTTGTTTACTTCTCTCTCAATCTAAGAGCTACACAATTTTTGAGACTATTAACCCCTAACCAATCATATTTACTAGAGAGTTCACCCAAATCAATGAAAAAAATCTATTTTATAATACTATCTATAAATCTCAAAAATGATTTTTCCAAATATGGCAAAATTTGACTTTTTCCATCAAAAAAAACTATAATAAAATAAGCAAATAATTGGAGAAGAACAAAAGGAGGAATGAAGTAACTTTCATTGAATAGAATGAAAATAATCCTAAAAAGCAAGCTTAAGCAAACACTTATGGTTATTTTGTCTTGTTTCTAAAATGTAACACATTTGGGGGATTTGTGGGATTTTCTTTTCTCTCAACAGCAACAAAGCAAAATAAAATGAAGCACAACATAGTATCTATAACATATACTTTGGTTTTGAGGATTGACAGAATATAATAAATAATTTTCTTACATAGATACTTAACTGTGAAAGACATTTTCATGTATTTCTTCAAATTAAATGTGGTTTCTGAAAACAGCTTCATTATCTCATAGAGTTAATGTCCTATTACACTTTTTCATTGCATGTAACTTAGTAGTAGCCACACTTATTTGCCAGCCAGTCAGCACAGGCGCTATGTTTTTCAAAGAGTAATACATGTTCTGATAACCTTTACAACTGGCAGAAAATGAAAATATATACCTGTATCTTTTGGTGAGTCTCTTGTTTCTATTTCTGCTCTGGAGAAAGTGTCCTGGGTTAGCCAATAAATTGGCAACCCTGCTAGCTCAAAAATACTCCCCCAGGGTGATTTGCGTTAAATTAGCATTGCTAGTAATGCTTTCAAAAAGACTATACAATTATGGCCAGATAAACACATTCCTCATACAATTTCAGGATTAATATTAGTCTCCTAACAACCTAGAAACCACGATCGTAATTACCAACTGCCATTTCCCCCCCATTGTCCAGGTAACTGGCTCTCAATATATGACCAATTTGAAACCTGGGAATCTTGGGAGAAAGCATCAGGTCGGCTGTTGGAAAATTGAATTCAAGTGCAGCCCTGCTCCCTGAACACTCATATTCTTCCTTTCTCTTTGTGCTATTTGTTCGTCCCTATTGTGCAGAGCTATCGTTTGTGCACACATTCTGTGTTAGATTTTCTACCCGATTGAGCTTGAAAAACCAAAGCTTAAGTACTAAATGTTTCCCTAAGGCCTGAATGGACTTAAAAGGACATAGGTGCAAAAAGAAAATAAAAGAAAATAGGGGGAGAAAACACGGCTTGTTAAGTTGTTGCAATAATCTCATGCTGAGAATAAAGACCTTCAGAGTTAAGAGAATGAAAAACACTCTTCTAAATAGATTGCTTGCTTTTGTTGCACAGGTGGCAAGGCCTGGAAATATAAGATACGGAGAACAGCAGGGCAGCCTGCTAGCATTTCATTAAGCTTAGAGAATAGCAGAATTGTGGAGAGGTTTCTTCCCACTTTACAAGAGACGCGGGCTTCCTGACAACTCGGACTCCAGAGTGCGAGTTTGATGGTATATTTTCCACCTGGAAATATTTGGGACAGACCATCTCTCCCTACATTTTGTAGAGATTGATTCCTCTTTTCTTTATTAAAACAGTTCTTTCACTTGAAGCATCAATTTGTGATCACCATTGTTTGTAACTTAACATTATACAGTTCCTCTCATGTCTTTAATATAGTCAGCGTCAATTGTGTCAACACAACTTTAGAGAAAACGCTACCTTAAAATGCTGCCACTTAAAATTATACAAAATGAATGTGCCATGGACTGGGCAATCTTATTCACTTAGATAGTAAATCATCCCTCTCAACAAATGTATAATAAAACATAATCAAAACATTGTTAATACTGGTGAATATGAAAAATGAAGGAAAATTTAAGAAAGTTCAGAAGTGTTGGCTGCTTTTCCTTGTCTCCGGCACAATGTTGAAAATAAAATGAGTTGGCCACAACTTAGAAATTATATTTCCCTATCCTAACTTAAAGAGTTCCAGTAAGGATCCTTAATCTCATGCACCACTGGCTTTAATTTGGTAGTTACTTTCAATCAGACTGGGTATCTGTGTTTCAAATGTCATTTTATTTGAAAAACAACTATTTCTAACTTTGGGAATTCAGCATGAATATGTGAATCCAACTTGAGAAAGTGCAGTAGGGATTAATAGTTAATATTTATTGAAGGCTTAACAGTGTTCCAAACCCTTTATGAAATTATTTTAATGCAGTATTTTGTTTAATCTTCCCAAGAACTTTATGAAGTGATATTCTTGCTTTCTCTGTTTTAATAGGAGAAAACTAGTGCTATAAGAGGTTAGATAATTTACCCAGGGTCACATATGTGTTTGAGACCGCACATGGGACCCTGTCCTTGTCCCTGTGTTTACCCACAGTGTAACATTTCCTTCAAATTCCAAACACATGCGACTTCTACATCATGAATACAGCTCTATTTTAAAGTCATGAAGAGCCTACAAAGCAAACATTTTAGTACACAAAAAAGGAGGCAGCAAAAGAGAGAAAAGAAATTCAGGCTTACTGAAGACAATTGGCTAAACTGGAGACATGTGTGCTTTCTACTAATTAATTCATTTCATCTTCATCATGACCCTGAGATGTACAGGTGTCATCTCCACTTTGAAAACAATAAACAAGGCCAGCGCTGCAGCTCACTAGGCTAATCCTCCACCTGTGGCGCTGGCACCCCCGGGAGTTCTAGTCCCGGTTGAGGCCTCGGATTCTGTCCCAGTTGTTCCTCTTCCAGTCCAGCTCTCTGCTGTGGCTGCCCGGGAGGGCAGTGAAGGATGGCCCAAGTGCTTGGGCCCTGCACCTGCATAGGAGACCAGGAGGAAGCACCTGGCTCCTGGCTTCGGATCGGCGCAGCACACCAGCCATAGAGGCCATTTACGGAGTGAACCAACAGAAGGAAGATCTTTCTCTCTGTCTCTCTCTCTCACTGCCTGACTCTGTCTGTCAAAAAAAAAAAAAAAACACCCAAAACCCTAAAATGGAGAGGTTCCTAATTTTATTTACACAAAATATAGGCTTAGAAAGCTGCCTTCTGTCCCAACATCATGTGGCTAGTAAAGTGTCCCAGTTACCATATTCCATTGCTTCCTTTGGACAAAAATGGTCAGAATTCACCTAGAGAAAATCTGAAGGAAACACTGCTTCTCCAAATGATAAGATGTTATATAGATGAAAAAAAAAAGTGTGTCTCAGAGAAAATAAAATAAATGGGTTTCATTAAACAGGTAGTTTAAAGTTCTGGTTAGAATGGAGATACAGCTTTCAAGTTTCTGAGTAGTTGTTACATTCGTGTTCTTCAATATTTACTGTCTCACATATCTCTTCAGGATATCACAAAAATAATAATTCAAGGAAACACAGAATATGAGAAATAGTTTCAACTTTATACATTTCCAAAGACTGAATAAATATATGGTTTGGCATACAAAGAAAGCTTAGGTCACTTAAAGCAAAGGATTTTAACTTTCCATATATATATATATATTTACTAATATAACCTGCTTTCACAAATGATTCTTTATTCACAGAAATCTGAAGTCTTAACTCAAGACAAAATATCTGAAGCAAGCTTTATTTTGAGTCTCTGCCTCCTACCCTATATTTGATTCACTTACTCAAAATTAGTCATTAAGCACAAACCATTCTTGCACTAAATGTTCCAAGTAGGTTGTGGTGATGGTTACACAATGCGGTAAATATATTTTTAAAATTACTGAACTACATACTTAAATGGGTAAATTTTATGGTATGTAAATTAAATCTCAATAAATCTTATCCCTTCCTGTTAGCATACAAGACTTTAGAGAGGCATTGTCACAGAGTGGAAAGAATCTGAACTCTAGAGACAAACAGATTTAACTAAATCTTCTCTAAATTTGGTGGTCTTAAGCAATTTAATTCACCTCAATGAGTTTTATTTTCCTCACAGGTATTCTGAGAAAGATAATGAGTACCAACACAGAATAATTGTGAAAATAAAATGAAATAGCACTAAAATATTGATGAGCTCTCAGTAGAATTTAAGGCAAAAAAATGCAATAAGTGCTCTTTTTAAATTGATAATGGACTTTTTTGAGTGGACCTCTAAGAGGTTAGTGACTGGGGTGTGCCATTCTCTGCAGTATTACTAATGCTGGTCCACCTTAGTAGTATCCTTGGTCTTCACAAAAGCAGTGTTCCTTATCTTCTTTAACTACTCATGCCGCCCAAACCAATATGGATCTTCTCTCACCCTTTAAGAGGGGCTCACAATAATGCCTGCCCCTGCTGCAACTTCTAATTATTGCTGCATAACTGCCTAAAGTTGGATCTGGAAGAAGAGTTTATGTAACACCATACTATGTATCAGTATTCAAATATCAGCCATTTAACAATTCCAGGATGTTTGGTTTTTATTTTATTTTTATTCTTAACTGACACATTAAAAACTATATATATATTAAAAACATATATGTATATATATAGAGAGAGAGAGTACCATATAGTGTTTCAAAACATACATTCTTTTTTCATAATGTTCAAATCAGGTAACAATATCTGTCTCCTCAAACATTTCTCATTTCTTTATGAAAAAAACATTCAAAATCCTTTCTATTGATTTTCTTATAAAACCATGTGTTATTATCTGTAGTCAATCTACTATGCAGTTGAACAGAAGAATCTCTTACTTATCTATAAATTTCCACCTGTCAATCAGCCTTTCTACATACTTGCTCCCCTTTCTTTCCCCAGCCTCTGGTAACCACCATTCAACTCTCAACCTCTGTGAGATTAACTATTTTACTTTCAAAGTATGAGTGAGACCATGATATACTTATCTTTCTATTCTTGGCTTATTTCACTTAACATAATGACCTCTAGTTCCATCCATGTTGCATATGACAAGAATTCCTTCTTTTTATGACTGAGTAGTATTCCATTGTGTATATTTTTTTATCTATCGTTCAACTTATGAACCACTCATGAACTAGCTTGTGAACCACAAAGGTTCATTTCAAGCATGTGATATTTGGAAGAGACAGCATACTGGACACTGGAGCTGTTGTGCTTAGTCTCCAGCCCTGTGTTAAATTTGTGACCCTGAAATAGTAATTTCAAATGTCCAAGTGATAAATTTTATGACTTGAGATTTCATTTTTTTTAGTTCCTTAGAGAAAAGGAATAAGACCATTTGATAAAAGTCATACTTTTTATAAAATAATCATGCATGATTTTATTTCTGTAGACTATTAGCTTTTTGATGATAAAAACTTTGTCTTATTTGTCTATAAACCTCAATACCTAGTATATTGCCTGACTATATAGTAAGGGCTCAATAAAAGAAAATCTAGAAAACAAGAGAAAAGAAAAATGAAAACGAATAAAATATACATTAAAATCATTAAAATGAAAAAGAAAAAATCAATTAATTAATTTGTACTAAAAAACATACAAAGAACAATAACTTCATCTTTAGCCCAGTGTTAGCAAAGATGTTGTCCCTGGTCAAGACGTTATATGTTTCCTCTTCCCTAAAACTGAGAACTACATATTCCAACAGTTTTCACTTGTCTTAGATGTCAGAAAAAGATGATTTAAATTTTGTGCTACCTCGTAGCTTTCACAGAGATGTCAAATTGTGAGGAAATTACAATGTACTGTTATTTATTAATCAAAATATGCACAGGCAAATGTTGTCATCCTAATCCTTATTTACCAAATGTACTTGAAGGCAGTGAAATTTCATTTTACTTGTAATAATCTATACTTTTCAATGACATCTCCCCTCCCCTGGCTTTTTCCATAAAACCAACCCAATGATGTTCTATCATATTATATTTTGACTTAATCTGGCCTTAGGAATAGAATACAGAACAAAATTAAAATGACAGAAAGCCAAATTAAATATTTCTGGAAATTAAATGTTAATTCAAATGTACAAAGCTCTCTTCTGAGGCCTAGATGGATTAACACAAAGTTCTCCAGCTAGCTAGATGGCTTACCTGTATTCTACACTATTAAGGACATAGGCTATGTTAGAACAGAGAGGGTTCCCTAATACAATTTAAAAACCTGACATCAGTAGTTTCTCATATAGTCCTAACATGCTCTTTTCCAAAGAGAAAGACTGTTTCAACTGGAAGAAGTAAGACTGTGGTCTCCAAGAGGCAGACAGATGGTCCTCATAATATTAGTCTCACAAGAGCATAAGGCTTAAAATAATTCTGATGTTGCCAGCTGTATATAATTCAACATTATAGAAGCTCACTGATAAGGAATGGTAATCTCTTCTCCCTTATAAAAGGGATAAATGGATAAACCTGAGTTTGTTTGCACAGACTAAGGTTACAGAGAAGGCCTGAAGTAGAGAGGACTGGTAAGCGTATTTGGTTACAGATATGATCTTTAGCGTTCACTAGCCCAAGAAGCCAAAAATAAACATTTCATAACTTTTAATGTGTAGTTAGCAAATATAGTTGGCCCATGGTTGTGTCCCTGCAGCGGGGAGTCCTGGACACAGTCAGCTTAGCTGGATCTCTGTGGCTGCCTGCTTAGAGCCTTCCCCTGTAGTTTCAAAAGAACAGTCTTTTTTTCTTTTTTATCTGCTTAGCTCAGTTGCTGTAAACACTTGCTGTAATGTTAAATTACTTCTCAGGTCCATCCAATCTGATTTGCACACCATTAGTTCGTGGAGGATGAAATGAATGCCTTAGGATAGTTAAGTTTGTTACATATTGAGACCTTTGTGAATGAAAAGCCCTTCATATAAAATATTACATCAGAGTTGGCTAATATCCCTGTTTCGTGAGTCACTGGAACCTCTAAGATGTCCTTGAAATTTCAAATTCACTGTATATGCTTCCAGACACGTACGGTACTTCTTTTTCTGTTTTATTTATTTATGTTTTGCTTCGGATGCCAACTCTGCTAGGAAAGAATGTGCAATATTTAGCATCAGAGCAAATGACCTTCATGTACATCAAAATACGAACATGAAAAGCAGCATTACAGACTAGAGAGGAAAATAATGGTTTAAAATCCAGAAAAAAAAAACCATCATAGGTCCATACTTCTCCTCACCTACCACACTATTATGAGGGTCTAGTACTGACCTTCTCTGTTTCTCTTTGGTAATGGTCATAATCATATCTGCTACAAGCCTCCATTTTTTGAATGCATTCACTTCTGAGTTTAAGAATTGATAAAGAAGCAAAAGTTACACATAATAAGATTTTCATTTTGAAAAGCTCATGCAACCATTCTATAGTGATGACAAATTGAACAATCACATTTGAAAACTAGATTTTAATTAGAACAATCAACCATGAGTGTGATAAGCTGCTTCTATGATGTCATCACATTGAGGTACAGATGTCTCGTGGTCATTTCTGTGTTGCTGCTTTAATTGCTGCACTGGGACCCACCAGCACTGAGATGTCATTGAGGTAATGAATTGCTCCTCCAGCAGCTACACCACAGCAAAGAGGTTTCACAGCACAGTGTTACTATCACTGGTCGGGAATACCTCAACACCATTTTTCTCATGTCTTCTTGCTGTTATTAAATTATAGCCATGGGGCCAAATGCATCTGGAATGCTCACTGAATTTCAGTTTCCTGTCATTCTGCCTGCAGTGTTTCTGGTAGCAGACCTTACCTAAGAAATTTCAGCTACTTCAAATGCTCTCAAAATATGATCTACATTGCACGAACCACACTCCCATACCCTTGGATTAGAATGTTTTTCATGCCATTACTTGAGTTTTTGTTAAGTTAAAGAAAAGGGGATTATTTGATATATATTGATGGTACTTATGGTAAGAGTTTAAAATAAATGTGTCTCATTTAAACTCCAAAATGACTCACAGGTAGGGGGAAAGGTTTTGGCCTGGTGGTTGAAACTCCCGCATCCCATAGCAGAATGCCTAGATTTGAGTCCCAGCTATATCACTAATTCCAGCTTCCTGCAAATGCACACCCTGGGAGGCAGCAGGTGATGGATCATGCAGTTTGGTCTCTGTTACCACCGTGGAAGACACTGAGTTCCTGGCTCCAGGCTTGGGCTTCACCAGTCTCAGCTGTTGTGTGTATCTGGGGAGTGAACCAATGGATGGGAGTATGATGTATCTCCTTTTCTCTCTCCATCTCTCCTTTTCTTTCTCTTTCTCTAATAAATTAAATAACTAAAATAGCCTGTTATAGAGTGTATCTTCATCCCTGCTTTACGAATACAGAAACTGAATCTCACAAGACCTCGCTTCTAAAAAAAATGTTAATTCTTCTGAAAATGTGACAAGAATGGTAACCACCATTCCATTGAAAATTACCAAAAAGTGGCTTTTTAAAAAAACAATCCATGACAACTCTCAAAGCCAGAGTCAATAGATGCAGGAAGTTACAATTGGCCCTTGAAAAAAAAAATAGCAAGTGAGTCTTATTAATACCGCAGCAGCAATGCACTTGCACCCAGGTTAAAACTGGGATTACCAGGGCCAGCACTGTGGCATAGCAGTTTTAAGCTACCACCTGCAACACTGGCATCCCATATGGGCACAAGTTCATGTCCTACCTGCTCCACTTCTGATCCAGCTCCTTGCTAATGTACCTGTGAAGGCAGCAGAAGATGACTCAAGTATTTACGATCCTGAACTCACATGGGAGACCCAGAAGAAGCTCCAGGCTTCTGGCTCCTGGCTCCTGGCTCCTGGCTCCTGGCTCCTGGCTTCAGTCCAGTCCAGACTAGCCCTGGCCATTGCAGCTGTCTAGAGTAAACCAGCAGATGAAAGATCCACCTCCCCTACCCCCACCTCAACTCTGTGTTTCAAATAAATAAAGTCTTAAAAAAAAAAAACCTTGGAATCATGGAAATTGAGCCAAAAATACTCAGAACATTGTCATAGGTGACTATAAATACAAAAGACCCCACACCTGAAAGATAAGTGGAAAACTCAGTGGCATGTTTCATATTTCCCAATAATTGAATAGTAATCTATATTAAAATATCATCAATAGGCAGGTGAACAGGGAATCTCAAATATAGGAATGATTACACAGCCAAGAGTCATCGTACTCCACATTGAAGAGACAACCAACTTCCATAAAATAATTATAAATTCAGTATTTTCCTAACCAAACTGATACCGGGATTTTTATGGTTTTAGACAGTTATTTGGGAGGGATACTTGTCATAATAAATATCAAAACATGTTATAAAGCTGTGAAATACAATCAGTATGTTAGCACTGGAGTAGCCAATTAGATCACTGGAAAAATCTGGCAAGTCCAGAAGAGTTAAATCTGCGTGGGGGGGGGGGGGGAGGGAGGGGGACAGATGTGAGTGGGTGTGTGTGTACTAATGTTAGCAGATAAAGACTGGCCTATTAAACGTGTGCAGTTGGTCCCTTAACTACTGAACACCATACACAAATTAAATTTCAGAATAATTAGTAACAAAGCCATAAAATGTTTAAAAGTAGAGTAACAGTTTCAATCTTGGAGATTGGAAAAGACCCTCCTAAGAAAGATATATAAACCACAAACAGAAGAAAATCATTAACAGATTGCCTATCTAAAAATCTTAAAACTTCTTTTCAGCAGAGATCATAAATAATGACAACAAAAACAATAATAACAAAAGAGAAATTTGCAAGGAGCTCAAAAGACAAAATGATAATTATCATTGTATATAAAGACCCCATATGTTGATTAAAAAAAAAAAGACAAGCAGTAAAGGTACATAAAAGGTAGAAGAAAATACTTCACAGAAATGAAATCCATATAATAACTATATATAAAATTATGCCAAGTATAATAGCAATCAATTAAATGGAGAGAAAAATATGGCTATATATTTTTATTTCTCAGGTTATATAAAATGTAAAGTTTGATAATATCTACTTTGTAGAAAAGAGGATGGCCTTAAGGTATTGCAGCATTAACAGCCAGAGCTTGGAAAGCGGGCAGAAAACGGTACCTCGAGGAAAGAAAGAAAATAAGAAAAAACTTTTGGTAAAGGAGCAAAGAATAGTTAAGCAGGGAGTTACCAATGATTTTAAAGTCTGCTAAGGAACTACAATAATTTTCATTGTGTTTAACATTATAAATACCACCTGTAAACTTGGTAAAGTGACTTACAGGGAGCTATTATTTGATAAAAGATACTTTTTGTATACATCTGTGTGAAATTACCAGCTAAGGTACAGAAATTTTGTCCTATGAGCCTAAAATAAACCTTCAAACACCAGCTAATAAAAATTCCCTAATTTTAGAAGCTTCACCTACCAAAAAAGGTGTTTTTCCTCTCATCCCTCATGAAGATTTAACTAAAAAGAAATTACAATATGGATGAAATCTAGAACACCAATGATTTTGTTTAAAATATGACATTTTCACTTTAACATGTAATTTGATTATGGGAATAACTTTATTTTCAAAACTGAGACAGCAAGTGAAACAGAAAACTTTGGTCTAGAGGCATAAACAAGTCCCAAAGCTTAACTGTGGAAATGTTTCTTTTTAAATTTTACCCCACATTTTTACTAGACTTTAAATCATTTCAGCACTCATTTCATGGATAGAAATTCTAATTTAGCTTCAGTTACTTGGATATTTGAGACCAAATGAATTTGAAATATGCAAAACAAAAATAATTTCTGCAAACCTTCCCACTGTTTTGGCTGGGAAAAGCATCAAGCTCAGACTTGGCAAGATTTCCTAACATAATCTAATATTCAAACCAGCTTATGCACTTGGCATTTTTCTGTAGATATAATTTATTCATTTAGTGTTATAAAATAACATTAGAATGTGGGTAGTTTTAGAGTTTTTCTTTAAAAATCAAAGGTGAAGTAGTCTCTTAATTCATTTTATATCTTTAGAACTAAAAATAGTCAAAAACAAGTTCTTGTATGATTTCTGTATCAAATCTCAATGTTAAATAATAACTTGTAATGAAACAACAGAGAATGCTGTTCTTTCATTATAAAATCTCTTCCAGAAAGACTTTCTTGTTTAATTCCAATCAAAATCCATAAAATCCTCTTTTTGTTTGCATGTATTAGCTTTAAAGATCTTCACAATGCTCATATAATGCCTGGAATTAGTAGACATGTGGGAGCTTATATAGAATTTGTCAAATTATTTCTTTTCTTGCATTGTAATTTTTGAGCTGCTTGTGAGGAATAAAATTAATTTTAACACTGCTCACTGAATGTTGGTCTTTGGGAGCTGCAATTAATGGGCCAAAAGCAAGGCACAGGTATGTGTGTGGAAGACAGAATGGGAAAAGGTATTCAATTTAAATTAACCATAGTACAGCAGTTTGGAATGAAGTTAACTGATCGCTAAGAAGACGTGGACAGAGTCCACTGCATTTGGACTACATAATTCACATTTATTGGTTTTACATTTTAATAATTATTTTTGCAAATGTATATTTTAAATGTGACTTTTATAATGGTTGAGTAATGTTAATAATAATTTAAACTCTGAAATGTGCATAATTGTTTTCCTAGAAGAGAAATCTAGACTCTGAGTTACATGATAGTGGGGATAAGGTTTTGGAATTTTCTGAATGTCCAGGACCTGGAAGAGTGACTCCTGGAGTGACTACTTAATAAATGGCTAATAGATTTACACATTAACAATCAAAGGGGGCCGGCACTGTGGTACAGCGGGTTAAAGCCCTGGCCTGAAGCAATGGCATCCCATATGGGTGCCGGTTCTAGTCCCAGCTGCTCCTCTTCCGATCCAGCTCTCTGCTATGGCCTGGGAAAGCAGTAGAAAATGGCCCAAGTCCTTGGGCTCCTGCACCCATGTGGGAGACCTGGAAGAAGCTCCTGGTTCCTAGTTTCGGATTGGCCCAGCTCCAGCTGTTGCGGCCATCTGGGGTTAAACCAGCAGATGGAAGACCTCTCTCTCTGTCTCTACCTCTCTCTGTAACTCTGTCTTTCAAATAAATAAAAATAAAATCTAAAAAAAAAAAAATCAATTAGAAGCCAAGTCAATATACTCCTTCCAAATTTTTGAAGAAATATTCTAGAATTATATAAATAGGTAGATAAACCTATGCTTTAAGAGTTTACCATTTATTTAGCCATAGGCTCAACTATATTAAATAATATTTTAAAAACTAATTAATTTCAAAAGCAGAGTTACAGAGAGAGGAAGGGGGTGGGAGAGGGAGAGGGGGAGAGAGAGGGAGGGAGAGATCTTCCTTCTGCTAGTTAATTCCCCAGTGACCACAACAGCAAGGCCTGGGACAGGTTGAAGCCAGGAGCCAGGAGCTCCATCCTGGGTGGCAGGAGCTCAAGTACTTGGGCCATCCTCTTCTGCCTTCCCAGGCTCATGAACAGGAAACTGGATTGGAAATGGAGCATGGGGATTTGAATTGGATTCTGATATTTGATGCTGGTGTCACAAGCAGCAGCTTACCCCACTGCATCATATTACTGGCCCCTATTAAGGAATATTTTTAAGTGTAAACAGTAATTCATATTTTAAGAAGATATGATCTAGTTATATGTAAATACAAGGATAACAGTATCAAAAAATAATAAATACAAAATAAAAGCAAGGTTGTGATTAAGTAGGAGTGTAAAGGTTCCGAACAAGGAGGCACAAGGTACCATTGTCTAACTGAGCTCGGCACATATAAAAATCCAAATATATGAGGGCTAAATAGCTATTTTTATATGCTATTGAAACTTTCTGGATGTTAATTATGCAACAGTAGTTAATCTAAGCATCCCCAGTATCCAACCCACCATAAAATTCTGAAGTTGACTTCTAAAATTCCTATACAACCCTGGACTGGTTCACTTTTATTTCTCACTTGATCTGTTGTCATCACTTTCAAGCTAACATCCATAAGTTATTATTCCCTCTCCAGTTATCTGCCCACTGTTTCCAAGGTGATCTTTAAAAATGAAAGTTAAAATATAATTCTATTTTTTGAAATCATTCAACCACTTCTCATAGAACTAAGGATAAATCCCAGAGTTTTAAGTGATCCACATGACTCTCTATATGCTATGTCCCTTGCATACGTGTCTAGCCCCATCACAGACTTCTCTTCCTCATTCAACATTCACTAAACACTCTGTTTTATTTTCAGTTTTAAGAATACAGTATGTGCCTTCCTTCTTACAATCTTTATACAGGTTATTCCTTGGATTGAAGTGCTCTTTTCCAAATCCTACTTATCTATCCTGATTAATATCTAATTTTCTTTCAAATTTAGCTACAAGTCTTCTTTGACTTTACACTTTATGAAAAGAATCCCATACTGCAATATTCCATAGCATTTGTACTTTCCTTCATGTTCCTTATTCAATTAGTCATAATGTATTTTTCCATGTGTTTATTAATCAATGCTATTCTTCTCCATCAAATTGGGATGGCGGGAGTGATATATTTCTTGCCCACCACATAATCAGTGTCTCTAGCACATTCTGGCCCATTGGAGGTGCTCAAGAAATATTGTTTTAATTGGTGCTGAGATTCAATGATTGCTTTGAAATTAGAATGTATCATTATTAAAGGAGGACTGTGCTATGCTCTTTTAGGTCATTGCATTATATTTTATGCCATTTTCTATGCATAGTCCACAGGAAAGTATTGGATAAATATCTCTTATTTCATTATGGGGAATCTAGATTGATAAATATTTCAAGCTATAACCATAAAAGGCTTTAGGGGTTACATAAATACATCAGAGATAGGTAGGTAGGTAATGAAATAGATTACTATTGACTGGTATAGATAGACAGGTGGATGGATGACAGCTCCATAGATGATAGATAGAAAAGACAGATAGATGGATATACAATATGTTTAGTTAGATTGGTTTGCTCTTACGCATCTGTGAGCCCACAAAAACCTGCTGATCAGGTCTAGGCATGATTGGGGTAGCATGCAGGTTCACTTATGGCCTTTTCTCCACCAGTCAAACCATGTCAGATGGCCAACCTAAAGCCACGGGCCAGAGAAAAATGCCCTGACTCTTAAATGTAAGGAACCAGTCACATACAAAGAACATGGATATAAGGAAAGGTGAAGCTCAAGGTTTAGGAGCAACATTCAATGTATCACAAGAGGCAAATACCAAAGTAGAAAAAGTAGGAAATATCAAAATAGAATATATGTAGTACCAATTATATATAGAAGTAGCCTAGCTAAAATGTAGGGTTTTCCAGCACTCTGACCTCAGAAACAGCCCTTAAGGCATTATGGACTGGCTGATAAGCCTATGAGAACATTTCAGGCATGAAAAACCAAGACACAGTGGGAAAAAAAAAAAAAAAAAAAAAAAAAAAAAAAAACACCCTACATGAAGGATCTCTGTGAGTGAGACCCCAGTGGAAATAAAGGGCCATCAAAGAAGGAGGTACCTTTCTCTGAAGGGAGGAAAGAACTTCCACTTTGCTTATGGCCCTGTCTAAATACTGAAGGAGTATTTAGTATTTAGTATGAAAGGCTTCCATAGCCTTGGCAGCTCATGGCAAGAGCCTCGGGTGATCACTGACATCATAAATAAGAGTGTCAATTGTTAAATCAACGATAGGAGTCACTGTGCACTTACTCCCATGTAGGACCTCTGTCCTTAACGAGTTGTACTATGAGAATTAACAGCAAAACTTGCTTTCAAACAGTACTTTATACATTGCGTGGGAGGGAGGTACAAATTGTTGAAATCTTTACTTAGTATAGAGTTGGTCTTCTGTATATAAAGTTAATTAAAAATAAATTTTAATGAAGAATGGGATGTGAGACGGAGTAGGAGGTGGAATAGGACTGTGGGTGGGAGGGCAGATATGGGGGCAAGAACCACTGTATTCCTAAAGTTGCACCTATGAAATTTGCATTCATTAAATAAAAGCTTTAAAAAAGATGTAGGGTTTTCATGCTATCTGTATGGAACTGTTCACTACCTAATTTGCAAAAATCATTTATGATATTTTAGTTTTATATTTATATATTAGAAAAATATCCTGAGCAGCTTTATTCTAGTGTTACCCTTCAAATGGGATAACTATTTTTGTCTATTTGGCATAAATGATAGCAATAAAATTCACCCAAATTACTACTACTTCTCAGCTTCATTTCACTGTAACTCTCCATAAATCATACGTACAAAGATCAACTATCAATATCCTTCATCTTCTTGGGGGAAAAAGAGTCTTCAGTCCCATGATAATGAGATCTAATTCTCTTGACAGTATGGCTAGGATACATAAAATGGGAAATGTTGAGAGTTTCTGTACTCAATAACTTCCCAAAGTCCTCCATAGCTCTTTGTTTTTCAATTTTTAATTTATAATGATTCATTTGACAGTAATTCCAAAATTTAGTGGAAAAGTTGAATTAAAAGATGTCTATGGATTTAAAAATTGAGATCCATGAAGAGTTTTCTCAGAATACATATTTTCAATAAGATTTCTGAAGGACTCTTGTATTCTATGATTTCCAAATAAATGATATTGACCAATTAGACTATATCTGCATAAAAATAGTCTTTCTTGCCTATTTCCAATTTTAATAAGTATTTTTGAAGTTTATTGTATTTCTTCACAAATTACTATATACTCTGCAGAAAATAAAGAAATCTTAGCAGCCTGGACTAAATCACTTGCAGCAGGATACTTCCTAGTCTGAGCCACAAGAATTTAAAAATTAAACAATAGATGGTATATTTAAAAGAAAAATCAATAGGGAAGAAGCTGAAGGAACCAAATGCATAGAGGCTTTAACAATTTTAACCTGTGGAAATGTCAAGTAAAGTTCAGAGAAAAGTAAATGGCTATAATTAATACCTGTTAACTGCTTTTGGCCTTCAGGCTTAACCTGCCCAATGATGCATAATAATTAGAAAATATTTCATTACCAGCTAGCATCAAAGGATTAAATGGGTGTGAAAAAGCTTTCCAAACTGTAAAGTTATGAAACAGGTTAGCTATTCTTCCTTACTAGTATCAAATGATGCAAGAAGTAAACAATTCATTTGAAACTACAGCAATAAATACTTTGTGATCGATAAACTGAATACTGTCTACACACTGATAATAATAGTACAAATTCTTCAGTACAGTCTGCTTCTCTGATATAAAATATCAGGTTATATGTTAATGTTATCATATGTAGATACATATATATTTATAATTACTACTAATATTAAAATTCTATACCACTTTTCTGGTAGAATTATGAGGTAGAATCATATCTGAATGATATGAGAGAGATGTAAGGCCGCAAGCTAGTAAATCCTTGTATTTCCAACATTAATCCATTAGAGTAAATTAATCAATGAGTTCGATATTGTTGGATTTGTTTTCTGGGTGCTTTTCCATGTGATCCAGTCACCAAAATACACTATTCTTTACTCAGCAGTTAGAATATATTGCCTTGATTGTCCTAATTGCTTGTACTAGGCTGGCATTGTGGCACAGCAGGTTAAGCCACTGCCTGCAGCACTAGCATCCCATATGGGCACTGGTTCAAGTCCCAGCTGCTTCACTTCCAGTTCCCCTCCCTGCTTATACACCTGCGAAAGTAGCAGAAGGTGTTCCAAGTCCTTGGGATCCTGCATGCATACAGACCTGGATGGAGTTCCAGGCTCCTGTCTTCAGCCTGGCCCAGCCCCCAGCTATTGTGGCCATTTGGGGAGTGATTCATCAGCTGGGAGATTTCTCTCTCTCACTTGCTCACTCTCTCTTCTCTCTCTCTCTCTCTCTCTGCCTTTCAAATAAATAAATAAATATTCAGAAAAAAAAGGTATGCTACCAGCCTTCAGGTAGTTTGTACCCTATTAGAAAGACATGCTTGATTAAATGATGATTAAACAATTAGATAATTATTAATAGAGAACAGTTCTATCAAGGAGAAGGTAGAAAGTCTGTGTTTAAAAATTTATAGGTGTATTTTCAGGCATATGTTAGGCACATTTAAGGGAAGAGATATATGAGAAAGTGCCTATTTAGTGGCTACAAAATAGAGTATAAATATTACAGTATATTGGAAGATGGCAAGTGAGAGTCAGAATTCACATGATAATTTATTTCACTCAAAAGCAAAAGGTAAAGAGTAATTTATCTTAAAGCATTAGATACTTCGAGGCAATAAGTGGTAAAAGCAGCTATCTTGATATACCTCCATAGAAAAACATGGGACAACAAAATTTAAACAATAATTTTTGTCAGCTGTAAAAACAAAATATAAGGATTTCTGCTAGGTATAATGCAGACTGAATGAGACAGGATTAGATATAAAAATCTATAAGTAGAAGAGACTCTAAAGGAACTCTAGATGAGGAGAGATTAGAAAATGCTAGGTCAAAGCATTGGAGGAGAGCCTTGTTCAGGATCAACGGCCAGGTGAAGTCCAGAAAAGGGTAGAATGGAGCTGTCTCTATTAATCAAGATGGGCAAGCACTGGAAGTAAAAACTTCTAAAATTTATAAGAAATGTTATTTCAAAGGAAAATGATACAAGGAATAAATGGGAATACTTTCCAGTAAAATCAATAAGCAGCAAAAAAACAGGAGTTACTATTCTAATTCTATGATGAATATTATTGTTATTTTAATGAGATTGTACTGAATCTGTAAATTGTTTTGGATGGTATGGGCATTTTGATACTATTAATTCTTTCAATCCATTAAAATGTGAAGTCTTTTCATTTGTGTGTGTGTTCTATTTCTTATTATTTTGTAATTTTCATTGTGAAGTGAAAAAATGTTAAATGCATCTTTCAGTAGATTTTTGTAACTATTGCGAATGAAATTGATCTTAAAAATTCTTTCATAGCAAGACTATTGTTAGTGTGTATAGCAATCTTGAACAATAAAACAAAGATAGAGGCACCACAATATCAGACTTTAAGACACACTATAGGGTTCCTATTATCAAAACAGCATGGAACTAGAATAGAAATAGAGGTAGGGTAGGGTAGGAATTAGTATTATGCTTTTAAAACTGTATATATGAAATACCTGAAATTTGTTCTGAATAAATACATAAATGACATGTAGATGAATAAATCCATGCATGTATAATTAATTTATCTTTGACAAATAACATTTTTAAAATTCCCTAGAAAAAGGACATTCTCTTCAATAAATGATGTTGAGAAAACTGGATTGCCACAGGCAAAAGTTTGAAAAAAATACTCCTACCTTGCATCCTATACAAAAATCAAATCAGAATGGATCAAGGATCTAAATGTAAGACCTGAAACTGTGAAACTATGACAGGAAAACTACTCTAAGACATTGGCAAAGGTAATGACTTTTGGATAAAGGCCTAAAAGCATAGATAATAAAAGCAAAAATAGACTAATGGTATTATGTTAACTAAGAAGATTTTTGAACCGCAAAGGAAACAATAAGCAGAGTGGAATGACAACAGAATGGGAAAGCATATCTACAAACTATACATCTAATAAGGGAAACAGATTCAGAATGTATAAAAAATTTATTTAAAAAACTAAACAATCCAGTTAACTAACAGGTAAAGATTTTAAATAGACGTATTTCAAAAGAAGAAATGCAAATGGCCAACACATGAAAAAATGTTCAGTATCAAAAATCATCTTGGAGATGTAAACAGAAAAACTATGAAGAGATACCACCTCACTCCAATTAGAATGCCTGTTACCCAAAAGTTAAAAAGTAACAAACGCTGGTGAAGATGTGTGATTAGAGGACAAAAAACATCCACATTTATCTGTATACTTCTGTGCATTGCCTGGTATGTATACTATATTTCTATAAATATGTTTTAAAAGAGAATCATGATACACTTTTGGTGAGAATACAAATTATTATATGTGGAAAATAGTATGAAGGTTCTTCAAAAAACAAAAATAGATCTACCATATGATTCAATTATTCCACTGCTGAGAATATATACAAAGGAAATGAAGTCAGCATGTGAAAGATACCTGCCCTCCCACATTTACTGCAGCCGAATTCACAATAACAAGAATATAGAACCAATATAGATGTCCATCAATGGGGTGGGGAATATTACTCAGCCATTTAAAAGAATAAATTCCTGAAATATGCAATTAGAAAGATAAAACTACAAATTATGCTCAGTGAAATAAACCAGACACAGAAAGACAAATTCCACATATTTTCTTTCATATGTAGTAGTTACATTATTTTATGCCTATGTGTAGATGCCATACTATTTGGTATGTATTTATGATTGTTGTCTTCACTGAATTATACCCCTTATATAATAGTGAATTCTTCTTGCCTCACTTAATGATATTGTATTTAATCCTATGTTGTGTGATATTAATATATCCATCCCTGTTTTCAAGAAAAATGGCATCTAAAGTGTATATATATGCATATATATAATATCTACATATGAAATGTTTATGGGAAAATGTTAAAAATCATCGAATCTATGTGTGCTCATTGAATTATTTGTACTTTTTTGTATTATTTGAAATATTTTAAAATAAAAAGGCAAAAAGAGCAAAATCTACAAGGAAAATTTAGATTTGTGTTCTCAATAATATTTAAGAAAATAATACAGCATCTAATATCAAAGTAAACAGTTCATAAAATAGATTTCTTTCAGATGTTAGAGAAGATAGTATGAAAACTTAAAGATCAACTGTAAAATTAACAAATAAAATGGAGATAGTAAGCAACACATATAAGAACACATATAATTAAAGACATGACAGGGACAGTCATTTACCCTAGTGGTTAAGACAGTTATCTAGATACATTGTATCAGAGTACCTGGATTCAATACTCACCTATGGCTCCAGAGTCTAGTTTCCTGCTATTGCAAATCCTGGGAGAAAGCAATGACGGCTCAAGTTTGGGGAGGGGAGTGCATCATGGGCCCAAGTGCGAACCCTGCCCTCTCCAACACTCCAGGACAAACTGAAAGAGGGAACGGCCGATTTATGCCTCCAGCAAAATCTCCCAGTTGCACGGGGTGCAGCAGCCTCTACCAGCCTTATTAAGATAGTGTTTCCTCTCGGCTGACTGCAGGGTGCCTTGCTTCAGGAAAATGGTGTTCCCTACAACTATTGCTGCCAGAGTTGCAAATGGTTTCCTGCTCACTGCTACTTGATTGTACTGCTCTATGGTGTCCATAGCAAACTTCTCTCCAATGATCCCCCCAGAATGCAGTCCCTCCCCTTTACTATGTTGTCTTCCTGTTGTCAGAATCAGTCTGTCACTTACCTATTCAGCATCTT
This sequence comes from Oryctolagus cuniculus, assembly GCF_964237555.1. Taxonomy (NCBI): domain Eukaryota; kingdom Metazoa; phylum Chordata; class Mammalia; order Lagomorpha; family Leporidae; genus Oryctolagus; species Oryctolagus cuniculus. The sequence continues at coordinate 185,380,950 of NC_091432.1, read as the reverse complement.
GGATCTCCTTAATACAGATTTTCTGACATTTTTGAAAATCCCTATTTCCTAAGATCTTCCTTCTTTGCTTCCGTTTTACCAAACAATAGATGAACAAATGCTAAAGAATTAAGAATACTATATGGTATCTGTCTATGTTTATTTCTTCCAAGATCATAACCTATCCGTAATAATTTCCATATAAAAATAAAATACTATGATCAAGTTAAGCGTTACTGGAGTTGATGCTACATTCAAATTACTACTTTGAAATCCTATTATTCCTATGGAAACAGGGCTTGATTTTGAAAAATATGTCAAATATCAAAACTATTCTATTAAAAATGTACAAGAAGTTATTGAGCAGCTGAGGCAACATAACAGAAGGATAAGACAGCAGGGTAACAGAGTGTAAGGTTCATCCTTGGTGGTGTAGACTACTGCACAGAATACACACCTTGACATCCTTGGTCTCATTTCTGAAAACTAATTATAATTACTTAGGAAATGGCATTTCTCTTTCTGGGAATTAGAGATTACTACCTACAGCAGTGTCATGCATGACTTGCAACATCAAGGCCTTAATGCATTCTGTATCATAACTCTTCCCATGGGTTCTGCTTTCATTTGTTTAGAATGTTAGCTACAATGTCATACTCAAATCAGTTCCCTATCTATTCATCACAGACTCATTTGTCTGTCTAAAGCTGTTTATAAATAAAAAAAACCTGATGTTTAGAAAATACAATCCACATCTCTAAGGCTTAGTTTTCAACTCTGTAAAGTTAAGATGTTGAACTAAATGATCTTTGGCTCCCTCAGAGATCCAAACCTTGTAATTCTACCATCAGGTCACCTTCCACTATAGAGTACAGCAAAGTACTTTCCAAGTGGATTAATAGAAAAGTATTTAGGAAAATTAATGTAAAAACATTTGAAGATTTAGTTTGTTCATTAGTATCATGTTAACAGTTATAAACTGCCGGCGCCGCAGCTCAATAGGCTAATCCTCCACCTAGCGGTGCCGGCACACCGGGTTCTAGTCCCGGTAGGGGCACCGGATTCTGTCCCGGTTGCCCCTCTTCCAGGCCAGCTCTCTGCTGTGGCCCGGGAGTGCAGAGGAGGATGGCCCAAGTGCTTGGGCCCTGCACCCCATGGGAGACCAGGAGAAGCACCTGGCTCCTGCCATCGGATCAGCGCAGTACGCCAGCCGCAGCGGCCATTGGAGGGTGAACCAACAGAAAAAGGAAGACCTTTCTCTCTGTCTCTCTCCCTCACTATCCACTCTGCCTTTCAAAAAAAAAAAAAATTATAAACTTTACTTTTAGTCAGCGCTCCAGGGTGGGGTGCATATCCAGGCTGACACCCAAGTTGGGCATGGTGGATCTCCTCTTTTTTATCAGAAGAGAGGTTTCGATCAGCTCTATTGGCATAAGCACACCCTCACCTCCTCTCTTCCAAGGTGATCAATGCTGGGAGGGTTGGCCCACAGTGTGTCCAATACTCATCAGCACAACCATAAGAACTGCACAGAGAATCTGTGCAGTGCCCAATGTGAGCACAGATCCCATTGCAATGACCCAGCCCAGGCAATCAGGGAGCTCTGAGTGCACGTAGCTGCTCACAGGGACTGCCCAGAGACCCAGGTACACTTTGCACCCTCTGTGCAGTGTTTTCAAATAGTAAAATGAAAATTTTTCCATTATTTTATTTTTTCCATAAAATATCTCTTAAATAAAATAACACAGTACATATTTAAATGTGTAATCAGTAATTTTTCAAAACATCCAAATCTAAGGGTTGAAGAATTTAAGTTTTTTGTAGAGACCATAGAAAAAAATTATGTCTGTATATCTATGGATAATTAAGTCAAATAGGCCACAGCTACTCTTGTAATAGATATGTCAAAACATGGCAAGTCTTCATCAAATTCTTTCGATGTTGTATTCTACATACTAAAGGCTGGCATGTTTCCACTTGAATTCTAGGATTGTGTGCCCAGTAGTACATCTAAACTGCTATACCTAAAGATACTATTACATTCATAATCCTCTACTGTGCTCAGAAAATGTAACTGGTATTTTTCTTAAAGTGACATGTCAAATGCCAGGAAAATTTGACCGTCTTTACCCACCTCTACCACCTTGATGGCAACCACATTCACTCAGATCACCAAAGCACAATATGTTGTACAGCAAGTGTTAATGAGATGTCAAGTTGTACACTTGAGACTTGTTATTTTGATGATTCCATGTTAGGCCTTTTAAAATGAAGCTAATTACAGCAGACTTTGAGTGTGAATTTCACTAGGTATAAAGGGGAAAAGAAAAATGACATGCTGAGACTAAGCTATACTTTACCGTCCAGAGCTTTTGGAGCCTATTGCCTGACTTGTACAAATCTAACTGCCTGACCTCAGATAAACTAAAACAAAGAACAAGATTAGAAATCTTACAACTCAGCCTTCTTTATGTTCTAAAGGTACACAGAATTAGCAGGTGCAAAGAAAGCAAGAAAGTTTGGATTTTGGATTTACTTATTGTATTTATTTGGCTAAATCTGAAAATAATAAAAAAAGACCAAAAAATCTTTCCTTCTTTCTAGTTGTAATCCATAATCATGGCTATTCTCTTGGTTTTGTATGAAGATTAAATAATTCCAAGGAACAAGAGAAAAAGGAATGTGTCTTTCAAATTTCAATGAGAGTAACATTAAACAAATTAACAAATTAACAAAATTTATATATATAAATTTCTAATGTTAAAAGTGCTATATATAGCACACTTTAAAGTTTAGGAACTATTTTGAAAGCTAGACAATATTAGGGATGAAATGGTCAAAAACAAACATAGTGTAAGTTGAAGAATGTTTAGCAATATTTTACCACATGTATTATTCTATCTATACTCTTCCAATGAAAGAAAAATCAATTATCTAGTTTGTTCTTAAGCAAGAAGTTATTGAGGATTTTTTCCTGAAATAGTAAGAGTTTCCAATTACTGAGGTGAGACATCAAAAAAAAAAAAAAACTTAAAACAAAGAATGCTCTTCCTTTTTAGAAAACATAACATCATTATAAAGATTTAAAAAATTTTTCAAAGTTATTTACATATATTTATTTGAGAGTCAGAGAGATAGGCAGAAAGACAGGAGAGACAGCTGCAATCTGCTGATTCACTCCTCAAATGTCACAACATCTAGGGCTGGGCTGGACCAAAGCCAGAGCCAGGAACTTAACTGCGTCTCCCACAGGGATGTCAGGGACCCGACAGTCACCTGCTGAAGCCTAGGATGCACATTACAAAGACGCCTGAGTCAGACTTAGAGCTGGGACTTGAACACAGGCTCTTCAACACGAAACATGAACATCCCATCCAGCATCTTAATTACTAAGACAAACACATACGTTACGAGATCTTAATATCACATCTTCATCAAAACTCAGTGATGGGGCCAGCACTGTGGTGCAGTAGGTTAATCCTCTGCCTGCAATGCCAGCATCCAATATGGATGCCAGTTCTAGGCACGGCCGCTCCTCTTCTGATCCAGCTCTCTGCTATAGACTGAGAAAGCAGTGGAAGGTGGCCTAAGCACTTGAGCCCCTGCACCCACATGGGAGACTCGGAAGAAGCTGCTGGCTCCTGGCTTCAGATCAGCCCAGGTCCAGCTCTTGCAGCCATTTGGGGAATCAACCAGAGGATAGAAGACCTTTCTCTCCATCTCTCCTGATCTGTAACTCTACCTCTTGAATAAACAAATCAAATCTTTAAAAAAAAAAAAAAACCCTAAATGATAAAGATTTCGGACAATAACATTAGCAGAGCCTAAGAATAATCTGCAAGGAACATTAATATCCAAAGGAGCAAGGGGACATCAAATTCCACTGAAAATAGAGAACAGGAAAGAATGAGTTACATCTGGGAAAGATGAACACAAACCAGAACAGAAGCATTCCATCTCAATCACTAACTTTACTCCTCAACTTTTATAATTTCGTAATGAAAAAGAACTAACAAGAGATGTATAATTTGGGACATGCTCAGGCTGACTTGCCCCAAGTGGTGGAGTTGGAAGCATACCAGGGGATTCCAATTCAATCCCATCGAGGTGGCATGTACCAATGCCATCTCACTGTTCCAGGTGATCAGTTTCAGTTCACAGTTGGTCATGGTGAAGGGACTGGGAGTCAAAGGGAACACATAGACAAGTCTAGTACCTGCTAACGCTAACCGATGGAGTAAATAAAGGGGAGAGTGATCCAACATGGGAAGTGAGATACTCAGCAGACTCATAGAATGGCAGATGTCCTAAATAGCACTCTGGCCTCAGAATCAGCCCTAAAGGCATTCGGAGCTGGCTGAAAAGCTCATGAGAGTATTTCAGGCATGGAAAGCCAAGACACTCTGGCAAAAGATCTCTGCGAGTGAGATCCCAGTGGAAAGAACAGGTCATCAAAGAAGGAGGTACCTTTCTCTGAAGGGAGGAGAGAACCTCCACTTTGACTATGACCTTGTCTAAACAAGATAAGAGTCGGAGAACTCAGAGGGCTTCCATAGCCTTGGAAACTCATGACTGGAGCATAGGGAGATTACTGATGCCATAGACAGGAGTGTCAGTTGGTAAAGTCAACAACAGGAGTCACTGTGCACTTACTCCTCATGTAGGATCTCTATCCTTAATGTGCTGTACATTGAGATTTAATGCTATAACGAGTACTCAAACAATATATTTCACTTTGTGTTTCTATGGGGGTGCAAACTGTTGAAATCCTTACTTAATGCATACTAAACTGATCCTCTGTAAAAAGAAAAAAAAAAAAAAAGAAATTATCAATTCCCAACTTGACTCTCACTGGGATTAAACATGACAATAGGTCTGCTCTGATTTCATCATCATTTAAAAAAATCATCTATTATTTTTCACTTTATGTTTCTGTGTGGGAGCAAACTGTTGAAATCCATACTTAATGTATACTAAGCTGATCTTCTGTATATTAAGATAATCGAAAATGAATCATGACGTGAATGGAAGGGGAGAGGGAGTGGGAAAGGGGAGGGTTGTGGGTGGGAGGGACGGTATGGGGGGGAAGCCATTGTAATCCATAAGTCGTACTTTGGAAAATTATATGCATTAAATAAAAGTTAAAAAAAAAAAAAAAAGAAAAAGAACTAACAAATGCCAAACTCTACTTCATAGCAGGGTGATTTTTCCATGGAAAGGCTGTGTGGGATATAAACATAGCTTCTGCTCTGCAGTATGTTTTTCCTTAGTTTCAATTGACTCCTCTATCATCATCAGAGTTTCAATGTATGGAACTTCCTCAACTACTACAAAGGATACGAACTGAGTAGACACTGGGAGAGTCTTACCTGTTGGGATTTGGTGTCCTGAGTGAGTAGGGCATTGCAATAAAGTTTAATTGTCTTCAAACATTTTAAAAAACAAATATTGCTTTTTCACAAGGGCCATGCAGAATAGACTGGGCAGATATTAATTCTACTTTCCAGTCATGCTGGTAAATGAATTATTAAAGCTCAGTTTGTGTTATAATCTGCTCTCTATTAGTGGTTTGTTTTTTTTTTGTTTTTTTTTTTTTTTTTTTTTTTTTGTCAGGCAGAGTGGACAGTGAGAGAGAGAGACAGAGAGGAAGGTCTTCCTTTGCCGTTGGTTCACCCTTCAATGGCCGCCGCGGCCGGCGCACCGTGCTGATCTGAAGCCAGGACCCAGGTTCTTCTCCTGGTCTCCCATGTGCATGCAGGACCTAAGCACTTGGGCCATCCTCCGCTGCACTCCTGGGCCACAGCAGAGAGCTGGACTGGAAGAGGAGCGACCAAGACAGAATCCAGCACCCCGACCGGGACTATAACCTGGGGTGCCGGCGCCGCAGGCGGAGGATTAGCCTATTGAGCCGCCGCGCCAGCTGCTCTCTATTAGTTTTTATAAATCTAGAACCCCCTGCTCTTGTCAATTCTATGCTGAAGGCCTAAAAATTACTCAATTAAAGGCCACTTAACAACTTTTCATTCTTTAATTTAATTTTAAATTTCATTGTTTACAATGTGAAATCAAATGCCAGCGATAGTTTTCATCTCAAATGATCAAATCTCTTAAATTTCATTTCAGGCATTTTGGATTTAAGAAAATGCAAATTCATAGGACAGTGTAATGAATATGCTCCAATATCAGAATTCACCCTGATTTTCCCAATTGACTTACACAAAAGGCTTATTTGAGGGAAATATGCTCACTAAAACGACTAAAATCCTGTGACTGGAAAGCCCACATGTTAACAAGAATGTCCATCAATACCATTCCTGGAAGTCACTTTGCAAAACCAAACACATCTACTAAAGCTGACAGAGCAATTCTTTTCTGAGCATCGAACAGAATTCAGTACATACAAGCACCAAGAGATTTTTTTTTACAAGAAAGTAAATAGTTTTATTCAGGAAAGCACTAAACTGGAAAAAACTCACATGTCTGAGTGGTCTATGAGCCAAATCTACCTCGTTGCCTGTCTTACATGTTTTTGAAGCACAGCCACACCTATTAATTTAGACACGGATTATGGTTGACTTCATTCTACAATGTCAGAGGTGAGTACTTGTAACAAAAACATTTGTCCCACCGTGCCTAGAATACTTAGTGTCTTAGAATTTACAGAAATCTGTTAAGCTTTGATCTATCAAATATTAGTTTAAATACTTTTGGCATGTTCATATGGTAGAATAATATACAGCAATGTGAAAAAAATAACTATAATTACACAAAATAATATTAATATATAATATACAATATATAATTATACAATATATAATATATCTCATCCAGATAGGCTTCAGTGACCACATAAGAGAGAAACAAACAATATGTACTATATGGTTCCATTTATGTAAATTGCAGACACTGGCAAAAATTATCTTTGGTTACATCTTTGGTTCCTCTGAGCACAACATTGCAATAGTGATTAGAAAAATCATGAGGGGACTTACAGATAATGTAAATGTTATAATTTCAATGTTAGAAACATATTTTAGTATTTAGATGTTTATTTATATATTTCTTGCACTTTTCTGAGTCTACATAATTTTCTGTAAAATTATAAAATTTTCATAAATTAAAAAAATGTGATCAGGTGAAGAAAAATTTATCAGCCTACTTTTCATAGAAGAAATACATTACTCAGCCACTAGGTGAGGACCAGATGCCTAACTCCATAGGGACATGGTAGGCAACATCATGACACATACGCCCCTCTCACAATAATGTTGGCATGTTAAGATCTGGAACTTATAAATATGCTAGCTTACAAGAGGAAAGTGATACATGCAGATGGGATTAAGTTTAAGGACACAATCAAACTATACAAGTCTTTAAATAAAGAATATCTCCTAGCTGCAGCAAGAAAATCAAACAAGTGGCAGAGAAAGAAGGACTTAGCCATAGTTTCTGGCTTAGAAGGTACAGGAAGGGCATCCTAATAGGTTAGAAAGGTAAGAAAACATTCTCCTCCAGAACCCCTAGAAAGGAACTCATCCCTGCTAACAACTAAGTCAGAAACTATATAGAGAGTAGAACGACAAGCAACTAAATCCTGGGCCCTTGGCCTGGGGGAATTTTCTTTATAGGAAAAGGAGCAATCAGGAGAGCGTCAGCAGAGCCCATCAGTACAATTGCCTTAGTAGGCAATCCTAGCTACAGGAAGAATCCAGTCATAAAAGAGTAGGCGCCCAGCAAGGAGAGCTTCTTGGAGAACTCACATCACTTAGATTCAAAGAAAAAACACTTTATATCCACCACAATCCTCAGAGTGCAGGCGGCAGCAGTGTGACACTACCTTAAGAAAGAAGTCACTGTTGGAATTCCTGCCACTCTGGAGGAGAAATGTCCCTGCATACCCCATCCCTGAGGCTCCACAGACATCCCACCCCACTAACAAAAATGACTGCAGATTCATGAAACCAATTAGAACCAGCAGAGCAATGGTGACCCTACAACTAGACTGCATAGCACTCTGCACTACAAAAGAAAGGGGGTGCAGAACAGCAGAGGAATTTTGGTAAGTAGGGGTTGCCAACTTCCTCAGAGCTGGGGTATTTAGCATCTACTCCTGCCCTTGCTTCTGCTACCCAGAGCATTGTTTGTTGAAACCCACACACACTGGAACTCCTGGGTAGGGTTCCTGTTACCCTAGCCTGAACTGTCCACTGCTGCACAGAGCTTGGTGCACTCAGGACTGAGGGCAAACTTGCGCATGTGTGTGTGTCGGCCAATTCCCAGCACCAGCATCACTCCCCTGATTTTGGTCCGTCTCTTGTGTGGGATCTGAAGGTTTGCATACCAGCCTGCTCTGGTACCAGTACTGCTCCCAAAGTTCTGACCCCTCTCTCAGATGATAGCTGGAAACAAGCATACCCTGCCTACTAATGGCACCAGCACCATTCCTCAGGATCTAGCCCCTCCCTTAGGCAGCCTGCTCATACACCCAGTACTGCTCCTGAAGTTGTGTGGTAGCTGAGGATTGGGCCACCTAGCTTGCTCACAGAGGCAGCCTTGCTTGCTCCCAGTGCTAGTACCACTATTCTCTCCCTTAGGCAGTGGCTGGGGTACTGGTGCCAGAGATCTGAGCAACCCCCAACTGGGCTCCAGGAATATTCTAAAACTCTGCCACTACTTCCATCAGCTAAAGCAAAAGAAGGTACAGTTAGACTACTTTATGGCATCCAACTGGAACTAAAGCCAAAGTAACACATAAAACTAACACCTGAAACTATGCTTTCAGAAAAGTCTTAAGTTGATTAAAGAAACCCATTAGGGTCTGGAATTGTGGTAATGCAGATAAAGCCACTACCTGCAATGCAGGCATTCCATATGGGCACTGATTCCACTTCTGATCTGGCTCCCTGCTAATGTCCTAGGAAAGCAGCAGCAGATGGCCTTAGTGCTCAGGGCCCTGCTACTCATGGGGGAAACTCAGAAGAAGCTCCTGGATTTGGCCTAACCCAGCCCTGGCAGTTGTGGCCATTTGCGATATAAACCAGTAGATGGAAGATTTCTCTCTCTCTCTTTCTCTCTCTCTCTCTCTCTCTCTCTCTCTCAACTCTGCCATTCAAATAAGTAACTGAATCTTAAAAAAAAAGAAAGGAACTCTTTTAAAGTGAAACAACTGATGTGCCAGATGTGTACATTTCAACAGAGATATAAGAAACAGAAAATTAAGACAATATAATGTCCCCAAAAGAGCACAACACTGTAGTGTCAAACTTCAAATAAAGGGGAAATTAATGAAATGCCTAATAAAGAATTCAAAAGGTGGCCAGTGTTGTGGTGTAGGTAATGCTGCTGCCTGTGATGCCAGCATCTCATGTCAGTGCCAGTTCGTATCCTTGCTGCTATGCTTCTGAGCCAACTCCCTGCTAATAGCCTGGGGAAAAAAAAAAAAAAAAAAAAAAAAAAACACAAAATATGGCCCAAGTTCTTGGACCTCTGTCTGGATCCCTGTCACCTGTGCAGGAGAGTTGAAAGAGGCTCTTGGCTCGTGGTTTCAGCCTGGTCCAGCCTGGCCATTTCAGCCATCTGGGGGAGTAAATCAGTGGATTGAAGATCTATCTCTATCTCTCCCTCTCCTGTAATTCTTACTTTTTAAAAGTTTCAATAATATCATAAATCTCCTCAGATAACAAAAGAATAAAATTAGAAATCAAAATAAAAAAGACATTAAAAATTTACAAATACATGGCCATTGAACAGCATACTTCCTATGACTGATAGATCCTTGAAGATATTAAAAAGGAAAAAAATTTTCTTGCAAAAATAAAAAGACATATCAAAATATTAAGAGACAAGTTTATACCTATAAACAATGTTGACAAAATTAGAAACATATACATTGAATAGTGACATTATAACTCCAACTGTTAGCACATACAAATATCAACACAAGACATGGCAAATTCAACATGGCTGAATAAGGAAAAGATGAGCTGATTTTGACCAGAAGATACAAGAAGAACAGGGGAGGAACCATGTTCCCAAAGGACATTTGAAGAGACATAGTTTCAGTGGAGAATCTATAGAAAGAGAGATTTTGTGGAACAGCAAAGACTGTACCATAATGTAGTAGCTACCAGAATGCCACCAGCAACTCCTACAACCCATAGGGACCAACATGAAAGGAATCTGCACATCCCACACACCACTGGTGATCTTGTCTGAGGGAGAACCTCACTGTCTCCACCTACATTCAGTCTGGCCAGAAGAGCTGGCAGGGAGCAGGGTGCCCACTAATCACATCAAAGGAGGACACATTGATTTTCTCCCCTCCCCCACCTACCAGCAGTGAAGAAGCACCATCTTCCCATAATATGGCAAGTGAAGACTGCTGCAGTCCATGCACAACTGGTGGATTTTTCCTGAGGGAGAAGTCTGAGGTCTCCACTGATTTTGAGTCCAGCCTGGAGAATTGGTAGGGGTTGGACAGTGTGTCCACTTAGTTCCATGAAGGCAGGGCACATTGCTCCCCTCCTCTCATCCAACCAACATCTGTTGGTCAGGTGAATGGCTCCAAGAATGATGTAGCTCTCTTCATGGACAAAGAGGCTTACAGGGTAGAGGGTGTATCCCCTGAACTCTGTGACTATGCGAGCCCTGCACATCGTGACTGTGGGAATCCTGTGACCGTGAAAAAGGCCAGGAAACTGAGAAGGGTAGAACTGTATCTGGGTCTTTGGGAAATCACCTCTTCAACTCTCTAACCTTGAAGCTACCTGAGTGCTGGGGAGTGTTGTTGTGGAGAGCTCCATGCTTACACTACAGAGTATATAAATTCTTTGTGTGGTTCATACACCTGAGTGGATGAGGTGTGTAGACACTGTGGGCTCTTCCTGGGCAGTTGGTTCACCATGGCAGAGAGGGGTTGTGGTTGTGAACTTGCCACCCAACATGATTATATCTTCCCTGCTGATGATGATAGAGATCTACTACACCCGACTTGGGTGATACTCTGAACTCTTGCCGTACCTTGGAACTCTGGACAGAAATCCCTGGACCCACCCAGCTTACACCTCTGGAGATCTGAAGGAGCAGGCATTCCACTAAGCCACAGAGGCATATTTCAAAGAACAAAGCTTTCAGAAGAGATATCAGCAAGTGTTTACCCAGATGTGTAAAAACAAACATAGAAATACAAGAAACATGAACAAAGAAGACAACATGACTCCCCAAAAGGAACAAAAAAACACACTAATAGACTGTGAGGATGAGATTGATAAAATGCCTAAACATGAATTTGAAAAATGATCATAAGATTACTAAAAAACACAGAGAAGAAAATATATGAGTTAAAGAAGTCCATACATAACATGGGCAAAAAGGTCATCTGGGCAATAGAAATACTAAAGAAAAATCAAACTGAAATACTAGAAATGAAGAATTCAATATGCCAAATATTAAATACAGTGGAAAGTCTTAAAACAGACTCAGTGAGATAGAAAACAGAATATCTGAGCTAGAATACAAATCTTTGAAAATACCTTGGTTAGATTGAAAAAAAAAAAAAAAAAACAAGAAAAGGTCTGGCATTGTGGCACAGTGGATTAAGACACAACCTGAAATGCCAGCAACTCATATGGGTGCCAGTCTGAGTCCCATATCTTCTGCTTCCAATTGCTTGGGCCCCTGATATACATGTGGGAAACCCAGAAGAAACTTCTGGCTCTTGGATTCAGCCTGGCCCATCCTATGTGTTGCAGCCATTTGGGGAGTAAGCCAGTGGATAGAAGCTTGCTCGCTCTCGCTCTCTCTCTCTCTCTCTGTGTGCCTTTCAAGTCAAAAATAAATCTTTAAAAAAAATGATTGTCCAAGATCAATGGGATACCACCAAGTGACCAAATATATGTGTCTTAGGAGTTCCTTAAAATGTGAAATCACAGAATGGCTTAGAAGACATATTCAGTCAAATAAAAGAAGAAAATTTCCCTAATTTGGATAAAAATAGGAACATCTAAATACAGGAATTGCATACAACCCTTGATATGCAGAAAAGATCTTCACCATGATATAATATATTCAAACTTTCAAAAATAAAACATGAAAGTAAGATCCTAAAGCATCCAAGACAGAAATGCCATATTACTTTTAAAGGCAATAAAATTAGATTGACAAGATTTTTCATCAGAAACCCTATAGGCTAGAAAAGAATGGAGAGACACTGTCCAAGCCCTAAAAAGAAAAAAACCTGTCAGGGGGAGGGTGGGTATAGGGGAAAGAACCAGTGTATTCTTAAAGCTGTATCTATGAAAAAATGCATTAATTAAATAAAAAAGAGAGAGAAAAAGAAAAAAAAACTGTCAACCCAGAATACTATACTCTGCATAGCTCTTTTCTAAATGAATGTGAAATAATAACTTTGAAAAACAAACAGAAATTGAAGGATTTTGTCAATACCCAGCCATTCTTACAAATGATATAGAGAAAAATATTCAGCATCATAAAAGACATGAAGGAAGAAAATCTAGCAAGAGCACAAAGGAAAATCCAAACAATAGGAACATTTATGGAAAAATATGGCAGAATTAAGTCATTCTTCTCAATAACAAACTTGAATGAAAATTGCCTAAATTCTAAAATTAAAATATATAGACTGACTGAATGAACTAAAACACAAGCCTCACCTATACATTACCTGAAAGAAACATACCTCACCAAGAAAGATAAACACAAACTTCAAGTTAAAAGATAGAAAAAATATTACTGGGCCAGCGTTGTGGTGTAGCAGGTAAGGCCACAGCCTGCAGTACCAGCATCCCATATGGGTACCCCTTTAAGTCTGGCTGCTCTACTTTCGATTCAGCTTTCTGCTAATGTGCCTGGGAAAGCAGCAGAGGATGGTCAAAGTGTTTAGGCCCCTGTACCCACATGGGAGATCCAGAAGGCACTGGCTCCTGACTTCAGATCAGCCCACCTCCAACCATTGTGGCCATCTAGGGAGTGAACCAGCAAATGGAAGACCTCTCCCTCTATATGCTAACAAAACTAAAAATAAGCAGGAGTATCCATCCTAACATCTGATCAAAAAATTCTTAAGACAAAAACTATTAAAACAGACAAAGAAAGACATTATACAATGATTAAGGGATCAATTCAACAAGAATATACAACTAGAATAAATGTATATACACCAAATGCTAGGGCATCCAGCTATTTAAAACAAATTTTAATGGATCTAAAGTGACACATATGCTCCAAAACAATAACTAGGGACTCCAACATGTCACCTTAATTAATGTACAGATCAACTAGAGAAAAAAATTGAGAAAAAAACATAGCTAATCTACACTACAGACCAAAAGAATTTAATTGATATCTTGATATCTACAAAACATTTCATTCCACAGCTACAGAATATGCATTCTTTTCATCAGTGTATGGACTGTTCACTAGGAAAGACCATATTCTAGGCCATAATAAGAATCAACAAATTCAAAAATACTGAAATCACATTTATCATTTCTGAATACAATGAAATGAAGGTGGAAATTAACAACTTAAGAAACTCTAGAAAATATGCAAACACTTGGAGACTAAACAACATGTCCCTGAATGAATAATTTGTCATACAAGAAATCAATATAGAAATCATGAAATTCTTAGAAACAAATGAAGATCATAATACATATCAAAATTTAAAACATACAGCAAAAGCAATGTCAAGAGGAAAGTTTATAGAAATTAGTGCCTACATCAAGAAATTGGAAAGGCATCAAAAAATGTTCTAACAATACATTTCACAGATCTAGAAAAAAAGAACAAACCAAACCACAAATTAAGAGGAGGAACAAAATAATAAAAATTACAGAATAAACAAAATTGAAACAAAAATAATGCAAAATATCAAAGAAATGAAAAGCTGTTTTTTGAAAAAAAAAATGAACAAAATTAATAAACCATTGGCCCAACTCACCAAAAAAGAGTGAAGACACAAGTTAATAAAATCAGAGATAAAAACATGTTATAATGCATACTACAGAAATAAAACAATCATCAACAATTAGTACAAATAGCTATATGGCAACAAATTGGAAAATCTACAAGAAATGGATAAATTCCTGGACACATACAATCTACTAAAATTGAGTCATGATGACAAAAAACCTAAATAGATCAATAAACTAGATGGAGATCAAATCAATAGTAAAGACTCTACCAGCAAAGAAAAGCCCAGGACCAGAACCAGATGGATTCACTGCTGAATTCTACCAAAATTTTAAACAAGAACAAACTCCAATGCTTCTCAAGCTAATCAAAACAATTTAAAGGAAGAGAATCCTCCCAAACTCATTCTATGAAGCCAACATCACCTTAATTCCTAAACCAGAAATAGATAAAACAATGAAAGAGAACTATGCAGCTATGAATATTGATGCAAAAATCCTCAATAAAATACATGATAATCAAGTCCAATAACATATCAAAAAGATCATCCATCCAGACCAAGTTAGATTTATCCTCAGGATGCAGGGATGGCTCAACATATACAAATCAATAATTTAATGCATCACATTAACAAACAAGAATCAAGACTATGTGATGCAGAGAAAGCATTTGATAAAATACAACATCTTTTCATGATTAAAAAAAAAAAACCTTAAGCAAATTGGGTATAGAAGGAACACTCCTCAGCATTATCAAGGCAATACATGACAAACCCACAGCCAGCATCATATTGAATGGAGAAAAGTTGGAAGCATTTCCACTAAGATCTGGAACCAGATAAGAATTACCATTTTCACCAACACTATTTAATACAGTTCTGGAAGTTTTAGCCAGAGCCAGTACACAATAAAAAGAAATCAGACATAGAAATTGATAAAAGGGAAGTTAAATTATCCCTGTTTGCTGATGACATGATCCCATATATAGGGGAACCAAAAGGATTCCCTGGGGCTGACACCATGGCTCACTTGGTTAATCCTCTGCCTGCGGCGCCGGCATCCCATATGGGCACTGGTTCTAGTCCCGGCTGCTCCTCTTCCAATCCAGCTCTCTGCTGTTGCCTGGGAAGGTAGTGGAGGATGGCCCAAGTGCTTGGGCCCCTGCACCTGCATGGGAAACTGGGAGGAAGCACCTGGCTCCTGGCTTCGGATCAGCATAGCTCTGGCTGTAGCTTCCATTTGGGGGGTGAACCAACAGAAGGAAAATCTTTATCTCTGTCCCTCTCTCTCTCTCTCTCTCACTGTCTATAACTCTACCTGTAAAATAAATTAAAAAAAAAAAAGGATTCCCAAAGAGAATACTGGAACTGATATAAAATAAACACACAAAAATAAATAGCATTTGTATACACAAACAATGCCATGGCTGTGAAAGAATTTATAAAATCAGTCCCACTCACATTAGCCATAAAAATTTTTAATACTTTGGGATGAATTTAACCAAGAATGTGAAAGATTTCTACAAAGACAATACAAAAAATTAAGTGAAGAAATAAAAGAAGACTCGAAAAAAGGAAAAATCTTCCATATTTGTGGTTTGGAAGAATTAATATCACCAAAATGTCTGCACTATACAAATCAATTTACAGACTCAATATGATCCCAATCAAAACACAAAGACATTCTTTTAAATCTAAAGAAAATCACCATAAATTCATATAGAAATGCAGGAGACACCTAATGCCTAAAGCAATCAAAAATGAAGACAAAGCCAGAGACACACAATACCAGATTTCAAGACATACTACACAGCTCTTATAATAAAAACCATTTGGTACTAACACAAAAATAGCCATGTGTACCAATGGAACAGAATAGAAACCCTAGAAATTAATCTGCATATGTACAACCAACTAATATTTGACAAATGAACTAAAATTGCTCCCTGGAGAAAAAACAGCCTCTCAATAGATAATGTTAGAAAAATTGGATACCTGCATGCAGAAGAATGAAACAAGATCTCTACCTTATACCCTATACAAAAATTCAACTCACAGTGCATCAAGGATCTAAACTTAAGACCTGAAAGTATCAAATTACTGGAGGAAAACATAATGGAAACACTGCAAGATATTCACACAGGCAAAGACCCCAGATGAACAGGCAATAAAGCAAAAATAGACAAATGGAATTATAGCAAGCTAAGAAGATTCCACACAGCAAAGGAAACACTCAACAAAGTACAGAGGAAACCAACAGAATGGAAGAAAATATTTGCGAAGTATACATCTGATAAATGATTAATATCTAGAATCTATAAAGAGCTTAAGAAACTCATTAACAACAACAACAACAACAAAATCCAGTTAAGAAATGGGTAAGGCCGGTGCCGTGGCTCTCTAGGCTAATCCTCCTCCTGCGGCACCAGCACCCTAGTTGGAGCACTGCGCACTAGTCCTGGTTGCTCCTCTTCCAGTCCAGCTCTCTGCTGTAGCCAGGGAGTGCAATGGAGGATGGCCCAAGTGCTTGGGGCCCTGCACCCGCATGGGAGACCAGGAGGAAGTACCCGGCTCCTGACTTTGGATCGGCACAGTGCCAGCCGTGGCGGCCATTAGGGGAGTGAACCAACGGAAGGTAGACCTTTCTCTCTGTCTATCTCTCTCACTGTCTAACTCTGCCTGGCAAAAAAAAAAAAAAAAAAAAGAAATGAGTGAAGGATATGAGCAGGCATTTTTCAAAGAATGAAATACAAATGGCCAACAGACACATACAAAATGCAAACAAAAACACAATGAGATTTCACTTCACTCCAGTTATAATGTCTATCAACCAAAAATCAAAAACAAAACAAAACAAAAATGCTGGTGATGATGTGGAGGAAAATGTAGCCTAATACAGTGTTTGTGCGAATGTAAACTGGTACAATCAATATGAAAGGCAGTATTGAGATTCCTCAGAAATCTAAATACAGATATACTATATGATCAAGTCATCTTACTTTTGGGGATATACCCAAAGGAAAGAAAGTCAGCATATGAAAGCGTTACTTGTACATCCATCTTTATAGCAGTTCAATCCACAACAGCTAAGATAGGGAATCGAACCAGATATCCATAAATTTTTAACTGGATCTAAAAAATGTGTTACATACATGAGATATATTCCAATGTATATGGAATATTATTCAGCCATAAAAAGAATGAAATTCTATTTTATGCAACAAAGTGGATACAATTTGCTACCATTACGCTTAGTGAAATAAGCCAGTCCCAAAAAGATAAATAACACATTTTTTCTGATTTATGGTACCTAATATAGAAAGTACAAAAAAACTTAGTATATGAGTAAAATTTACATTTTAGGGTTCAATTATTGCCTATAGCCCATGTCTAATAATAATAGAGTGGGTAACACCTGCAATATATTCCTGCTGGGCAGTGGTCTTTCTACTTTTAACTCCTTGAACTACTTATTAAGTAGAGCATTAATCCTGTGATTATAAAGCAAATTAAAAATTTTATCACAAAAGTTAAAAAAGAGGAAGGAGGAGGGAAATAGTTCGAGAAGGAAGTATCATTATAATAATGAAATTTATCTATGAACTATTTGAAATCTGTTATCTTTGTATTAATGAAAAATGCTTTTAAAAACATTAGCATCCCCATGTCATTGCATAACTATTTATAACAGCTAAGATAATGATTCAACCTGGAAGCCTAATGGTTTGTGAATGATAACATATATCACATACAATGAAATATTATAAATATTAGCCATAAAATAAAATGAAATCTTGATATATGCAGCAAAATGCATGAAACTGCAGGTAATTATGGTAAGTGAAATAAGCCAGACACAGAAAGCCATGTCCTCTCCCATATGTGTGAACTTAGAATGGTGATTACTAGAGGCTGGGTAGGGTTGTGGAGATAGAAGGAGACTGGATAAGGGGTAGCAAAACATAATTAGATACAAGTAATAAACTCTCCTTTTTCATAACACAGTGAGGGGACTATGGTTTGCAATAATGTTTTTATCATATATGGAACTGGATGTAAGGAATTAGAAGGTTCTAAATACAAAGAAAAGTTAGGAGATAGGAAAAAAGAATGAGATCCTAGGAGCTAAATATGTTATTTGTATTCAAATGGCAATCTTAAAACAAATGCAGGGCCAGTGTTATAGCACAGCAAGTAAAGCCTCTGCCTGTGATGCTACAGCCCATATGGGTTCTGGTTCATGTCCCAGCTGTCTCACTTCTAATCTAGTTCCTTGCTAATGCTCCTGGGAAAGCAGCAGAGGATGGCCCAAGTGTTGGTGCACACACCTACATGGGAGACCAGGAAGAAGCTCCTGGCCCAGTTCTGAACATTGAGGCCAGTGAGGGAATGAACCATCAGGTGGAAGATATCTCTCCCTCTCCCTCTCCCTCTCCCTCTCCCTCTCCCTCTCCCTCTCCCTCTCCCTCTCCCTCTCCCTCTGCCTCTCTCTCTCTCTCTCTCTTCCTCTCTCTCTCTCTCTCCCTCCCTCCCTCTCTCCCTCTCTCTCTCCCCCAACCCCGGGTTTTGTGTGTGTGTGTTTCTCCATCCCCCTCCATCTGCAACTCTGCCTTTCAAATAAATAAATGAATATTTTAAAAATAAAAAAGATGTCTCAACTCAATTGTGAAACGCATCTCATTAATCTTATGCAAGGCACATACTCATGACAAATTATGCATGGCATACATCATTATTCAAGAAGAAAGATACAAGACCACTTGGAAAGGATCAAAACCCAAATCTCATTTTCATCATTACTGGTCGCAAAGTAGTTTGTACTGATCAATAAATAGGAGATACTAGGAAAAACCTCCTCTGTGCACAAAGTGAATTATAAGCAGAATGAATGTGATCTGAAGCCTATTGTAAATAGATTATTATTTAGCAATTAAGCCCAGTATTTCTGTGATTCTTATTTTACTAACTTTTCCTTTAATAAGAAATAATATAAAATACATTTAGTAAGTACTCAAATGCACTGAAGTAACTTCAAATTTTATTTTAAATTTGAAAAATTTTCTTCTACCACAGAGGATTTATTAAGAGTGTTTATTTTGATGTAATCGAATATATTACAAAGTAAGGAGAAAGCACTTACTGAAGTGTGAGTTGAAACTGAGTTGCCCTTTTCCCTGAGAAATGGGTCTCCCTACACCCTTATGAAGGCAGCATAGGCCTAGGGAGAGTAAAGTCTGCACATGCAGAACATAGGCACAGAGGACAGTTCAGCTCACTTAGCAGTCACAAGCCACAACCTAATCCTTTTATTAAGTAACACCTGCAATTTATTTATGAAATCCTTTCAAAATCTCTATGGGATGATTTAACTCTTCTTTCCCCCATCTGTAAACCATAATAATAAATCATTTGCATTTCTACTGAATATACATTTGTTAAAGACCTGTTCTTTTCCAACATCCTTCAGGGTGCTAGCAGTACAAAATCAAATATGGTTCTTACTCCATGGAATCTACTGCCCACCAGGTGAGATAACCCACTTTCTCAACATTCTCAGTATTAACATTGACAATTCTACATTTTTAGGAACTCCTCAGTCACAGGTAAATCAAGACACTTGGTTGTTTTATTAGCAGGAATTATATGATATCACAAAATGTGTCCTTCAGGTAGCAAATGTCTATTACAATATGTGTTAATGAGTTATTTAGATATCAGCTTTCCTTTTGCTACCTGGAAGATGGAGCCACTTTGGGAACAAATACGATTTTGCCCAAATGTGTGGGAACACCCACAGTCACCCATCTGGAGAAAAGCCGAATGATACCACAGTCAGAAACCAGAGGCCTATCTTAGCAGGCACAAGAACAATTCTTGTTCCTCATTGGGGTATTAGAATTAGATCCTAAGGTAACTAGGAACAGGTCATATTAATAGATTGGGAAACAACAGGAGGAAATCAACAGCTGAGGAGAAAGGCTTCCTCAGGACAGATACAAGCCAGGAAATATCTTTTAAAATCATGTTATCTTATGTAAAGGATTTGGTTCATCCTCAGTGAAATATACTAGGTTTCTTGTACTTGCGTGATGGACATGTCAGTGGGTCTGTCCCTTTCTTTGGTCAGGTACCTTTTTGAGAAGTTGAAAATATATTGTAAAAAGCCATACAACTTCTCGCCACCCCACATCAAAAATCACACAGCTACACAATTTTTTTGAGCTTTTTAAAATCTTCAATCATGGAAATAGATAAAAGATATCAAAAACCATGGTGTGAATATTCAATATTCATATTAGCATTTTACCATAATTGAACAGATATTCTACAATAGATTAGAAATATCGTGGCATAATATTACCATATAACTCAGAATGCATCATTTAGAAGTTATATAATCAAACATAATTCTGTATTCATATTTTAAAACTGTACTAAAGAGACCTTTTACAATTACTTCCTACAACAAAGGAGTCAAATAATATCCATGTATTGCATTTAGTTGAACAAAAAATTGGGGGATAACATTTCAGGAAATTTCCTTACTACCTGAAGTCCACATATAGCACTAATTTCAAGAACTTGCATACTAAATTATGCATCTGATGAGGCATTTAATCAATAGTACTAAAAGCAAGCCTCTCCACTTCAGAACCAGCAAGGTAGGATAACAAAAGTAGTCAGTATTTCCCAAGCTGAAAATTAATCTCTGGGGCAGATATTTAGCTCACTGATTAAAACGCCACTTGAGATGCCCACATCTCATATCAACATGCCTGGTTTGGGTCCTAGTTCCTATTTTGATGCAGTTTCCTGCTCATTAATACCCTGGAAGGCAGCCACTAATTAAGTGCTTGGGTCCCTACTAACCACATGTAAAACTTGGATGGAATTCTAGGCTCCTGGCTTTGGCTGGACCCAGCCCTAGCCCTTGTAGATGTTTGAGGAGTAAACCAGAGGGTGGTGGATCAATCAATCTCACTCTCTCCCTCTTCACACACACACACACACACACACACACGTATGTATATATATATATATATATATATATATATATATATATAGAACAGCCTTTCAAATAAAATGAAAATAAGTAAATAATTTTTAAAATGGAATTCTGATAGTCCAAAGTAAGAGATAGTTCAACTGACCTTATCACATGAAGCCTTTTCTTCTAATTGCAATATCAAAGAACAAAAGTCTTATTTTAAAAGGGAGAGGATCTTTACTTTCAAAGGCATATTATGAATAATGCAACCCAAAGCAGAAAGTACTAAGTTAAGTAAAATGAGAATAATTCTGATCAATACAATGGTGGCCTTGTAAATGCAATACTCTTCATTTATCCTCGAGAAAAAAAGAATGAACAATAAGATTATAAAGCTGCACCATCCATTCACATGAACAAAAAGACAAAGACAACCAAACTTCAAATGACCTATGATGGAGGAATACCTATAAAGCACTACATTAAAATATCTGAGGGGAAATGTAATTTAATCATCTCCAGAGATACTAAAAAAGACTTTGACAAAGTTTAATATCTGTATCCAAAAAAAAATCCAAGAAAATAAGAATTAATGGATACGTATTATCTTTATAAATAACACCAGCATCTTTCTTTATGCTGAAACCTCAGAGGTTTTTCCACTAAGATATGAAACAATGTAAAATGGCTCACTGTCTCTACTACTATACAACATTGAAATCAAAGTGTTATCCAACGTGATTATACAAGAGAGATCAAGAAGAGGCATACAAATTGGAAAAGAGTACACAAAACTATTTCTATTTGAAGATGACATGGTTGTGAAAAGCCCTAGAGAATCAATGATAAAACTAACTCAAACTATAAAAGAATTAATTAAACTAACAGGCTTTAAAGTTGGCATAAAGAAATCAATAGCCAGGTGACATCAGTGGAAAAGGCAGAATAAAGAACTCCAAAAATAAAACCTCACAAAATTCATGAAAACTTTGACTAAAAAAGTACCAAAATAAACTGTTTCAAAACTCGAAATAAACCAGTCTTGTGACAACCTATAGAGCATGTATCCAAGAAAAACAGCTCTCTCCTAAAAACCAGTGAACTCTTTGATGTTTTAACTTGACCTAGTCCCATCCTCTGGTCTTCAGTTCCACAGTAGCACTGAAGAGTTACAACCTACATTTTGTGTGTTGTAGAGACAGAACAGAGCTGTAGCTCTTTCAAAACCTCATTAATAGAAAACTTTCATTATTTGACCTGTCTAGTCACTCCCAGAAGACACTACCTGAAAGACTATTTGTTGATGACCTGATTTGGCCCTTTTCCAGTGCAAAAAGCCTTTTTTCCCTCTAGGAGAGAAAAGATTGTTGAAAACAATTTCAGATAAGTGAATAACTTTGTAGCTGCCTGAAGCACCTGATACCAATTGAGGCAAAAAATAAAAATAAAAAGCTAGCAAACTAAAAAGCTTTCAAAGAAAACCTGGGAAATAAAATCTCCATTGGATCCTGAAAGCTGTGACATATTTCTGGTAATATAGAAGTCCATATGCATGTCCAAGGTTGTGCACAGTTCTGCACATGCTTGGGAAACATATAATAAGGCTTTTCTGTGAGGTCATGTACAAGCAGCAAGTGTCTGGCAGAATGCTAAATGTATGTCCTAACTTGCACCAGAGTCACTTGGCAAAGACTAGGAGACTTACTAGTTACAGGAACATAATGAAATTTTTTTTCATATATTAATTGACCACTAAGCTAACAAAGAGAACTTCACATGGGACAAAGAATAGGACTTTATAGAAGCAGTTTAGAAAACCCTCTCACAGGAAGAGACATGCAATTTGGCACATGCTCAAGCTGACTTGCCCCAAATGGTAGAGTTAGAAACATACCAGGGGATTCCAATTCAATCCCATCAAGGTGGCATGTACCAATGCCATCTCACTAGTCCAAGTTATCAATTTCTGTTCACAAGTGATCATAATGATAGGACTAAGAGCCAAAGGGATCACATAAACAAGAAGTGTCTGCAAATACTAACTGATAGAATAAAAAAGGGAGAGAACGATCCAACATGGGAAGCGAGATACACAGCAGACTCATAGAATGGCAGATGTCCTAAACAGCACTCTGGCCTCAGAATCAGCCCTTAAGGCATGCGAATCCGGCTGAATAGCCCATGAGAGTATTTCAGGCATGGAAAGCCAAAACACTCTGGGGAAAAAAAAATCACCTAAATGAAAGATCTCCGTGAGTGAGATCCCAGTGGAAAGAACAGGTCATCAAAGAAGGAGGTACCTTTCTCTGAAGGGAGGAGAGAACTTCCACTTTGACTATGACCTTGTCTAAATATGATCAGAGTCGGTGAACTCAAAAGGCTTCCATAGCCTTGGCAGCTCATGACAAGAGCCTAGGGTGATTACTGATGCCATAAACAAGAGTGTCAATTTGTTCAGTCAACAACAGGAGTCACTGTGCACTTACTCCTCATGTAGGATCTCTGTCCTTAATGTGCTGCACATTGTGATTTAATGCTATAACGAGCACTCAAACAGTATTTTTACTTTGTGTTTCTATGTGGGAGCAAACTGTTGAAACCTTTACTTAATATATGCTAAACTGATCTTCTGTAAATAAAGAGAATTGAAAATGAATCTTGATGTGAATGGAAGGGAGGAGGGAGAGGGAAAGGGGAGGGTTGCGGGTGGGAGGGAAGTTATGGGGGGGAGCCAATGTAATACATAAGCTGTACTTTGGAAATTTATATTTATTAAATAAACGTTAAAAAAAGAAAAGTCCTAATAGCAAGAATATTTCAATATTTACTCAGTTAAGAATGCCATAATTTCTCCTTCATATTTTAAGGATATGTTTGCTAGATATAGAGTTCTTGATTACTATTTTCTCTTTAGCTTTTTGTATATATCCTCTTTCTACCTTCTGGAATCTGTGGTTTCACATGAAAATTAGCTTGCATTCTTATATGGAATACTTTGTAAATGCTTTTTTGATGTTTTTAAACTTTATCTCTCTCTCTCTCTGTCTCTCTCAGATTGACAGTGTGATTATGTTTAGGTGTGATCTCTTTTGAGTGTATTTTACATGGAGTTCATTGATATTCTTGAATGTGTACATTCATATTTTTCATCACATTTGAGAAGTTTCTTGCCATACTTTCTTTAATTATTCCTTGAACTCTTTCTACCTGTCCTCTCCTTCCATTACCCTTTATGATTATGTTACCTGATGAATGCCCACACATTTTAGAAGCTCTGTTCATCACACTGGATAATCTTAATTGAATTGGCTTCAAGTTTACTGATTCTTTCTTCTCCAAACTCATAGCTGCTCTTGAGTACTTCTAGAGAATTTTCATTTCATTTATTTTACTTTTGAATTCCCAAATTATTATCTGGTTTCTTGCTATAATTTCTATCTTCCTCTTGATATACTGTTTGATGAGATATTGTTCTTATGATTACCTTAAGTTTATTGAGACAAGATTTTCCTTAATTCTTTCAATGGATTTTAAAAAGCTCATTTAAAATCTTTGATAAGTTTCACATCTAGGTTTTTTTAGGGACAATTTTAACTAGTTGCTTTTTCCAAGTAAGGGTTATATTTTATTGTTGATTTGGGTTTCTAAAGATTTGTTGAAATTTTGACATTACAAATAATACAACATGGTGATTCTGGAAATCAGGTGCCATCTCTTCCCAGGGTTTGTTGTTGTTGTTTATTGCAGTAGCAGTTTTTCTTTGTGGGTGAGTATGTGTGTGAGAGGGTTTTTCTTTTAACTTTTATTTAATGAATATAAATTTCCAAAGTACAGCTTATGTATTACATTGGCTCCCCCCCATAACTTCCCTCCCACCCGCAACCCTCCCCTTTCCCTCTCCCTCCTCCCTTCCATTCACATCAAGATTCATTTTCAGTTCTCTTTATATACAGATCAGTTTAGCATACATTAAGTAAAGGTTTCAACAGTTTGCTCCCACATAGAAACACAAAGTAAAAATACTGTTTGAGTGCTCGTTATAGCATTAAATCACAATGTGCAGCACATTAAGGACAGAGATCCTACATGAGGAGTAAGTGCACAGTGACTCCTGTTGTTGACTGAACAAATTGACACTCTTGTTTATGGCATCAGTAATCACCCTAGGCTCTTGTCATGAGCTGCCAAGGCTATGGAAGCCTTTTGAGTTCACCGACTCTGATCATATTTAGACAAGGTCATAGTCAAAGTGGAAGTTCTCTCCTCCCTTCAGAGAAAGGTAGCTGCTATTAGGACTTTTCTACAACAAATATTAGATGCAGTCCTTCAGGCTCAAAGGAAAGGACACTAGATGGTAACTCAGATCCACATGAAGAAACGAAGATCACCATAAAGATAACTATATAAGTAAACATATAAGGCAGAAGGTAAACAGAAATTTAAGAATCAGAAAATAGTATAAATGAAACAAGACCTGATGGATATCCATAGGGCCTTCCACCCAACAACAGCAGAACACATATGCTTCATAAGTGCAGAAATGTCCAAGACAGAACAGACATTAGGTCATAGAAAAACTACATTTAAATTATTATTTAAAACAATTTAAATCATGTAAAGTAGTCTCACAAACTACATTGGAATGGAATTTGAAAAAATACCAGAAGTATGGCTATCTCAAATGTGTGAAAATTAACAATGAACTCCTACATAATCAATTAAAGAAGAAATCAGAAAATACTTTGAGATAAATTGAACGCAATCAAAACATACCAAAACTTATGGCAGGCAGCCAAAGCTGTGCTCCGAGGGAAATTCATTGCTCTGAATGTCAATATACCAAAAAAGAAAGATTTCACCTCAAAAACCTAACTGTTCTCCTTAAAAAATTAAACACAAAAGAACGCAATAAACTCAAAGCATGCAGAAATATATAGTATAGGATGGGAATAATAATAAATGAGAGAAAAGAAACAAAGTTCAAAGTGCAATCTTCGAAAAGATTGACAGAATTAACAAGTTTCTATGAGACAAACAAGAAAAAAATAAATTATTAAACCAAAATATACAGGTGATATCACTAACTGCATTACAGAAATTTAAAAAGGAGTGTAAAGGAATACCATGAATACCTGCATGCCCAAAAAATTAAATAATTTCCACAAAATGAAGAAATTCCTAAATGGCTGAACTCAATGAAACTACCTCAAGAAAAAAAGTCTAAACAGTCCTATAATAAAGACCATAAATTAAAAACAACAGCGATTATAACTCAACAAAATATGAGAACCAGATAACTTCATGATGAATTACACCAAACATTTAAAGAATTAAAATTGATACTTCACCTACCACTCCCCCCAAAAATTAGAAGAGGATGGAATACTTAAAATTATATTAAATAAGGCCAGTATTTTGGATTCTAAAGCCATACGAAAAATTACAAGAAAATAAAACTTCATATCACTCTCCTTCATAAGTATATACACAAAACACTAGCAAACCAAATTCAGCAATATACAAAGGTTTACCCAACACCACCAAGAGAAGAATGCAAAGTTGATCAAACGCATTAAAATCAGTCAATATAGTACTCCGTATTAATAGAATTGATTATGACAAATATATCATGAGAATATAAGATGTTAATAATAGATGAAGTTAGGTGTAGATTATATGTTACTCTTTGTACTACTTTATAATTTTTGTTTCGCAAATTTTTAATTTTTCTGAAATTCAAAGTTTAAAAATAAAAACACATAATTGTGTCAACAGATACATTTTATAAAATCTTGGGACCGGCGCTGTGGCGCAGCGGGTTAACGCCCTGGCCTGAAGTACCGGCATCCCATATGGGCGCTGGTTCTAGTCCCAGCTGTTCCACTTCTGATCCAGCTCTCTGCTATGGCCTGGGAAAGCAGTAGAAGATGGCCCAAGTCCTTGGGCCTCTGCACCCACGTGGGAGACCTGGAAGAAGCTCCTGGCTCCTGGCTTTGGATCGGTGCAGCTCCGGCTGTTGTGGCCATTTAGGGAGTGAACCATCGGACAGAAGACATCTCTCTGCCTCCTCTGTGTAACTCTGACTTTCAAATAAAATAAATAAATCTTTACAAAAAAAAAAAAGCCAACACACTTTTATGTTAAAAAAATTCAAGAAGAAGAGAACTTCCTCAATCTTATAAAAAGCAACTATAAAATCTATAACATCACATCAAAAGGTAAAAGTTCTAAGTTTTCTCTCTTTGGTCAGGAATAAATGATATATGCTCTCATCCTTTGTTTTCAAGTTTGTGCTGGATGTTCCATTAGGTACATAGACAAGAAATAAAAGGCATCTAGATTGAGAAGGAATAAGTAAAAAATTCACTGTTTACAGATGGCATGATCTTGTTTTACAGTATCTTAAAGAATTCATTAAAAGATTGTTACATATAATGTACAAATTTGGCAAAGTTATGGGAAATCAGATCAATATATAAAATAACCTGTATATCAATTCTCTATTAATTGAAATTAAATCAAGAAAATAATTTTAAATAACATCAAAAATTAAAAATGCATTGATTACTTAACAAAAATACAAGACTGTATACATCCTTGTGCTTCAAAGGCTACTATTTAGAAAAATGAAAACATGCCCCACAGAACGGGAAAAAATATTTGCAAACTGCTAAGTTTCTAATATCCACAGTGTATAAATAACACAATTCAAGAATAGAAAGGCAAATAACCTAACTAAAAAGTGGGCAAATGATTCAAATAAACATTACTGTAAGACATGCACAAATAGCTAATTAGCACATGAAAAGATTCATATCAACAGTCATTAGGAAAATGCAAATAAAAGCAAAAATGCAAAAAAATAAAAATAAGATATCATTTCTTACTCTCTATAAGCAAAATGATGGATGATAACCAGAACTACCAGTGATGTAGAAAAATGAAACCTCATACATTGACAATAAGGACATAAAATGGTGCAGCCACCATGGAAAATGGATTGGCAATTCCTAAAATCATTAAACATGGAGTTACTACTCCTAGGTATGTATTCAAGAAATTTAAAAACATCCATCTACACAAAAACTTGTATATGTGTGCACAACACAGTAGCATTATTAATCTTAGCCAAAAAGTGAAAATAACTCAAATACCCATCAACTGGTGGATGGATAAACATAATGTGGTATAGCTATCTAATAGAAAATTATTCAGCTATAAAAATAAATTAAGTACTGACACACTCTAAGGCATGGATGAAACTTGAAAAGTAAAAGCTGTAAGGTTTATTTGAGAGTTAAGAAAAGAGTTATGGGGTTTATTTTAGGATGATAAAATGTCCTGGAATGTAGTAGTTCTATAGTAGTAGCAGTGAAAGCTGCACAACTTTAGAAGTATACATTTTAAATAGTTGAAATTTATAATATGTGAAATATACCTCAATATTTTTCAAAAAATAAGTAGCCTTTATTTACACAATTACTTGTTAGAGAAAATAAAGGTAAATAAATCCAAATTTCAGTAGCAACAAAATACATATGTATAGGAATAAACCAGGAATATTTACAGATAAACTTTTAAATATTTCTAAAAAATATAAACATTTCTTGCTTATAAATCAAATAATATAATAAAGATGTCAGCTGTCCCTAAATTAATTCATAAATTGAATTCAGAATAAGTAAAAAATAAGAAGATTTTTTGTGGAAGAAGTTGATTCTGAGCTTCATGTAGAAAATAAACACAAAAGAATATCCCAAAAAATACTAAAAAGAAAGAATAAAGGCTTCTGCATTTCTGCAGCATTGCACATGTTCCATACTTTAAAATAGGGTTCATGTGGCCAGTGTTGTGGCTCACCGAGTTAAGCCACTGCCTGCAACACGGCATCCCATTTGAGTGCCGGTTCAAGTCAGCTGCTCCACTTATGTTCCAGCTCCCTGCAAATGTGCCTGGGAAGACAGCAGAAGATGGTCTAAATCTGTGGGGAGCAACTGGGAGCAACTCGGACTAGACTGTTACTGGAATTAAGACTTATTCTATGCATCTGCTCTCCCACAATATGGCGCTGGGAGAGGAGGAAACAGCTTCTACACAGCTGCCTCCAGTTCAACCAATAAACTGCAGGACCTGCTCCTGATTGCAGGAGAGCAGCGTACTCGGCATGTGGGTAGCAGAGTTGGGATTGGTGGAAGAGGACTATAAAGGAGGAGAGAGACAACATGCACCGGGGAACATCTGAGGGAACACCTGTGCAGCCCCCGAGAGAGCCGGCTGGCGGTGTGCCGCTCCCCTGTGGAAGTGGGGAAAGTGGCAGGGGGAACCGCCCTTCCACGGAGGTGGAAGGGATGGTAGCCAACCCGGGAAGAACCAGCAGCAAACCTGGGGAGGGCCGAGCAGACAAAAGAACAGCGCAGGGTCCTGTGTCGTTCCTCCACGAAGACAGGGAGCGACATAATGGTGCCGTGACTCGGATAGGAAACCTAGGAGGGAAGAAACGGGAAGAAGTGGGAAAATACCGGAGAGAGAGACTAGCAAAGAGCCTAGGGAAAAGCCGGACGGAAAAGGTGCTGGAAGAAGCTATCGAAAGCCTAGGCATAGACTTGGATACGGACTACGGGGGGAAGCTGGGAGAAATCTCTAAGGTCGAAAGCGAAAGTGAAACCTAGAAGAAACTTAGACTTGGATACAGACTGTGGGGAGAAGCCAGGAGAAATGAGAGGGGAATATTGTTGGAAGAAAAGTTAGGGAAACATACCGGGTAGAGAAAAATATGTTAGGGAAATTGAAGCCGCGGGGGCAGGCTGAGGCGGAGACGTAAGCCAGCTTGGGATTCTTCAAGTCAGCCCGGGGAGCAAAAGGCGAAAAGCTAAAGCTAGAGGCGGACACATAAGCCAGGTTGGAATCCGTCAGATTAGCCCGGGGAGCAAAAGACAGGAAGCCAAACCGAAAGGCGCAGACGTGAGCTAGGTTGAATTCGCCAGGTTAGCCCGGGAAACTTAGACTGAATACCGGTGGTGGAAACGTAAGCTAGGCTGTGTGATTCGCGGAAGCTGCCGCGCGCAGAGAGAGCGCGCGGGGCACGAACAGGGAGAGCGCACGGGGCACTAATAGATAGGAAACGCGGGGCTGGCGCGAGGCCTTGGTGCGGGCGCAAAGGGCGCGGAGACCGCGGAGCACGCAGAGCCGGGAAGCCGCCGCGGAGCGAGGCGCCGAGAAGCAGCCTCGGGGCGGGCGCCGGGAAGCCGCGGGGATAAGAGAAACAGAAGTTTAGAAGTAAAATGAGAGAAATAGGAATGCTGGCAGATAGAAGTAAAATGGGAGAAATAGGAATGCCCGGAGATAGAGAAATAGAGAAAAATAAGGCCTCCCCACAACATGGCAATGAGAGAGCTTGGATTCGGTCTGCCTGGTTAGGGAGGTGGTGAGCACCTGCGGGCGGCTAGCAGCTTATGCACCGCAGGTCACCGAAGACAGGCACGTCATCAACATCAATAAGTCTCCCCACAATACCGCAATGAGAAGGCTTGGATTCGGTCTGCCTGATTAGTAAGACGATAAGCACCTGCTGGCGGCTAGCAGCTTACCCGCTGCAGGTCACCGAAGACAGGCACGTCATCAACACCAATAAGTCTCCCCACAATACGGCAATGAGAAGGCTTGGATTCGGTTTGCCTGATTGGTAGGGCTTGTAAGCACCTGCAGGCAGTTCTAGCAGAGCAGAGCATGTGCTGCAGGGCACCGAACACAGGCACGCATCAGCGCCTAAAAACCTCCTCACAACATGGTGAAGAGAGGACCTGGATTTGGTTTGCCTGATTGATAGGGCTTGTAAGCACCTGTGGGCAACTCTAGCAAGCAGAGCAGAGTGTGTGCCGCGGGGCACCGAAGACAGGCGCGTATCAATGCCAAAAATAAAAAGAAAGGGGGATCTGTGGGGAGCAACTGGGAGCAACTCAGACTAGACTGTTACTGGAATTAAGACTTATTCTATGCATCTGCTCTCCCACAATATGGCGCTGGGAGAGGAGGAAACAGCTTCTACACAGCTGCCTCCAGTTCAACCAATAAACTGCAGGACCTGCTCCTGATTGCAGGAGAGCAGCGTACTCGGCATGTGGGTAGCAGAGTTGGGATTGGTGGAAGAGGACTATAAAGGAGGAGAGAGACAACATGCACCGGGGAACATCTGAGGGAACACCTGTGCAGCCCCCGAGAGAGCCGGCCGGCGGTGTGCTGCTCCCCCGCAGAAGTGGGGAAAGTGGCAGGGGGAACCGCCCTTCCACGGAGGTGGAAGGGATGGTAGCCAACCCGGGAAGAACCAGCAGCAAACCCGGGGAGGGCCGAGCAGACAAAAGAACAGCGCAGGGTCCTGTGTCGTTCCTCTGCGAAGACGGGGAGCGACATAAATCCCTGGGCCTCTGCACCCAAGTGAGAGATCCAGATGGAGTTCCAGGCACCTGGTTTCAGCCTGGAACAGTCCTGGCCATTGTGGCTATTTGGGGAGTGAACCAGTAGATGGAAGATCTCTCTCCCCATGCACCCTCCCTCCCTCTGTTCTTCTCTCTCTCTCTCTCTCTCTCTTTTTCAAATAAATAAATCTTTAAACAAAAAAAAAATAAAATATAGTTCATGATACACAGTTTCTAGTGCACCAGTTATCTCTCAATAGGCCACGAGATTCCTTTGCAAGGGATGAGCACTAGCAGAATGCTTGGACATCGAATTTACAGTAAATTTTATGGAACATACAGAATTATATTCTTCCAGTTCATAGCCACCAATGAATTCTTCACTGTAAAATGAGTATCCTGACTCTCCCTTCCTTTGCTTGCATTTTAAAACCAAACTTTACAGGGACCCCTTGAGGAATATACATATTCAGAATGCCAGTTAGCAGAGAATCCCATAGAAAATATGGCCACAATTTGTATTTTCAGGAATAGGAGAGTTTGACAGTGACATTACATTGCAGAAACGTCTGATCTTGTTTGCAGCTAATGGTACTTTGCTCAGGAAAGAGGAGAAGAGGACATCCTCTCAGGGGCACTAGACAGCTATCTTGTCCTCACACAGGACAACTCCAAAAACCAAAGGACCTCAGCATGGGAATTCAGGCACTTGAGAAGAGGACTAACTTGTCGTCTTGCCCTCTCTCCTGACTCCTGCCCCTTATTTTGTTACTCAGCCTGAGCTGGTATATTTCTTCAAAAATCAGTTCCTGCTGTAGCTGGGGGAAAAAACAGTGGATATAAATTTTTCTACAAACTTTGAAATGGTGGAAGTCAACCTAGGCCTAGAAATCAGAAGTTGAAACTGGGGAAACACCTAGTGCCAGGCCGTTGAGGACACTGAGTAAACCCCAAGAGCTGTGACACAGGGCAAAGGAAGGGCTGAGACTTGGGGGTTGCTATAGTTGACTCACTCTTACATCTCTTAATTGTGTTCTGATTTCATAAGACAAGGACACTAGGTAACTAGCAAGGACTGATTGACACTTTAATAAACTGACACCAATAAAATTTTTCACTTTCTCTGTCTTTGCAAACCATGAAGAACTTTTCTGTGCTCTGACCAGCAACTTAAATTTTAAGTTTAAAAGAATTTTTTTTCTGGTTCTGTGATTCAGTATTTTAAGTGATAAATTGCTTTAGTAGTTGGATATTTGCTTGTGTAATTTTCCAATTTTTATGGGAACATGGACAGTCTTATATATACTCTTTACTTTTAGCAACTTGGAATAACTGGGACCCATGAGCAAGTCAACGGTGGCCCATTGCTAGTAGGAGATAGATCAGCTGTGACTAGAAGACCACCAGGCTTCCTGGAAGAAACTGAGCAAAATAAGCAAATTAGAAAATCATCGCATTTGACTTTGTTTTCTCTGATACATCAATTTTTCTAAAGGAATTAAGACTTTATTGTGTGAGTTTAATTTCTCTTTGTGAAAAAGTAGAAATAGTTTACATTATTCAAAATTGGAGTTTTTATATGCCTGGTATTGACATATACAAGCTGGACCACTATGTGTTATCTACTGACATAAGCCAATGAGAGATAACTAGGACTACCAAGTGCAATTGTTTCGAGAATTAAAATTAATAGCATTTATAAATTTCCTAGTACAGTGCCTGAATAATAGAGAGCATGTAATGGGAGCTCTGATCCTTCCACATTCCTCATGCTGTCAGGAATTACAAATCCTGAGTTTCTCTGAAATTATATTGGCAAAAGGACCTAACCAGTGCTGTAATAGAAGTTGGACAAGTCTTGCCTATCTGGAGTATTCATCATGATAATTTCTTTCATTTCCTCATCCAGAAGATTTCTTTTTCTTATTTTAACCATCATATTTTAGGCATAATTTCAGACTTACAGGAAAGGACACAAGTTGGATAAAGTATCCCTGGAAACTTCTCACTGAGGTTTCTCGAATGATAACATTTTACTGTGAGATTCCTATTTTTATTTTCTTTCTACAGATGAGAAAATTGAGGTGCAGGGATCTCTGGGAGAGGCTTATCATTTGTTTTTTCTTTTATTAGAATGCTTTTATTGACAATAGTTGTACATTTCGTAGGATCCAGTGTGATGTTTCAACACATGCATGCAATGGGTACTGATAAAACACAGTTCTCCTTCTTCAACGTCACTTTAGGGTCAGAGGCTTAGAGCTGCTATTTTACTTTTTTATGCAGTATAGTCTTGATTACTGTGAACTCTGGTCTTTCCACTATGTTGTGTAACACTAGGAACTTATTCCTTTGGTCTAACTGATTAGGTACTAATTTCTAATCAACCTCTTTCCCTGCTAACCTGCCCCACCTCCAGGGATTATGATTCTGTGTTCAGACTGATGTTTTTGCTTGCTTTTCTCTCCCAAATATGAGAGACAAAATGTGATATTTGTCTTTGTTTGTTTAGGTTATTTCATTTGACATGACATCCTACAATCCTACCCACATGCTGCAAATGATGAGATTTCGTTCTTGTTATGGATGAATAATATCCCATTGGGTATATATACCACTCTTCTTGATCCATTCATCTGATGATGGAACACTGATTGATTCCATATCTTAGCTATTGTGAGTAGTGCTGCGATAAAGATGGTGGAGCAGCTATCTCTTTGATACAATGAGTTCATGCCTTTTGGATATATCCCCAGAAGTGGGATTGCTGGATCATAGCAGCTCTATTTCTAATTCTCAAAGAAATCTCCATACTCATTTTCATAGTAGTAAAACTCATTAACTTTCCTACAATAATGAGTAAGAATTTCCCTTTCTCCACACGCTTGCCAGCATTTGATTAGTTTCTTTTTGATAATAATCATTCAAATAGGGGAGTAGTATTACTTAGCTGTGGTTTTGATTTTTATATCCCTGATGAATGGTGATATTGAATGTTTTTTTCATATGCTTGTTAGCCAATTATATTTCTTCCTTTGTGAACTGTCTATTCATTTCTTTGCCCATATCTTAGCTAAATTGATTGGTTTTTATTTTAGTTCCTTTTATGTTCTGGATACTAATCTTTGCCAGATAGGTAGTTTGTAAATATTTTCACCCACTCTGTTGGATAAATGTTCATTATATTTATTGTTTCCTAACTGGCAGAATCTTCTGAGTTTGATATAATTCCATTTTTCCAGTTTTGTTTTGCTTAACTGTGTGTTTGGG
The DNA here is from genome assembly GCF_964237555.1 of Oryctolagus cuniculus. Classification (NCBI taxonomy): domain Eukaryota; kingdom Metazoa; phylum Chordata; class Mammalia; order Lagomorpha; family Leporidae; genus Oryctolagus; species Oryctolagus cuniculus. The sequence goes on along the minus strand of NC_091432.1, from coordinate 185,346,371 downwards.
GGTCTTATAAAAAAATTGCTTACATGAATGTCTTGAAGTGTTTCCCATACGTTTGCTTCTAGAAATTTCATAGTTTTCAGTCTTACATTTAGGTCTTTGATCCATTGTGAGTTCATTTTTGTATATGGTAAGAGTTAGAGTTCTAATTTCATTCCTCTATATATGTATACCCAGTTTTGCCAGCACCATTTAAAGAAAATACTCTCCTTTCTCCAGTGTATGCTACCTTTGACAAAAATCAGTTGGTTGCATGTGCATACATTAATCTCTGGTTTCTCTATTCTGTTTGATTGATCTATGTGTCAGTTTTTATGCCAGGACACTGCTATTTTAATTACTTTAGCTTTGTACTATGCTTTGCAATTAGGTATTGTGATGTTTCCAGCTTTATTTTCTTGTTAAGGATTGTTTTAGTTATTCTGGTATTTTGTGATTCCATATGAATTTTTGTATTGATTTTTCAATTCTCTCAAGTGTGTCCTTGGTGTTTTGATGGGGATTGCATTAAATCTATAGACTGTTTTTGGTAGTATGGACATTTTAATTATATTAATTCTTCCATCAATGAATAAGGAATATTTTTCCATTTTTGCATCCTTAATGATTTCTTTCATCAGTGTTTTAATTTTCTATGATAGAGATCTTTCACTTCTCTCATTAAATTTATTCCTAAATGTTTAATTTTTGTAGCTATTAGGAATGGGCTTTCTTTCTTGATTTCCCTTTCAGCAAGATTCTTATTGGTTTACAAAAATTACACTAATTTTTGGTACACTGATTTTGCATTCTGCAACTTTGCCTCTTTTCAAGTTTGTTTTGGGTTTAAAGCTCTCTTTATCTGCTATGAGTATAGCCACTCCTGTTCATTTAATGGCTTATATTTGCATGGTATATCTTTTTTCCAACCCTTCATTTTCATGGGTCTCTTACAGATGGCATATAGTTGGATCTTTTTTTTATCCATTTGGCTAACCTATACTTTAGCTTAGGCATTTAATCCACTTACATTCAAGGTTAATATTGTCAGATAAGAACAAAGTTCTGTCATTTTCTTCTAGCCTGTGGGGTTTCCGCTGAGAAGTCTACTGATAGTCTAAATGATTTCCCTTATATGTAATTTAACATTTTTCACTGTTTTTAAGATTGTTTCCTTGTCCTTTTTTTAAATTTTATTTAAGGTATACAATGTCATGTATTTCATATATGCAGATTCAGGAACATAGTGATACTTGCCCTTAACTTTTTACACATTGACTATAACTTGCCTTGAAGAAGGCTTTATTTTATTTTCATCTGGTTGAGGTCTTTTGATCTTCCTTGTCTGAATGTCCATATCTGTTATAAATCTCAGGAATTTTTCAACTATTTTTATTCAATGAGTGAGTTCTCAATACCTTTTTCCTTCTATTCTCCTTTAGGTTATCACTATAATATGAATATTTGCTTGCTTAATTATGTCATATATGTTTCATGTGTTTTCTGTATAACTCAATTCTTTTCTCATTATTTTTGTCTGTGTTATTTTAAAAGTTTTCCCCTCAAGATCAGAAATTCTTTCTTCCATTTGATTTATCCTGTTGCTGAAGCTCTCATTTGTATTTTTGTGTTACTTATTGAAGTTTTCAACTCCAAAATTTCTGATTCTTTTTAATGACTTCTCTTTGTTGAATTTCTCATTCATAACATGCACCATTTTACTCATTTATCTGAATTGTCTTCTATACTGTCTTGCATCTCATTGAATTTCCTTATGATCATTATTTTGAATTTTTACAGACATTTCATAGATTTCCTCCAATCTGGCTCTTTCAGGAGAACTGTTATATTCTTTTGGAGGTGCCATGCATCCTTGCTTTTTTGTGTTTCCTATGTCCCTAGCTTGATGTGTGTGCATCAGGTGTAACAGTTCCTTCTTCCTGATGGAGTAGATTTTGTTGTAAAAGATTTTTCTTGTTTAGATGTAATGTGAGTGTCAGTTGGGCAATCCTTTGGCTTTTTTTTTTTTAAAGAGAGGTAGAGTTACAGACAGTGAGAGGGAGAGACAGAGATAAAAGTCTTCCATCTGCTGGTTCACTCCCCAAATACCCAAAACAGCCAGAGCTGTGCTGATCCAAAGCCAGGAGCCAGGAGTTTCTTCCATGTCTCCCACATGGGGTAGGGGCCCAAGGACTTGGACCATCTTGTATTGCTTTCCCAGGCTATAGTAGAGAGCTGGATTGGAGGAGGAGCAGCCAGGACTAGAACTGGTGCCTTTGCAGGATGCCAGTGGCGCAGGCAGAGGATTAATCTACTGCACCACAGAGCCGGCCCCTTGGCTTTGGTTTTAGGTGAGCCCAAAGATATAACTTCCAAGTGATTGCTCCAGCTTAAATCAATGTCAGCAGTGTCTGAGTGCCACAGCTATCTAATCTTCCCCATTTCATGAACATAGAATGACTTAGAAGTATATGTGGGCTTCCAATTGTGTGCCTTAAGACCCCAAAAAGTTGAGTGTCAAGCACACTAGGGTTTTTGATGGCAGTAGCCGCGCCTGTGGTGATGTGGGACACAGAACAGTCTGTCCCCTTCACCCACCAGGCAAGTCTGAGTGAAGCTGTGGCAACCAAATTGTGACTCTGAATTGTGTAATATGGATGGGACTTTCCTTATATCTTGCTAGGTGGGCATAGGTGACATTGGGACTTAAAGCATTAAAAGCCCAAGTGCCAGCACTGGATGATATGAAGGGGACTTTGCCCAGGACCTACAAAGTGAATACAGGTTATTCTGGAGATTGTGCACTGGCAAATGTGGCTCTGGACTGGTGGAATACAGATAGCATCCTTCCTATGAGTTATATTCCATAGTGTATACATACATTTTCTTTATCCAATCATCAGTCAATGGACCTCTAAGTTTATTCCATACCTTTGTGGATTTTTTTAATTATTTATTTTTAAAGGTAGACTGATAGAAACAGACAGAGGCAGACATAAAGGGATCTCCCATCTACCGTTTCATTTCCCAAATGCCCTCAACTGCTGGGGCTGAGCCAAAGCCAGGAGTTAGGAGTTCAATCCATGTGTCCCTCATGGGTGACAGGGATGTAAGTAGTTGAGTTATCACCTCCCATGGCAGGTATTAGGGGAAGCTGGAATTTGGATCACAGACAGGAATGGAATCCTGGTCCTCTGATATGAGATGCAGCCATTCCAGGAATCATCTTAATCACTGTGTCTAACACCTGCCCTAAGACTGTATTTTGGAAGTGGTACCAAGAGGATTTTCAGAGAAATTAGATGCAGATTATATAGCAAAGAGAGGAATCATTAAAAAATCATAGGATTCTGGGGCTGGCGCCGTGGCTCACTAGGTTAGTCCTCCGCCTGTGGCACCAGCATCCCATATGGGCACGGGGTTCCAGTCCCAGTTGCTCCTCTTCCAGTCCAGCTCTCTGCTATGGCCCAGGAGGGCAGTGGAGGATGTCCCAAGTGCTTGGGCCCCTGCACCTGCGTGAGAGACCATGAAAAAGCACCTGGCTCCTGGCTTCAGATCGGCACAGCACCGGCCATGGCGGCCATTTGGAGGGTGAAACAACGGAAGGAAGACCTTTGTCTCTCTCTCTATATCTGTCAAATACAAAAATTTAAAAATAATCATAGGATTCTGGCCCAGGAAACTGAATGGGTGAGAATGATACCCCTGGTAGAGATTGTGGGGAGCATATTTACAGACTGATAATTCAGTTTTGATCATATGTGTTTGATATGCCCCTTGAAAAGAAAGTTTCCTTAATATCTAACATTTCCATTTCCATTATCATTCATATATTCTTTAATAAGCTTTAGTCTCCTAATTTTCTCTTTGCAAACCAATAAACAAACTAGTAATGCCTATCAATATCAAGCAAAATAATGGAAAATACCGTAGATCACTATACCAACAAAAGTCAAATTCTCAAGCTGAAATATGAACCACATTCAATTTTCAGAATGCTATGCCTCAACAAATACTGCTGAGGTGAATTACCGAACAATGTTCAGAGAAATATCCCATGAATTCCAAATAAGTTAACCTTGCCCTGACTTGCTGAATAGCTGCTTACATCCTAAATCACATGGAAGGTAAAAGTTGTTGTCAACTGAGCTCAAGATTTCCTTGAATACAGGTATCTATTAACCATATACAATTCTCTAGCTAAAAAAAAAAAGAGTATCAGAGAGTGAGGGAGAGACTCAAATTATTTCCTTGGAAAGTACGCATTGGCCCTTCAGTTTTTCCAGGCACAGGGGATGCCCTTCTCTTATGTGATCATATAAAACCCCATCACTAGATTTAATTTGCTGCCTCTATACTGTCTACTCCCCCACTATACTGGAAATCACAAGAAGGGAAGATGTGTGCCTATCTACTACCATGCCCATAAACCACCCAAAAGGATCCAGAGAAGAAACATTGGCCCGCTCAAGCACCTAATGTTTCTATCCCACAGGGAAAGCAGTCCTGGCTGTTCCACTTCTGATCCAGCTCATTGCTAATGGACCTGGGAAAGCAGCAAAAAATGGCTCACAATCTTGGGCTCCTGCCACCCGCATGGGGAAACTGGATGGAGTTCCAGGCTCCTAGCTTTGCCCTGGCCCAGCCTCAGCCATCAGTTCTCTTTTTCAGAGTTCATGAATATCAGATAATGTTTTGATTCAATATGACTTCACTGGAAGTTTCTCCTATTAGGAAATAATTCTTTGCTCATGTTGACTTAAGAACGCAAATTATTTCTCTTTGTGTTTTATTCCATACATTCTATGTGTATTAAATTCATTATTCTGTAAAGGATGGATTTACTTGGAAAGTGTTATCCAATACAGATTCTGATTTCACAGATACTGGTGAATATCTACTTGTGTAGACCCTTTGAGATATAGCTACTAGACCTCTCCTGGTAATACCTTGACCTCTTTGCATTTCATTCAATTCAAAATTCAGCCCTATGGACTGGCATTTTGACATCTGTTTCATAACTGACTTACTAACAGACAGCAAAATATTTCATTGTTAATGTCAGGTCAAAAACAACCATTATTTTTCTTTAAATGTTTGCTTTTAAAAGATTTACTACTTGAATAATTTTATTACGTGTTGGGCCAGAAACGTATACAGTGAAATGCTTTTCCAATTTTATGATAAAATTAATGAGAAAATTCCATTTCATGTGACACTAATTCAATTTATAACAAGCTCTTCTGGAAAAATAAGCATTCCATGAAATGACTAATGTTTATAATACATTGACTGAATTTATAACTGCACCTACTTTTCAATGGTGTAACATAACATTTATTATAATATACTGGTAGCCAAAAACTTCTCTCTCCCATTGACTGTCTTACTATACATGCAGATGATTTAGAGCTTTTTAGGTATCTTTAATTTTTTTATATACATAAGGTGAACAAATTTCATCTATTTCTAATATAGGTTTAAGAGCATAATGATACTTCCCACTCTATCATCCCTCCCACTCACCCCCTGCCCTCCCTCCTCCTTCCTTTCCTATTCTTTCTTTTAATTTTTATAATGATATATTTTCAATATATTTTATGACCACAAGCTTAACCCTACACCAAATAAAGAATAAATGTAACATATATGAGTAAAACTGGCATTTTGAGATTTGGGATTATTGTTTACAGCCCTGTCTCCATGCTTGAGAAACAATGGTATCTCTCTTTTTATCATGTATGTAGCCCTGAGAAGTATGCAACATCATAACACGGTTGACAGAAAAACAGAGCACCCTCCATTGTCATTGTTCCACACCAGCTTCATCCCACCCCAGCTCTCCACACATACACACAGCACAGACACAGACACCCCTCCTTTCCCAGTCCCTGACATCCTTTACAATAGTACCTCAGGCAGTCAGCATGTTGTTAAATTTGTGAGCATACACCTCTATTCCAGTCTCACTCTGCGGATGCCTAATTAAATCAGACCGTGATTAAAGTGCCAAAACTGTGATATTCTTAGCTACTTCACAAAGCAGCCTGGGCTAAATGGAATTAGACAACATTTTTATGGGATCATCATCTCTCATTGCTCTTTTCTGGGAAGAGACTATTTGGAATGGGTGTTAAGCCAAGAAGATTAATCTGGAAATGATAGCAGCCGTTTCTTTTCCTTTAAAGGAGCTGGTTAACAGGGATTCTGACCAGAATTTTCTCAGAGACTTTCAAATACACGAAAGGACTTAAGTTTGTATCCCCCAATAATTTTTCTTAAAGGAGTTCATTTCCTTTGATCCATTTCTCCATCACTCCTAACCTTCCAAACTACTGTCTGTTTTGAATAAGATATTGAAAAGCTAACTAACAGTGCCTAAGAAGTGCATGAGCTCCCTCTCGTGGGTCTTGGAAGTCACTTCAGAAACTTGAAGCTCCAAGAACTAGAAGTCCAGGCTGACAAATTTAAGTCTTTGTCTCTAAGAGTAGGCAAGGTGTCTTTTCCCATCTATACCAGTTTAGCAATCCTCACTTCAGACTGCTTGGTCACACCAAGAACTTCTTGACTCTTATTAAAGGAATTACTATGCATAACGCAGTTTTCATAAAGGGTTCATTTATATGGGCTCAAGATCAGTAATTCAATTGACAATGCATGCTTACCATTTGTTTTACTAAATTCGTTTTCACAAAGTACATTCACATAGCAGTACTGAATTTGAACAATACAATAACTCTGAAAATGTCATCATTCTCGCTTCTTGTTTTGGAGTTTGCAGAGGACAAACATCTTTTGCACCAAACTTAACATTCTTTCTGTCCCACCCAACACTTGTCCTTTCCTATTTGCAGTCTGTTGCATAGATACAAAATGGAATACTACTTAGCCATGAACAGGAATGAAATCCTGTGCTCACTTCGGCAGCACATATACAAAAAAGAATGAGGGGCCGGCACCATGGTGCAGTAGGTTAATCCTCAGCCTGCAGCACCGGCATTCCATATGGACACCGGTTCTAGTCCCTGCTGCTCCTCTTCCAATCCAGCTCTCTGCTATTGCCTAGGAAAGCAGTAGAAGATGGCCCAAATCCTTGGGCCTCTGCACCCACATGGGAGACCAGGAAGAAGCTCCTGGCTCCTGGCTTCAGATTGGCAAAGCTCCAACTGTTGTGGCCACTCGGGGAGTGAACCAACAGAAGAAAGACCTCACTTTCTGTCTCTCCCTCTCACTGTCTGTAACTCTACTTCTCAAATAAATAAATATAATATTTTAAAAAAAAGAATGAAATCCTGTCTTTCACAGCAAAGTGGGGGCAATTGGAAATCATTATACTTAGTGAAATAAGCCAGACCCAAAAAGACAGATACCACATGTTTTTCTTGATTTGTGGTAACTAATATACAGAAGACAAAAAAGCAATGTAGGAGCCAGTGCTGTGGCATAGAAGGCTAAGCTTCTGCGTGCAGTGCTGGCATCCCATAAGGGCACCAGTTCAAGTCCCTGCTATTCCTCTTCCAATCCAGCTCTCTGCTATGGCCTGGGAAAGCTGCAGAAAATGGCCCAAGTGCTTGGGCCTCTGCACTTGCGTGAGACCCGGAAGAAGCTTCTTGCTCCTGGCTTCGGATTGGCGCAGCTCCAGCTGTTGTGGCCATTTGGGGAGTGAACCAGTGGATGGAAGACCTTTCTCTCTCTCTGTTTCTCCCTCTCTCTGTAACTCTCTTACATAAATAAATAAAATCTTTTAAAATGTAATGTATATGAGTGAAATTTACATTTTGAGATTTGATTAAAATTGTTTATAGCCCTTATCTATACCCTTGAGGAACATTTTTTTTTTCTACTTACTATTTGCTGAATTCCTTATTTAGTAGAGAGTTAAGCTCATGATTATAAAGTAAATTGAAAATATGCCAGGGCCGGTACTGTGGCATAATGAGTAAAGCCACCAACTGTGGTACTGGAATCCCATAAGGGTGCTGGTTCATGTCCCAGCTGCTCCACTTCCTATCCAGCTCTCTCCTGTGGCCTGGGAAAACAGTGGAAGATGGCCCAAGTCCTTGGGCTCCTGCACCCACGTGGGAGACCTGGAAGAAGCTCCTGGCTCCTGGCTTCGGATCTGCACAGCTCCGGCCGTTGCAACCAATTGGGGAGTAAACCAGCAGATGCAAGACCTCTCTCTCTCTCTCTCTCTCTCTCTGCCTCTCCTTCTCCCTCTGAGTAACTCTTTCAAGTAAGTAAATAAATCTTTAAAAAAAGAAAATATGCCATTATATAAATTAAAAGAAAAATAAGAAAGGGGACAGAAGAAGGGTAGGGTAAGAAGCATCATTATGCTCTTAGATTTGTATAAATGAAATACATTACATTGTGAAATTATAAAATTTGTTCCCCTCATGAAAAATAAAATAAAATAAAACTTTTATGCCAAATATATTATGGCAATTTTTAAAAATATAACTTAGAAATCAAATGTTTCTAATTCCTAAAATATATATATACCAGTTAATGCTAATATCTCTTACCATGGTGAAAATATTTTGAAAAATAATTTAAGATGTCTTTAATAAGATTGGGACTACGTTGGAGAGCTGGCCCATGGTACAGCAGAAGCCACCTGCTTGCAATGCCTGCCTCCCCTATCTGTGTGCTGATTCAAATCCCTGCTACTCTGATTCCTATACAGCTTCCTACTAATGTATCTGGGGAGGCAAAAGAAGATAGCCCAAATACTTGACCTTCTGCCAATCATATGGGAGACCCAAATGGAGTTCTTCATTCCTGGCTTTGACCTGGCCCAGACCTGGCCACTGCAGACATTTGGGGAGTGAAGCAGCAGACAGAGGATCTCTCTGTGTACATCCTTCCCTCTCCCTCTCTGTTGATCTACCTTTCAAATAAATAAATAAGATAAATTTCTTTTTTAAAAAAATGGAATTGCATTTGAGACAAAATATATGAAAACAGAATTGCTCAAAAATTCAGAACTAATGCTTTCTACTCCTATATTCAATTTTTGTTTGATTATTCAGAAACAATTACCAAATTTGTAGAAAACTAGATTAGAATCTCATTTATGCAAACACAGCCATGTACTGAATCTTAATCAAATGACAAATGATATCTGTTACACACTAGAAATGTATTATAAGGCTCATTACACAAAAAGAAGTGACATTTTACTTAGTCCCTGATTCCCCAAAGGCCAGTTCCTGTCTCTTACAACAAGAAACAAGTACTGAGTCAGAAAAACAACTCTTCCAATAACTGTGTTTTTGAATAGGTTACTTTTCCTCTCTGAGACTTGTTCTCTTCACTTTTAAAATTAAGGTAACAATAGAAGTTATTTCATATTAAGGATTAAGTGACAGAATGCATGAAAAGTACTTAACAGGATCTAACAATATTAAGTTTTCAATGAATGTTAACTCTTAATAGTACTGTTAATTTATTAATTCATAAACTCTATATAGCCTTGATTCTTGCTCATTTTGTTAGATTCATAATTTCTAAATGCATTTCCTAGTTTCGAGCTTTCTTGGCAAATATCAGCTTGTCCTGGTCTCATGCTCTTTATTCTTCTTCTCCTTACATCTTATCATACACTCTGGTCCTCAAAAGCGATGACCACTGAACATCCTTGCCTTGACTGCTGGCCCTGCCATGCCCTCTCTGATTCAGCTGAAATTCCTCATACTGACTGACTATGGGCAGTTGTGCATAATAGTCAAGGTTTTCCAGAAAAAATGGAACCAAGGAAAACACGCACACATGCACTCAAAAAGCCTATGGAAATGCATATTACAAAACACATTCAAAACATTTTGTAAAAAGTAAACTTACCTTTAAATTGCATTTTTCCACAAACTTTGAAGTACTTTAATATATAAAGGAGTTTATTAGGAGACTAATTCACTTGACCACAGAAGCTGAAATGTTCTTCAATGACTACAAGCTGGAGAGCCACAGAAAGCAGTCGAATGGCTCAGACCAAGAAGCCAGAAGCCTCAGAAACAAGGAGACCAATGGTGCAGCCTACAATCTAAGACGGAAGCTCTGGGGGTCTGCTGATGCAAGTCCCAGATACAAATGCTGAAGAAGAACTTGATATTCAAGGGCAGCACCAGAAAGAACCAGAGAGAGAACTAGAAGGAAGAACCAGAGAAAGTTTCCAACCTCCCCCACTTCTGTTTTCTCCTCCAATCTGCACCACCAGAAAATTAAATGACACCGGCCCCATTTAGTTCCCTTACCCAAATGTCAGTCTTTTATGGAATCACTCTCCCAGAAACACCTACACCATAATGTTTTACTAATTACTTAGAATCCTTCAATTCGGTCAAGTTGTTAACTACAGCCGGCACAACAAGTTTATAATGCTGCATCAATCTTATGCTGCCATCTGGCCTATTTGAAAATAGGACAAGGATAAGGGTACCAACCCTTGAAAACTTGGTATCCTCTTGAGAAGGCAACTCTTTTCTATGTTTCTCAATTATCAACCATCCAACTTAGAAACCAAGTAAAGAGCAATCTAACAACCCAGGGTATCATTTAATCATTCATCAATTTAGTCATTAATTACTTAATCCAGGTACAACTGAAGATGAAAGAGACTACAGCAACCAGAGTGAAGATCACCTCCACCTCTATTTTCTTTTCTCATATCTCTACAAGTGAGGTGCAAAAAAGCAGAACTGGGGAGAATAGAGAATGCTGTGACTCAGAACACTCATGAGCAAACTGAAAATTCTAAGGATATAAGAGAATGCTATGGACTTGTCTGAAATAAAGGAAAGAGCAAATCCCAGGAAAGGAGTTACCTGAAAAGCAGGAACTTCAGAAACACAGAAATAATTAGTAAGAGCAGGAATTAATAAAATAGGTGTGGGTTCTGTGAAAAATAAAGAGAAGTCATTTTGCATAATAAATAACCATTTAGAAACCACATAGAGATTTAGGTAGTGAGGTCCTACACTCTTTAATAATGAATAAGAAGGAACTCACTAGATTAAAACTAGTGAGAATGACTTTCCCAAGCTATTACTTCCTTCCATCATGATTTGAGTTACATCATCAGAGTCCTTGAATATAGAGCTGCTCAGACAAGATCTTGAAGGTATATTTACATCTATGTTCATTGCACCAATATTATGCAAAGCAGCAAAGGGATGAAAGTGATATAATGTTCAATGACAAATAAATGGCTAAAGAACATAAATACACCATACATGTTTATATACATATATATTATATTCAGCCTTTTAAAAGAATGAAATCCTATCACACACTACAATTTGATGAATCTTGAGGAGATTATCATAAGTCATACAAGAAAACTACTGTATGATTCTACTTATATGAGGTAATCAAATAGTCAAATTCATAAAAACAGTAGGTAAAATCAAGGTTGCCAGGCACCGGGGTGAGGGCATTAGGTAATGCAGAGTTGCTCAACAGGTAGTTTTACAAGATGAAGAGGTTTTGGAGATCTGTTGCACAGCAATATGAATATACTTAACAATACTCAACTATATACTTAAAAACTGTTAAAATACTACATTTTATGTCGTGAATTTTTTAACTGTAACTTTTTTTAAAAAGCACTGCTTACATCTCCCTCAGCATTAAGAGTATGGATGTCAGTGTGGGTGTGTGTCCTTGCATGTTCTCTTCTGGCTGTAAGAAGTAAACAACCACCACAACTAAGCATAGCAATAGCATCCTATTGTGATGGGAGATGGAGAAAACCCATATGGAGGAAATGAAGAAAAATTTCTTCTTTCACCCTGATAGAGAAGAACTTACAGAAACTCCCTATGGACCAAAGGTAGAGTGTCTACTGCCAAGTTATTGATTAAAAGCATACCCTACAGGGCTGGCATTGTAGCATAGCAACTGGACAGCACCCCATATTGGAGTGTCAGTTGGAGTCCTGGCTGCTCTTCTTCTGATCCAGCTTCCTGCTAATGTGCATGAGAAGACAGAAGATAATGGTCCAAGTGCTTGGGCCTCTGTCACCATGTGGAAGCCCCAGATGGAGTTTTGGGCTCCTGGTTGCAGCCTAGCCTAGTCCTGGCTGTTGTGGCCATTTGGGGAGTGAACCAACAGAAAGAAGATCTTTTTTTTTTTTCTGTGTCTTTCCCTTTCTGCTGCTCTGCATTTCAAATAAATAAATAGAAATAAATAAACCATTCTTAAAAGCATACCCTATATAATGTTCTAGCCCACATTCCTTCTGATAATATATGAAATTACTTTGTAAGTAATGGAGTATTTCTTTTTGAAAAAAGATTTTTAAAGATTTATTTAGTTATTTGAAAGTCAGAGTCACAGATAAAGAAAAACAAAGAGTAACATCTTCCATCTGTTGGTACACTCATTGCAGATGGCTACAACAGCTGAAGGTGAGCCAGGAGACAGGAGCTTCTTCTGGATCTCCCATATGGATTTCAGGGGCCCACACATCTGGGCCATCTTCTGTTCCTTTTCCCAGGCCATTAGAAGGGAGTTGGATTGGAAGTGGGGCAGCAGGGTTTCCAGTACCCATATGGGATGCCAGCATTGCAGGTAGTGGCTTACCCTCCTACACCACAACACCGGCACCATGATGTAGTATTTCTATCATATTAAACTCTCCATCACAATGCAAGCACCATTCTTTTCAGTATACCCAAGGGAAAACCTCAGGCAATCATCCCACAGAAGTCTCAGTGTGTCTGTCTTATCTGTCTCTCTCTCTCTCTCCCTCCCCGCCTCCACCTCCAACACACACATACTATCCTATCCTGAAATTAAATATCTCAGGCATCTTGAAAACCATTTTTAATCATCATTGTGATTACAGTATTGTTGATGTCAGAACTTTTGCATAGCTGAACTTTGTAATTCCTTGGACATTTTTGTTGAAGTTCTTGCTATTTGTTCTTGTGTCATACATTCTTGTATTCATTTTATATATTTAGACACATCCAAGTTGACCAATTTTCGTGTGTCTTCTTGAATAATGAGAGCAAGCAACAATACAACCCATCATCAGTATATTTTACAATCTGGAATCTTTGAATACACAGGTTTTTTGTAAATTTCTTCTAGCTGTATTTTTGTGATTTCATAAAATCCCACCTGAACATATTAATATTTTCTCATTCACGTTTGAGACAAATTCCATTTTGGGGGATTATTCACCTGATAGTAGACAGGAGCTTTACAAATTCTTGAAGCAAAGTAGCAGGCTCTCTGCCAACACTTTAGCAACATTACCTTTCTCATTTCTCAAAGTAAGCCTACAATAAAGATGTTATCAACTATAATTTCTGAATGAGAAAATTATAATTTAGAGGAATTCACCAGCTTGTCCTTAGTTCCATAACAAGTAGAAGAACAGAGATTTCAACTCATCTGACCACAAACTCTATGCTTAGTTCCAAACCTTGCAGAAAACCCAATTGCAACTCATTTCACCAGCAAAACTATAACTTGGTAAGTATACTTTAAAAATGTCCTGAAGCACTCATTCATTTACCCCATCCCTTATTCATTCAATGTGCATACTACGGTACAGTTATGAACAGTTATTTTTGGGGAAGTTGCGATCTAATTCATATTTGAGGGAACAGGTATCTGCACTCATGAGAGAAATTCTCACAGAATGAGTCAAAGAGCTCCTACCTCTTATGCTGGGATCAGAGAGCCAGTGCAGGACAGAAAGCTCAGGTAGTGTGCTGTAGAAATGAAAAAGCAATCACTCTTTGAAGAACAATGTTTCCTCCACTTCTATTCGTATCAAGGTTTGCAAACCCCACCTAGGTTACAAAGATCTGCACAAACATGTCCTATGATACAGATTTGGTCTATTTAGTCTATCAGCATATATGATTGTGTTTCCAAACTCTCTCTTTAACAAGAACATGAATTCTGATTCTTCATATACATTCTTCAGCTGTAATTAAAATCCTAATGATCATTATCCTAGGAGTATGGTTGGGATACTATTCCCTTACGTTCCTTACTTTGCAATCCATGCATGAGCTCAAAGAATCTCCAAATCCAGAAAGTGGGTTTTTGCAAAATGTGCAGCAATTAGAAAAAAAGCCAACATCCAGACAAATGGAGATTTATTTTCTACTCATGACAAATTTAGTACTAAATAAAAAAAAAATACATTACAGCCTCCCAGTGGAAAACCCCAAAGAGGAATCACCCATAAGTTCACAAATCTTAACAACTGCAGAACTGCCAACTGGGCAACTTTTATGCCCCATTAAATGTGCAGACTCAAAAATCCTGGATTTACTCTTGTTTTATTTAATAAGGGTTGATTAGCTTTGCAATTAAGCCATAGAGTTCTTGGGTTTTGCTCTGAAAGAGTACCCATCTACTTACTGCCACTTAAAAAGTCTTACTTTCAGCATAATAGCCTTTTTGGTTAGTTTCATTTGGAAAGAACAGACAATATCTCACAGCACCATTTAACACAAGCTCAGCCTATGAGTACACCAAGGAACAAGCAATCCTCTCAGTTTGCAGTTAATGAATCAAAGTTTAAGACGACAAATTGGCTCGCTGAGGCAAAATAGTTAATTAACTTTTAGTCAGAAATATTCATCCTGCTTTCCTGGCATAAACAAGTCTCATAAACTCTGTTTACTTACTCAAGTGTTTTTCTCCTCTTCTACATCCCTAGGCATCATTCAGAGCTCTTAATACATCATGTCAGAGTAGCTTCATAGTTTTAATCCAATTTTTTATGTTTTCAGCCTCCAAGACCAAAACTTCTCATCATTAATTTGGGTTCTGTAAACACTGGAGTATAAAATACTTCTTTAAAAAGAAAGAAAAACCTCCAACATTAAATTCTGTAGCATCCCTGAATTTGGATGTTAATTGAATCAGACTTTGTGTTTCTTTAAGTAAACACATTAATTCCAAATGTTCATTTAACTTGGTTTGTTTCGCCTGTCAGGTAAGGCTACAGATTAATGTTGTGGCAGTAGCTGGCGTGCCCAATTAGCACAGCGGTTTGATGGCAAACACTCCAGACCTCTTGCTTCTGGTATTTTACAGATGCACCATTTCCTTACAACAACATTTTAAATATTAGCTAATAAGAGACCTATGTCAACAGCTTTGATAAATTTACAGCAAAATAACCAATGCATTCAGTGCTCCCTAGTCAATCTTCTGACGCTGCCTCTTGCTAATTTTTCCCCAATGATCATGTTTCTTCTGAGCAGAACCCTCACACTTTCATTCAGAGTGGCATCAATGTGCTGTCTTCCGTCACTGACCTGTGTTTTCTGAAGGAAGCCTGTCTGCTACAGTGAATGCTTATGTTTAACAGCTGCTGACATGTAATGCAGACTCAAGTTTGTTTTCTGCAGTGTTGCCACAAGTTTACTTTGTGTTAGCTCTATGCCAGATTTCCTAGACCTCAAGTCATCATCATTTTATGAGATGATTTTTCCAAAAGCAAATTATAGGCTCATGAATTAAGTAAGTGTTGGACCAGAAACGGTGCTTATTGTGAATTGACCTGTTTGCGCATATGAAAAATCAAGTTAATGTCTTTCTACATACATCAGAGGTAACACAGTGTGCTAGGCAGGCAATCGTCAACTAAAAATAATGTCCCCAAAGCTTATTTTTAAGTTGATGTGTTTTCCTATAAATAAATTAAATGTATTTTAATTTATGTAAATATTTAACCTATGTGAGTTAAACATATTTTCCCATAAAATCAATCCTGAATAAGATTAATATTGTTTAACAGACGTTTATGAATTGGACTCCTTGAGGCACCCAGTAAAATTCCAAGACCCATGTGCACCAAGCTGGATAAGACAGAGTGCAGTACTCAAGGGCTTACAAAAGACAGAATTTAGTTTTATGAGAAATGCATTCAAAACCTTCCATGAGTGTCCAAGCACCTATCACTTTTCACCCTACAGGTGGGCTCCTCATATTCTCCCACCTACCACCTATATAGGAGAGTGAAGACTCTCCTATGTACAATTTCAATGTACTATGCTAAGTGCATATGGGGTTAGTGAAGTAAAGACGATATTCACCGAAGATGATGAGAGGAGTATTAATAGACTGAAGGCTTTCTCAAAGGAGAAAATGACTCAGTTGGGTCATGAGAGATGGGGAAAATTTGTTGAATGACTGATTTTCTTTTTTCTTTTCTTTTTGACAGGCAGAGTGGACAGTGAGAGAGAGAGACAGAGAGAAAGGTCTTCCTTTGCCGTTGGTTCACCCTCCAATGGCTGCCACGGCCAGCGCTGCAGCCGGCGCACTGCGCTGATCCAAAGCCAGGAGCCAGGTACTTATCCTGGTCTCCCATGGGGTGCAGGGTCCAAGCACTTGGGCCATCCTCCACTGCACTCCCTGGCCACAGCAGAGAGCTGGCCTGGAAGAGGGGCAACCGGGACAGAATCCAGCGCCCCGACTGGGACTAGAACCCGGTGTGCCGGCGCTGCAAGGCAGAGGATTAACCTAGTGAGCCGCGGCGCCAGCCATGAATGACTGATTTTCAAAAAGTATGATCTTCAGTTTAGCAGGATCAACATGACTTGGGAACTTACTACAAATACAAATTGTTATACTCCACCCTAGAGCAACTGAATCAGAAACTCTGGGGGTAGGAGCCAGCAATCTGAGTTTTCACAGACATGAAAGTAATTCTGATGCACACTAAAGTTTGAAACCCACTGTATTAAAGAAAGGTTTTAGTCAATAAAGCGGAAGTAGGGGCTGATTTTTTCCAGGAGTGAACTGTGTAAGCAATCACTTTGCAGAGTTGTAGTAGATCTTTTAGCTGCTCTAGTTATTATTTGTCATAAGAGCTCATAGCTGCTCTCTTCTGATAATACCTCGGAAGCTATACCGTCTCCTAGTGGCCCACAACTAATGACTGACTGGTGTGGTGGTAAAAAATGTCAGTCCCCTTACCTCAATATAGAAAAACTCTGGGGTACATTTCATGCTCCCCCTTGGATAAATTGAACCCAAATCTTTGCTTTATTTTCTGCTCTGTTCTATCCTGCTTCTCCCTCTTCCCTCCAGGTTTCTCCTGAGAGCATCCCACAATAAATCACCAGCACAAGTTTCCCCATCTTAGGCTGTTTCTAAGACAGCAATCCAAGACAGTGGGACACAGCATGGGAGTGCTTGGGGAACTGCTGGTGACACAGCACTGCTTTGACAGCCTTCTTCACTGTACTGGTGGACTCATCACATCCCTCCACCTAACACTTTCTGATCACCTGGAACAAAGAAGCCCCTGTATACAACTTCAGTGTGATGGAGACTGCAATAATGGAGCAGAAAGGATATTCCAAAAGAATGAAAAAAGAAGATACAAGAAATGGGTGAGAAATCAGCCTTTGAGGTACTTTGGACAACAATCCATAAAAACATAAGAAAGAGAGAGGGAGAGAGAAAGAGAGAAATTGAAAACCAATACATAAAAGATTGATTTGGGTGGGGAGAAGGAAAATCATTCCAAAGGCCATCTTGCATTACCCAAAAAGTCTTCCCTATTTACAAAAGACAGTAATTTATATCCTGTATTTCAACAGGCACGAGAAATAAGGAGATTCCAAATCCAAGCCACAGAAGTTATTGCCTGTGTGATCATTTGCAGAGACAAAGTTTTTAGAGATGCAGATGAGAAAGAAAGAATGGGAAGGCTAAGAACTTAGGTAACTCTCCAAGTGATAGAGAATTGTGAGAAAAAAGAAATGGTAGAAGGTATAAGGGAATAATGTCAATGAGGGTTAACCATCAGTTTCCCTTCTTCTGTCTCTATCATAAGTTCTTCTTTCCTTCACTTAGGGGGCTCCTGCTGGTGCACACTATTAGGGCCACATTTCCATTATAGGGGAGATCCATCCCAGACACATTTTTCTCCTAAGAACTTCTGTTTTCTTTTCTATCTGTGATGGTTAATTGTATGTATCAACTTGAATGAGGTAAGGGATGGCCAGCTATCTGGAGGAACATCATTTTTGTGTCTATGCTTGCAGAATAGATTGGGATTTATGGGTCTGACATTGTGGCACATCTGCCTGCAATATCAGCAACCCATACAGGCACTGGTTTGAGTCCTGGCTACTTCAATTCAAATCCAGTTGCCTGCTAATGTGCCTGGGAAAGCAACAGAGGATGGCCCAAGTCCTTGGGCCACTGTATTGATGTGGGAGGCCAAGGAGAAGCTCCTATCTCCTAGCTTCAGCTTGGCCCAGGCCTGGACTTTGTGGCCATTTGAGGAGTAAACCAGTGCAGGGAAGATTCATTCTCTCTCTCTCTCTCTCTCTCTCTCTCAAATCCTGCTTTTCAAATAAATGAAATAAATCTTAAAAAAAGAGAGAGAGAGATTGGCATTAGACTGAGTGAAGAAGGTCCTCACCCATGTAGGCAGGCATCATCCAACCCATTGAAGGCCTTTACAGAACAAAATAGCAGAGAAAGGGTGAATTTTCTTACTCCTTAAGCTGAGACAAAAATCATCCCCTGACCTCAGACATTCTTCCCAGGTCTCTAGGAGAAGTGAAGTACTCCACTGACTTCCCTAGTTCTACAGTTTGTAGAAGCACATTGTAGGACTTCTCTGCCTCCATAATCACATGAGCCAGTTCTCATAAGTAATCTCTTCTTGTGTATATACCTTTATACATCCTGTCAGTTCTTTTTCTCCAGCGATCTCTAATATACTGCTCCACCAATGACTACTTCTAGCCAGGATTTCTTTCCAACTTCTTCCAGTCCTACATTAGAATACAGTCAATGTTCCAAGCTTCTCCCATTTTCCTGATTCTCAAATAAGCACATACAACTTTTGAAGAAGTTCTAGGGTTTATTTTTCATGCTAGTGCAATATTAAAAAAGAACAGGGAAAGGTTCTCAATCCTTGAAATCTCAGCAAGTCTCCACCAGTAGCTACAACAAAAAAAAAAAGGATTCTCTTTTCCATTGCGCTTGACCCTGAACATATTAATGACTGGAGATTCTACAGCTGTTGTACTGCCACAAATGGAGAGGATAGGTTTCTTGGTCTCATCTTTCTCTAGGCTTTACGCTTTCACTGAAGGACCATTAAATGTCTTTATCTCACTTCTTTTATTTGTACATTATTGTCAAAGTATGCTTAAATGAAAATTAGTTTGGGGAATTAGCCATATAAAATATAAAAGGTAAAAGATGCATCATAGTCACATAAATTTAGATATTACTATTTTCCATAAAGTTTCTGTTTTTTTAATTTCTTACTGTGAGACTTTTCAGAATATTTAATGTAATTTATGTGATAAATCTCCAGGAGAGAATCATAAAATGCCTAACTCCTCCAATGTGTTTGGCTGTGGAAATCTTATCCACAATGATTAGCTATGGCACAAGATTACACAAAATACATTTCAGAAAATAGGGATCCAAATGGAATTTGAGACTTTTACTATTCCAAAATGCTTGGTATTTAGGGATTCTTAATTCCCCCATTTGAGTGTTTTGTTCATTCTAGATGATGAACCCCAGAAGAGCACTACATGAGAACATGTTTGGAGATCAAAATAAAGGAAGATGCTAAAAAAAAGAAGAAATATAAATAATTGGGCTTTCCCTCACCCCAGTATGGAGCAAGGTTGTATCATGTTTGGATAAATTAAAGGTTTCTATCACAATATAGTCATTTTTATCTTCATCACTGTACATGGTGTACTTTTTTAAATTTAAGGTGAATAGATCTATGAAAACTTCTGAAACACATTATTAACTTTAAAAAGTATACCCAGAACATGAAAACTACTATGCCAGTTAATTATCATGAATACATCTGAACAGAACAGATTTTAGAAAGTCGTTTATGAGGTTTTGGCTGTACTTCCTGAAATGTTTTTGATGGGGTTTTAATGTTTAAAAGTCTGACAGCTGCTCCTGAAAATGAAATACTGTTTGTCAGCAAGCTAAAGTTAACTCATTTCAATAAATAGGTAATTTGTTCCTTTAGAAAAGAGTTGAAAGCATTCACTGACATTTGAGTAGAAAGGAAAACTGGGTAATTTGTGGTTGGAGTGGGGTTGGGGGCAATGAAATCTCATCCGAAGCTCTCTAAAGTTGAGAAGCAGATGAGAGCTTGTCCCAAGCTCTCTGAAAGTGAAAAACAAATTGGACACATGACAGTAGATTGCTTCAGTGTCTCTGGTGAAAGGGATCAAAATGCAAATAATTCTCTCTTGCCACCTGACACAGGTCTTTTTTTTTTTTTTTTTTCAAAAAAAAAAAAGGCTTCAACATGGAAATCTGGCTCCTCTGTGTAAATTTTTATACTTATTTTAAAGAGATATATCATGTAAAGTTGCTTTCTGGATTTCATGTTTCCATTCAGTAAGAAATGTTCTTACCATGGTTAACATGAAACTCAGACATTTTTCTCCAAGGACTTCTTGGTCAAGGAACTGCCTCTAACATGCTGTTGATGCAGCCAATAGTTTACTTGACTAGATCAGATACTATTGTGTCTTTCTCCAGCCTTTATTTTTACCAAAAATCTGTGCACTCCCCACCTTAGACTTTTATATGATGCATTTTTGACCCCATTAACATCTGGCCAGGGGAACAGAAACCACTCTACTATTCCAAAAGTATAAAGGATTTCATTCTAGCAATCAGTTACAACAGGTGTCGGACAACTAAAAGAGAAAACTGGGAGCTCTGAAGTTGCCCTGGAAGGAAGTAGTTACCATCTAAAGGTAGACTGGAGTTTTAAGAACCCATGGACTTAGATCAGGAGTCCCATGGAGTTGGTCCCAGCATTAAAGAATGGAGCATACAAGAATGGAGCTAATACCTTTGGTTGTAGCTGGTACAAGTAATCAGATATGGAGCAAACATTTGCTGCTAGGATTATCTCTGGATTCACACTGCAGGAATAAGTAAAAGGACAGAGAATGCCTTTTCCCCTTCACCCATTTTCCAGTCTGTCTCTGGTACCCCTATTGGCAGGTGCTAAAAGAGAATCACTGTGGCAAAGGAGTCTAGAAAATGTAGTTTGCAGAGTCTCAAAGCAGGATCAAAAAATGCATCATATAAAAGTCAACTTGGAGATGAGGGAAAATAGATAGGTAATCAGAGAAGATAGGTAAATAACCCCCAAACTTCCTCTCTCCTCCACAGCTACCACCAGGCTTTAGTTTCCACTCTCCAGATCCAAATCTAACCAAAAAAGATAGAGGCAAATATCAAAGTGCTGGTATCACAATCATGACAAATTCTAAGAAAAAGTGACTGACTGGGCAAGTTGCATAAACTCTTGGGCCACTGTCTCCTCTTCTGGGGTAAATACATTTCCCTGGAAAAAGAGAGTCAAATATACAGATAATTCATATGAAGAAACAGCTTATCTCACTGCTAGTCCCATGACAGATGCAGAGCAAACATTAGTTTAATTCCTTATTTTCTTCTTTCATTCTTCATCCATCCTTGTGAAATAAAACTCTGGACTCTTGTTACTGAAATTTCTAACCTCACAACTGTGAGTCATTGGTAGGTAAGTGTTCCCTTTTAGCTAGAGAGGTTTTACTACGGAAGCAGGCCAGATTCTTGTGAATTCTAAAAAGAGATAAACAAATTGCATAAGACTTTATTGTAATAATATTCAATAAATAGAAAGAGAGATCTCAGCAAAAAAGTTTCCTGCCCAGGAATGAACTTGGTCTGGCACAAGGAAAGCCTACCTAACTTTACTAGGGACAAGAAATTGAGCTTTAGTATCCTGCCTTATCTTTGTTCAACTGGCATTTGTATTTTCCTGAAATTGTGAAGTTGAAAGGATCATTTTGTCCTATAAGGATGAAGTCTTGAGGGTAAGCAGAGTTGACACAGACATCTCAAGATTATTGTTCCTCCAGTCTCTCCAACAATTGGTGCTGGAATAATTGGATCTCTGCATGCAGAAGTATGAAACAAGAACCCTACCTTACACCATAACAAAAATCCACTCAAAATGGATAAAAGACCTAAATCTATGATCCGACATCATCAAATTACTATAGAGACAATGGCATAGACAAAGACTTCTTGGAAAAGACTCCAGAAACATAGGCAACAAAAGCAAAAATAGACAAACAGGACTACATCAATCTAAGAAACTTCTGCACCGAAGAGGTAACCAACAAAATGGGAGGAAATATTTGCAAACTATGCTACTGAGAAAGAATATTCAGAATCTATAAAGAGTTCAAGAAACCCAACAACAACAAAACAACCCAGTTAAGAAATGGGCAGTGGACCTGAACAGACATTTTTCAAAAGATGAAATTCAAATGGTCAACCGACACATGAAAAATGATCAGGGTCACTAATCATCAGGCAAATACAAATCAAAACAACAGTGAGATTTCACCCACCCCAGTTAGAATGGCTCTCATACAGAAATCAAGAAGCAATAAATGTTGGCAAGGATGTGGGGGTGGGAGAGAAAGGTACCCTAATACACTGTTGGGAAGAATGTCAACATGTACAGCCATTGTGGAAGACAGTATGGAGATTCCTAAGAAAGCTGAAAATATATATACCATATGACCCAGCCATGCCATTCCTGGGAAATTACCTAAACAAAATAAAATCAGCATATGAAACAGTTGTCTGTATCTCCATATTTATTGTAGCTCAATTCACAATGGCTAAGATACGGAATAAATCCAATGTCCATCAACCGATGACTGGATAAAGAAAATGTTATCTATCTATCTATCTATCTATCTATCTATATATATGCCATGGAATATTACTCAGCCATAAAAAAGAATGAAATCCTGTCTTTTGCAATGAAATGGATGCAACTGGAAACCACTATACTTAGTGAAATAAGTCAGTCCCAAAAGGACAAATATCATAAGTTTTTCCTGATCTCTGATAATTAATAGAGTACAAAAAAGTCATATATCTGAGTGAAATTGACATTTTGAGATTTGATTATAATTTATAGCTCTTATCTCTATTGTTGAGGAATGATTTTTTTTCTTTTTATTATTTGCTGAATTCCTTACTTAGTGAGGAGTTAAGCTTATGATTATAAAATAATCTGAAAGTATGTCACTGTGAAAATTAAAAGCATAAGAAAGGAAGGAGGAAGGAGCATGGGCAGGAGGGAGAGTAGGGTAGGAAGTATCACCATGCTTCTAAATCTGTATATATAAAATATTTGAAATTTGCTCATCTTATATAGTTTTGGAAAAAAATTAGTATTATCCCTCTAAACCTAGACTCCAGTCATTGATTTCAGCACATGCACTTTCCCTTTCTTAGTTACTGTGTTACAGCTAAGGTGACAAAATTCCAATTGGTCTGTGAGAGACCCTCTCCTGATCTGATCATCTCAAAGCACAACATTACATAAGCACTTTGTTACAAAGAACAGCTTATTGGCTCTTTCCATCTGTTCTAACATAAGAAAACATCCTCTACTACTCCCTTGTACTTATTTTGTTCCAAAACCATATTGTCATTGAATAGGGCTTCACAAAATACTCTAAGCAATTGTTCATGAGGAGGCCAGCAAAGTAAGATTCCTAAGAGAGAAGACACTGTCTTCCAATCAGATCAATACATGGTTCTCAGACTTGGGGAATATAGGAGGAATATAGAGGAACTGATACCTAGATTTCCAAACTAAACAATTAAATGAATGTAATATTATTTACAGAAATGAAGAAAACAGTCACAGGACTTAGTTGTGATGAATTAGTTGTAGGAAAGTTGAATAAAGTCTTGTGGAATGTCCAAATATATGTTTAGGCATAGATATAGAGATGACAGTTCAAAATTAGAGAATGGATGGTCTTTTTTACTTTATTTTCAATGATAATTCCTAAACTTTTGGTGTCATAGATCACTAATGATGGGTATGGATATTGTATTCAGAAAAAAATATGTAAAAATTCATACTGGCAATATTGAATGTAAACTTTTTTAAGGTTCCCAAAACCCCCAAAGCAAATTCTATGTCCCCATCTAGTGAATATATATATATAAGACAGAGAGAGAGTAAAGTCTGATGCTAAGTCTGCACTGAATTAGGGCTTAACAGAACTTCATCTTGCAATTCACCTTCCTCACCCCAAGCAAACTAAAATTCTGCTTGCCTAACAGCTTCTTGCCTAGCAATGCTTTCCAGAGATAATGAGAAACAAAGCAGGACAATTCAATGATAAGAGTTTCTAACCACTGCCAGCAGAAGAAAGACCCAAGGTGTTCATTGGCTCAATTACTATAATGCTCATTTTCTTGTTGGATGGGCAAGCACTCCTGAGCAAACCTTGGGGCTAATTGTATATATCCTGTCATATACAGTGTGCCCCGAGCACAGAGGCAGGAGCTAGCAATTATATTTCACTGATTAATGTGCAATCGAAAATTTACAGATTTGATGGTCCAAAGAGGCTCCCTGCTATGTAAGATAATGAATAGGAAATTGTCAGAATAATTAGCCAAGTCAGACCTCACAAGTGTACCTGTGACTTGAAAGTAACAAAAATGCATACACACTCACACACACACAAATTCCACAGAATTAAAGATAGAGTATGAGGAATCAACAGCATAAGCAAAACATTCCCTTTTGCCATTGTTGTTTCATTTCTTTCACTGGCCTCAGTGTTTGCAGTGAATAGGAAGACTGTGCTGTTCCTCTCAATCATCATTTGGGGTATGAGAACTTAACCCACCAGCTACTAGAAGTCCTGCCATCTCTGTGGTCAGCCTTATCCAGAATTAACCCTCAGCTAGACAGCTGCCTTGCATGGTCATACCATTCCCCAGACTTGAAGGAGAGAAGCCAACCTAGTTCAATGACAGGTCACTGCCATATCATGAAGTCCTGTCCACTTCATTATTAACACAGCAGTACTGGAAAGGCCATCCCTGGTTCAAAGCTCCCCCATGGGACTGGTTGAAACTCTGGTCAAGACTGCATCCCAAATCAACTTCTCCCCTTGCCTGGCCCTGAATTCCTTCCCAGAGAACACTCCCTAGGAGATTTCCTGCACACTACTAGCTCTCCGAGTCTACTTCTCAAAGACTCTGATCTTCTACAGTGCTGACTCAGACATCACTGTAGTGTTACTAGACAAAAATGTCCTTGGCACATGCAACTGCCCATTCAATTCAGTGTAACAAGTATTTTGCATGACTACTGTATGTCAGACAAGTCTGAAACTATACTGAAGCAAATTTTTCCTTGAGGTTTTCTCTTGATTGTTCTGTTGTTTAGTTGGTTGGTTGGTTTGGTTTGGTTTATTTGTGAGTTAAACACACAGATACTAACCACAGAAGTGATTCCTCTGAGTAAATTTACCTCCTTTTGGATTTTCTCTGAACTGAAAAATATATATAGGTTTTGAGAATAATCCAAAGGAAAAGAATTAATGATAAAAATCCATCAATAATATCTTTATATTACAACTTAACTACATAATTATGTGTACAACTTGACCATAGATTCAAATAGATCAGAGGAGGGCATAAAAGACTTTATAGATCAACTAGCTTTGATGTAAATATTATCATAAGTCATCAATACAATAATTACCACTAAAATTTCTGTTAACTAGCAAAATGAAACTTAGTGAACTATGTGTGGTTCACTAAGGGTTATATGGATATAATTTCAAGAAATGCAGATGGACTCCACCTCAAGAAAACCTGATATCTGAGAATCCAAATTACTATAAAGGATCAATTACAGTGTTTTAATGAATTATAGGATTTTTTAAAAAATTCCATTAAAAATGTTTCAAGCCTTCAAATATGTTTATATTCATTGTTTCATCATCATCTTTTCAAACTCTGTTTTACTGTCTCTACAAAAAAAAAAAAACCCTTTTTTGTCCCTATCTTCAGTAAATACTATAAATCCTAGCACTGTTTTTAATTTTCTAACCTATACTTAATAATTATTTGCCTGCAGCTGGCCAACTATAAGGTCCTGAGGCATCTATTTACCTGTCCAAAGCTACAATTTCATATTATGTAAAATGGAACAGAAAGTAGTGAGCTGAGAGCTGTGGAGAAGATGCATGGGAACTACATGAGAAGATGCCTAGCAGTGGACTTGATGGTCACTATTTGTTGTCAATAATGTAATGTGTTTGATAAGATTTCCCATACTGAGATCTTGAAATGAGTATGTCAAAATAATGGAAGAATTTAGAACATTTCCAAATCCCTGTAGATTACATGGCTACAATATATTTCTACACAAAGAGAGTATTTTTAATAAGCCCTTTATAAATAATGCCATGATGCAGAACAATTCATTATTGTTCTCTAAAATAAAGGAAACTACTTTCAGATTAAAAATATCTGCAAGAGTCTGCTTTACTCAAATACGTAATGTTCCTTTTACATTATGGTGCTGGGGGGAAAAGGTCTCCTGAGAAGTGGTAACAGCCTCACTAAGTACTCAAGTATTTTGTAATATAAGGATCTAGCAAGTGTAATCGGCCTTAAATAATCTGTCTAAAAGAAACTCTATACTGTGTTTAGAAAATAATTTTGACTACTGGGATCATTTGCTTTAAAGCTGAATTTGCTGAAAAGCCTTGGGCACAATTTTAAGAGTGTCCCAAAGCACTGTAATTGGGCAATTAATGCTTAATGATATAGAAGGGTGCAGCAGTGTGCTATGTAAAATTGAAACAAAGGTATTGCTTGAGCTGTTAAACCATGGAGGCATACATTGTACACTGTCAGCACCAGAGACAGCAAGAAAGAGAGACACAGAATGTGTGTGTTTTAATGTATAGCAACAAAAATACATTTTGTAAAGTTGTTTATTTATTTGAAAGGCAAAGCAATGGTGAAGGGAGAGACAAGATCTTCTATCTGCTCATTCGCTCCCCAAATAGCTGCAACAGCCAAGTCTGGGCCAGAATGAAACCAGGAACCAAGAACTCCATCCTTGTCTCCTACAAGTGTGGCAGGGGTCCAAATGCCTGGGCATCACCTGGTTTTATCCCAGGTGTGTGGGCGAAACTGAATTGAAAGTAGAGTAAGCAGGACTCAAACCAGCAGCACGATAATGGAATGTTGATGTCAAAGCCTTACCTACTGTACCACACTGCCAAATCCCACAGATATATTTAATCTAAGGTAATCAGTCAACATTTAGAAGCAAAGATGTAAAAAAATATGAGTAAAGACTGATTTTAATGTTCCTTGAGGAGTACTGTTGAATGATGACCAGATTTATGGTTGTGAGCTTTTACTTTTTCGTTAATCCTATTTCATGCATGATATTAAGGTTAAGAATTTTTAGAGGGGGGGCAGCATTGTGGAATAGCAGGTAAAACCACTGCCTGCAACAGCAGCATGGGCACCACTACATGTCCCAGTTATTCTACTTCTGTTCAAGCTCCTGGCTCCTGGTTTCCACTTGGTGCAGCACTGGCCATCATGGCCATCTCGGGAGTAAAGAGGTGGGTGGAAGATTTCTCTTTCTCTCTCTCTCTCTCTCTGACTTTCAAAATAAATAAATGTTTTTTAAGATTTTATATTTATTTATTTGAGAGGTAGAGTTATAGACAGTGAGAGTGAGAGACAGAGACAAAGGTCTTCTGTCCGTTGGTTCACTCCCCAATGGCTGCAACGGCCAGAGCTGTGCCGAGCCGAAGCCAGGAGCCAGGTGCTTCTTCCCAGTCTTCCATGCAGGTGCAGGGGCCCAAGGACTTGAGCCATCTTCTACTGCTTTCTCAGGCCATATCAGAGAGCTGTATTGGAAGAGAAGCAGCCGGGACCAGAACCGGCGCCCATATGGGATGCCGGTGCTTCAGGTGGAGGATTAACCTATTGTGCCACAGCGCCAGCCTCATAAATAAATCTTTTTAAAAAATGTTTTGGGGTTCTATAGTTTTAAGTTTTTTCCAGTTTAAGATTTTTACCCTT
The DNA here is from genome assembly GCF_964237555.1 of Oryctolagus cuniculus. NCBI lineage: Eukaryota > Metazoa > Chordata > Mammalia > Lagomorpha > Leporidae > Oryctolagus > Oryctolagus cuniculus. The sequence continues at coordinate 185,318,453 of NC_091432.1, read as the reverse complement.
TATGGAAACTAAAACCTATTTAAAGTTTGGAACCATCAGGAGATTATTTCTTGACTCAAATTTACTTTCCCAAGACTAATGTTGTGGCATTTTGAAATAATTCCATTAAACAGACATCCCAGTGCTATGCATCATACTAGGCTATAGGAACTTAGAAATGTCAACTTGTACAAGCAAGGGGTGTTCTCTCTGGCATTCTTGGCAGTGGATTTTTATTATAACTATAATCCTTTATATAACTAGTTGATATGAAATTAAGGTTATTCTTTGGTAAAGTTGATGTGAAATGACCTTTCATGGATGAATTGTTTCTCTGAAAAGTGACATCAAATACAAGTAGCTATTCAAATAAAGATCATAAAAAAAACTATTGTCCTCATGAGAACAAACTAGTTCTAAAGCATATGAGACCAATTTTGGCTTAGAATCCATTCAAAAGATAGGTGTTTAAGTACTTACAGGTCTGAAATAAGGCCAGGAATAAAGCCAGAATGTTCTTATATCGTGATAAATATTACTGCTAAACAGTCATATGCTTCAAATAGTCATTCAATTTATCAATATAAATATATATGAATTAAAAATATTTTAATATATTTGAGAACTTATGCATCTAAACAAAGGCTCTGATGACTGAACAGGAGTCTCAGGTCTGTTATTTACATCTCAACTCTTTTTAAGCCTTAGTTTCTTCACCCATGAGTTTGGCATACACTACTTGTCCTTTATTCAAAATACATACATGACATTAATAGGAAAGCTGCTTGTGAATTAAAAGTGCTATACAAACATGAAGAAATGAACTGGCTGCCATGTGGAATAGCTCCTTATAAAACCACACATCTAGTGATTACAAGGTTTCCAGACACAGAACTCATCTTAGGAAACTACTTGCCTGAATTCCTCTGAGCCAGACTTTAGATGGTACTCACTTTGACTAAAGAAGAAAAGGAATGAGTTGAATTTTAAAAATAAAATCAAGAAATTAGCTGTCTGGGCCTATTGGGAGGCAAAAATAGTAGAAACAAAGTACCTGAATTAGAGAAGCAGGAAATACTAGCCAGAGGGTGAACATAGTGCTCCTTTGCCTAACCAAACCCTCCATGTTGCTCTTTGGGTGAAGGGTTAAGGGATTCACCCTCTGGCTGGGAGCTGGAAGGACATTTGGCTTACATTCCTTACCCTCATGCTTCTTAAACAGCATTCTAGTGCCAATATCTAGCTCCCTTGGGAATCTGATTTTTTTTTTCATTAATTAGGTTTTTCAAACTAATTTTGAATGGAAAGATTGCTTCTTTTCTCTGAATGATTAGGAAAAGTAAGTATGCATGAATATATTCCAGTGGGAAATCTAATGTGTAGATAATAACATCCTTTGAGATTCAGAGCCCTTTTGTAACAAAGTACTGTAAAACTTTATGTCAATATCAAGGCTTAAACTCAATATTAAAGCTGGATTATCCTTCAGATTATCTCTGGTGATTGAACAATCACACTAGCAGCTCATCTTCTGAAATCCATGGATTTCAAGTAAGGTGGTAAGTCAAAATTCCTCAAAAAGTGGTGTGTAAAATACTTCAAAATGAGAAATTTTTATGGGTAGAAGATTCATTTCTGTCATCAGGCTCTCAAGATGGTAACATACAAAAAAAAAAATTAAGAACTACAGCCATGAACTAAACAGGAGTGAGGATTTTAGGCCCAATGAAAGGATCTGTGAAAATTGCATTTCATATGCCTTTATCATGTAAAGAACAAATTGACAAACTATTGGCAAAGACCATTCTTCTCATATATATATATATTTTTTTTTCTTAACTTTGGTTTGGCTCTGTAATTTCAAGTGGATGATGAAAAGTGATCCATTAAACTGAACCAGCCCATAGCTCTTCAGCCAGTATATACACTCTGGACTCTTAACTTAGGCCATGGCTCAATTGAGCTTTTTCCTCGTTGGCCCAAAGAAGTGAGTGTGAACATTCTTTTTGCCCTATTTTTTAAGATTAAAAGATTTTTAACTGATTTCACTGACTGATGCACACAGGCATTTTAATGATTTTTAATATAAACAAAGAAAGCATGACTGTAATGAAAGTTTCCAAATAATAAATCTGTCTCTATTTCTTCAGATTAACACCATTAAAGCACACTTATAAACTAAAGTTAAAATAAAATTCACTGGAACTATGGCAACTGAAGTCATTTTGAATTAGGAAAAATTTTTCTTTCCATTTTGAAAATGTTTCCTTCTTTGCTCAGACACGAAACTGCACAGGGCCTGAGAATTATGATCATAACTCAAACCCATGAATTTTTAAAAAGTAAATATTTTCAAATTAAATATAAGGAAAAGTGGCTGTACAATTAAATGTCTTCAGAATGATGGACTAACGTGGCCATAAAAGCAGTAACTAATATTGGTATGGGACTTTCTTGTGGAAAAGTCTTTAAAGAAACCTAATCTCTAGTTGATTTTCAGAATAATAATTTTGCATTAATTTTTTTTTATTTTACAAGGGAGGAAACATATTCTACATGTGCTCTCTATCATACATCCTCAGAAAATACTCTTATAGAAACCTTCCTGGGCCCGCACTACAGTGCAGTGGGTTAATGCCCTGGCCTGAAGCACTGGCCTCCTATATGAGCACCGGTTTGAGACCCAGCTGCTCCACTCCCAATCAAGCTCTCTGCTGTGGCCTGGGAAAGCAGTAGAAAATGGCCCAAATCCTTGGGCCCCGGAACCCACCTGGGAAACCTGGAAGAAGCTCCTGGCTTCGGATCAGCACAGCTCCAGCCCTTTAGGCCAATTGGGGAGTGAACCATCAGATGGAAGACCCCTCCTCTTCTCCCTCCCCCTCTCCCTCACTCTGCAACTCTGACTTTCAAATAAATAAATAAGAAATTAAACACTGGAATAAACCCTAGTAAAATATTTAAAAAAGAAAGAAAGAAAAGAAACCCTCCTGTCACCAACAGCATTAATAGTTAATTAAGAAGTAGGTGTCGGCCGGCGCCAGAGCTCACTAGGATAATCCTCCGCCTGCGGCGCCAGCACTCAGGGTTCTAGTCCCAGTTGGGGCCCCAGATTCTGTCCTGGTTGCTCCTCTTCCAGTCCAGCTCTCTGCTGTGCCCCAGGAAGGCAGTGGAGGATGGCCCAAGTGCTTGGGCCCTGCACCACATGGGAGACCAGGAGGAGGCACCTGGCTCCTGGCTTCGTAGCAGCCATTTTGGGGGTGAACCAACAAAAGGAAGACCTTTCTCTCTGTCTCTCTCTCTCTCTCACTGTCTAACTCTGCCTCTCAATTATAAATTTAAAAAAAAAAAAAAAAAAGGAAGTAGGTGTCAAGCCTAATGGTTAAGATTCCAGTTGGGACACTGGCATCTCAGAACAGTGTGCCTGAGTTCAATATGTGGCTCCGGCTCCTGACACTAGCTTCCTGATAATGAAGTCCCTGGGAGGCAGCAATAATGGCTCGTATAGCTGAGTTCCAGCCACCCACCTAGGAGACCTGAAATGAGTTCCTGAGTCCTGGCTTCAGTCTGGCCAACAGTCTCTGCTATTGTAAGCATCTGGGGAATGAACCAACAGATGGGAGCTCTCGCTCTCTCACTCTCTTGTTCTTCCTCCCTTTCCTTTTCTCTTTTATAAATAAATAAGTAAATTTTAAAATTTAAAATCATTTAGGAATTTTATATTAACATTTTGTATGGTTATTAACTATTATATGAATATTTTAGAATACTGAAAATATTTTGTAAACGTGGCTAGAAATCAGAATTTCAGCAAAAGATAAATCATATATAAGTTTAAAATCAAATATGTTAAATAGAAATCTCTTAAATTTGAAGCATAAAATGGCACTCTGGAGTAATGATTTTCCCATTTTTGAAAACATTGCTTCCTAAGCTCTATTCAATGAAAAGGGCTACAACTATGGCAGAATGATAGCAATGCACACCCTCATTCTAAAATTGCAATTTCTAAATAAAAGTGTAATAAAAGGAACCAGCACTCTTCAATGTGTCTGATTCTAAGTTTAGAAGAGAAATGTGTAAGATGAGCCTGGGACACCTCATGTGCCAGATAGTAAGGATACTATCTAAGTCTGCTAAAGTTGCTACAACAAAACACTATGAGCTTGTGGTTTATAAATAAGAGAAACTTATTTTGTAGAATTCTAGAGGCTGGGAAGTACCAGATGAAGGCACTGGTAAATTTGGTGGCTGGTGAGGACTTGCTACCTTGTTCATGGATGACAGCTTCTCAGTGTGTCCTCACGTAGTAAAGGGCTGAGGGATTTCTGCTGGTCTCTTCATTCGGGTTCCATCCTCACTACCTAGTCACCTCCCAAATATTATCACGTTGGGTACTGGGTTTTCAACATATGAATTTTGAAGGACACAAAAATTCAGTCTTCAGCAGATACTATCAAAGTAGAACAAGATCATGTCAAAAGAAGAGAAGAGTATGGATCTCCAACCAGCCAAAGATGGGACAATGTTAACACCAAAGAATGATTTTTAAATATTAAATATATAAAAAGACATTTCATAATAATATGAAGAAGGAGAAGGAATAGAAGAGTAAAAGGTAGATTAGAACGAAGATAGGAGGAGAAAATAAAAGGGAGAGCAAGAAAGAGTAAGAATAAAAAGAGAAGGAAAAGAAAAAAGGAAAAGGTAAAAGAAACAAAACAAAATTCAATGGGCAAGATTTTAAGTTGTTAGAACATAACCTCTTTACAATATAACCAAATAATTAAAGAAAAAGAATTCACCATTTATCCTCTTTTTGGTATAAAAATGTTATTAGGTGACAAAATATCACTAGCAGATAAACTTTCAATACAGAAGAATTTCAGGTAACATGATGAAAAAATAATAGAATTAAGAAAAATCATGTTACAATCCTAAATTAAATAACTGCCTCAGGCAATAGTTATCAATGAATATTAAAATCCTTAGGCATAAGGCTGATAGGGAGTTACACACTCTCATCGTCCCAATTTACTGATACACATATACTAGAACCAGACACTGATTTTTGGTGTGATGTAATATGATGCTGAGCGCTACCAATAAATATACTCTCTTTTTAAAAAATATTTATTTATTTATTTGAAAATCAGAGTTACAAAGAGAGAGGGTGAGACACAGAGACAGAGAGGTCTTCCATCTGCTGGTTCACTCCTCAAGTAGCCACAATGGCCAGGGCAGAGCCAAGAAGCCCAGAGTTTCTTCCAGTTCTGACCCATGGGTGGCAGGGGCCCAAGCACTTGGGCCATGTTCCACTGCTTTCCTAAGCCATTAGCAAGGAACTGGATCAGAAGTGGAGCAGTCAAGACACCATCCAGCACCCATATGGGATGCCAGCATGCAGGCAGCAGCTTAACCCACTATGCCACAATGCTGTCCTCTTACAAAATATTCTTGACTCATCTCCCAACCCAAGCCTGCAAATGTTAAGTAGCACTAGGAAAGGAGAGGAGAGGAGAGGAGAGGAGAGGAGAGGAGAGGAGAGGAGAGGAAAGGAGAGGAGAGAGAGGGAGGGAGGGAAAGAAAAAGAACCTTTTATTAGGATGGAGGAAGGTGGCATCTGGTGGTGCCAGTGGTAGCATATTGGAGATTTGAGGAGACTCCCTCAATCCTTCTAGTGCCTGGAGTTGGAGTCCAAGAAGGAACCTGAGGGTTCAGAAGCCAGGGCTGAGGACAGCAACGTGGAGGGAGAGGACATTTTCTCAGGCACTACTTTGGTCAGAAAGCCCTGGTCTTCAGAGGGAATTGCATCCAGCCTTCCCATTAACAATGGCTCTAAAGAAAATGGAATCCAGCTGGCGCCGCGGATCACTAGGCTAATCCTCCACCTTGCAGCGCCAGCACACGGGATTCTAGTCCCAGTTGGGGTGCCGGATTCTGTCCCGGTTGCACCTCTTCCAGGCCAGCTCTCTGCTGTGGCCTGGGAGTGCAGTGGAGGATGGCCCAAGTGCTTGGCCCTGCACCCCATGGGAGACCAGGAGAAGCACCTGGCTCCTGCCATCGGATCAGTGCGGTGCGCCGGCCGCAGTGCACCGGCCGCGGCGGCCATTGGAGGGTGAACCAACGGCAAAGGAAGACCTTTCTCTCTGTCTCTCCCTCTCACTGTCCACTCTGCCTGTCAAAAGGAAGGAAGGAAGGAAGGAAGGAAGGAAGGAAGGAAGGAAGGAAGGAAGGAAGGAAGGAAGGAAGGAAGGAAGGAAGGAAGGAAGGAAATGGAATCGATGAAAAACAAGACCAAGAGCCATAGGATGTCTTTGCAGATACTGCCGTGGAGCTATCCCTGGACAATATACAAAATCATCAGAAAAAGGTGCTGGTCACAATGTTTTTTCTTCCTCCACATGAATTCTTCTATGTCCCAGCCAAGCTATTAGGAACTAGAAGAAGAGCTGGAGGAGCCATTTTGAGAGTTGGTACAAATGATCTTGAAAAGATAGGAGATGGTTTGAAAGCCTATGTAGCCTACAAAGTTACAATACAGAGGAGCTTGCCAATGTTCAGAAGTGAACAGTTTGCAGTAAAATGAAGATCTAGTGGCTTTCTGGGAACTGATGAAAAGCTTTCAGAGAAATACTCTCAGAATGGTATCACTGTCCCTTCTCTATCCAAGAAGAGCCTACCAAGAATGAAAAAGTGAAAGTTGGGATGGAAGATTCTTCTTCAGCAGAATTTTGTAAAAAACAAAGGACCACTCTAGAAAGCTATCTTCAGAGGGTTGTGAACCATACTACCATTTTATAGGGGCTTCTTGAAAAAAGAAGAGCTGCTACATGCCTTGGGCACATAGATCTTGCATGGGGCTTATCTCCTCAACATGTCCAACATGTCCAACAGAGCCACCGATGCTGTCAGCGAAATAACCTTCAAGATGAATGAGTCAGACTTTTGGTCTGAGGAGAAGCTTCAGGAGATAAAATGTGAGGAGCAGAACTTACAGAAATTACATGCTATTATAGAAACTCTAGTCAACCATAGGAAAGAGCTAGTGCTGAACACAACCCAGTTTTCAGACTCTGCCCCTGTTTAGGAGACAACATTGTCACAGGAACTCTCCTAGCTTGCTGAAGTAGAAGGAAAAACTGAGCAGCTCCACCAGGGACAGACCAACAACAACTTCCTCCTTGCCGAGCTCCTGCGTGACTACATCTGTTGGCTGTAGTCCACATTGCCTTCAATCACTGCGTGAGGACGTGACAACCTCGGCAGAATTCATAAGCTACGCTGAGAAGACGTGGGAGGCAGAGGCTTGACAGCTATGGTCCAACAAGTCCAACGAGCTACAGCAGGCCAAGGATGAGATCACAGAGTGGAAGCCTCAAGTGACTCAGTATGAAAAGGACTTTGAAAGGACTTCCATAGTGGTCCGAAAAAGAGTGATCTGGTCTGAGAAAGAGAAATCCAAGGACTTTAAAAACTACATGATCAAGTACTCTGAGTGACTCCTGTATTCACAGCAGCCACTGACAAAGTACTGGGAAGCCTTCCTTTCTTTAAGCAAGAGACTTACAGTAGGTCATGGAATTATGGGACAGGGGTGGAGTACTGATATGAATATGTAAATATAAATGTGTAGTTTTCAGGATGTGGTTTAGGAACTAGGAATAACATTTTCTGTTATTCCTGATATGAAATATTATATAATATATAAAATTACATTAAAAAAAGAAAATAAGCTTTTTAGAATAACAAATGGCATCATGTAAACTACTTAAACAAATTTAGACCATAGATATCTTAGGTTGGGTTTCCACAAAACAAAACCCTCAGAGAAGGTTCATGGTTTATTCGTGGGATACCATTGCCAGAGAAATGAGGGAGCAACCTATGCAATGGAAGTGAAGGAGGCCACTAACAGGCGAGGAATTGAGCAAGTTTACTGCTGCAGGTCCCTGTAGTTCAGTCCCAGGGAGGAACTTTGAAGGAGTGGATTATATCTCAGAATTATCCAAGATGAGGGTGAGGAAACTGGATGATTTATGCACTCATTAGTCACTGGTTGAAGGTGGATGAGAATAGGTGAAGCAAAAGAGGTCCTAGTAACTCATGTGTGGCTGCTTGTGGTGAAAGACAAGAAAACCCAAAGGTCAACCTACAGTTACATTTTTTTTGGAAACCATTGAGTCAGTATGCATGCTACTGGTGAGTGCCAAAGAATACAAAAGGTAACCAATAGTACCTGTTACAGTGAAATAATTGATAGAAAAATTAACAATGATGGTACCATAGCAGATCAAAGGAGATTTCAAAGAGACTTCAGTGAAATAACTAAATTAGCAGGTGGCCTGTTTAGATCCTAATTTGAATAAGCCAAACTATTAGAAGATAATCAGGGGGATTCGCATATGGAAGCCCATCCCTAGGCAGATTTGCAAACCAAAATTTGCAGATTGAATTTGAAGACTTAATTGGGTAATTTTTATACCAGTTTAAATTTTATATGTATTTTTACCTCCTAATAGAAAGATTTTTATTTTCTAATATTGGAATATACCTGTGCATACCTACTCTTCCAGCTCTTTCAAGTAGAACTTTTTGATTTATTATATTATTGTATATTATTTTTCTCTCTCAACTAGAAAATAAGTTATATGAGAACAAGTATCACTGTCATTTTTATTCGCAGATGTATCCCAAGTGCCAGAAAAACGTCTAGCACATAGAAAGAGTTTGTCACATATTTGTTGAAGTGATAAATGAATTTAGGGGCTATAATATCATTCAAGGCTGTAGCAGTCTTTGTTTTGTTTAGTAGAAATAAACCAAGAGTGCTACAATGAGCTGCTCCTTTACAATTTAGGCTCAATCAAAAAAATCACTCTTCCTTCTAAAACCCAAAATGAGATATAAGCCTTTCCTCTGTCACTGAGTGATAAAACAGAATGCAGAACAAACCAGGGATGAGGCGTTTGGAGAGTAAGGTCATATGTCCATGAGAATGGAGAGAAAGCCATTCTTCAGAGGTTCATAGATGCTTAGCAGATGGTTTACAGGGCATATTTAGAAAACGTAATCTCACTTCATGATATAACAAGTAAAAATTCACAAATGTGGTTCCAGCACAGAATCATCTATAAGGAGTTAAGTTTGGTGATATCAGCAAGAATATTTCAGAGTAAAATATAAACATTATAAGAGAAAAGAGACACTACAATTATGTTGTAGAAAAAGAACTAGAGAAAAACTGTTACTTTTATTTTGACTATATTCCCCATGGCCTGATCATACTGCATGGTCAGGAGACATGTGAGTTTCTTATTAATTGATCCTTTATAAAACAGTTAAAATACTAGGAAGTGGAGCAAGCACACCTGCTGCCAAGGGACTAAAATCAGAATCTGTGTGTTTGATTTTTAAAATGGTCTAGGACTCAGAAGCAATTCTCAGTTCCTGTCTCAGAACATTAACAATGGAAATCCTTTATTTTCCTTTTAACTGACACAAAGATTGTACCTATTTGTGAGATATCATCCCATGTTTCTATACATGTGTACCCTATGTGATATCCAATCAGGATAAACATATATACCTTCATTTAACATTTTTTAGTAAAATACTCAAAGGCCTTTCTTCTATTTTTTAGGGAAATACATAGTACATTATCACTATCTATAGTCACCTAGTATGCAACAGAATGTGAGAAATTCGTAACTCCTATCTAACAATAATTTAGTACCTGCTAATGGATCTTTCTACCTCACTTCCTCCCTCTGACTCTCCTCCATCATTCTTCTATAAGATCAGCTTTCTTAAATTTCTTATATTAGTAAGATCACTCATTAGTTGTCTTTCTGTACTTGCCTTATTTCACTTAACACAATGACCTCCAGATTCATCCATGTTGCAGATAATGGGACTTTTTATGGCCTAATAGTATTCCACTGTGCCACTGTGTATAGGTAAATATGCCATATTTCCCTTATCCATTCATCAGTGGATGAGCACTTAGGTTTTTTCCATTTCTTGACTATTGTGAATAGTGCTATAATAAATATGGGAACACAGATGTCCTGCTAATGTGCAAGCTGGAAGGCACCATGTGATAGCTCAAGTACTTGTGTCCCTGTCATCCACATGAGAGACCTAGATTGAGTTACTTGGTTCACAGGCATTTAGGGATTGAACCAGGGGATTAAAGGTCTGTGTTTCTTTCACACTCACTTGTTCTTGACGTTGTTATTCTTTTTCTTCCTCTCTCTCCCTGTTAAATAAAATAAATTGCTTTAAAATATTAGTTGGGGGTGGGCTGTGGTATAGCAGGTAAAGCTGCCCCATGCAGTGGCTGGTATCCCATATGGGCACTGGTTCAAGTCCCAGCTGCTACATTTCCAACCCAGCTCTCTGCTATGGCCTGGGAAAGCAGTATAAGATAGTCCAAGTCCTTGGATCCCTACACCGACGTGGGAGACCCAGAAGAAGCTCCTGGCTCCTGGCTTCAGATGGACGCAGTTCTGGCTGTTGCAGCCATCTGGGTAGTGAACCAGTAGACAAAAGACACCTACCTATCTCTCTCTCTCTCTCTCTCTCTCTCTCTCTGCCTCTGCAACTCTGCCTTCAAATACATAAATAAATCTTTAAAAAAATAAAATATTAGTTGGCTTAGAGGCATGAATTTGCTTCTTGGGTCTCTATTCTGTTCACTGGGTCTATGTGTCTGATTTTATGCTGATCCCATGCTACTTTAATTACTACATCTTTGTGTCCTGCAATTTTCTTGAATTTGTTAAGTGTAAAAGTGAACATACTTGTCTTGCTCCAGACCTTAGAGAGGAAGCGTTTAATATCTTTTATACATAATTTATTCAAAGTTGTTACCATGAAGTGTTCTTAGATTTAATCAAATGCCTTTTCTGTATCACCTGTTGAGATCATATGATTTTTCTCCTTTCTTCAGTTGATGTGGTATATTGTATTTATTGCCTTGCATAAGGTGAATCATCCACGCATCCCTGGGATGAATCTCACTTGATCATGATGAATAATCTTTATAATTTGCTATTGGATTGGATTTGTTTATATTTTGTTGAGAGTTTTTGCATCTATATTCATCAAGAGTATTGGTTTGTAGCTTTCCTTTTTTGTTGTGTCCTTGTCTAGTTTTGGCATCAAAGTGATGCTAGCCTTGTAAGATGGGTTTGGAAGGATCCCTTCCTCTCCTATGTTTTGGAATAATTTAAGAATTGCTCCTAGTTCTTCTTTAATGTTTGGTAGAATTCAGCAGTGAAGCCATCTGGTTCCGGATTTTTCTTGTACAGGAGACTTATATTAATGATCCAACTTTGTTAGTCATTATGATCTGTTTATTATTCTATTTATTCATGATTCAATCTTGGTACAATGTAGAAGTCCAGGAATTTGTCCATTTCTTCTAAGTGATCAAATTTGTGGCTGCTTAGTTTTGCATAATAATCTCTAATAATTCCTTATATACCTGTAGTGTCAGTTGTAATGTCTCCCTTTTTATTTCTAATTTTATTTATTTGAATCCTCTTTCTTTTCTTCATAGGTTGTCAGATATGGGTTTGTCAATTTTGTTTATCTTTTCAAAGAATCATCTGTTTCATTGATTTTTTTGACATGGATAATAGCCTCCATTTAATTTATTTCCAGTCTGAGTTTTATTATTTCTTTCCCTCTACTAATTTTGGATTTAATTTGTTCTTGGTTTTGTATTCCTTACTGTGCAGAAATAAATCATTTATTTCAGATCTTCCTGCTTTTTCATGAAGACATTGATTGCTATAAAGATCACCTCTTGGCCGGCGCCACAGCTCACTAGGCTAATCCTCCACCTGCGGTGCTGGCACCCTGGGTTCTAGTCCTGGTTGGGGCGCCGGATTCTGTCCCGGTTTCTCCTCTTCCAGTCCAGCTCTCTGCTGTGGCCCAGGAGTGCAGAGGAGGATGGCCCAGGTCCTTGGGCCCTGCACCTGCATGAGAGACTGGGAGGGGGCACCTGGTTCCTGGCTTCAGATTGGCACAGTGCACTGGCGTGCAATGCGCTGGCCTTAGCGGTCACTTGGGGGGTGAACCAACAGAAAAAGGAAGACCTTTCTCTCTGGCTCTCTCTCTCTCACTAACTCTGCCTGTCCAAAAAAAAAAAAAAATCACCTGTTAGTATTTCTTTTGCTATAGGTTTTGATATGCTATGTTTTGATTTTTACTCATTTTAAGAAATTTTTAAATTTTCTTTCTAAATATCTTCTTTGATACATTGGTTATTCAGGAGTAAATTGTTTAATTTTCATGTATGTATGTAGCTTCCAAAGGTTTTCTTATTATTGATTTCTAGTTTTAGTGCACTGTGGCTGAAAAGATACTTCATATGATTCCTATTTTTTGAATTTTAGACTTGTATTATGACCTGCCATATGATCCATCTGGATAATATTTCACATGCTATTGAAAAGAATGTACCTTCTAAAGTTGTTGGATAGAGCTTTCTGTAGATACCTTTTTGATTTGATATAAAATCTATTTTATCTGATGTAAGTATGGCTACCTCTGCTTCTTTTGTGTTCTATGTGCATGGACTATCTTGTTCTATCCTTTCACCTGTAGTCTGTGTGTTTTGTTAGATGTAAATTAAATTTCTTTTAAGCAGCGAAGCAGCGAATGGTTGGATCCTGTTTGTTTACCCATATGGTCACTCTCTCTTTTAATTGGAGAAGTCAATCCACTCACAGTTAAAGTAATTATTAATAGACAAAGGCTTACTACTGCCATTTTGAGACTCATTTTCCAATTTTATTGCTTTTCCTTTTTCCTCTCTTACAATCTTCTTTTATGGCATGTTTTTCCTTACTTGGGTGCTCTGACTCGTTGCTTATGATTTTTGGTAAGTCTATTATAGAGTTTTTAATTGTGGTTACCACAAGACTTACAAAATCATTTTGGTTAAACTATTGGTTAAACTATTTTTTTTTTTTGCTCAGGAATTCCTAATGTTGCAAATTTTGTTAAAAGCTCTTTAATTCTTTTTTTTTAACTTTTATTTAATGAATATAAATTTCCAAAGTACAGCTTATGGATTACAATGGCTTCCCCCCCATAACTTCCCTCCCACCTGCAACCCTCCCCTTTCCCACTCCCTCTCCCCTTCCATTCACATCAAGATTCATTTTCAATTCTCTTTATATACAGAAGATCAGTTTAGCATATATTAAGATTTCAACATAAACTATTTTTATATAAGCAACTTGTTATGAATTATAAAGATGGAAAAAGAGAAAAAAGAGATACAAGATAAAGAAAGAACTCAACAGTTGCACTCCATTTATACATTCTGAATTTGTGCAGAATTTTAATCTTCTAATACTTATCTTTCAACATGCTAGTATCCTTGTCATTTTAATTGCTTTGTTTACTTTTCATACTAAAATATTAATGATTTATGCACTATGGTTGCTATTTTGAATCACCTGAGTTTGCCTGTATAATTATTCTTGTGTTTTCTAACTTGTATGGTTTCATTCTTACTCATTGGCATCTCTTCTTTCAGTTTCAAGAACTTCCTGTTGCATTTCTGGTAATACAAGTCTGGTGGTGATAAGTTCTCTCCACTTTTCTTTATCTGGAAATGTCTTTATCTTTCCTTCATGTCTAAACGATAGCTTTGTTATCATATATTTGCGACTGAAAATTGTTTCCTTCAGCATTGTAAAAGCCTTATTTCCCTCCCTTCTGAATTATAGGTTTCCACTGAGAAATCTGCAGTCAGGCAAGTTGGGACTCCTTTATGTATTATTTCTTTTCTCTTACAGCTTCCAGAATCCTGTTTTTTGGTTGGTTGGTTGGTTGTTTTTTTGGACAGGCAGAGTTAGAGAGAAAGGTCTTCCTTTTCTGTTGGTTCACCCCCCAAATGGCTGCTACTGGAGGTGTGCTGCACTGATCCAAAGCCAGGAGCCAGGTGCCTCCTCCTGGTCTCCGATGGGGTGCAGGGCCCAAGCACTTGGGCCATCCTCCACTGCCTTCCCGGGGCACAGCAGAGAGCTGGCCTGGAAGAGGAGCAACCGGGACAGAATCCAGGGCCCCAACCAGGACTAGAACCTGGTGTGCCGGTGCCACAAGTGGAGGATTAGCCAAGTGAGCCATGGAGCCGGCTAAGAATCCTCTCTTTAACATTGGAGTTCTTGAAGATATATCTTAGAGTAGACTTTGTTGAGTCTGGATAATTGTATCTTTCTCTTGGTTTGGGAATTTTCTGTTATTATCTCTTTGAATATGCTATCTGTTCCCTTTGGCATTTTCAAGTCCCTCTTGAGCCGCAGTAACTTGGACATGTGTTCTTTTCATGCTGTCTCAAGTACCCTGTAAGCTTTCTTCATGCTTCTTGATTTGTGTTTCTTCTTTGTCCTACCACCATATATTTTCAAGTAGCCTGTCTTTAAGTTCATAGATTCTTTCTTTTATATGATATATTCTGTTATTCATGCTTTCTTGTGTGTTTTTAGTTTTGCTTACTGTACTTTTCAGTTGAAAGATTTCCATTTGATTTTTAATTACGTCCATCGCCCCATAAGGTCTCTCTAGTAGAGTGTTAAATAGTTTCTCAGTGTTTCCTCGAAGTTCATTGTGTCCCAGAAAGCAGTTATTTTACATTCTTCATCCAAGCATTTGACAATGTCAGATCCCAGGTAGTTGGTTTCTAGCACTTGTTCTGTTCATTAGGTAGGGCATGGTTCCCTGAGAATTCTTGATGCTTGTTGGTATACGATAACTGTGTACTGAAGGATTAGCTCTTTTTCTTCAGTTTTTATAATCCAGCTTCATTTGTGGCACTCCCTCCAAAGATCCTTAGGCAGTCCACTTGTTCCCTCTGAACCTTCATTTACATCACATGAGCACTAGGTGGCGACCTAAGATTAACTGTACAGAAGGCAACTGCCAGTGTGCTGTCACTGCCTTAGATTTGTCCCAAATTCACAGTGGGTGTGCTACTCAGAAACAAGGAAGACTGTCCTTACAAACTTCCCCCTGGAAACAGGACAGGTCCAAATGCTCACCCTGTGACCACCAATTCCATAATGTTAATCTCACCCATACCCCAGAGCCCACCCAGATCAACGCAGCATGAAGGGGTAGGACCAAACTATACATTAGTATGGTCTGTTGCTAAGATGGACTGAGATGCCGGCGCCGTGGCTCAATAGGCTAATCCTCCGCCTTGCAGCGCAGGCATACCGGGTTCTCTGGTTGGGGCGCCGGATTCTGTCCCGGTTGCCCCTCTTCCAGGCCAGCTCTCTGCTGTGGCCAGGGAGTACAGTGGAGGATGGCCTGAGTACTTGGGCCCTGCACCCCATGGGAGACCAGGAGAAGCACCTGGCTCCTGCCTTTGGATCAGCGCGGTGCGCCGGCCGCGACGGCCATTGGAGAGTGAACCAACAGCAAAGGAAGACCTTTCTCTCTGTCTCTCTCTGTCTACTCTGCCTGTCAAAAAAAAAAAAAAAAAAAAAAAAAAAGATGGACTGAGAGACCAAGACCACTGCAGCTGGCCATAAGTAATTCTGATTGGAGCATAACCTCAATCAGCTGAAGCCACAAGACCCCAGTTGGCATGGGAAAGTTCAGAGATTCCACCTGCAGGTATTGGCCTAAGGACAGGACCTATTAGGATCTGTCCTTTGTTGGGTTTTATCAGCCAAGTACTGGGTCCCAAAACAGTCCTGTGGTTCCTTGTGATAACAGGTAGCCTCAGTCTGCAGGTATGGACCTGGGTAATAGGGCCCTTGGGCTCTGTCAAGCACAAGCCAGTTACTGGATTTCAGGTCCAAGGTCTGGACTTAGTCTCCTCTCCCTATCCCAAGCAGAAGGGGAATTACTTGGAGCTCATGTAGGAGTGGTGTAGGCAATTCTTGTTCCTGCTTTCTTCCATATGTCTTTTCTTATTGTTTAATAAAACCAGGAAATGTGGTTGCTCATCTGGCTTCTGTAACTCTTGTGAATGTAACTAAGAACATGAATAGCCATTCAAATTGGTGTGCCGGGGGGAGATAATCACCCAAGCATGTTACTTAGTCTTCATCTTCAGAATCAATTCCTTTAGTAAAAATGCCAGTGGAAAGCACATATGAAATTGTGATCCTCTATAGCTACTCTGCCTACAAAGGCATCTGGCAGATCAAACTTCTCTGACCAGCCCCCTTAGGAAGAACACAGTCTAGGTGGTTCTGATGCTTTTTTTTACTCTCGATATAGGGCTAAGTTAGACCAGCGCTACTTTTTAAACTAACCACCACAGATGACCTCACCCCAAGTCCAAGTTTGCAGAACTCCTGTGATGGAGTCTCAAGATCCTTTGTTTATATTCATTAACTAAACCAATCCCCAGGAGACAAATTAGCATTATGGATGGTAGGCAACAGCACAGTTATTAAACATTATATCCAGGCTGGCACCATAGTTCACTAGTCTAATCCTCCACCTTGCGGCGCCGGGACACCGAGTTCTAGTCCCGGTCGGGGCGCCGGATTCTGTCCCGGTTGCCCCTCTTCCAGGCCAGCTCTCTGCAGTGGCCAGGGAGTACAGTGGAGGATGGCCCAAGTCCTTGGGCCCTACACCCCATGGGAGACCAGGAGAAGTACCTGGCTCCTGCCATCGGATCAGCGCGGTGCGCCGGCCGCAGCATGCCAGCCACGGCGGCCATTGGAGGGTGAACCAACGGCAAAGGAAGACCTTTCTCTCTGTCTCTCTCTCTCACTGTCCACTCTCCCTGTCGTCAAAAAAAAAAAAAAAAGTTAAACATTATATCCAAGTGTTTGCCTAAAGTAATCCACAGAATTGGTGAAAATACAGTATTTGCAAATCATACATCTGATAAGGTATTAATGTACATAATATATACAGAACTCCTAAAACTCAACATTGAAAACTTTTTTAATGAGGAAAGGACTTAGACATTCCCAAAGAAGATAAGCAAATGGCCCATAAGGACACAAAATATATCTAATATCACTATAGGGAAATGCAAATCAAAACTATAGTAAGATATCCTCTCATACCTATTAGGATATCAGCAAAAAATATTTTTTCTGTTTTATGGCAGCCATGTATGCTTCAAGACATCATATTGTACACAATAAATACATACAAATAAATATATATTACTTTTACCTAAAAATAATAGGTAAATTTTAAAATTCAGAAAATAAACATTGTAGAATGTGCACTGTTCATTTGAATGTAAAGTCATATATTTTATGTGGAAAACAGTGTGGTGTTCCTCAAAAAATTAAAAATAAGATTATCATATGATTCAGCAGTTCCACTTCTGGGTATGTACTCACAATAATAATCATGTCTTAATGCTATAATATGGATGAACTTTGAGGATATTAATCTAAGAGAAATAATCCATTTACAAGCAGATAAATGCTATATGATTCCATTTATATGAAGTCCGTAAAGTAGTCAAAATCATAGAGACAGTAATCAGAAATGATGGTTGCCATGATGGTTGCTTTGATGGTTGTCTGGAAGTTGGGGGAAAGCAGGAAGAGTTATTGTTTAAAGGTATAGAGTTTCAGTTTTATAAGATGAAAAAGTGTTATCACTATCAATGGATAGTGGTAATGATCATAAACATTGTGAATGCATTGAATACCACTGAACTGTACACTTAAAAAGATGATAAATCCTATATTTTGTGTAATTTTAAAAATGGGAAAATGTTTCTGTGAAAATGGTGCATCCTTCCAAATGGAAGTGTTTCTGATAAGAATCCCATGCCTGGCTATGAATAGGTAACAGATTATCACTGTACCTTACAGTTTATAAAAGCCTAGTTAATACGGAAAAACTGTTCATCTAGCCTCATCTCTTATTGCACACACCTAGTTCCCAACCTTTCATTCTACTGTTGGGCCACATGGAACTCCCCTAAATTCTTTGAGCATGGATTGCTCCCTCTCACCATTACTTACATTATTCCCCAGTCCCCTCACCAAATGAATAACTGATTCACTCTTTTTTAAAGATTCATTTATTTGAAAGACAAAGTGACAGAAACAGGAGGAGAAAGAGAGAGAATGAGATCTTCTATCCACTGGTTCATTACCCAAATGGCTGTAACAGCTTTGGGGGGAGAGGGAGCAGATAGGCCACAGCCAGAAGTCAAGAACTCCATCCCGGTCTCCAGTGTGAGTAGCCAAGACTCAAAAACTTGAGTAATCCTCTGTTGCCTCTCGGGTCTATTAGCAGAGAGCTGAATTTGAAGCACAGCAGCTGGAACTAGAACCAGCACTCCAGTATGGGATGGAGACATCTCATATAGCAGCTTAAGCAGCTGTGCCAAAATGCCCACTCCACTGATTTGGTTTTAAGATCTTGACCTGATGTCACATCCTCCACTGAAAATTCCATAATTGTGTGCTCAAGTTGAATAACCCCTGTCTACTCTATTTCTTCCCCTCTCGTTGTACCCAGTATGCTTTCCCTCTGTGATTCCAAAATCCACTGGGAGAGGAGCCCTATCTAACTTGTTCAATGCTGTATATATAACAATTAGCACAGTGCCTAGAAAACAACAACCACACAACCAATATATATGGGATAAATAAGATAATTCAATTAATTTTAAAGATACAGAATGGAAGGAAAAATAGAATTTTGGCCAAATAACAAACCATGATCTGGAAATTCTTGCCCTGCTAACAGACTTAAGATTCACTGATTTCTTTTTTTTTTAACTTTTATTTAATGAATATAAATTTCCAAAGTACAGCTTATGAATTACAATGGCTTCCCCCCCATAACATCCCTCCCACCCGCAACCCTCCCCTTTCCCACTCCCTCTCCCCTTCCATTCACATGAGGATTCATTTTCAATTCTCTTTATATACAGAAGATCAGTTTAGCATACATTAAGTAAAGATTTCAACAGTTTGCTCCCACACAGAAACATAAAGTGAAAAATAATAGATGATTTTTTAAATGATGATGGAATCAGATCAGACCTATTGTCATGTTTAATCCCAGTGAGAGTCAAGTTGGGAATTGCTAATTTCTTCTTTTTTTTTTTTAACAGAAGATCAGTTTAGTATACATTAAGTAGATTTCAACAGTTTGCACCCCCATAGAAACACAAAGTGAAATATACTGTTTGAGTACTCGTTATAGCACTAAGCCTCAATATACAGCACATTAAGGACAGAGATCCTACATGAGGAGTAAGTGCACAGTGACTCCTGTTGTTGACTTTACAAATTGACACTCCTGTTTATGGCATCAGTAATCTCCCTATGCTCCAGTCATGAGTTTCCAAGGCTATGGAAGCCCCTTGAGTTCTCCGACTCTTATCTTGTTTAGACAAGGTCATAGTCAAAGTGGAGGTTCTCTCCTCCCTTCAGAGAAAGGTACCTCCTTCTTTGAAGACCTGTTCTTTCCACTGGGATCTCACTCACAGAGATCTTTCATTTAGGTTTTTTTTTTTTTTTTTTTTTTTTTTTTTTTTTTTGCCAGAGTGTCTTGGCTTTCCATGCCTGAAATACTCTCATGGGCTTTTCAGCAGGATCCGCATGCCTTAAGGGCTGATTCTGAGGCCAGAGTGCTGTTTAGGACATCCGCCATTCTATGAGTCTGCTGAGTATCTCGCTTCCCATGTTGGATCACTCTCCCCTTTATTTATTCTATCGGTTAGTATTAGCAGGTACTAGACTTGTTTATGTGCTCCCTTTGACTCTTAGTCCTTTCATTATGATCGATTGTGAACTGAAATTGATCACTTGGACTAGTGAGATGGCATTGGCACATGCCACCTTGATGGGATTAAATTGGAGTCCCCTGGTATGTTTCTAACTCTACCATTTGGGGCAAGTCAGCCTGAGCATGTCCCAAATTGTACATCTCTTCCCTCTCTTATCCCCACTTCACTGATTTCTTAAAAATGTTCACATTTTATTGTTGAGGGTGTGGTAAAAAAGACAATGCATCTTGTGCCCATCACCACCTAGCATACACTTTGGCATTATCCAGAGTAACTGACACTATGGAAGGCTCTGTACTCAATACTCCATGTGCTCTGTGTGTTTTTTGATTACCTGACCCTTACAACAAGCTTATAACATAGGTACCAATGTTATATCCAGTTTACAAATAAGGAAAATGAGGCATAGAGAGGTTTTTTAGCTTGCAAAAAGTCACATAGAAGGGAATCAGGATTGGAATTCACAAAGAGGGCTTAGATGGTAATAGGACATATCTGAATTAGATATAAGGAGAAGAGTTCTCACCTCAGGGAAATGAGACACATGGGTAAATTATATCATGGCTTTGATACAGACCTGTGCAACTGGGGTCAATGCTATGCCTTAGTGGGTAAAGCCACAGCCTGAGTGCCAGCATCCCAGATGGGCAGTAGTTTAAATCTGGATTGCACCACTTTCAATCCAGCTCCCTGCTAATATGCCTGGAAAAGCAATAGAAGATGGTCCAAGTGTTTGGGCCCCTGTACCCAGTGGGAGACCCGGAAGAAGTTCCCGGTTCCTGGCTTCAGATCGGACTAGCTCCAGCTGTTTAGGCCATTTGGGAAGTGAACCAGTGGATGGAAGATCTTTGTCTCTCCCTCTCTCTAACTCTGCCTTTCAAATAAATAAATAAAGCTTTAAAGAATAAGGAGGAGGAGAAGGAAAAGAAAGGAGAAGGAGGAGAATTGTGGAAAAATCATGGGCATGGAAATCTTCTAAATGGAAGAAACTAGAGTTTAAAAGTATAATTTCCAATGTTAATTTCACTTGTACTTACTAAACTGAGTTTCAGATATGTTCCATGGATCCCAAGTTCTGTGTAATATTATGGAAAGAAAAGTCGTAGCAATTTGAGAATTGCAGGTAAAAGACAAACAAGAAGCATTACTGCAGACCTTTTCAAAGCCTTGACAACATCATTCATTGTAAACCTCTGATTATACCATGCAACATTTCCTAATCTACTTAACCATCAAATTCTTTTCTTGGGAAATTTTCTCAGGATTTCCCTATCAAGGAACTTGATGTAAGAATTACTGGTATTATTCGTATTTAAAAACACCTACAAGTTTAGGCATTGGGGAATTATCTACTTTTTATCTATAAAGTATAATGCTGTATTAATTACTTTGAATGCTGAAATTTGGGGAGGCTATTAAGTTAAGGTTTGAATCAACTTTCCCAGTTAAGGTTTGCTTCAACTTTCCCCTGTCTTAGGCTGAAGGATTAAAAATACGAGAGTGAAATACCCCTCTGCAAATAGATCATCACATACTACCCTGGAATAATTAGAGGCCATTCCAGATACCTCACTAATTATAATGCTGTAATGAAACATGAATTTCTATTATGGTATTTCCTTAATTGGAATAAACAGGCTTAGCAATAACTCTGTTTCCTCTACAGAACCTATGCCAAGAAAGTAACAATGAACTGGAACCTGTAGGACTGCACATTTCCAGTCTCCAGTAATATATAAGTAACAAACATCTAATGTGGATGTTGGTCCACAGTTGACCAACATTCAAGAATAGTCAAGAACACTGGATGGAAACATGGAGAAGCACTCAATGACAAAGAGCAGAGTAAAAATGATTAAAAACTAAAATTGAAAGGGGTCTTTCAAGTTGACACTTATGTCTGCCACTTAATAGATGAAGGAAAAAATGATGGCCAGTGATGTGGCACAGCAGGTTAAGCTACAGCCTGCAGTGCCAAACTCCATATCAAAGCACCCAGTACCCACAAGTACCAGTCCAACCCAACTCCCTGCTAATGTGCCTAGAGAAGCAGCAGAGGATGACCCAAGTCCATGCATCCCTGTCATCCACATGGGAGCACTGAGTTCCTGGCTCAAGGCTTAAGCCTGGTGCAGACCTGACCATTGCAGCCATTTGGGGAGTGAACCAGCGGATGGAAGATCTCTCATTCATTCATTCATTCTCTCTCCCTCCCTCCCTCCCTCCATCCTTCCCTCCCTCCCTCCCTTTTAAATAAATCTTTAAGAAATAAAGAAAAGGAAAAAGGCAGCCCAAAAGGACATAACATACCAAAGTCACAAGGAAAGTTAAAAATTAGGTTGAGCTGATTGTAATTATTGTTATTTTTATTATTAAAATAAAAATTCTTTTAAAAATAAAAAGAAGCAAAAAAGGAAAGAAAAGAAAGCTCCCATCAGGTCTTTTTCCACATTCCAAATCTTTGGTGTTCTCCACCACATTGCACTTCATCATAAGGGAGTTGGGGTAGGGGAAGAGGAAGATCTGGAGTGTTGAGTCTAAACTACCAAATAGAACCTTCATATAAGTGTTCAAAATTGCCTCAAGTATTGGAATGCTGGGTGAAATACTGTATAAGGCTTTTTTTTTACTTCAAAACTAATAAGATAACCAGTAGAGCACAAAATGCATTGGAGAGTGAATGCAATTAAATAACTGGATCAAATAATGCACCATTTGCAAATCTTTTTTAAAAATAATCTTTAAATTATTTTGAGCACAATCTGAGCATTGGTAACAGCAGTTTGCTTCTTATTGAGCTTCCCTAAGAGGCTCCTTGGCGCCACCTAGTGTCAACCCATCAAAAAGTGATGCTACTAACCCGACTGGGAAATCGGGTAACTATATAGCTGGCTTCTTTTCCCTAGAAAAGGAGGCTACCAACTGATAAATCATTAGCTTCTTCTCCATAAATAGAAGCCGTGAAGCATTTTAGTTCATTGTAAACTTCAAAGTTTCTGAACCTATATATGTTTGGATAGGTCTATACACTCAAATTCTGAAAGAAATGCAACGCAATACACAATTCATTCTTTCATTCCACAGACCTTATTGAGTACCTCCTTTATACCAGGCGCTGTCCAACGGACCAGGTATCAGAAACAGACTTAACATTCTGGTAGAAGAGAAGCATGTGATCAATCACAATAGAGTGTAATGGGTGTTTATTGTCTGAATTGATTTTCAAGAATAAAAGGGGTGTCAAAGTAAAGAATGAAGAGAAGAAGCACGCCTTGTGGTAGGTTTTAAGCATGAATGAGAGAACTTTCAAGGAGTTGAGTATGGCAGGGAGCTCTGAGGAATTCAATAGCTGAAAGGTCGGCTTTGAAGGCAGACTGGCCTGGTTCTGACTCTGCTATTTCACTTCCCTCTATTTCTCCTTTTACATCTGTTAACTGGGAATATAATAGGATAATAATAACAGTGTCTTTCACAGAAAGTAGTTGTGAGGATGAAAGAACATAGCATAGAGAATGCTCTCAGAAACGCGGCTGACACGTGCTGAGTGCTCGACTTTCATTTGTGAGAACTATTTTTGCTTGAAGTATTAATGCTCATACACTGGGAAGGAAGGCAGTTATCAACTGATAACAAATGGTCACTTTGGGGACCAGTGGAAACTGGGGCAGTCCTCTCTCTCCACACAAGTGTTCTGCAGTGGAGCCAGCTCAGGGATGCTCACAGTCCAATGTGCACTTCCTTTATCTAAGGATGCCATTTGGAAATCTAGACAACCAGGGGCTCAGAGGCAATCACTTCTGCCTTTTAGCCCTAGTATGTGGAGAAGTGCTGCCAGAATCTCTCTCTACAGTCCTTAATGGTACCAAGGAGTCAATGGTTACTTGTAGCTAAGATTCTTACATGATTCCTGCAGCCTCCCCTTTGCCAGGACAGAGGATGATTGACAGGATGAACACAGAAATATAAAAAGACTACAGGGGCTTGATTTTCTTGTGTTTCTTGCATTCCTGGAACATTCTTGTCTTGTATTCTCTGAGGGATTAAGCAAGAAATGAAGCAAAAAGGAGGAGGAGGAGAGAAAAGAAGATAGAAACTAGTATTTATTGAGTGTATGTCCAAAGAATTATATATATATAGTTACATATACAAATTATATATATATATAATTTAATTAACAAAATATTTCAGGGCCATTGCTATGGCATAGTAAGTTAAGTTAAGTCTCTGCCTGAGGCACCAGCATCCCATATGGGCACCAGTTCAAGTCCCAGCTACTCCACTTCTTATCCATCTTCCTACTGTTGGCCTAGGAAAGCAGTAGAAAATGGCCCAAGTTCTTGGGCCCCTGTACCCATGTGAGAGATCCAGAAGAAGCTCCTGGCTCCTGGCTTCAGATAGGTCCAGCGCCAGCCTTTGAAGCCATTTGGGGAGTGAACCAGTGGATGGAAGATATCTCTCTCTATTTCTCTCTCCCTCCCTCCTTCCCTCTCTCTGTAACTCTGCCTTTCAAATACATAAATATTTTTTTAAAAAAACATTTCCATGGGATGATCCTATTCCTATTCACATCTTACAGATGAGGAAAGCCACATACCTGTGAATCTAACTAGCCTACCCACCACACTTGCTCTTTTCCTCGATCGCACAGACTAAGGACCAACCAGGCTTGCCTTCCTCATGAAGTGTTACGTGCTCAAAAGCTTTCTTCCTGTCTCTATCCAAATGCCCAGTCTAAATAGCTATTCTTCCAAAAGGGCAGAACTCAGGAGGTAATAAAAATTAGCCATATGACCATTTGTATATACTTGTTTGAACAAATTATAATTAACATAAAGAAGGATTGTGATTCTCTCTCAAATATGCAAATATATTACAACTCACACATGCACACACTCAATACCTAATCCTCACAGAATTATTTGACTTTGGAAAGATTATTAATTTGAATTATTCATGGGAAAAAAGTTTAAATTTCTCTGAAGTACCTCATCTCATTTCTGTAATTTTATTTTCACTATCCTCAGACAACTAATACATTAAAGATCAGAACCCTCATCCAATTATCAAATATGTAAATCTGTCATTTACGTTTCATGTAGAATGAAGTCCACATGTTACTACACCTGGAGATTACTTTATAAGCCTTGGCATTACTATGGAATGTTAACTTTCTCCCCATCAAAGAACTTGGGACATCTTTCAAAGATGCACAATTGTTTTTCCTAAAGCAGACAAATGACTCAGATTTTGAAGGAAAGAGAATGGGTCAAAATTCAAGAGAATGATTTCTGCCAAATCTCTGTTACTCCATTACTTTTTTCATTAATAGAGACGTATGTGTATATTATAGGAGAATTTCAAATCTCACCAGAGCTAAGCTATAAAAAATATAAAAAAGGAAAATAAAAATAAATATTAATGATAGCTATGTGAAAACATAACAACAAAAGTTAATATAATGAAATCAATTCAAAATCTCCCCTGTGCATCATATGAGGTCCCTTTCTCAAGTAAACCAAACATACACCAAGACAACTTTGTTTCACGGGTACTGCAACACAAGACAGGAGAAATTCCAGATGGGCAATGGCTGTGTACAAGCCTGTGTTCAAAATCTAGTTTGACTCATCTAGAGCATCATCTACATGTTTTCTCATTTCTCACTTTTGTAGGAACAGTATGACTAATTATTTTTACTTAAAATTTACAAAAGAAATGCTATCTATAGACACCTAGCAACTTGAGTCATTAAAGTTTTTAATACCTAGTTTCTTAAATAGAAAGGTAATCTGCAGACACCCAATGATTTGAGTCAGAGATGTTTTCATAGCCAAGTTTTTGTACAGCAATAAGAAGGGATTTTAGGGGTTTTCCCCTCAGCATTACACAAGCATTTTAATGAATTTACTATATAAGACATTATGTTATATTGTAAAACACAGGATTAAATAATACACCCTTTAAAAGTTTGCTCTCTTGATGAAGAAATAAACTCATTACTTTTATTGAGCAGGCATTATGCTAAGGTAATGCTTCTGAGTGCCAATAAAAACTTTATTCCCTTGAGGTACATTGTCTGGTGGGGAGGAATACACTAAACAGGCATTTCAGCACAGTGAATGTTAAAACAAAGTCATGCCCAGGGTTATCTGTGTATGCAGTGAAGAAGAGACAAGAGAGAGGTCACCTGACATGTTGCCTAAGCAAAGTTGTTAGAAGTTAACCAAGATTTTAAAAAAACTTAATAATGGCAATACAGAAAGTGTTGAATGAGAGTTGAGTTTAATAGCCAAATATCTGAAAGATAGATTCTAAAAATACTACTAAGCAAGGGCCCACACTGCAGGTCCAGCATCCCACATGGGTGCCAGTTCATGTCCTGGCTGCTCTTCTTCTGATCCAGCTCTTTGCTTATGGCCTGGGAAAGCAATGGAAGATGCCCCAAGTGCTTGGGACCCTGCACCCATGTGAGAGACCTGAAGAAGCCACTAGCTCCTGGCTTCAGATCAGCCCAGTTCCAGCCATTGTGGCCATTTGGGAGTGAACCCAGTGGATGGAAGACCTTTCTGTTTCATCCTCTCTCTCTAACTCTACAGTTCAAAAAAATAAATAAAACCTTTAAAAAAATACTACCAAGAGGGAAACCCCAAAGATACAAAAGTTCAGAAAGTGGAGAAATTGTTTCTGACTATAAGGATCGAGGACAGGTTTCCTGGAGATGTGGTATGTGAGGATGAGGAATATCATACAAGAACAAGCTATGGGCATGAGGGCAGAAACAGGATGGGAGTTCCAGTTAGCTTCCACTTTAGTCATGGTTCTGCAAATGCATCACAGGTACAGTAAAAGACTCCCTGGTTCATATGACCACCTAGTCCCCTTTCCAATGAATAGAAATAGTATTTAATAATGGCAATAATATATTCTACATTCTAATTTATGGTATCCCTCTGTCAATGAGGGTAGGGATAATTATCAGCCACCTCTGGTTCCCTGTGGCATAATTCCTGGGGCCACCTCTGATTTCTGCCAGACTGCAGAGGACAGCTCCCTACAAACTGAGACTGAACTCAACCAATTGACGCTGGGATCCCAATAGCAACATCAATAACACACCCTCCTGTTGGATTTTTGTTTGTGCCTGTCTCACCCTCCCTATTTCCTCATACTTGAAATCACTTGGCAAATAAACTATTTGCATAGAACTCTTTTGTTTCTAACTCTGCTTTCTGAAGAGCCAAACCAAGGCAAAATGATAGATATTTTGATTCTAATGCTTGAAAATATAGTTTTTGAAAATTATGAGCTGCTAATGTTAGAGATTTAAATATACCTCTTTTATACTGTAAGCTTAACTAAATACTTAAATTAATAAAGCTTTAAAAAATCAAGTCAATTGAAAAGGATGTTGAAGCTAAATGAATAGCAATTTCTCATTTTATAAAAGCCAATATGAATATGAAGTGAAAGACAAAACCAATTTAAAAGCTATACCATGACAAGTAACAATATGTACTACTAGAAATTTCAGTTACCTGGGAGTTTGATAATTGCCAAGACAACGTACCAGTCAAATATGCTAAAAGGAAAAATTCAAATCTCCAATAAACTTCATTAATGCAGTGATGCTTACCAATACCAACTTTAACAATGCTTAATACCTCTATAATAGTTTATTTTACCAGCATGTAAGGCTTACTTACATGTGAAGAGTAGGTCTATAAAATTGTGCATTATCCACTACTAGAATCTAAAGAACAGACTTGGATTCATGAATTAGTTCTCAGCCCACAAACTGAGAACTTAAAAATTTTTTTCATTATACAAAAACATGTGTTGTGATAGGAATTTGCATCAGTAGGATTTGAGTTCTCATAAGTTTGCACAAACAGTATATCTAAGAAGCATATATTGGGGCTGACATCTGGTGCAGCAGTTAAGAAGCAGCTCAAGACACCGGCATTCAACACTGGAGTGCCTGAGGTACAGCCCTGGCTCCACTTCCGATTCCAGCTTCCTGCTAATGAGCACCCTGGGAGGTAGCAGGTGAGGCCTCAAATACTTGAGTCCCTGCCATTCATATAGGAGACTGGGATTTAGTTGAGGGTTCCTTCAGCTTGGCCCAATTCCGATTATTGTGGGAATTTGGGAAGTGAACAGCAGATGGAAGACGTCTTTCAATTAAATAAAATAAAGAAAAGCATAAATTCAGTTGTGTTTTAAAAGCATTATCTGCATGGTAGATGTTGAGGAATTTTTCTGAAGAGTAAACTTCTGTTCACTTGAAACTATTAATAACCAAAAATAATCTCTGAGGCAAAGGGAATTCCCCAGAAGGCTGCTGAACAAAACAAAAACATTGTCAAAGGAAATGTAGCATATGCTAGTGTGTGGAAATGAGTCATACAGTCGTAGACTTTAATCATTAGAAGGGTTGGGTTTAATATACTCAGTACTGAATGCCATGCATGAACCAGGCATCATGTTGGTCACAGGAGATGAACAAAGGAGACATGCCCCCACTTTTGTTGAGTATACATACAAGGGGGACATAGACAGTGGAAATACGTACATACATGCCCACATGCATTCATGCACACACACATGCATGCACACACACAGCACAAGGCTAGAAACAATGAGGGGCTGGCACTGTGACATAGCAGGTTAAGCTGCCTCCTACAGCACCAGCATCTCATTTGGGCACCAGTTTGATTCCTGGCTGCACCACTTACAATCCAGCTCCCTGCTAATCGACTTGGGAAGGCAGTGGATGACGGCCCAAATTCTTGGGCCCCTGAATCCACCTGGGAAAATTGGGAGAAGCTCCTGGCTCCTGAGTTCTGCCTGGCCCAGCCCCGGCCATTGTGTTCATTTGGGGAGTGAGCCAGAAGAAGGAAGCTCTCACTGTCTCTGTCTCTCCTTCTCCTGTAAATGTGCTTTCAAACAAATAAAATAAATCTTAAAAAAAGAAAAGAAATGAGAGGTGCTAGGAAGGAGAAGTAAATGGATACAGAACAACAGAAGAGACAAATTTAGATTAGATTAGGGTCAGAAGAGAATTCCCTGATGAAGCAACATTTATCTCCATCCTATAAAATTCATAGGAGGGAGTCAGTCAGATGGAGCAGGAGAATGAGGGATCCAAAAGAAAAAATGCATGTGCTAATGTCGAAAGGCAGAAAGGATCGCAGTGGATTCAAAGATTATTTTAATAAGTGAATAGTAGATGGCCAGTGCCACGGCTCACTTGGCTAATCCTCCACCTGTGGCGCCGGCACCCTGGGTTCTAGTCCCAGTCAGGGCACCGGATTCTGTCCCGGTTTCTCCTCTTCCAATCCAGCTCTCTGCTGTGGCCCAGGATGGCAGTGGAGGGTGGTCCAAGTGCTTGGGCCCTGCCCCTGCATGGGAGACCAGGAGGAAGCACCTGGCTCCCGGCTTCAGATCGACGCAGCGCACCAGCTGTAGTGGCCATTTGGGAGGTAAACCAACGGAAAAGAAAGACCTTTCCCTCTGTCTCCCTCACTGTCTAACTCTGCCTGTCCAAAAAAAAAAAAAAAAAGTGAATGGTAGGAATATAATGAGTATGGCCAACAGTAGTCTAAAATAAAGCTGGAGAAGTGAACAGAGACTAGATTATGGGACTCCTAAAGGCCATATGCAAATGTTTGTACTTTATGTTAAGTGCACTGAGGACATTAGTAACCATCTGGTCACTACATTGAAGCCAAATTCAAAACGAACAAGGTATCAACAACTTCCTGACCATGAGCTAGTCATGTCACCTCTTCTTGAACCCACAACTCCCAGGAAATTTACTAAACAGTTTTGATACCAGATATCAAGTTCATTAACGGTATGCAAATGTAACGTGCATGATTTACCTTGATCTTTTGGAACAGGTTTGTGAGAGGAATCCAGGGCTCATCAGTGGAACTGAATGGCAAATGAGAGCCAAAGTTGTGATGCTTAAATGGGGATGGGTGGGACTGGCATTGGCAAAGTGCCAGTGAGCGCCTGAGCCCAGACACAATTGCAGCAAGGGCCAGGTTTAAGACATGGAGAGGAGTGAGGAAGTAGAGATGCTTTTAACAGTCATTTAGTATGTGCCAGACACTAGGTACTACGTCAGTTGTCTCAAGTTTTCATGTCACATTCACAACCACTTTATGAACTACAGTCACCTCCATTTTATGAAGAAAGGGAAGCCAGAGAGATTATTTCATTGATGACACAACTAGAAAGGAGCACTCCACTGCCAGGATTTGAGAAAAATCTACCCTCTTTCCACTAATCAAAATGCTACCTGGAGTTTGCTTTGTGCCACAGCTGGTTAAGCCACTGCTTGGGACGCCCTCATCCATATCAGCGTGCCTGCTTTCAGTCTCAGCTACTCCACTTCCCATACAACTTCCTGCTAACAAGTCTAGGAGGTAGCATATGATGGCTCAAGTGTGCAGGCCCCTGCCATCCATGTGGAAGACTTGGATGGAGTTACTGGCTCCTGTCTTCAGTCGGCCCAGCACTAACTGTTGCAGTCATCTGAGAAGTGAACCAGCAGGTGGAAGATCTTTCTGTGTTTCTCTCCTTCTTTTTGTCTTTCCATTTCTCTGTCACTCTGCTTTTCAAGTAAATAAATCTTTTTTAAAAGAAAAAATGCTAATTTTTTGGCCCAATAAAATTCAGGGCCAAATGGAATAAAGTAGTCAAAAATTCCCTTTCTCCTAGGTCTTTGTTTTACCTTTACACCCCCTCAAAAAGTCTGCACAAAACAGACTATCAACATCTGTTAGTTAGTAGACAAATTGACCAGATTGTAGCCCATCTGCAGTCATTAAAAAGAGATCTGTTTGTGTCAATAAACAATGAGCTTGTGAGACAATTAAGCCAGGGAATTTCATCTGACAACAGACAAAGGTGGAGGTGAGTTTTGACTGCGGAATCTGGCAAGGGCCTGTTCATCAACCAGGACCATAGCAGTTTTGCCTTCAGGGTTAAGGCAAGTCCTGGCTTCCACTGGGAAGGTGTTGAGAAAAATGTTATGAACTTTTAGTTTGCCTTTGAAGAACACAGCCCACAAACCACCACTAGGTGTCCTCAAAGGAAAAACAATCGAGGGAGGAAAAGTGCTTGAGCACTGTTAGGAGCTCAATGGACTGACTTGTCCAGGTTCTTTAACTGCTGGACTAGAAGGGATAGATTGGAATTTGGTTGTTAAACAGGAACATGTGGCCTCTAAGGGAAACAGAGTCCTGCAGAGGAGAAGGCATTTAGTAACAGCTCACTTTTATTCATAATGGGGATTTGTATCGTTCTGCTCCAAGAAGGCACACCAGGTAGACTTCGAACAGACAATGTCCTCATTAAACTTGCCAGTGCCATGGAGAGTGCTGGGGAGTAGAAAACACCTGTGCCGGCCTAGTAATGGCTCCAAGCTCCTTAAAAACTTCAAATTTATGGGTACTGTGCTCTGGCTGATTTTTGACATCGCCTTTTAAAAATTAAATTAGGTGAATTTCAGCAATTACTCTTCCCTGAAAGAGCTTCTGCAATATGTTTGGTTTCCTTCAGCTATGTCATTTGCAAATGGAGAGGCACAATTTCACCAACTGTGGCCCTGATTAGTCTTTCCAAAAGACTCGTTTTCCACCACTGGGCTCTGCAAGTTCAACCCCCCATTCCTCTTCACCCCTAAACTTCCCTCTAGCCCTCTCTTCCTCTCCAGTTCTTTTCCTGCCTCCACCTCTTCTGTCTCTCCTCTGCCATCTTCCCCTTCCTTTAACCATGTCATAGTCCTCCATTTTCACACAAGAGAAAAATCAATTTCCTTGTTATGGTCTCTCCTGTAGTCAACTGAAATAAGAAGTATTTACCCTGATTTTGAGAGTCAGGAAAAGGAACGAGGGCCAAGAACAAAGGAGGGGGAGGAGGGGAGGAAAAGATTCGAAAACAGGTGACATTCTCTGCACCTGTCCAAAACTTAAGAAGGAATATAGGGTTGTGAGGTGGAGGCGAGGCATGAAACCGTACAGCCCTGCTGCCCTTCATCTTCTGGGCCTCAAACACTGGACTCCCATATCATGTGTTAGGAATTTCTAATCTCACCACAGCCTGATGACTCACACCCACTGACTGGCTCTTTAGGCTTCTTCAAAACACCTGGGAAGATAAACCTCAACCAAGAAAGCAATCCCTCTGTCCAGGGTAGCCTTTCAAGGTAGGTAGGGGAATTTTCAGCATTCATTTCCATTTTGGCCCCCAGAGACCTACAGGTCTTAATCTTAATTTCAGACATAGTTGTGTCTGAAAGCCAGAGACGATTTCCAAATCAAGGGATAAACTGGCATGGACCGAGACTTGCTTTTGCCTGGGGAGGGAGACAGAAATGAGTCATAAATGACCTTATTTGGGGCTACAAAGAACTGAGGTTACTTGGGAGGACACTCTGTCTGCCAAAGCCGGTTCCCCGAGCTCCTCAAACCATCCCTCCTCTTTTTTTCATATGAAATATTCTTTTATTTATTTTTGTTGGGTTTTAACAGATTATTTTATTTTTTTAACTTTTATTTAATGAATATAGATTTCCAAAGTACAGCTTATGGATTACAATGGCTTCCCCCCCCATAACTTCCCTCCCACACGCAACCCTCCCCTTTCCCGCTCCCTCCCCCCTTCCATTCACATCAAGATTCATTTTCAATTCTCTTTATATACAGAAGATCAGTTTAGCATATATTAAGTAAAGATTTCAACAGTTTGCACCCACATAGAACACAAAGTGAAAAATACTGTTTGAGTACTAGTTATAGCATTAAATCACAAGGTACAGCACATTAAGGACAGAGATCCTATATGAGGAGTAAGTGCACAGTGACTCCTGTTGTTGACTTAACAAATTGACAATCTTGTTTATGGCAACAGTAATCACCCTAGGCTCTAATCATGAGTTGTCAAAGTGGAAGTTCTCTCCTCCCTTCAGAGAAAGGTACCTCCTTCTTTGATGACCTGTTCTTTCCACTGAGATCTCACTCATGGAGATCTTTCATTTAGGTGGTTTTTGTTTTGTTTTGTTTTGTTTTTCCGGAGTGTCTTGGCTTTCCATGCCTGAAATACTCTCATGGGCTTTTCAGCCAGATCCGCATGCCTTAAGGGCTGATTCTGAGACCAGAGTGCTGTTTAGGACATCTGCCATTCTATGAGTCTGCTGTGTATCTCGCTTCCCATGTTGGATCGTTCGCTCCCTTTTTTATTCTATCAGTTAGTATTTGCAGACACTAGTCTTGTTTATGTGATCCCTTTGGTTCTCAGTCCTATCATTATGACCAATTGTGAACAGAAATTGATCACTGGGACTAGTGAGATGGCATTGGTACATGCCACCTTGACCATCCCTCCTTTCATTCACCTCAGTGGTCCAGGTGGCCCTTCAGGGCCCTGTGTTCCTCATTTCTCCCCAGGCAATCTAAGATGATCCTTCTTACAAAGTGTGTAAGCCATGAAGGAAATAAAAAGTAGTTCCTGTGGTCCAATTCAAAATTAAATGTTAACTAAAGCCATAAGAACAATCATCTGTCCACACTTATTTTTGTATGAGAATGAGAAAAGAAAAATCAAGAAAGTGCAGGGGCCAGTGCTGTGGTGCAGCTGGCTAATCTGCTGCTTGCAACGCCACAGCTCCATGTCAGAATGCCAGTTGAGTCCATACTCCTCTGCTTCTGATTCTGCTTCCTGTGAATGCACCTGGGAAGGCAGAGGAAGGTGATCCAGATGTGTGGGCCCCACCACCTGCATAGAAGACTACTTGGACTTCCTGGCTTCAGCCTGTCTCAGCCTTGGCTGTTGTAGCCACTTCAGGAATGAATAAGAACATGAATGATCTCTCTCCCTCTCCCCCTCTTATGTTCTGCATTTTAAATAAATAAATAAATAAATGCCGTATTCTTTGAAAGCATATACTCTAGTCCTGAATTTAGAAACCCTTGATGTAGAAATAAATCATGCATACAAATAACTGTTCATACAGCTTTCAGCTTCCAAGATAATGGCCAGCATTAATTGAGTACATAGAATACTCCTGGCCCCACTTACGGGCTCTAACAGCATTGATTCATTTAATACTCTCAACAACCCTAAAAGGTATATATAGATATAATTATTATATCCAACAATAGACAGGAAAACTCATGTTTAGAGAGATTTAAAACTGTGTTTGAAGTGAATAGCAATTTCTTCTGACATAATTTGAGGTCCTAAGAATGCCGGGGAGATCTGAGAATTGGGGGGAAAACTTATTTTGAATTTAAAATAGATTAGACCTTTTATTAGTTTTTTGATATGCAGAAACTAAAATGCTCCGTTTTAATGCCCACATAATGGAAACATACTCTCTGACCAACCCCTGTCATATGTTCCCTTCTTTTGGCAGGTCATTCATATTTTGTCCAGTAGACTCCATTTCCCATGGAATAGTTTTCCCACAGCATCCATGGGCACATAAAAGGCCCAAGGTCTGAACCAGTGGTGATCTAGTCCACAGCCTGAGCTCCTATCTACTTTGACCGACTGATTTGCCACTTTTGGTGGCCATTATGTTGCTGCTGTAGAAACCAAATTTTAAGAATAGAAAATTGAAACATTTAGAAATCTAAGGGCCTTTATATAAATGGAGGGGAGAAACTATGAAATGCCATTGGAATGGAGCAAAATTGACTGCCAGGCTAAATCCCATTCAAAACTACCTTATGTGTAATACTAATTCCACTTTCCAAATGGTTCCTGGAATTATTTAATTCATTGTCACTCAAAGTGTGGTCCAAGGACCGCTATGTATCACAAATTGTTTATTAACATTCATCATTGAGATATATGGAGCATAGGGAGAAATCTTTGATATTACCACAATATCCAAGTGAATGATTTCATATATCCCAAATTATCTGTGTGTCATGGATTGGAAGTAAAAACAATCAGCCTTTTGTGATAGTTTTAAAAGCAAGGGGACAGGGATTTTACAAAGCAGTTAAGATTCCACTTAGAATGCCCATACCCCAGACTAAAATAAAGTGCCTGGATTCAACTCCCAGCTCTGCTCCTGATTCCATCTTCCTGCTGTTGTGCACCCAGGGAGGCACAGTGATAATTCAAATACTTGAGACCCTGCCACCCATGTGGTAGACCCAAACTGAATTCCCATCTCCACTTTGGTCTGGCCCAGCCCTGGCTGTTGCAGGCATTTGGGGAAGGAACCAGCAGATGGGAAATTCTCTTTCTCTCTCTCCTGTCTCTCCCCGACCCTGCTTTACAAATAAATAAAAATATATAACACTTTTAAGGTAGTTTTTTTAAGCATTAATTTACTAGGGGATTGTTGGCTTTATTCCAGTCTCCCTTACAATGCTCGGGGATCATCTTCCCTAACTAGTACATTTGTTCTTCAACAGTGGTTCACTTTTCTATGCCTGCTTCTGAGAGTGATACCTGATGCTCAGTAATATGAATACTTATTGAATGATTGAAATACACTTATATGCAGTGGGTTACAGCCCCGGCCTACAGCGCGGACATCCCATATGGGTACCCTTTGAATCCCAGCTGCTCCACTTTGGATCCAGCTCCCTACTAATATGCCTGAGAAGGCAGCAGAGAATGGCCCAAGTGCTTGGGTTCCTGCACCCATATGGGAGACCTAGAGGAAGCTCCTGACTCATGGCTTCTGCCTGGCCCAGCCTAGGTCGTTGTGACTATTTGGGGAGTGAATCAGCAGATGAAAGACTTCTCTCTCTCTTTCTCCCCCTGCCCCCCACCGTGTGTGTGTGTGTGTGTGTTCCTGTGCCTTTCAAATAAAATTAATTAATTAATTAATTAATTAAATAGACTCATCTACCACAATGGACAATGCCAAAAGTCTTCTCTGCAAGTTTCTCAGGACCACTTTGACAGCTCAGAGACCAGAAGCACGGGTAGTGAGCAGTCCTCTGCCCCTATCTCACCTCCTCACCTTCCTATTTTCCACAGCCCCCTCACTTAGCCCAGGCTCCCACCCCTTCAGGAGGAGAGGTGGAGAAAACATTTCTATTTGTTTTCCCAGATGAACACTTAGGTACATTTCTCGAAAAGTTCCATTGGGATTTTGATTAACATTACTTTAAATATATATCAATTTGAATAGAAATACATTTTAACAGCATTCAGTTTTCTTACTCATAAGCATGTATCACTGTTTTATTATTTGTAGCAAAACTTTAAAGTTGTATAGTTTCTGCATATTTGTTGTTAACCTGATTTCTAGGATGCTTTATTTTTACAATGGCTATTGTCTATAGGGTCTTCTCATATGTTTATTTTCTAATTGCTTATATAGAAAAAAGAAATCAATTTGTGAATGTTTATTTTCTATCCACCCACTGTATTTTTTTGTTTTTAATTTTCTATTCATTTGAGAGGCAGAGGAAGAGGGAGATACAATGTTTGCATCTGTTAGCTCTCTCCCCAAATGCATGTGATGGCTGGGTTTGTCTAGGGCTGGATCCAGGAACCAGAAACTCAGTCCAGGTATCCCACATACATGGCAGGAACCCTATTACTTGAGGCATCACATGCCCAAGATTCACAATGGCAGTAAGCTAGAGTCCAGAGTTGGACCTGAGGATAGAACCGAGGCACCCAAATGCATCTTCACCAGTGTTGTAATCACGGACTAAATGCCTGCCCCTATTCATTCACTTTAAACTCTCAGTAATTCTTAGAATTTTTCATATGATTATCTGGGGTACAATCTCACATTATCAACAACTGGGCATTTTATCTTGCTTCCTTCCTCTAGTTGTACTCCTTTTTCAGTTCTGTTTGTTGATGCATTCAGCAGTGAATTCTCCTTAACACTTTGATCAGGAAGACATTTAGGATGCAACAGAATATTAAGAACAAAAGAACAAATCATGAAACTGCCACCTCGGCTTGTCACGCTGCCAGTTCAGTATTTGGCGGAGGCTCACTGCTCTCAGTGCTCATATGAGTGTACTTCAAAAGGTGGAAAATTGAAATTAAAAGATAAGTTTATTTTTGTGCAAAACAATTTTAAATACATAGTTTTTTTTTCCATAATACACATGCATGTAATGGATGCATGCATGGATTTCAATTTCTTTATACCAAAATAAATTGATTTTTTTAACTTTTATTTAATGAATATAGATTTCCAAAGTACAGCTTATGGATTACAATGGCTTCCCCCCCATAACGTCCCTCCCACATGCAACCCTCCCCTTTCCCGCTCCCTCTCCCCTTCCATTCACATCAAGATTCATTTTCAATTCTCTTTATATACAGAAGATCAGTTTAGCATATATTAAGTAAAGATTTCAACAGTTTGCTCCCACACAGAAACCTAAAGTGAAAAATACTGTTTGAGTACTAGTTATAGCATTAAATCTTAATGTACAGCACACTAAGGACAGAGATCCTACATGAGGAGTAAGTGCACAGTGACTCCTGTTGTTGACTTAACAAATTGACACTCTTGTTTATGGCATCAGGCTTTTGTCATGAGCTGCCAAGGCTATGGAAGCCCCCTGAGTTCACTGACTCTGATCATATTTAGACAAGGCCATGATCAAAGTGGAAAGGTACCTCCTTCTTTGATGACCTGTTCTTTCCACTGGGATCTCACTCGCGGAGATCTTTCATTTAGGTGTTTTTTTTTTTTTTTTTTTTTTTTTTTTTTTTTTTTTTTTTTTTTTTTTTTTTTTTGCCAGTCTTGGCTTTCCATGCCTGAAATACTCTCAAGGGCTTTTCAGCCGGATCCACACGCCTTAAGGGCAGATTATGAGGTCAGAGTGCTGTTTAGGACATCTGCCATTCTATGAGTCTGCTGTGTATCTCACTTCCCATGTTGGATTATTCTCTCCCTTTTATATTCTATCAGCTAGTATTAGCAGACACTATTCTTGTTTATGTGATCCCTTTGGTTCTTAGTCCTATCATTATGATCAATTGTGAACAGAAATTGATCACTGGGACTAGTGAGATGGCATTGGTACATGACACCTTGATGGGATTGAATTGGAATCCCCTGGTATGTTTCTAACTCTACCGTTTGAGGTAAGTCAGCTTGAGCATGTCCCGAATTGCACATCTCTTCCCTCTCTTATTCCCAGTCTTATATTTAACAGTGATCACTTTTCAGTTAAGTTTCAACACTTAAGAATAATTGTGTATTGATTACAGTATTCAACCAAAAGTATTAAGTAGAACAAACAAAAAAAAAATACTAAGGGGGATAACATATTAAGTTGCTCATCAACAGTCAGGGTGAGGGCTGATCAAGTCACCGTTTCTCATAGTGTTCATTTCACTTTAACAGGTTTCCTTTTTGGTGCTCAGTTAGTTGTCACCTATGGGGGAGAACAAGTGGTATTTGTCCCTTTGGGATTGGCTTATTTCACTCAGCATAATGTTTTCCAAATTCCTAACAGGGATCACTTTTCAGTTAAAATTTAAACACCTAAGAATAATTGTGTGTTAATTATAGAGTTCAACCAATGATACTAGAACAACAACAAAAAAATACTAAAATGGATAAAGTATTACATTGTACATCAACCATCAGGACAAGAGCTGATCAAGTCACTGTTTCTCATAGTGTCCATTTCACTTCAACAAGTTTCCCCTTTGGTGCTCAGTTAGTTGTCGCCAATCAGGGAGAACATATGATATTTGTCCCTTAGGGACTGGCTTAATTCATTCAGCATGATGTTTTCCAAATTCCTCCATCTTGTTGCAAATGACCGGGTTTCGTTGTTTTTGACTGCTGTATAGTATTTGATAGAGTACATGTCCCATAATTTTAAGCCACTATGGAAGTCAGTCTGGAGATTCCTCAGAAACCTGAATATAACCCTACCATTCAACCCAGCCATCCCACTCCTTGGAATTTACCCAAAGGAAATTAAATTGGCAAACAAACAAGCTGTCTGCACATTAATGTTTATTGCAGCTCAATTCACAATAGCTAAGACCTGGAACCAACCCAAATGTCCATCAACAGTAGACTGGATAAAGAAATTGATCTTTTAAAATCATTCTCCATGAGCTTTTTGAAGTATACTCATGTTAGGGAGGATAAAAGACAGAAACAGTAAAGTACATCAATTTCTGATGAATTTTGTTCCCTTTACGTTAAAACTAAACGAAGAGAAAATTAATTAACAGTTAAATAACATAAAAGAAGAAAGAGAATTGCTACAAATAAATAAATTAAAATTGATCTATACCACAAATAGTTTAAGCAGCACTAGTTTATTTCACTAGTTTCTTGGTGAGTAGGAGTCTCTGGGTCTCTGTAATAAAGCCCAGAGGCATTGTGGTGCAATGGGTTAAGCTCTTGCTTAGGGTGCCAATGCCCCATATTGGAGTGCTAGTTCTAATCCCAAGCTCCTCCACTTCCAGTCCAGCTTCCTGGTAATATGCCTGGGAAAGCAACAGATAATGGTCCAAGTGTTTGAATCCCTGCCACTCACATGAAAGACACAGATTGAGTTCCAGGCTCCTTCATGCTGGCAAAGCCCTGGTTGTTGTGAGTATTGGGAAATGAACCAGCAGATGGAAGATTCTCTCTTCCTCTCTCTGCCTCTGCTCGAGCGCTCTCTCTCTCTCTCTCTCTCTCAAAGTAATTGATTTCTTCAAAAGTTCTGAGAATAGTTTAGGCAAAAATTACTCCAAAAAGGACATGTCCTTTCAATCAGCAGACTGCTTTCTAAAGTAGGCCTTGAAAACAAATGTAACCTATGCACTAAAAGTAGTTTTTGAATTTAGGTGCCAATTGCTGTGTTGGAAATGAAATTCAAAAGTCTGATTTGCCATTACATTTTTTAAAGAACGATGAGCTTCTCAAGTGCAAGCAGCCCATCTGCAGAGGCCGACCATTCCTGATGACAGAGCTGTTTGTCACTTGCTTCATAAAAGAAACAACCTAGGGAGTATGGATTTATTCCTGTTGAACCTGAAGAGAACATCCCCAGGAACTGTCCTTTCCTCTCTCTTGCCTGGATAAAGAAGGACTGCTTCAGTCTTCTCTGAGATACAGAGACCATGGAAACAATGCTATTCTCATACTTCTGCTATCAGCATACACCTAACCTTACCTGGGGTCTGTGTATGTGTAATTTGTAACTTGCCTGTCTTGAGTTTTTGCTTGGTTAAAAAAATTAGTCTCCCCTAAAGAACTATGAAATAACTCTAAGTTTCCCATCAGAAAGGTTGAGGGAAGAGGGGTTTAATTTGTACCTCTAGGAAATGTTATTTTTTTAAAAAATTATATTTATTTATTATTTGAAAGGTAGAGTTACAGAGGAAGAGAGAGAGAGAAAGGCAGACACAGAGAGAAATTTTCCATCTTCTTGTTCACTCCCCAAATGGCTGCAATGGCCCAGAGCTGGGCTAATTCAAAGCCAGGAGTCAGGAGCTTCTTCCAGGTCTCCCACTTGGGTGCAGGGGCCCAAGCACTTGGGCCATCTTCCACTACTTTCCCTGGCACATTAGCATGGAGCTAGATCTGAAGTGCAAGGCCGGCGCCGTGGCTCAATAGGCTAATCCTCCACCTTGCGGCGCCGGCACACCGGGTTCTAGTCCCGGTCGGGGCGCCGGATTCTGTCCCGGTTGCCCCTCTTCCAGGCCAGCTCTCTGCTATGGCCAGGGAGTGCAGTGGAGGATGGCCCAGGTGCTTGGGCCCTGCACCCCATGGGAGACCAGGAAAAGCACCTGGATCCTGGCTCCTGCCATCGGATCAGTGCGGTGCGCCGGCTGCAGCGGCGGCCATTGGAGGGTGAACCAACGGCAAAAGGAAGACCTTTCTCTCTCTCTCTCTCTCTCTCTCTCTCTCACTGTCCACTCTGCCTGTCAAAAAAAATAAAAAAAAAAAAGAAGTGCAGCAGCTTGGGCTTGAACTGGCACCCATATGGGATGCTGGTGCCAGAGGTGGTAGCTTTACCCCTATGCCACAGTGCCAGCCCCCTCTAGGAAATCCAAGCCAAGATCTCTTAAATAAAAATGCTCCTAGGTTGATAACATCCCAGTATCTTGTTAAACACACAAACCTCTTCTGGAATTTGGGGTTCTGTCTTCCAAGGTCTATCAATAGTCATAAAATTATGGCCAGCCAAATATAAGAATAAGAAGTTATTAAAAATCAGCAAAAGGATGTGAGTAAAATAAGTAGACCCCAAGAAAAATATAAATGTCAACATCAAAAACTCACTAAATTCTTTAAATAGCAAATGAGAATCAGCTGAAGAAAAAAAAAATTGATGAACTAAGTACTAGGTATAGGGCTGGCGCCGTGGCTCAATAGGCTAATCCTCCTCCTTGCGGCACCGGCACACTGGGTTCTAGTCCCGGTTGGGGCGCCGGATTCTGTCCCGGTTGCCCCTCTTCCAGGCCAGCTCTCTGCTATGGCCCAGGAGTGCAGGGGAGGATGGCCCAAGTCCTTGGGCCCTGCACCCTCATGGGAGACCAGGAAAAGCACCTGGCTCTTGGCTTCGGATCAGCGCGGTGCGCCGGCCGCAGCGCACCAGCCGCGGCGGCCATTGGAGGGTGAACCAACGGCAAAGGAAGACCTTTCTCTCTGTCTCTCTCTCTCTCTCTCTCACTGTCCACTCTGCCTGTCAAAAAAAAAAAAGTACTAGGTATAAATAAATTGTACTTGCTTCACAGAGAGACCAAGAGTTGGAAATGATAGGTTAAGAAATATGAAGGGTAGAGGCCAGCATTGTAGTGTAGTGGCTAAAACCACTACCTGCAATGCTGGCATCCCATATGGGTGTGTGTTCCTGTCCTGGCTGCTCTACTTCCAATCCAGCACCCTGGTAATGGCCTAGTAAAAGCCACAGAGGATGGCTCACCACGTGGAAGACCAGAAGCTCCTGGCTCCTGATTTTGGCCCAGCCTAGCCCTGGCTGTAGCGACCATCTGGGGAATGAAGCAATGAATGGAAGATCTCTATATCTCTGACTCTCCTGTGTAACTAGAATTTTCAAATAAACATATCTTTACGATTTATGAACGTTAAAATAAAACAAGTGCAGAAAGTTCCCAATTAGAGTCCAGAAACATGGGACTATGTTGTTTATTGCCATGTAACAAATCACCCCAAAAATTTAGCTGGTTAAAACAACAAGCATCATTGTTTCTCCTGGTCTCCGGGTATCAGGAATCTGGAATCAGCTTAGGGAGTGTTTCTGGGGCAGGGTCTCTCAGGAGGTTGTCATGCTGTCAAAAAACACTGCAGCCAACTACCTCTCTGTAACTCTTTAAAAAAAATAAGTCTCAAAAAAAGA
This sequence comes from Oryctolagus cuniculus, assembly GCF_964237555.1. Lineage (NCBI taxonomy): Eukaryota > Metazoa > Chordata > Mammalia > Lagomorpha > Leporidae > Oryctolagus > Oryctolagus cuniculus. The sequence continues at coordinate 185,276,387 of NC_091432.1, read as the reverse complement.
GATAGTTGAGACATTATGAATTCTTACCTACATTACCATCCTATCCTATGAAGTTTATATTCTAGTGGTAGAAGCAGACAATGAATGAAGAAACATGAATATGTAAATACTGTACAGCTTTATGAAAAAAAATCACAGCAGGACTAGAGAGTGTGGCAGGTAATGCTATGATGAAATGACCAGGTAATTTCTGTCCAAGGAGGTGACATTTCAACAGAGACCTGAAGATATGAAGGAATGAGCTACAGGAACATCTCAGAGAAAGGTGTTACAGATACAAGTAAGGGAAGTGAAAAATCTGAAGACAGAAAGATTAGGGATGTGCTTGATTTAAAAAAAAAAAAAAGACTTACTCTTAAGCTTTGAGCAATATTTTGTAACTTTGAAATGCACAGCCATATGGGTCTTAACCTGGCATCTATTAGGTCAATACCAGTTGGATTAATCTGGAAATGAAGACCAAGTTTCCAGAAAGTTAAGGGGACTGGTGTTGTGGCATCGAAGGTAAAGCTGCTGCCTGCAGTTCTGGCATACCATAGGGGTGCTGGTTCGAGTTCCAGCTGCTCCATTTCTGATCCAGCTCCTTGCTAATGCACCTAGGTAAGCAGCAGAATACAGCCCAAATGCTTGGGCCACTACACCCACATGGGAGACCCGGAGTAAGCTCCTGGCTCTGGGCTTCAGATCGGCACAGCTCTGGCTGTGGGCAGCCATTTGGGAAGTGAACCAGTGAATGGAAGATTCTCTCTCTCTCTCTCTCTCTCTGCTTCTCTGTAACTCTGCCTTTCAAAAAAAAATAAATCTTAAAAAAAAAGAAACTTAAGAAATACACACCAAGAACTAGAAGAGATCTTAAAATCTGAGTTCAGCCACTCAAGCAGGATCTCTGAAGCTTGGAGGAACTATGCTTTTCTTGCATCCTGCAATACAAATTTAATTTCTTAAAGAACAAACAAGGATATCACAGAACAGAAATTGAGGTTTATTTTTTGTGGTCTAAAATACTCTAGTAAGCCATAAATCAACTGGTTATTTCTCTATTTAATGATTTACCACTTTATCAAAGACATCTCCATGTTAGCTTTTTATGAGTCTTATCATCTAAAACCAGCCTCAAAAATTAGAGGCTAATAAATGATTAGCTCTAGATGTGCAGCAGCTGATGAGAGGTAATAAAGGAGTCCTCTCCCCTCATCATTCACCTGGGTGATTAGTCTGTGTCTACCAGCACATGGTTGCAGAGATTTGGAAATCATTCTGTGAATGTGCCCAATCGAGGCAGCTAGAGTGACAGTCTCTAGAAAATAAGTTTGGAGAACCTCAGTAGTCTGACTTGCCTGCTTCCTCCAATCTCTAATAACATTTTAGAGATCTTAAAATTCTGTCTTGCTCTGTCATCTGTCTGTAGACTGAAGAAGACATTGATATTTTGAGTTTATTAATAATTTTGAAAAGTATAAACCTAAAAATTTTATCAATAGTAATTTTACACATTCCAGGGGTACAGCGGGACATTTCAATGAATGTATACAATGTGTACTGATCAAGTCAGTATAATCAACATTTCCTCCTCTCCGATTATTTTATTATCAGTGCTTTGGAGCTCCTCTCTTTTATTTGTTCATAAAACACATAATAAGTTATTGCATTCTATAGTTAACACACCGTAATGTTTAAAACTAGGAACTTAGTCCTTTTATCTAACTCTGGTTTGGTACCCATTATCCAAACTCTCTCTATCCCCTTATATCTCTCCAAACCTTGAGTAATTACTATTCTTTGTTCAGATTGACTTTGTTTAGCTTCCACAAATGAGGGAGAATATGCAGTATTGGTCTTTTTTTTCTTTAACTTTTATTTAATGAATATAAATTTCCAAAGTACAGCTTATGGATTACAATGGCTTCCCCCCATAACTTCCCTCCCACCCGCAACCCTCCCCTTTCCCACTCCCTCCCCCCTTCCATTCACATCAAGATTCATTTTCAATTCTCTCTATATACAGAAGATCAGTTTAGCATACATTAAGTAAAGATTTCAACAGTTTGCACCCACATAGAAACACAAAGTGAAAAATACTGTTTGAGTGTCGCTCCCCCTCTTCGTGGAGGAACGACACTAAGTCCTGCCTAGGCTTCATATCCGAGTCACGGCACCATTATGTCGCTCCCCCTCTTTGTGGAGGAACGACACAGGACCCTGCGCTGTTCTTTCGTCTGCTCGGCCCTCCCCGGGTTTGCTGCTGGTTCTTCCCGGGTTGGCTACTATCCCTTCCACCTCCGTGGAAGGGCAGTTCCCCCTGGCCACATTCCCCACTTCCGCAGGGGAGCGGCACACCGCCGGCCGGCTCTTCTCGGGGGCTGCACAGGTGTTCCCCTTAGGTGTTCCCCTTAGATGTTCCCGGTGCATGCCGTCTCTCTCCTCCTTTATAGTCCTCCTCCGCCAATCCCAACTCGGCTGCCCACACGCCGAGTACACTGCTCTCCTCCAATCAGGAGTAGGTCCTACAGTTTATTGGTTGAACTGGAGGCAGCTGTGTAGAAACTGTTTTCTTCTCTCCCAGCGCCATATTGTAGGAGAGCAGATGCATAGAATAAGTCTTAATTCCAGTAACTTAGTCTAGTCCGGTTGCTCCCCACAGATCCCCCTTTCTTTTTATTTTTTGGCGTTGATACGCGCCTGTCTTCGGTGTCCCGCGGCACACACTCTGCTCTACTTGCTAGAGTTGCCACAGGTTCTTACAAGTCCTATCAATCAGGCAAACCGAATCCGGGTCCTTTCTTCGCCATGTTGTGAGGAGGTTTTTAGGCGCTGATGCGTGCCTGTGTTCGGTGACCTGCGGCTCATACTCTGGTCGAGCCGCCCGCTGGTGCTTACCGCCTTAATCAGGCAGACCGAATCCAAGCTTTCTCATTGCCATGTTGTGGGGTGACTTATTGGTGTTGATTCGTGCCTATCTTCAGTGACCTGCAGCTCACACTCTGGTCGAGCTGCCTGCTGGTGCTTATCGCCCTAATCAGGCAGACCGAATCCAAGCCTTCTAATTGCAGTATTGTGGGGAGGCCTTTCTATTTCTCTATTTCTCTATCTCCGGGCATTCCTATTTCTCCCATTTTACTTCTGTCTGCCAACATTCCTATTTCTCTCATTTTACTTCTAAACTTCTGTTTCTCTTATCCCTGCAGCTTCCCGGCGCCCGCCCCGAGAGGCTGCTTCTCGGCGGCTTCCCGGCTGAGCCGCTTCAGCCCGCGCCTCTCTCATCTGCGCGGCTCGGCTTTGCGTGCACACTCCGCGGTCTCGCACTAGCCCTTTCGCGTCTGAACCACGGCCTCGCGCCAGCCCCGCGTTCCCTATCTATTCACGCCCCGTGCTCTCTCTGCACGTGGCGGCTTCCGCGAGTCACACAGCGTAGCTTGCGTCTCCACTATTAGCATTCAATCCAAGTTCCCCGGGCTAGCCTGGCAAATTCAACCCAGCTCACGTCTCCGCCCCACGATTTGGCTTCCCGTCCTTTGCTCCCCGGGCTAATCAGACAGATCCCAATCCGGCTTACGTTTCCGCTTCTGGTTTCAACTTTTCGCCCCCTATTCCCGGGCTAACTTGAGAATCCCAAAGTGGCTTTCGTTTCTGCCTCGGCCTGCCCCCCGCGGCTTCAATTTCCCTAACATTTTTCTCTACCCGGTATGTTTCCCCAAGCTTTCCTCCAACAATACTCCTCCCTCATTTCTCCTGGCCTCTCCCACAGTCCACATCCGAGTCTGTTTGTTCTAGCTTTCACTTTTGCTTTCGACCTTAGAGATTTCTCCCAGCTTCCCCCCGTAGTCCGTATCCGAGTCTATGCCTAGGCTTTCAATAGCTTCTTCCGGCACCTTTTTCGTCCGGCTTTTCCCTAGGCTGTTTGCTAGTCTCTCTCTCCGATATTTTCCCTAGGCTGTTTGCTAGTCTCTCTCTCCGATATTTTCCCAGTTCTTCCCGTTTCTTCCCTCCTAAGTTTGCTATCCGTCCTAGGTTTCCTATCCGAGTCACGGCACCATTATGTCACTCCCCCTCTTCATGGAGGAACGACACTAAGTCCTGCCTAGGCTTCATATCCGAGTCACGGCACCATTATGTCGCTCCCCCTCTTTGTGGAGGAACGACACAGGACCCTGCGCTGTTCTTTCGTCTGCTCGGCCCTCCCCGGGTTTGCTGCTGGTTCTTCCCGGGTTGGCTACTATCCCTTCCACCTCCGTGGAAGGGCAGTTCCCCCTGGCCACATTCCCCACTTCCGCAGGGGAGCGGCACACCGCCGGCCGGCTCTCTCGGGGGCTGCACAGGTGTTCCCCTTAGGTGTTCCCCTTAGATGTTCCCGGTGCATGCCGTCTCTCTCCTCCTTTATAGTCCTCCTCCGCCAATCCCAACTCGGCTGCCCACACGCCGAGTACGCTGCTCTCCTCCAATCAGGAGTAGGTCCTACAGTTTATTGGTTGAACTGGAGGCAGCTGTGTAGAAACTGTTTTCTTCTCTCCCAGCGCCATATTGTAGGAGAGCAGATGCATAGAATAAGTCTTAATTCCAGTAACTTAGTCTAGTCCGGTTGCTCCCCACATTTGAGTACTAGTTATAGCATTAAATCTCAATGTACAGCACATTAAGGACAGAGATCCTATATAAGGAGTAAGTGCACAGTGACTCCTGTTGTTGACTTAACAAATTGACACTCTTGTTTATGGCATCAGTAATAACCCTAAGCTCTTCTCATGAGTTGCCAAGGCTATGGAAGCCTTTTTTTTTTCTTTTTTTTAACTTTTATTTAATGAATATAAATTTCCAAAGTACAACTTATGGATTACAATGGCTTCCCCCCCATAACTTCCCTCCCACACACAACCCTCCCCTTTCCCGCTCCCTCTCCCCTTCCATTCACATCAAGATTCATTTTCGATTCTCTTTATATACAGAAGATCAGTTTAGCACACATTAAGTAAAGATTTCAACAGTTTGCACCGACATAGAACACAAAGTGAAAAATACTGTTTGAGTACTAGTTATAGCATTAAATCTCAATGTACAGCACACTAAGGACAGAGATCCTACATGAGGAGTAAGTGCACAGTAACTCCTGTTGTTGACTTAACAAATTGACACTCTTGTTTATGGCATCAGTAATCACCCTAGGCTCTTTGTCATGAGCTGCCAAGGCTATGGAAGCCCCCTGAGTTAACCGACTCTGATGATATTTAGACAAGGCCATGGTCAAAGTGGAAGTTCTCTCCTCCCTTCAGAGAAAGGTACCTCCTTCTTTGATGACCTGTTCTTTCCACTGGGATCTCACTCACGGAGATCTTTCATTTAGTGTGTGTTTTTGTTTGTTTTTTTTTGTTTTTTTTTTTTGTTTTTTTTTGCCAGAGTGTCTTGGCTTTCCATGCCTGAAATACTCTCAAGGGCTTTTCAGCCGGATCTGCATGCCTTAAACTGCATGCCTTAAGGGCTGATTCTGAGGCCAGAGTGCTGTTTAGGACATCTGCCATTCTATGGGTCTGCTGTGTATCTCACTTCCCATGTTGGATCATTCTCTCCCTTTTTTATTCTATCAGCTAGTATTTGCAGACACTACTCTTGTTTATGTGATTCCTTTGGTTCTTAGTCCTATCATTATGATCAATTGTGAACAGAAATTGATCACTGGGACTAGTGAGATGGCATTGGTACATGACACCTTGATGGGATTGAATTGGAATCCCCTGGCACATTTCTAACTCTACCATTTGGGGCAAGTCAATTTGGGATTGAGCATGTCCCGAATTGCACATCTCTTCCCTCTCTTATTCCCACTCTTATATTTAACAGCGATTACTTTTCAGTTAAGTTTCAGCACTTAAGAATAATTGTGTATTGATTACAGTATTCAACCAAAAGTATTAAGTAGAACAAATAAAAAATAAATAAAAATAAATAGATAAAAAAATCAGCTCTTGTCCTGATGGTTGATGTACAATGTAATACTTTATCCATTTTAGTATTTTTTTTGTTCTAGTACCATTGGTTGAACTCTGTAATTAACACACAATTATTCTTAGGTGTTTAAATTTTAACTGAAAAGTGATCCCTGTTAGGAATTTGGAAAACATTAAGCTGAGTGAAATAAGCCAATCCCAAAGGGACAAATACTACATGTTCTCCCTGATAGGTGACAACTGAGCACCAAAAAGGAAACCTGTTAAAGTGAAATGAACACTATGAGAAACGGTGACTTGATCAGCCCTCACCCTGACTGTTGATGAACAACTTAATATGTTATGCCTCTTAGTATTTTTTTTATTTGTTCTACTTAATACTTTTGGCAGTATTGGTCTTTAAGTGTCTAGCTTATTTCACTTAGCATAATGTCCTCCCAATACATCTACTTTGCAGCAAATGGCAACATTTCATTTTTCATAGCTGAATAATATGTTACCGGGTATATGTAATACGTTTTCTTTATGCATTCATTTGATGATAGACACCCTGGTTGATTCTCATGGCTATCATGAGTATTGCTGCAATAAATATAACAGTACACAAATATCTCTTCGATTTTATATACTTTGTAAGTATCCTCTCTAGCCCAAACTAGAAACATAGGTATGTACTGCATTGGAAAACAAATGGATGATAGGTAATTTGGATGTAGGTTGTAAGTAGACAGATGACTGAATGAAGAGAGAGAGAGAGAGAGAGAGGAAGGATGTTGAACTCTCTAGCATGAAGACTAGAACCTAGGACTGTGTCCTCAAATTTGTAGGCTTAGCAATTTGATATGCTCAATTTCGTATAATTGATCAGCCTCCTAGAAGCTCAGTCTAATAGCCTTGTACAAGAATACTCATAAAATGTTTATATTCACAGCCATTTTAAAATTTCAGTAGAACAAATCTCTCTGACCAAAATCTGAGGCTAATCATGTTCCTTCTCATAGACAGATGTATTCAGGAGAATAGTTGAGTTGGTGAAGGAGAATTTGGACCAGAGGAGTTGGTACTGTGTTAGCAGCAGTCACTATTAATATTACAGAAGGAACAGAAAACAGAACTGCTAAAATAAGAGAGCTGACAACCAAGACAGAAGTACACAAGTGGCATGCTAATACGAGTCACTGCATTCACCATTCAGTCCAGAGATCTAAAAGTCAGCACTGTTGGTAGACTTCCAGAGGGCCAATCAGAAAGAGAATGCCTCTTATTTACCTAATACACGATAGGTGGGTATATATACACTGGTTATTAGTGTTCTCCGCCAAATATTCATGGAAACACACTGACATATCTCCAATAAGTAAACCTCATAGTAACTTTTTTGGGGACATGTGTGTGAGGTAGAAGAAATGATTGTTTGGTTTACCCACTGAGTTACTGAGGTGGTTTCTTACTGAAACATAGCCTATACTTCCCGTTGTGGTACACAACCCAGAATTAAAAATTACTTTCAGTAAATTAAGGTTCAACATTCCTGTAGTCAGGATACACTGACAACCTAATTAGTACTTAGCAATTGACTTGGTGCTTATGTAATCAAAAACAAAGGGAACTGGAGAATGTTGTAACATGCTTGGAAAAGCATGATGAATATTGCTACATTATAACGGCGTAGAACCCTCTGATTATTACATTAGACCAGCCTGTGAAGTTCCATAGTTCAATCATTCATTCACTGAATAACTACAGAGTGCTCATGACATACACTATGCTGGATCCTTGAGATACAACCATGAGAAAATTGGGATAGTCCCAGGCCTTGCAAAGTGTTACTGTCTTAATCTCTTCACTTCTATGCGTCTAGACTACAAGATAATCATGTGCTTTCCACAAATACTCACTCTTTTATCACAACTTGTTAGACTGCCTCTTTCCTTAATATGTTCTTGTACAAACATATGTTTTTGATCAGCACTTCACAAACTCTTGGGTTTTTGTTCTAATCCATCACAGCATGAAACTTTTGTAAAACACAATAAAAATGTTACTAAGAAAATACTTCATGCATGTGTGATTGGATATCAAAGAAATGTCAATAAGCCTTAAATATTTCTGAATCATTATCTGCAATTTCTGTATCCTTCTCTTTCCAAATGGGCAAAGAATAACCACTTTGGGATGACTGCTCAGGACCAATGTGTAGGTCTTAAACAAACTATGTTTCAGATTTTTATTTATGAATTAATCTGCTGTTTAATCGCCAAAGTTATGAAGTTTTATATGGCAGGTAACCTTTTAGGACAGACCCTTGTTGCTCATTTTGTAGTATTACGTATTATTTTTAAATCAAACAACTTTCACACAAAGGCATTTTAATGTCTACTCCATGTAAAAGGAAAACCAATTTCACTTGCCAGAAATAAAACATAACTGTAAAAGAAATGCTATGAATAAAATAGTTACTCAGTTTCAGGAGATGTTCTGCTCTGAGAAAAACAGAAATTTCACTAACACCATATTGAAGTTTCTTCTTGGCACAATAACAAAATTGAGAGGAATTTTAAAAGAGCATTTCTCCTTATGCACGTCAATGATATTTAATATGCAGTTCATGTTCTATATAAAATGACTTTAAGATACAAACAGTAGTCTGTATCTTAAAGAACAGGTACTTTTGTAACACTCTCAACATGTAATTGTCATCTGGGATGGTCTGTCTACAGTCTCCAATCAGTTAGTCATGGTCAAACAGATAACTGTGATTGAATGTGGGTGTCTATGCCATTGCCTCCTTTCCTTATCTGTTTTGTGGGTCGCTGCTGCTATAGCCCATGTTCACTCGAGTTTCTGAAAGCAGTATTTTCTAAATGGTCTGATTCTTTTATGAAGTCCTAGTGCAGCGTCTGCCATATGGTAAATATCCAACTAACTTGTATTTTCTTCCTTTTTCCCTTAATAATCAGTTTCTTTTTCTGACAGGCAAAAATGTGTTTTAATTACTGGAATTCTCACTTGGACTCTCTTGATTGCCATCCATTTATTTTTTTTTACTCTTGTAATGGTTGAATTACAATCCACAATTATAATATGAGTGATATCATCCAATAGGTCTCAGAGTTGTGGCTTGACCTCTGTATTTTCACATATCCACAGCTCCATCAAAGTTAGAGCAGTGTTTTAAAATTAGGGAATAGAGACTCCAAAAATAAAAAGAAGATTCATTCAGCCAGTTGTTTATTCCCTGTGAATTACTTCAACTAACCACCAGATCAGAGCTTCTGTATACCCTGGGTTAAGCTAGGGATATGCATAGGCTGAAGAATTAAATTCATGGGACAATTCCAGAGATATGAATATGAGAAGAATCTTTATAAAAATGGAAAGATCCTGCTGCAGATGTTTTTTTACCTCATGCTAAACTTTTATCAAAGGATTTTTTTTCCCAACTAGCTGTTTCAAATAAATTTAACTATACGGCGTCTCCTCTCTCTCTCTCTCTCTTCAGGATATACAAACCACAGAATTCCGATGACTCACCCCAAAATAGCTTATGAATATGCCAGGGGCGGAAGGGCATGCTGTTTGGTTCTTTAAAACTTCCTGCCAAACTGAAGAAATTGAGAAACTGCACATACACGATATTTGGGGACTAACTGTGAGCAATAATGAGAACTTAATCCCCTGTAGTCTTCAAGGTTAGCAACAGCTTGCCTAACATGTCCGGTTACATCCTGTTTGCTACACATGTGACATCTCAAAAAATAATAATATAATATTAATAGCACAATGTTTCATTGTTACAACTGCTATTATCTGTGTCAATGGTTCCCAAACATTTGCAGCCATTTGTAGACTAGATCACTTCTTGGAAGAACTATAAATGAAAGCCTTATGAAGCAAACATAATTCCATTAGGACTTAAAATAAAAAGCCAGGATTCAATGTGTGGAAGTTTAAATAGCATAAGCCCTTGAAAAGGAAAGCCAGTAAAGTCTGTTCACTAAAATCTTAGGTTTGACTCTCAGTCCTTACACCAACTATGTCACCTTTAATTACCTAATCTCTCTAAATCTTAATTTTCCTATAAGTAAAGTGAGAATGATAATAATAGTACCTATATGTGAGGTTGTTGTGAGCATTAAATAGACATGCATGCAAACCAGAGACATTGCTCAGTAAACACACTATCCAGTGAATTCTCTTTCATGATGACTCTGAACACCAAAACCATTAGTGATCTAAGAAAGGTCATATAGTCATTGGTACAGAGCCAAGACAGGACATTATAATGCTGTGCTGTTAAAAACACAGGCTCTGCAGCCAGTCAACCCACATTTAAATCCCAGTTTTCCTAATTTGCTAGCTGTATGATTTGGGACAAGTCACTTACCTTTTCTATGTCTCATTTTTCTGATCTATGAACAACAGCCTTGTCCCACAGGGCTGTTGTGACAACTTCAAAAGGTCAAACATGTAGCAAGTGCCTGACACATAATAATTAATCAATATATGCTAGTGCACTAAAATCAGGAAGTTCTGGTTCTTCCAAAAACAAATTTTACAGTAAAACAAATGTCAATTACATCAAAGATTTCAAAATTGTATGCACAAAAGAAGCCTTAATGAAAAATAAACAACTTGAAAATGTATTTGATGTGGTTTACATGGCGATCAGAATGTGCATATATGTCTTCAAACAGCCTCAACTGCTGAATGTTGCTTTTGGAGTTTGAAAAGAATGCAATATCCAGCTGCCCTTGACATTTATGAAGGAAGCACACTGCATGGGGAAGGGCAACAGATCCCCCTCTCCAACTGAGTTCTGCCCCTTGATCAGCTATAGTGAAGTTACTGCAACTCTGACTCACCATCTTCAAAACACCAGCCACAAACCATGCTTGTCTTATTATAAAAACCTCTCAGAAACAAGTATGTGGCATGCCTCATAACAAGCAAGTTACTCCATTCAAGATAAAGACATTATTATGCTTTCACTAATTTATTCAAACCTATTCTGAAACAGTTCAGTTGGAAAACCATTTTCCTTTATCTATCACATGGTCAAAGGACAAACAGATTCTCATTTTAAGAAACAGTGGAGAAGAGAAACAGGAATAAAAACCCTCATGTCCCAGAGAAAGAAGTTAAAACTTGCCAATCTTGATGTGACAAAAAGGCATGTGGGATGATATATGTTTATATCTCTCTAATTCTTGACCAGAATTAGCACAGTGCTCCACACATAGTGAGTGCTTAAGACATATTTGTTAAAAGCAAAGATAGAACAAAAATTTAATATTTTAGGATTTATTGTATCTGATCTTGAATGGACACCACTGTATCCCTATTTCCATCCAATTAGGACAGAATTAGGCCTATAACTGTCAGTACCTTCAGTAAAAAGTTAAAGCAGAGACAATGGCATAAAGGTCTCCCAACCCGTGGATTTTTTTCTAGTAGACCAAACTTGACCTTTGCATCGTTTTGAAATTCTGCACATGACTGTAATCCCAAAATGAAACAAAGGGGCTAAAGGACCTTAAAATCTATTATGCCCTGCCTCAATCGACATCATTTCTAAAATGAAAAGGGGAGTATCTGCATGGTCTTTGTGTTCCATTTATAATCTGAAGCACTGCAAGATGCAAACGGAAAACAAAGGAAAAATTTTGTGATTTGGGAGCTGGATGGGGGTCTGGACTGATTATGGCCCCTCACAATCTCAAAGGCTTTCCAGTGGAGAACTTGCTGAACAGAACTTGCTGCTCAAGGACTTTAGGCAGCACAATTCAAATTACTCCCTCCTGATGGCAGGGAGGAATCAAATGAAATCTATCCCCCAGCATTTCATGTGTTTGCAGGCATCCACTCAAAGTACCTCAGAGCCTCACCAGGCCCTGACTCATTACTGAAGGAAGAGTTTCATAAATAATCATATTGGTCTTACACAGCTTGCCATTCCCAGCCAAGTATTCAAAACCTTTCCAGGATGGCAGGTGTTGTGGTAGAGCCGACTAAGCCACTACTAGGGACATCCACATGCCATATCAAAGTGCAGGTTGCCAGTTTGAGTCTCAGCTACCCCACTTCCAATCCAGCTTCCTGCCAATATATCTGAGATGGAAAGAACGTGATGGCTCAAATACTTCAGCCCCTGCCACACACTTGGGAGACCTGGATGAAATTTCAAGCCCCTGGCTTTAGCCTGGACCAGTCCCAGCCATTTCCGCGCTTTTAGGGAATGAACCAGCAAATGGAAGGTACCCTCTCCTCCCAACTCCCACTTTAAGTAAAACAAAATAAATACATATTTTCTAAATTAGGGTTTAAAAAAGAGGTATATGCTTTTATTATCTTAAAACTTTCAGAACGTATTCTCTAACTTATTTCCCCAAAAACCTCCCCAGTACCTGAAATGTGCCTAGGATCATAGCCACCCTAAGTTCCTGCATTCTCTTGCCACCTTGAGTGTGTTCCTGTCCCTCTGAGGGCTCTCCATCCATATTACAGTCCATCTCTGGATCAAATTTAATGCAGATGCGGAAACACTTTTTTTAAGGCAGCATTAGATACAGAGAGAGAGAGAGAAAGAGAGAGATCAATTGATCAATTTTCCATCCACTGGTTCATTCTCCAAACGGCTACAACAGCTGGAGCTGCACCAATCTGAAGCCAGGAGCCAGGAGCCAGGAGCTTCCTCTGGGTCTTCCACACGGGTGCAGGGGCCCAAGCACTTGGGCCATCCTCTGCTGCTTTCCCAGGCACACTAGCAGGGAGCTGGATCGAAAATGGAGCAGTCCTTAATGTGCTGTACATCATGATTTAATGCTATAACTAGTACTCTAACAGTATTTTTCACTTTGTGTTTCTGTGTGGGTGCAAACCATTGAAAGCTTTACTTAATATATGCTAAACTGATCTTCTGTATATAAAGATAATTGAAAATGAATCTTGATGTGAATGGAAGGGGAGAAGGAGCGGGAGAGGGGAGGGTTGCGGGTGGGAGGGAAGTTATGTGGGGGGGGAGCCATTGTAATCCAAAAGTTATACTTTGGAAATTTATATTCATTAAATAAAAGTTTAAAAAAAGAAAGAAAATGGAGCAGCCGAGACTTGAACTGCCACCCATATGGGAGGCCGGTGCCACAGGTGCTGGCTCTAGGAAAGTTCTTAGTGGGCACTCGATGAACATTTATTCAGCTCAGTTCAGTCACACTAAGAAATACCAGGCAGGAAATATCACCAAATGCATCTGAAAATCATTGTCTAGGGTCAGGATGACTGGGATAGGGTCAGGATGACTGGGAGTTGTTTCCATAAAACAGTTTTCTCAATGCACCACATTGAGCCTCAGTTCAGATACTTTGCCTTACTCAAGCTGTAAAATAGTCAATGTATCTGTCACTGCAGCTGAAGGCCTCAGTGCATAAAATGTCAGTCAGTAACAAAATCATCCCATGGTTATAGCTGTTTCACAGATCTCAGAGAGCCTCAAAGCCCTCATGAAACTCATGTGTAGAAGAGTACAGAACTAGTTCTTGTTTCTTGATGTGCTTGAATACCATATCTTCCCATCTGCTACAGCACAGTCCACATCTTAGAAGGTTGTGTACACTGTCTGCAAAGTTTTAGGAATAAAGATAAATGTTTTGGAGTTTTTTTTGTTAGAAATAAAGAATGAATATATTATTGTAGTAAACAAAGAAAGTAAATGAAAAGAGGTGGAAAAAGCAAACCTTTGGTAGACCAATATTTATAAACTTTAGCACTTTAATATTATTTTGCACATATTAAAGCATTAAAGCTAATTATAGACCTTTGAACTTGGGACCGGTGTTGTTGTGCAGTGTGTTAAGCCACTGCTTGCGATGCCTTCATCCCATAGCATGCTGGTTCAAGCCCCCGTTGCTCAGTTTCTGACTCAACTTCTCACTAATGTGCCTGGGAAGACAACTGTTGATGACCCAAGTACTTGGTCCCCTGCCATCCATGTGGGAAACATTGATTGAGTTCCTGGCTCCTGGCTTTGGCTTGGCACATCCTGGCTGTTGCAGCCATTTGGAGAGTGAACCAGTAAATGGAAGATCACTCACTCTTCTTTCTCTCCCCCACCCTCATCTCTCTCTCTGTCACTATGCTTTCAAATAAATATTTTTAAATAGACCAATGAAACTCCATTCTACATGAAAAATACAAAAGTACTTAAATAAAATCTTACCCTTGAACTCAAAAGAATTAAGAAAATTTTTACACATTGTTTTAGAAAGTTGTGTAAGATAAAAGTTTTGAGTTTGTGCTATGAACAACCAATCTATCAAATACTGACATATTCAATACTTCAATAATTTGAGAAGCAATAGAGACCATAGTGGCAGAAGGCAAAAATACAAATCAATAAGTAAGTAAGTAAATAAATAAAAGTAATTTGGGGCATTGGCATTGTGACATAACAGCTTAAGCCGCTGATGGGCACTGGTTCAAGTCTTAGCCACTCTACTTCCAATCTGGCTCCCTGCTAATATGCCTGGGAAAGCAGTAAAAGATGGGTCAAGCGGTTGGCCACCTATACCATGTGGGAGACCCGGATGAAGCACCTGGCTCCTGGTTTCTGCCTGGCCCAGCTCCAGCTGTTACAGCTATTTGGGGAATGAACCAGTGGATGAAAGACCTCTCTCTGTCTCTCCCTCTCTGACTCTGTAACTCTACCTTTCAGATAAATAAAATAAATCTTTAAAAAGAAAAGTCAAAGAATTTTGAGAATAAAGTATATGAAACAGAAAAGTGAGCATCTCAGGGACAAAACTGGGAAAGGTGCTTCCTAGGTGCATGAGAAAGAGATAGAACCAAGGCAGCTGTTCTTCCTGGAGAAAAAATGACTCTTAATTGTAAACAATAATTAACATATACCAACAATTAATAGAAACTAATCCAGGCTGGGAGGAAAAAAGACAAAGAAGAGTGTTGAGGAAGAGTGAGTCTGGCAAGATCATTGGAGATAACTGTGGAAGGGGAGAGCAGCGCCAGCTGTCGGTCTTCCTCGCCTGCACAAGGGGCGCAGTTCTCCACACGCTGCTCCTGCACGTGTATCAGTCATAGAAGGTACGCTTGTACATGCTGACTTTCTTGCTTTCCCTTGCCAATTTTATCACCTCCCAGCATGGTGTTAGTTAGTAGCAGGTGCTTAGCAAACAGTTGTTGATTGGAAAAACAAATCACCCAATGATAAGAACTCTGACAATGATAGACATCCCAAGCAGTTTAAGTGGGAGTAACTTCACATATTTTTTAAAACCTTGAGCCAAGACTACAACAGTGCAAACAAGGAAATGCAGTAAGAATGGTCTCCCAACCTGGACAAAGCTAAACTCTTATCTATTCTCTGCACCTGTAACCGCTTGATTTATAAATAGTTTGCCCTTTTACTTTGCTTCATGGTCAGCTGCACAGCAGAAGACATGCCTAAGATCACGTTGCTGTTGTGACTAATCTCTACAAAGAGCAGTGCAGGAGATGAAAGGGAGCCACTTCCAAGGCTCTCAGAACAAGGAGCAAGGAGCCCATAGGCCCAATATGGAAAGTTGGAATTTAGGAACCTTGTGATGTGACTTGATTTAAAACAAAACAAAAATACTGAAAAGGATTCAGACAATATGGGACAGAGACAGCACAGCAAAAGAAAATAAGTGATCAGTTCCCAAGAATTTTTGCTCCTGACATCCTCTTATATAATAGATTTTTTTCTTTTCTTCTTTTTTTAAAGCAAGTTAAAAACACAACCGTCCACCAAGGGGAAAAAAAGAGATTCTTGATTCACTCAATGGTAGATCACACAGCTTAAAAAATAACATTATGAAGACTATGTGGTAGCATAAAATTCATTTATTTGCTGACCCAATGAATATTTATTGATCTATGACAGCTCTGCTATTGATACTTAAGTGCATGTGAGAGGATGAAAGACAAAAACCTCTCTGCCAGCACAGATTTTTGTTGCAGTATGATGTGCATGGCATAATGCAACATCAGGCATAGAACAAACACCAGAGAAACAGAATAGAAGGATCATGAGCTGTGGTGGCCTACTAGACAATTTTCAGCCCCAGTTTGCCATGAACTTGAGGTAAAACATTGAGCAGTTTAGCTGTTCTTGCTTATTCTCTTTTCCATGTTTTATATAAAGGAGACAGAGCTACTTCACAGGATTACTATAAAAATTAAGATTATACTAGACAGAGGCCAGCACCGCGGCTCACTAGGCTAATCCTCCACCTTGCGGCACCGGCACACCAGGTTCTAGTCCTGGTCGAGGCACCGGATTCTGTCCCAGTTGCCCGTCTTCCAGGCCAGCTCTCTGCTGTGGCCCAGGAGTGCAGTGGAGGATGGCCCAAGTCCTTGGGCCCTGCACCCCATGGGAGACCAGGAGAAGCATCTGGCTCCTGCCATCGGATCAGTGCGGTGCGCCAGCCGCAGCGCGCCAGCCGCGGCAGCCATTGGAGGGTGAACCAACGGCAAAGGAAGACTTTTCTCTCTGTCTCTCTCTCTCACTGTCCACTCTGCCTGTCAAAAAAAATTTTTAAAAAAAGATTATACTAGACAGAATGTCAGTCAGAACTAAAAGTGACAATATGGTGTTTAATCTCAAAGAAATTTTGCCAGTAGAGAATGTCACCAAAAAATAAATAAAAATAAAAACTTTATAAAGTATTTTTTATAAACTCATACATGGCTGAGTTGGTAGAAAACTTGGAAATAATTATAAGTCAGGAAATAATAACAATAAAAGTAATAACAATGACAACAACATATAACCAGAGAGCTAAGCAAGAGCTCCAACCAGCGGTTGCCTTTGTGGGCATCTACAGGTACACGGTGGACTTTGAACCATGAAGCCACTAAGGTGAGGGATAAAAACTCTAAAGCCGAGATTTCTAAAAGACCATACCTTCAAAGGGACATGGAGATATGTTTCTGTCTCATCCTTTTTGTTACCTGGGTAGAGAAAAAAAATTATGGAGAAAAATCGCCAACTATAATCTGTACTCACGTAGATTTTAGGAACTAGTCACAATAACTGTGTGGACATTTACAACAAATATCCATGTGGAAAATTAGTTAAAGCACTACTGGTTTGGTGGTAGTAGAAATAAAAACAAATGCTTTCTAGAGAAAAGTCACTTTAAACACAGGCCTCAAAGGATTTCCATGGGTAAGGTATGCAGGCACTTGTTGTTCACAACCAAAATGAACAGAACACACAATGAAACCAGCCAATATCAATGCAAGTCAGTAGAAAGAATACATTTTAAGAAAATAAAAATATTAAATAAATGTTATAGTATATATGAATATAAAAATAAACATGAATGTTATAATACATTTTAAAATAAATGTATTACAGTAAAGGAGATACAAAAGTTAGTAGGCAGACTTTTTAAATAAAATTTCTAGAAATGAAAAATGTAGTTACTAAAATTGTAAAAACATTGGAATGGTGGCATACTAACTCAGGAGAGCATGTTTATTATCATTGGCCCATATTACGTTAAGATATCATAAAATACAATAATTCCTTAAAGCAAAGGTTCTTATGTCCTTAACCCCTAAAACTCAAGGATTCTGTGAACTTGAATAGGAAAATTTTTGGATTTATTTTCACTAATTGTAATCTCTTGTAACCATGAGTTAAACCACAAACCAGATCAATGATAACAATAACTTGGACTTTTTCACCAACATAAATCTCAGATTTTCATATCATATAACATTGTTGCCAATAACACAAAATATTGCTTATATACTCATCAGAATCATATTACTCATTATTATGAACCAGTTACTTCCTTGTTATTTGGTGTGTTAATTTTAAAGAGCATACATATTAACATATCAATTTAAAAACTTTGAGAACTATATATTTCAATACAATTGGCTTCTTCTATAGTCTGTGTATTTCATTTTATACACTTAAAAATTATTGTTTGGGGACAGATGCAAGCCTAGTAGTTAAGATCTCCAAGTCCAGTATTGGCGTACCTCTGTTCAATACCCCTCTGGCTCCCTGAGGGGCAACTAATGGCTTCAGTAATTGAGTTCCTACCACCCATGAGGAAGATCTGAATTCAGTTCTCAGCTCCTGACTTCAGCTCAGCCCAGTTTCAGCATGTAAGAAGTGAACTGGAGTGGTTGGCACCGTGGTGCAGTAGGTTAATCCTC
The DNA here is from genome assembly GCF_964237555.1 of Oryctolagus cuniculus. Lineage (NCBI taxonomy): Eukaryota > Metazoa > Chordata > Mammalia > Lagomorpha > Leporidae > Oryctolagus > Oryctolagus cuniculus. Next base: position 185,258,241 of record NC_091432.1, on the reverse strand, counting down.
CACCTATGGCACTGGCATCCCATATGGGCGCTGGTTCTAGTCCCGGTTGCTCCACTTCCAATCCAGCTCTCTGCTATGGCCTGAGAAAGCAGTAGAAGATGGCCCATGTCCTTGGGCCCCTGAAGCCACGTGGGAGACCCAGAAGAAGCTCCGGGCTCCTGGCTTCGGACCAGCTCAGCTCCGACCGTTGCAGCCAATTGGGGAGTGAATCAAGGAAAGGAAGACCTCTCTCTGTCTCTTCCTCTCATTGTCTGTAACTCTACCTTTCAAATAAAATCTTAAAAAAAAAAAAAAAAAGTGACCTGGAGAGTGGGAGTGCACTCTCACTCTCTCATGCTGTCTCTCTCTCCTTCTAAATAAATAAACGAACATTTCAAGGCATCCTAGGCTTCATCTGACAGCCAAAGGCATTCATAGTACCAGAAATTTAAGCAAACTGTACAAAAATAAACTTGGAAAAGCATGTATATACATATATATAAACATCTCATTTTATCCCATAAATATATAGTTATTATTTGTTAATTATACATTTTTAGCTCAGAAAAAAAGTTATAACTATCTGAAAATTTCAAGAAAATTAATTTTGTTTTTATTTTTTCATTCTACATATAGCTCTCTAACAAATTAAATTAAGTATATTTCTGTTTGGGCTTTCATGTTTTATTTTAGAAGTTTGTCACAAACTCAATAGTAAAAGAGGAAAGAAGTAAAGACAGAAAGAAGTGGGAGAGATGTTTTGCAATTTATCAAACTATAAATTATTAACTCTGTATTATGAAAAGAGAAAATTATTTAGATATCTGTCCTTTCTTTTAATGATTTTTGAATCACCACTCGTCTAAGAACTTATACCAGAAACTAGGCTTATTTTTAACATTGTGAGGAGCTAAATTACTTACATGTACCACCTGAGCCTTTGACCAGAATGTAAAATAAAAATATGTTACATCTCACACAGAAACCTCGAATAAATGAGATGATGGAGCTAATTATCCTAATATGAGCATTAAAATATATGCATGCATTGAAATATTACATCGTACCCCATAAATATGTATAATTACTGTTTGTCAATAAATAAATTTTAAAAAATTAGTTACATCAAAAATTTTAAAAGGAGAGGGGAGAAGGAAGAAAGAGAAAGAGGAGGAAGGAGGGGGATAGAGCAAGAGAGAAAAGGATCATTATACTGTTATTACTTGTATGAGCTACAATGAATTTGTTCTTTTTGTATTAATAACACATTTACATGAAAATTGATGAGAATTATGTTGTAGAAATTATCATGCATTTGTTGTGACCCTGAAATCTAAGGTATTAATAAATTCCTTTAAAATAAAGTATAGCGTAACTTTCAGATGTTTCTACACAGGGTCTGAATTGGGGTATTCTATAATGTGTTTAACAAGGCTGTCCATAAAAAGGCTGTCCATAAATCCCATCCTAGATCTCTTTACAAAACATAGAAGTAAAATTAAAATATCTTCCCTTGGCACTGATATTTCACCCTCTTTTACTCCCTCTCTGCACCTTTTCCATGCCATCCTAGCTTGGGCCTTGGGTTTCAGTGTGTTTGTGTCTCAGATGACCCACCACGCCCCAACCAGAACTTCAAAAGAAGCTGTGAATAACAGGCCTTGTCTAGCTGGAAGATCATCCTGAGTCCCCTCCCTGTTTATTCTTGAAATGTTTGGGTCTCCTTTCATCTCCAGTTCTCACATTCTGGCACAATAAACCGGCTCTGACGTCTGTCCCTAACCCTGTGGATCCCAGGCTGCCCCTGCAATAGTGATGCAGTGGCGAGTCCTTGGCTCTGCTCACTGCAAATTTTGCAGCCTCTCCTGCTGCGGGTGAGAAATCTCCCTGTATAAGACCAGCCTTAAAAATCTCCAGAGGACAGGAATTTGGATACCCACTGCCCCCTTCCTGCAGCCTAGTCTGACTGAAAGGATTCCCTGCCATTAGCCGCAGTTGAAGTAGAATTTTGACATGAATCACCATATGAACGAACTCATTAATGTTCTCCTGTTACTCAAACTCAACCATCCTGTGCCACTTTCAAACCTCTTTTAGCAAAAGGACATACTCAATAGAATAGAAAAATGGCCCTATCTGAAAGCTGTCTTAGGGGATAGGCAAGTACAGGAAGTTATACATCACAACCCAGAAAAAACTAAAACAATATTTTAACTCTATCTTGCTTCCCATCATAGAGCAGTAGCTATCCACCCACCCCACCCCCACACTGCAACTGTAGCTCATTGTTGTTCTCTAAGTTTCATGTAGCTATAAGAAAAAATGAGGAAACTCTCCATGAACTAATAGGAAGCGATTTCCCAGAGATATAGCTAAGTGATTAAAAGTCCTCTGGGGAAGAATATATACAGTAAGGAAACTTTGGCGTGAAAAAGATGGAAAAGATGACCATACATTCATTTGCATATCTTTACAAGAAGAAATCCAGAAATTGTGAAGTTGGTTACTTACAAGGGAATAAAGGGAAGGGACACACAAGGATGTGACACTTGTTTGAGATTCCCTATTGTAGTTTTGAGATCAGCTTAGTATTCTATATATTTAAAGAACAAGCATAAATTGAGGCTGGCACTGTGGTACAGTAGGTTAATTCTCTGCCTGTGGTGCCAGCATCCCATATGGGTGCTGGTTCTAGTCCCGGTTGCTCCTTTTCCAACCCAGCTCTCTGCTATGACCTGGAAAAGCAGTAGAAGATGGCCCAACTACTTGGGCCCCTGCACCCACATGGAAGACCCAGAAGAAGCTCCTGGTCCTGGCTTCAAATTTTTTAAAACTAATTCAAGTTTTAGTTTGAACAGTTGAGTAAAGAGTAGTGGCAAGGAAGCTAGGAGTCCTGAGTCCCTTTACTGGGAATACTCTTAGAGACTGATATCTCTGCATGTGGTAGGTCCATTGCTACAATGGTATCTTGTCCTTAGGTCTTCTTGTGGACAGAGCTAGGAAATATGTGTGAGTACAGAGGCATACACACACAGACACCTATAATGTATTTGTAGCATGTGTATTTATATACATCTATAAAATAAATACACATAGAGGTTCCCAGCTCCATCCATTGTGGCCATCTGGGGAGTGAACCAGCAGATGGAAGACCTTTCTCTCTGTCTCTCTCTCTGTAACTCTACCTCTCAAATAAATAAAATCTTAAAAAAAAGAATAAGCACAAATCAAAAAGGGATAAGAAAGGGGAAAATACAAAACTGAAGCAAACTACAAAAGTAAACTCACTTTTATTTCCAGAGAAAAATATAGCAAAACTCTTGGAGTGATGGGATGACAAAGATGGCCTGACTGAATAACTTATAATCACAGTATTTTACTATAAACCCTCAGCTTTGGGCAATGGATAGGGGTAGAGAAGAGTAAGCACATACTGAAATATGTTTTATATATTTGTTATCAAGTGATATTGGCAAAGCAATTCTGAAACTACTTTAACTCTCTTTATAAGACTGAGAAGATGAGTAAATATATCAAAGTTGTTGGGAGCCAGGGTCTTCTCACTGTGGACAAGGGGGCAAACTAACATGGAATGGAAGAGGCAAGAACCCAGTGAGGATGGATCAGCATCCATCCTGTCGGCATGAACTCAAGATATCTAAATTTAGACATATGCATGCACATACACACATGTATGAGTGCTGGGAACCTCTGTGTGTACTTATTTTGTAGATGTATATAGATACACACGCTGCAATAAGTGAAGGAAGGTGAAGAGCTTCCCCAAGGAAGATTCCTCCAAACCCCACCACACGGCCTTCCTGGGCACCAAGGCCGGCATAACGCATCATGCTGGAAGTTGATAGGTGGAGATCCAAAGTGAACAAGAGGGAAGTTGTGAAGGCAGCGACCACAGTAGAGACACCTCTGATGGTTGTAGGCATCATGGGCTACGTGGAAACCCCCTGAGGCCTCAGCATCTTCAAGACCATCTACATATCAGTGATGAGTGCAAAATGTGCTTTTACAAGGACTGGCATAAGTCGAAGAAGAAGACCTTTTTCTCCACTTGGCAATGAGCCAAGTGTTTGGTGTTTGGTCAGGACAAGATTATCTATGTCATGGGAGTGACCAAGGCAAAGGCTACAAAGGGGTCATCAGCCATTGGCACAACAAGAAGCTGCCCCACAAGACCCACTAAAGGCTGTACAAAGTAGTCTGTACTGGGATGTGTCACTCTGCTTGTGTGGCCTTCTGTGTGGCACAAGCTGAGCAGAAAGGCTACCATCACCCCATGGAGGTCAACAAGAAGATCTACAAGATTGGACAGGGCTACCTAATCAAGGATGGCAGAATGATCAAGAAGAATATCTCCACCTACTACAACCTGTCTCACAAGAGCGTCGGCCTTTTGGCGGCTTTGCCCATTATGGTGAAATGACCAATATCAGGTTGAGAGGCTGCAAGGTGGGGATCAAGAAGTGAGTGCTCGCTTTCAGTAAGGCCCTGCCATTGCAGACCAAACAGCAGGTCCTGGAGAAGACTGACCTTAAGTTCAATGACACAACCTCCAAATTTGGCCATGTCTGCTTCCAGACTGTGGAGGAGAAGAACGCATTCATGGGACCATTTAAAGAAGACAGAATCACAAAGGAAGGAGGATCATAATGTCAGGAACAGACTGTACAGCTAGTGGTATCACAATAAAAGTGACTTTCCAGCTAGAAAAGAAAAAAGAAAATGAGCATCATATTACTAATCATTAACAGTTGTCAAACCCTCTCCAAGTTCTCTTATTTGGTATATAGACTCTCAACCTTTAATTTTTTTTAATAAAATTAAATCCTAGTGTATTTTGGCAAATAATTTTCTAAAATGTTTAAACAATCCTATTTTAAAATTCAAAGTGAGAATGAGCTGTTGATTGATAGGGGTTTATCAGGCTTTAGGAAGACAAAAAGCTCAATCTGCCTATACAATCTGCCTACAATTCTGGCTATATTTATAGCACTTAAGAAACTATTTAGGAAATAACTGGTAAAAAGAACAGTCCATTTTTTGCTTCAAAAGGCTTTTTCTAGATTAGGTATAAATTATTTATGAAGATCTTTACCCTATGAATTAAATCCAAAGTTTCTCATTTATGCTTTTTTTTGTCTTCTTTAATAATAACTAAGTATAGTTTTTCTTTAATCCAAGAAAGTTGACCATATAAGGAGGTCCCAGCCGTAAACTTTTCGTTCGCCCCAAGTGACCTGTTTTTCATCCTTTCTCTTGATTTAATTTTTTTGGCCGCAAACTTAGTTTCTTTGCCAACAATTAGCAGCCTTAATAAATTTGTAGATTTTTAAGATGGAAAGAAAGTAATTTTAGCATGCTCTTCTTATAATGGGGTGTGACCATAGTTTCATTTCTGGGACCTACATGTGAAGGTTTCCTGGCAAGAGCGTTCCAAACCCCCACTCACCCAGCAGTAAGTGACTCATTCTACTTCCTATTGATGGGGTCAATGAACAAAGGAGTGGCCAAAGCTCATGCATGAAAAACCTCTGATTGCTTAAACCTATACTAAACCTAGGACCTCACTCTAATCGGCTTGCCAAACAGTCAACAAGCAAGGGTGTCATGAAAACTCAAAACAGGAAAGAGACCTTGATTTCATTCAGGTCTACTAGTTCATTCTAGGGTAAATGATTTTATGAATGTGAAACAATGTCACACCTGGGATGTAATTGTTAGTCTAGATTCTAGAATTTTCTCCAGATCAGAATATGTATGAAGTTGATTTTTCTAAGTTGCTTCAGTTAGCTAATGGGCACAATGAAGACAAATTATCAAATATATACAAAGTACTGGTTGAAATAAATTTCCTAGTTTGCAAAATCATTGAAAACAGACTTACATACCATGTTGTTGCTGGGCATCGAGATGACAGAGTGTAAAGAAAAGGAAGAAAAAAAATGTAAAGTCTACTGTGTCAGCAATGAAAGAATAGTAGAGAATCCCAAGCTTCAGTATTTTTACAAGGATATTATTGGTTTTCATTTGTTTGCTTAGATTGTTTTAAACAGTGCCCCGCTGCAGCATCTTTTCACTCCTAGGTATTCGATCACAGTTTGCGAACCATTCAGCTTTTTTTGTTTTTATTAATATAAGGAAGTTTTCATATATCCCATATGTAATTCTAAGACTATAAGAATACTTCCCTCCATTACTTCCCTTCTCAATTTTTTTTTAATTTTTGCATGAACATAAATGCTGTTGGAAACCACCCATATTTACAGCTTATTTGCTTTATTTAATAGGAACTAAAGACCAGATACCTGGACTCACAACATTAGGCAAGAATGTCTCTTAATCAAGTAACCAAATGAAAATGCTTTTGAATCTGTTCTGTTAACCCTGCAAAGCATAAACGAAAGGAGAGCAAAGGGAGTAGCGATGTTGAACCCTGGCTGAGCCTGGCAGGTGGGGCTCCAGCTGAGCTCCTCCAATGGGATGGGAGAAGAGGCCCCACAAGGTGCAGGACTGTGCATGCGGCACTTGTGTGTACACAACACTGCAGGATGTTGCAAAGGCAATGGAAGATCTGATCCTTGAGATGTAATTTACAGTGGAATTAAGGAGGGTATGTGTGTGTGTGTACCTGTGTGTACATATGTATACATATGTGTGTCAATGCTAGAAAAGAATTCCTGAAGCAAATTCTTTAGGATTATATTGTTGAGCTGTTCCAGGCCTGATCATTATATATGGAATATCGCTGGATTGACAGAACACAGTGCAATCTTCAAAGGGTTTTTGCAAAAAGTTTCTGTACTTTACTAGGATTTGAAAAATACTAGCCCTGTTTCATCATAACAGTTTTTGGAAGAATATTGCAATGAAATGCCTTGGATCCAGGGGCACAACAGGTTAAGCCTGGCCTGCAATGCCAGCATCCCATGTGAGAGAGCCAGTTCAGTTCTGGCTGCTCCCTGATAATGCACCTGGGGAGGCAATGTGGGACAGCCCAAGTACCTGAACCTCTGCCACCCACGTGAGAAACCCAGATGGAGTTATAGGCTCTTGGCTTTGGCCTGGCCCAGTCTTGACAATTGCAGCCATTTCGGGAGTGAACTAGGGGATGGAAGATCTCTTTCTGTGTCTTGCCGTTTGTGTGTGTGTGTGTGTGTGTGTGTCACTCTGCCTTTCAAGTAAATAAAATAAATCTTATAGAAAAATTCCTTGGATCAAATGCTGATCTGAATCCTAGGGACCATGAAGAGCTAGCTTGATGCTCACCTTAGCAGGTGACAGTGTCTCAAGAGTTAAGTGAAAGAATCATAAAAGGTTAAAGAGCTGGTCATTAAAGAACTGGTCAGGCCCAGAGCCCTTTTTTTCTAAAAGTTAAATATTTAAACCAGTCAAAACAGACATGCATTTATCTTCAAGTTAATACTTTCCTGGGTATATCAATGACTCATTAATAGTTTATTTCATACAACAAATTTTTACTAATATGTTCCAAATACTGTAGGAGATACAAAAGAAGACTAGCCAGGGCATCCTCTGGCAGTCAACCCGGGAAAGACAATATATACACAGCCCATTTATATGCAAATCAGTGCAAGTTTATGTGCCAAAGTGAACAAGCATTTGATTGTGATAATGTAGCTATTGAGAAATCTGTAAGGAAAGGAAGGATTATTCATTATAATATGTGGAAATGAACTAACTAGAAAAATCTGTGCACTCTTAAAATTAATTAAGAATAAAGAGTTAAGTATTTTTAAAAAGTATAAATCAATAGGATGCAAATTTGGATATATATTTATTATCATAGAATGGGAAAAACTTTCTAAGTAAAATCCTAAAAGAAATAAAAAAAACATTGTAAAATGGTCAAACTTCTTCAGAAAAAAAAGCAAGTAAAATTAGAAGGGTAAAACCAGGAAAATACTTAACATAAGAAACACAGAGTTTATATTTTTGCTATACACAAAAGTTCTGCAGCTCAATAAGATGAGCCCTGAAATAGAAAGCTGGGCATATATCATGAACAGGCAAAGGATTATGGTTATAAACACTTGAAAAAGTGGGCAAATATCATGAACAGGCAAGGATTACGATTATAGATACAAACATTTGAAAAACTGGGCCACAGAAAGATCCTTCTCTCTGTGCATGTGTGTGTGTCTCTCTCTGCCTTTCAAATTTTCTACTGATGCAGTTGAATTGCAATAAGTACTCATTTTCTGGAAATTGAACTAGAAAACAACTTCTGAGGAATAATCAAGTAATAGACACTGGAAGTCTAAAAATATTTATATTTACTAACATAATTCCATTTTAAAGAATTGAGCTGTAGGCCAGCGCCACGGCTCACTAGGCTAATCCTCTGCCTGCGGTACCAGCACCCGGGGGTTCTAGTCCCGGTTGCTCCTCTTCCAGTCCAGCTCTCTGCTGTGGCCCAGGAAGGCAGTGGAGGATGGTCCAAGTTCTTGGGCCCTGCACCAGCGTGGGAGACCAGGAGGAAGCACCTGGCTCCTGGCTTTGGATTGGCGCAGCGTGCCAGCCGTAGTGGCTATTTGGGGGGTGAACCAACGGAAAAGGAAAACCTTTCTCTCTGTCTCTCTCTCACTGTCTAACTCTGCCTGTCAAAAAAAAAAAAAAGAAGAAGAATTAAGCTGTAGAAAAATTATAAATTCACAAAGGTTGATGAAAATGTTAAGTTCTGTTCAATGATCTCAGAAATGCACAAAATAAAATACAAGTTGAAATAAATAGGTTACAAAGAAATCCCTATTTTGTACACATCTATACATTTGTGTGTATCATATGCACATATCCAGGAGCCCAGAACTCAGTATGGATCTCCCACATGGGTGGCAGGGACCCAAGAATTCGAACCATCATCTGCTGCCTCCCGGGATGCTGATTAGCAAGAAACTGGATCTGAAGCAGTGGAGCCAGGTCTTGAACCAGGCACTCCATGATATGGAATGTGGGCTGAACCACTGTGCTGAATACCAACCTTAAAACACATAACCTACCAATTACCAATACATGATGACAGATTTTCAGGTCAAATGACACAATGCCTGGAATTTGCCTAAATATCCTAGCCCCCCAATCAAAAGTGGGGGGCTGAATGAAGCAAGAATGTCAAATGTCCATAATTCTTAAAGTTGGTTCATAAGTTATTGATAATTAATATTTTCCTCTACTTCTGTGCATGTTTTATTTTATCTACAATGAAGTTTTTATTGTTTCATAAAGTTTATTTTATTTATTTAAAGGCAGAGTGACAGAGAGAGAGGGATAAATAGAGAGAAAAAGAGATCTTTTATCTACTAGTTCACATCCCAAATGGCCAAAATAGTGGGGACTGGGCCAGGCCAAAGCCAGGAACCTGAAACCCCATCTAGATCTCCTGTATTGGTGGCAGAGGCACAGGCACTTGAGCCATTCTCTGCTGCTTTATCAGGTGCACTAGCAGGAAGCTGGACTGGAAGAAGAGAAGTAGGGACTCAAACTGGCACTCCAATACAGCAAGTTGGCATTACAGGTGGTGGCTTAACACACTTCACAATGCCAGCCTCCACAATGAAGTTTTCAAATACGTCAGTGGAGAGGCTGGTAGCATTGTGGCGCAGAAGGTTAAGCCTCTACTTGTGAGCTGGCATCCCACATCATAATGCCAGTTCAAGTCCTGCTTACTGCGCTTTCTATCCCACTCCTTGTCAGTATGTCTCATAAAGGAACAGATGATGGTCCAAGTCTTTGGACTTCTGCTACCCATTTGGGAGGCTCAGATGGAGTTCCTGGCTCCTTGGCTTCAGCTTGGCTCCCAGCCCTTGCTGTTGTGGCCATTTGGGGATGAAGATATCTCTCACTCACCTCTCTCACTCTCGCCCTTGCTCTCTCCCCAACAACTCTCTCCCTTTTCCTTTCTCTGTTACTCTGCTTTAAAAGTAAATAAGTATCTTTTTTAAAAGCAAAATGTTAGTTTCAGCAGCTACTAATTAATATACTGTAGTTTACAAATAGAAAAACTGGGGCCGAAGCTGTGGCATAGCAGGTAAAGCCGCCACCTGCAGTGCAGTTCAAGTCCTGCCTGCTCCACTTCTGATCCAGCTCCCTGCTAATGCGCCTGGGAAAGCAGTGGAAGATGGCCCTCGTGCTTGGGCCCCTGCATCCATGTGGGAGAACTGAAGACGCTCCTGGCTTCTGATCAGCCCAGCTCTGGCTGTTGCAATGATTTAGGGAGTGAGCCAATGGATGGAAAACTCTCACTCTCTCTCTCTCTCTCTCTCTCTCTCTCTCTCCCCCTCTCCCTCTCCCTCTCCTTCTCTGTAACACTTTCAAATAAATAAAATTAATCTTTAAAAAAATAAACATTTCATAAAAAAATAGAACTCTACCTACAGAAATCAGAATGACACCTTCAATGGCAGTAGAATTTTCTCGGTATTCTTCATCTTGTCAAAGTGTAAAATATTACCAGCTTTCTACTTCTCTCTTTTCTTCTGGACTCCTCACATTCTTCTCTCTCTTAACATTAATTTCACTACATAATACCAAGTCTAGGCCAAGAATCACAGTGACAATCAAGTTTCTTTTAAGTCTAAACAGATCTTAATGCTGTTATATTTTTTAGAAAAGCAGTAAGTCGTGGGTTTATTTTATATTTATATTAATGTACATCTTTTACTAAACAGGTCAATGACCCCACCAGTTATGGAAGGGAACAAATTCCTATGCATCTTCTTCTGGACGGCATGGTAAGTGCACTGAGTGCTGTGTGTGCCCCAGTCTTAGGCTGGCTGCACTGTGGTAACGGTAGCTGCAAACACAGTGAGATGTGAGGCTCCTGGGTTTTTTTTACCCCATCACATCACCATGTTCCTTGCTCAACTCTGAAATGTTGACTGTTTGGCCCAGACTTCATGCTTGCTTGCATCACCCCAGGTCTTATTTACAAATTCAGCCCCTGGTGTTTGTACCCTAGATTTATCCCCAACAGATCATAATCTGTGATGCTTTCAGTTATTCCCTTAAGTTTTGTTCAAGTGAATTCTGTACGCCTCCCTCTTGCACACCTCAACCCCAAGAGCATTGAGCTCAACACGGATATCTGATGCTCCCAAGGCTGCAGAGTTCTGTTATCTCATTTACCAGCCCTGAAACACGTGCTTCTCACAACATCCCTTTGACAAAGATTTGTAAAGTAAATGCTGTGTGATCTGGATGTTTTTATCATCACCCTGGCCAGAGGAGAGGATGTGGGCTGCATTTACAGTAGTGAGGCTGATGACTCACCTTTAGAATTGGGGACATTTCGAAAGCATGACTTCCCTCTTTCACTGAAACTGTGAAAAGTGTGTAAGAAAATGATTAAAACTTAAATCTAAGGCTAAAACCAACAGTTTTATTTGAGTCAATAATCTCTAACTGCCATAACAAAGTCTCAGATCAGAAAAGTTGATGAGATTTTAAAAAGCCTTTAATTTGAGTACCACCTCTGTCCCCATTTTGTATCCAAATGTTATATAACTTATAATTTTTCTTTTAAACTACTTACCTATTCCATGAAACCTGTTCTTATAGCCTATTAAGTTCAACAAGCATTTACTAGGCAATATATTCAAACACTGGATATAAAAGTATTATAATAATCATAGCTAATTGTTATAATGTGCTCGCTCTATACTAGGCACAACAGTTGTCAGGTATAATTTATTTAACCCTCATAGCAATGCTAGGGGCCAAAGCTGTTATTACTTTCACTGCTCAATGGAAAATGCCCTCTTGACTTATAAAACCTTATAGAGGGGGGCCCAGCACTGTGTAATAGCAGGTAAAGCCACTGCCTGCAGCACCAGCATCCCATATGGGCATCAGTTCAAGTCCCAGCTGCTCCACTTCCAGTCCAGCTCTCTGCTATGGCCTGGGAAAGCAGTAGAAGAAGGGCCAGATCCTTAGATCTCTGCACCTGCATGGGAGACCCAGAAAAAGCTCCTGACTCCTGGCTCTGGATAGGCCCAGGTCCGGCCATTTGGGGAGTGAACCACGGATGGAAGACACACTCTCTCTCTCTCTCTCTGCCTCTGCATCTCTCTAACTTTGCTTTTCAAATAAAAAAAAATAAATCTTTAAAAAATCCTTATAGAGGAAAGTTTTGTTTTGACTCAGAAGTATTTTTATTATACATACAAGTCAGTATGCAGAAGTAATGGGAAAATTTCTTAACACCTGCTATCCTTTCTGATAAGAAAGCAGAGAAAAGACCTTATCTATGTTATCTAGCTACACATTAGAATCACCTGGTAAGCTTTGGCACGGTCTGTTGCCTGGGTCTCATCCTCCAGGAATGGCAATTTAATTGTTCTAAGGGGAAAATACAAGCATCCGGCAGTATCTCTCACTGACAAATCATCTAGTGAATATAATATGTAATTACCAAACCTCTTCTTTGAGAAAGTGATTCAATAGATATGGGTCGCACTGAAAACTTTAAAAAAAAAAAAAACTTCAGGAGGCCAGCACTGTGGCATAGCAGATAAAGCACCTGCAGGGCCAGCATCCCACATGGCACCGATTCAAGACCCAGCTGCTCCACTTCTGATCCAGCTCTTGACTATGGCCTTGGAAAGCAGTAGAAGATGGCCCAAATGGTAGGGCCTCTGTACCTGCATGGGAGACCTGGAAGAAGCTCCTGGTTTCTGGCTTCAGATTGGCCCAGCTCTAGCTGTTGTGGCCATTTTGGGAATGAATCAGCGGATGAAAGATCTTTCAATATCTCTTGATATCTCTCTCTCTCTCTACCTCTGCATAATTCTGGCTTTCAAATAAATAAATCTTAAAAAGAAAAAACTTACGGTAATCCCCACCTTCTCACAAATGGGACACACGGCCTTGCTGGGAACATGGAAGTGGCTGGGGAAGGTAAGCTGAGTTGTGTGTATAAAGGGTGGGGGAGAGCTCTCTCAAAGGAGACAGTTTCCTGAATGGGCCACAAAATTGACCACTGGGTCCTTCTTCTGAAAAGCTCTCTCTGAGCATCATGGTAGACAAAAGAAAGGCAAATCAACTTTGACTCTTGTGTCAATTCTAAACTATTAGCAGCAATGGCCTAAAGTACCATCCTGAAAAGGAATCTGAGACACAGTTCACATGCTGTGATCAATTAGCAATGTCTACATGAATATGGGACGAGGCGGTGTTTACAAGCCACCCAGACATCTCCTGTTTTTCTTGCGAGCCTTTGACATTGCTGCTTCCAGAGTCCAGGTCCAGTGGCATCGTTCTCTAAAATGTTTCTGAAAATGAATTACCTTTTTTAAACTGATGAATGACATGTGAAGCACAAATAGATATAGATATATAGATATAGATGTATAAAATACCAAGGGTAAATATAAAGAAGATCAACCGCCAGTTACTACGAGTTAGAATTTACGAATGGTCCCCACCATTGATGTCCTGCTACAGATATCTTATTGTTTGGTAACATTACTTCCAGAAGCTGGGGAGGCATGAAGGGAGAAAATAATGAAATTCAAAGTTTTTCAGCTGCTAGAAGCCCTAGTGAAAAGTTTTTTAAAATATAACTGGAAATGGCTGATTTAATTAAGATTTTGAATTCACCACGACCTTTGAAGTTCAGACATACATACAGAATTGGGTAGTACATGAATTGGAAAGCACCTGCATATTTTGAGCACTTATAAAATATAAGTACTTCCTGTACATTATACCATTTAATAATCATAACTTTACATAGTGGATATTTATGTTTTCATCTTATGAATAAAAAAAAACAAAATTCATAGAGGTAAGATGTTCAAGATATCAAAATTCTGATGTCTTGGGGAAAATGGAAAAGAAATCCCAAGGAAAAACTGTTTTGAGGTCAAGTAGATGTAGGTCCCCTAGCAAGTCAAGGCATTACTTGTAACACACACATATTCCATATGGGAGTGCTCTGTTTGAGTCTCAACTACTCTACACTTCTGGTCCAGTTTATTACAAATGAGCCTGGGATGCAGATGATGATGACCCAAGTACTTGGGGTCCTGCCATCCATGTGGGAGACCAAAATTGAGTTCCTGGCTGCAGCCTAGCCTAGACCCTGGCTGCTGCAGGCATCTGGGGAGTGAACCAGTGGGTGGGAGATATTCTCTCTCTCTCTCTCTCATTATATATGTGTATACACACACACACACACACACACATGTATACACACTCACTGACTTTCAAGTAAGAAATACATATTTTAAAAAAAAAGTTCTGACATAGCAACTTTGGACCAGTTCCTTAACCTGTCTGAACTTGTTTCCTTACTATAAAGTGGGGATTTGGGATATTATACCCAAAGAGATATGTGTAATAAGGGAGAATCCAAATTTCCAGTTGGGCCAAGAGTTGCTTTCAGTTACAATCACTAAACACTAAAGGAAAATATAGAAAATGATAGAAAAAGAGAATGAAATTTTTTGAACAATCAAGTCTGTCTATTAGTTGTCTTTTTTTTAAGATTTATTAATTTATTTTAAAGTCAGTGTTACAGAGAGAGAATGAGACAAGGAGAGGGGAGAGAGGAGATCTTCCATCCACTGGGTCACTCCCCAAATGCCTGCAACAGCTGTGGCTGGGCCAGGCCAAAACCAGAAGCTTCTCTGGGTCTCCCACATGGGTGCAAGCACTTGGGCCATCATCTGCTGTCTTCCCAGAAACAGAGCAGGTGGGACTCAAACTGGCAGCACCCATATTGTATGTTGGCACTGCAGGTGGTGGCTTTACCCACTATGCTGAGAATGAAATTTATATGAGAGAAGGATGACGGTATGGACAGAACAAGGACAAGAGATAACTGTTCATACAGAATCACTGTTAATATCAGGTATTCTTGGCTTTTAGACAGCATAAGTCACATTTCTAAAAAATTTGTGGGAAGACATAGGGTGAAAAGTTCACAAAATCAAAGGAACTTGAACGTCTAGGCTTTGTACTAGATGAAGAAGCACCAATCATCAAGACAAGTTGGACAAATATCTTCAGAGCATGACTGGGAATGAGGCCTCCAATCTGCATACAGATGAGTAATATATAGGATCAGATGATGAATAAAATTAGTTAAAAATTCAACTTTCAGTCTCTGGAATGTGTGAGTAATGTAGGTGAGAGAGAAGATTATAGAAGTCTAGGATACAACAACCTCTATTGTACACTTTGATATGTGCAAAGAATGATATGTGCAAATGTAGGTGGTAACCCTTTATATCTACCATGACACAACAGTGACATAACTTATCCACTACCACATCCTAACAGCTTGCAACTCTAAGTTTTTTTCTCACAGGAGCATTTGGGTATATTGACTTACCCACAAACTCTAACCAGTCCCTTTAATGACAAAGGACATATTTGAGGTACTAAGAGATAGACAAAAACCTTGAGATGTAGTCTAAAGCCAGGGCCTCCAAACCAAATGGCTCATGAAAGGATCAAACTCGTGTTTTTAACATTGGACACTATTCATTTTTAATAATGACTTGCCCTTTGCGATTCTTATTGTGTTTAAAATTAAACAGAATGGTTTTAAAGGCAGAACCTACATGAAAACTTGTGAGAAATTATTAAATAATGCTATGGTGATTTTCTACTCTAATTCATTACAAAGTAAACTTCAAATGTCTTTTACTTAAATAATAAGCCATTTTTTCTAAGAAAATAGATGTTTTGTCCTGTCAACTTTACATGATATTTAATGAGCTCGGGACTATATATGTTTCTCTGTTTGGTGTATTTATCACCATGACTCCAAAATGTTCAGGGAAAAACTTTAAACTAGAAAGTAATAAGGATATTCTCCCTTTCCTGTCATCAAATAAAACTGTTAACAACCTTCCAGAACCCATTCCTGCATCCTTTTCCATCTTTTTAAAATATAGTTGTTGGGATTTTGTAAATATTGTCTCCTAAGAGAAGAAGATTACTCATTAGAAATATAGGCATTTAATTTTCTAAGTGGCAAATTCCAGTTTATTAAAAACATCAATTGGTATATTTCTGTAATATCAATAATGAAGCAAAGAAGCATAAGCCCTTATCACAGAATTGTTCAATAAAAGGTTACATGATAATAGGACAAAAAGGGAAGTGTTTAACTAACAGTGCTTACTACCTTGACTTTCCAAGGGGCTATAAAATGCTCTAGCTACCTTATCATTATGAAGCAGATAGGGAGAGTGACCCTCTCTCTTACTGATCGCAGCTCCAAAACAAAAATGATCCATTGATTTTTGTGAGCTAACAAAGTCACCTCTAAACTAAGGTAATATCATAAATACTTTATGATTTGCAAAGGTTAATTTTATGTGTCAGTTTGACCACATTATGAAGCCAAGTGTTTAGTCAAACATCAGTTTAGATGTTGCTGCAAAGTTATTCTTTTAAATGTGATTAACAATTAATAATTAGACTTTTATTAAAACATACTACACTCCATAATGTGAGTGGGCTTCATCTAATCACTTGAAGGCTGTATTAGCAAAGATTAAGATTTCCTAAAGAGGAGGGAATCTGCCTCAAGACTGTAGCACAAAAACCCTGCTTGACTCTCTACCTTGCTTCTATATGGAATTGAGACCACAACATTAAATGTCACCTGAATTTTTTACCTGCTGGCTTACCCCTCATTTTCATTTGAAATTATACTGTATATATTAAGATTATATATAATATAGAAGTATATATAATATATAAATTTAAAATAATTTATATATTTACACTTATATAAATTATGTACATACAGAGCAGGATATATATTACTGTTTCGCTGGAGAGCCCTGAAACACTATCTTAGAGTGTTTCTAAAATCCTGATGGATAGAAAGCAAGTGATTCTCTTTTTTAACTTAAAACAATTTAAGCCAATGACTTCTTGTTGAGATTTTATAAATCTATAAATAGCATCGTATTTTCTCACTTCCTTATTCACAATCCCCAATTCCCAGAGTTCTTAGCATGGCGTACAACGTCCTGTGTGATCTATCGCCAGTAGAAGATTCATCTGGCAGGATCCCTGTCATCAGGCATTTGCACAAATCACTTCTTGCTGCTGAATAGAATAAAAGTAGAACAAAGGGCGCCCCAACCTGTGCCTTTGCGGACACAGGATTGAAACAGCTGGAACAGACACTCTTAAGCAGTAGTTTCAGTAGAGTATCTGAGTAGGTTGCCCTTTTTCTTGCTATATACATCTGTTCAGTCCAATTCGGGCTGGGCTACAGAATCAGAGTATCCTTTCTTCTAAGAACAGCTAGTTGCCTAATGAAATTTTCTCATAGGTCTTTATTTCTCCAAACTCCTTTTACATAACTCAATCTGTTTAAACGGGCTATCACTATAGGTGTGTTAAAATACAACTGTTGTGAGACCCACATTGTGGTGCAGTGTGTTAAGCCACCAACTGCCATGTTGGCATCCCATATGAGCACCAGTTTGAATCCCAGTTGCTTCATTTCCAATCCAGTTTCCTGCTAATGCACTTGAGAAGGCAGCAAAAGATGACCCAAGTGTTTTGACCCCTGCCACCCATATGAGACTCCTGGAATGGAGTTCCAGGCTCCTGGCTTCAGCCTGGCCCGGCGCTGGCTGTTGCAGTCATTTTGAGGAGTGAACAGCAGATAGAAGATCCCTTTCTATGTATCCTGCTCTTTCTCTGTAACTCTGCCTTTCAAATAAATAAAATAAGAATATAGCAGTTGTGTTTTCCTTAGATACTCATCTTGATTACTTTGATGAAACAAGAATGCCTTGGTGACTAAGATTAAACAGGAGGGGTGTCTTGGTCTTCTTAGAAGCTTATTTTGAAAACTATCTCTTAGATTACTGCCCCAAGAGAATATACTACACATACTTCAGATCTATCTTGATTTCCTTTTATTTGACTGGGAAACATTTTCTGATACAGCCCCTGTAACTCCGAAGCAATGTTCCTATTTGGAGCCTAATGCTCCTTGTACACTGGTTAAGCATCATGTTGCCTGAATGACTCGGCCACGTGGATTGTCCCTATCTCTGAGTTATTCAGTAGCCCCTCATAAACCTGTCTAATAATCTTCTGTTGTCAACAAAGTTGCAAGAGCTTGGGTCATCCTAGTCCCCCTCTTCTCCAAGCATAGTAATATGCTTGTAAAATGCCACATTCTCAAAGCAAAACTGTAGAAATTTTCCAGCAAAAGTCGAGTCTGAAAATAGATGTCTAGAGAACTGCAGGCCCACTCAGGTCTGTCAGGATGGCTGTACAATTATATCTCAGGATGAACTGCCTCCCCCCCCCCACACACATTACCACAACAGCAACACATCACCACAACAGCAACAAGAAAGAAAAGGGACAAACTTCACATAACCCAAGTCACTTATAATGACAGGAGAAAATCTGGACCTAGTTAAACCAAATCTGGATTGTATAGCTCTATTAAATGTATCAACAGAAGGCAGAAGATTTGTATATGACCTGTAAAAAGAGAAGTAAAAAGCAAGAAGTGGTAAGTATATCTCATGCATCATCAAAGGGGGAAGTGCCTTGAACCTTGAGCTTGGAAATTTCATTCCATTAGACAGATAATAAAGATAGTAGCTTACACTCACATAGTTCCTATTCTTTTAAAAAATATTTATTCTTTGAAAGTCAGAGTTACACAGAAAGAAGGAGAGGCGGAGAGAGGGAGAGAGAGAGAGAAAGTGAGAAAGAGAAAGAGAGAGCAAAAGAGAGAGAGAAAGAGAGAAAGACAGAGAGGTCCTTCTTCCACAGGTTCACTCCCCAGTTGGCTGCAATGGCTGGAGCTTCGCCAATCCAAAACCAAGGAGCCAGGAGCTTCCTCCGGGTCTTCCACGCATGTGCAGGGGCCGTCTTCCACTGCTTTCCCAGGCCATAGTAGAGAGCTGGATGGGAAGTGGAGAAGCCAGGTCTTGAACTGGTGCCCATATGGGATGCCAGCACTGCAGGCAGTGGCTTTACCCACTACACCACTGCGCTGGCCCAAAATATAGTTCCTATTCTATTCCAGAAAAAATTATAAGCACTCTACATTTACTAACTCACTCAATGTGCACAGCAACCTATAGGTATTTTTTGTATCCCCATTTTCAGATAAGGAAATGGATACACAAAGAGTGGATGTCACTTTCCCAAAGTTAAGGGTGGAATATAGACAGCCTGATGCCAAAATAGACTCTCTAATGTGAGAATGTAGTAAAAGTGGAAAAGACTGTTCCCTTTATCTTGGGAAGAGAAAAAAAATTTGTTGAAAACCCATTAAGCGCTGAAGATTGTGCCAGCAATTTTACATACATTGTGCTGAAAACAACCGGGCCAAATCCTCTTACCTCTGAAGTGGACAAAAGACTATTAGAGTATGAAAAATATAGATTCATTTCAGTGCATATCATCTATGTCACCCAATATTTTCTGAGTAATTATATCAAAGTTATGTGTTCTAGGAGGGAGAGTAAACATTCTGGAGTCATTGTACAAAGGGTCACAATCTTTTTTTCTTTACTGGATCTGTGTTCTTCTAAAATTCATTGATCCTGTCTTTTCCACTACAAAACAAAGATAATAAATTTACATCATGAGACACATGCAAGGTTGAAATGAGAGGTAGCTGAGAAATCCTTGTAAGGTACAAAACAGTAGATTTTTAAAAATTTAATTTAAAAAACTTTAAAAAGTAGAAATTTGATAATTCAAGATAATTTTTTAACAGTAACGACAAAGTCACTGAGAAGACACTGGAGAAGTTTACCATGTTTTTTTTTTCTTCAGTTATTTCTGCAGGAAAGACGTTCATCTGAGGGCAACTGGGTATTATGCAACCTGCCAGCTAAGAAATTAAGGGGATTTTTAAAATGCACAAAAGCTCTTGCTTAGTTTTGGGGACCTTTGTATCAGTGAAAGCTAAAAGTTTTTGCAACTACCTCAATTCTCTGTGGGCCATTTGACTGAAACATAAGAAACTACAATCTAGTTGCATTACCTTGTGTCTTTGGCAATAATCAACTTGGAACACCCATATAATGAAGACTTGCAAGTAGATGAGAGAAAAATCTTCACCATACTTTTAGGGCAGATATACTTAGTAGCATCCTAAAAAGCACTTTTGGGGCCGGCATTGTGGAGTAGCAAGTAAAACCACCAGCTGCAGCACCAGCATCCCATATGGATGCTGGCTTGAGTCTGGGCTGCTCCACTTATGTTCCAGCATCCTGCCAATGTGTCTGGGAAAACAGCAGAGGATGGCCCAATTTCTTGGGCCCCTGCCACCATGTGGAACGCTGGGAAGGAACTACTAGCTCCTGCCTTCAGTCTGGCCCAGCTATGGCCATTGTGGCCATTTGGGGAGTGAGCCAGCAGATAGAAGATTTCTCTCTTTCTGTCTCTTACTCCCTCAGCATAACTCTACTTTTCAAATCTTTTTTAAAAACAAGAAAAAACTCAATAAATGATGTTTGCATGAACTCTTTTCTGTTAATTCCAACGAGTCAGAAGTTTCCAAGTATCAGAAGTTGTGATCTATGCCATTAAGGGAGGAGTACACCCTTAGGGAGCAGGGTGGGCTGAAGCCCAGCTGGGAGCCATGGAAGCAGCCAAGTTTCCAGCACTAATTTGGGATGTTTGCCCACCCTCTTTACGCTTTAACACCTTTTCAGCCACCTGAAGCTGAGCACTCTCTCTCATAACCATCAGTCCTCAATTCTGCCTCTGCTGGCTTCTCTTCTCTCCAGTCCCACCTGGCATTAACTCTTTGTTGGCTCCCCAAACTTCTAGGTCCTCACTTGGTGTGCTGGCATCATTCCTTCTATCAACAAGTCCCAGCATGCAGGATATGACTAGGGGCAAACTTTCAGTAAATACATTTGACAAGTAGAGCTTAATGTCAAGTGAATAGCAGAAATGGTGCTATTAGAAATGGGAGAGATGCCAGTCTCAAGATGGGATAATGCAGCCACAGGCAACAAATTATATTAAGGTTGAATTGTGGTTGTACTTAGATCTCCTAACTGCTCACATTTGCATGTTTTCAGATCAGAGAACACAAGGTTTAAGGAAAAAAACATGTGCTAAAATAAAGTAAGTACAAATAACTTCCCAACCTAGCTTGGCCTCTTAATAGGACCATCACAGAAATTTATTGACCTTAAGCTGAGAGAGGAGGAGAGCTGGCATTGTTGCTAGCAGGTTAGGATAGAGCCTGGGAGCTGGCACCCTATATGAGTGCCAGTTCATCTCCTGGCTGCTCCACTTCCAGTCAGCTCTCTGCTATTGCACTTAGGAAGGCAACAGAAGCTGGTCTAAGTGCTTTGGCCCCTGCCACCCAAGTGAGAGACCTGAATGAAGCCCCAGGCCTGGCCACTGCAGCCATTTGGGGAGTGAACCAGTGAGTTGAAAATTTCTCTGTCTCTCCCTCTGTCTCTCCCTCTGTCTCTCCTTCTCTGTGACTCTGCTTTTTAAAGAAATTAATAACTCATTTTTTAAAAAGGAGAGAGGGTTATAAAGGTCAGATCATTTTGATGTAAGCTATCATGGAAAAAACTGAACATAGGTTCCCATCCCATACTCAAATTTAACTTCTTCAGTGATCTAACTAGATTCCTATTTGTATGTATAAAACGGAACTGAAACAAAACACTGTCATGTTCCACCTCTTTTAAACCCACCAAGCACAAGCCAAGCCCAACTACAGTCCAAATAAGCAAAACCATACCCTTCTTACATATGTAGGTTTAGATGTTAGACATGCTTCTTAATCTTTCTTCTAATTTCTCAAACTCCTATTAATTGCTTACCATGTGATAAGCATGGCTTGGCATTTTCCCATAAAATTTCTCATTTAAACCACATAATCCCGAGAACTTTTTATTATCATGTCCAATTCACCAAAAAACACAGCACTGAAAGAGGTCAAGCAGCCATAACCAGCCAGACTGAAATTTAACCTTGGTCCTCTGATTGTAAGACCGTTCCTTAGCTTGGCCGTCCTTTCCTAAACTCCTTGCTAAATCTAGTTAGTAACACCAAAGTATATAAAGTGTCATGATAGAATATACTTTAGAATACAAGATCTTGTTTTCTCTCATATTTAAAACTGGATCTCAGATTTTCAATCAGAAAGAAAATCGTGGAAAGTATGGGCGAAAGCCCACTAAAGCAAAAGTCTAGAGTCTGAAGATGAACAGACATTCCTGAGAGCAGATTCTGCCTCTCCCTGTAGTTATCATCTCTGTGTTTCTGGGTCAGCCACTCCAGCTCTTAGAACCTCAGCTTTCTCATCTATAAAGTGGAAAAATTATGGGCCAAGTTAAAAACAACTTCATAATACTATATATATAGACAGAAAGACAGAAAAAGGTCTTCCTTCCGTTGGTTCACCCCACAAATGGCCAGTACGGCTGGAGCTACACCAATCCTAAGCCAGGGGCCAGGTGCTTCCTCCTGGTCTCCCATGCGGGTGCAGGGCCCAGGGACTTGGGTCATCTTCTACTTCTTTCCCAGGCCATAGCAGAGAGCTGGACTGTAAGAGGAGCAACCGTATGGGATGCTGGCACTGCAGGCAAAGGATTAGCCAAGTGAGCCACGGCATTGGCCCCTAATACTATGTATTTTATTATACACTCACACAAACAGAGAGGCTGTGAAGTAAAAAAATATAATTATCGCTTCTGGGGTCAAAGTACCTTGTTTTGACTTTAACTCCAATCCCACCAGCTGCAGCCTCCCCTTCAGCTTCTTCCTTTATTTCATTCTTACCACCCTCACCCTCCCACTCTCCTACTTCTGGCTGAGACTTGATCTCTTCTCCCTCTTTTATTATAGCTACTGCCAGACCTCTCCTGCAAGTAGTTTACAGCAGGTGGTTAAGGTTCAGGACATTAGCAGTTAAATTGCCCCAGATGATACTGAGCCACTGTGATTAAGTTCAGGGGTTTTTGGTTATCTTCCATCACCTTGACCCAATCCACCTCCCCAGAACACACACACCACACCACCATTACCACCGCTTTTCTCTCCGTTAATCCTTATTTGAGTATTATTGTTCTAGTGATTCTTTAGCTTATGTCTCAGGACTCTTAATAATAGGGGAATAATTTCCTCTTCAAGATGCATCCTATTTGATATTTTGATAACTCCAAAAAAAAATTCCTTTCTTGTACTAAGCCAAATTCTCCTCTGGAGAATATCTGAGAGTTTTCTTCCCCTAAATGTCACTTGAAAAAAAAAAATGCTCCATCTAACCCTTTTCTACGAAGTCAGCTCTTCAGATGAGATCATAGATAAATCAGGTTATACCACATTATAGTAAATCAGGTATACTAAATGAAAGATGCCAGTCTCAAAAGATTATGTACAATGATTCCATCTAAATTGAGTTCATATTTTTATTTTTAAAATTTATCTTCAATTTATTTGAAAGAAAGTGAGAGACAGAGATCTCCCATCCACTGATTCACCACCACCACCACCCCACAAATGCCTGCCACAGTAGGGACTGCACCAGGCCAAGGCCAGCAGCCTGGAACGCAATCCAAGTTTTACATGTGGAGGACAGAGACTTAAGCCATCATTTGCTGCCTCCCAGCATGCCCATTAGCAGGAGGCTGGAGCCCAAAGTGTAGCAGGAACTCAAACCCAGGCACTCTGATGTGGGATGTAGACATCCTATGCTGTGTCATAACTGCTGCACCAAATTCCTGCTCTTCTTTGCCCCAGTGTGCCATTCTGAAAAATGTAAAATATAGGAGCAGAAAACACATCAGTGGTAGCTAGGGGCTGGGACTCAGGCGTCAGGGGAGGGAGTTAGTATGTCTGATTATAAAGAAGTAGCAAAAAGAATTCTTCAGAACACTGAAATTATGGTTTCCTATTGTGTTGTTATGCTGGTAGATACAACAAAATATGTGTGTTTTAAAACTCATAATACTTATAGCAAAGAGGTAAATACTATTATCTATATATTAAATATGCATATATTTGATGTATATATTAAATTTTAAAATTACATTTTTATCTCTTATTATGAACCAGATACTTATTGTAATTTTTTTTTCATTTTAATCCTCATAATAACTCCACGAACATTACTACCCTCATTTTGCAGAAGAAGAGACTGAGGCACAGTAAGGTTAACTAACTTGCCCAATTTCACAAATCCCTGTAGAGGCAGAGTATAGGTTTTAATCCAACCAGTCAGATTCCAGAATTTACTAGCCTTGCCAGTGTCCTGTGCATCTCTGAAAAGAATGACAAAGGGTCCCATCTATCCTCTATCAATGAAACTGCATAACCTATTAAGGAGCAGATGCCAAACAGGAAGAACTGTTACCAACCCAACTAGCTTGCAAATAGAACAGAGCATACGCCAACAAGACAAACATATTTCTAGGTCCCCAAAAGAGTCTTACATGATGCATAACATAGAATTTACTTGCAACTGTTACATGGTCTAAGATTTATCACCCAGAACTCCTGCAGCTGTTCAAATTCTGAAGTCTTCATGTTAATGGTTGCTTGATTAAGGGTGGAGACATGATCCAATGACAGGGTCTGAGGTGGGGCCCAGGGGAGGTCTTTGGGTCATAGCTGCTGTGCCCTCAGAGGGTGGCTCTTGAGAGAGGTTTGATTATTTCAGTTCAGGTTCTCTGTGTTTCCTTTGTCACAATGGGATCCTGCATCCTCCACCACATGCTGGCCTACAGGGCTGCCCAATTCTGTAACCTCAAACCATGGGCCGAA
This sequence comes from Oryctolagus cuniculus, assembly GCF_964237555.1. Lineage (NCBI taxonomy): Eukaryota > Metazoa > Chordata > Mammalia > Lagomorpha > Leporidae > Oryctolagus > Oryctolagus cuniculus. The sequence continues at coordinate 185,233,476 of NC_091432.1, read as the reverse complement.
GAAAATGGTTTCTTCCCCAAGAAACTCCTCCCAGATACTTTAGTAACAAAAAGCAAATTAATACAGCAATCACATGTCTTCCTGTTCAAAATCAGTTTCCAATGCCTATGGCACTAATAAGGAAATTTTCCTCAACTAATCCTTAAGAAAGTTTGATCATAATGTAAATAAATGAGGACATACAGGTCAAATAAGTAAATTCAAAAATCTTACTCCCTCACCCTCCCTACTTCCCCAGACTAAATCCTTCCGGATCGTTTTTGGAACTAAAACCTCTTAGTAATGAGACAAACGGATAAATACACCCACGCCTGGTGCCTTGTGGTCATGCTTACATACTCACTCAGGTCTTTCAGGGCCTGCAATCGATATACCCACAAACTCCATTCCATGCATTTTGCAAAAACAAAGTTATCCTCTGCAAACATAGTACATGGCATGCCTCACAATTCAGCAGCAGCAGTTGAAAAGAAAGAACAAAGAGAAAAAATATGGTGGCTTTTAGAACGAAGATTGACAAAGAATTCCTAAATTTAGTAAAGACTTTCTTGAGATAATAAAAGTTGCTTAGTTTTGTTGCAAAGAGTTGCAGAATTTTTCACGTTCAGTACTCATTTATGGTGGATTTGACCACATCAGCACTATGCTCAAGACAGATTACATACATAATCGTTCTCCTTCCACAGGTTACGATGATCTGCTGTCCGTGTGGAGGTTCCTGCCTTTGATCTGCCTTCCCTGAAATAATCAGAAGTTTGAGGGAGCTATTTTCAGCCCACCATCATTCTCCTCCAAACATCTTTATCTTGAATCTTCTCAAGATTCAGAGCAGTTCTTCTAAGTAACTGAACTATGCCTTATGTAATAAACAACTGGACTTGACTTAAGGTCATATCAAAGAAAAGGAACCAAGAGATAAATGTGGGAAGATCCTAGCTGGTCCTCAGGTTTGAACGGCCTCCTGCATTCCCCTCTTTATTCAGGCACTCACCACCCATGAGATGCAGAACTCATTATTTGAATTTTGTGGTCTTTCTTCTGCATAAGTACTACAGCCACATACTTTCAAGGCTACTGCTGAAATCAAGACAATGTTAACCTAACAAATCTCTTGCCAGAGAGCATACTCTCTATAAGCGATTGTTATAATTACAGTCAAGGAAAGAAATCCTACACATGGGATAACATTCATCTATGGCCATGTGCAGATTTATTTCACAACATATCCTTAGGCAAATTCTCTATGCCCTGCTTCAAAATCAGGTTCGATCTTGTTAAAAACTTATAAGCTTTTCAGTGTTAATCATTACTTACTAGCACACCTCCCATGGAATACAATGGTTTTTTGGTTTACGAAATTAGGCTTGCTAAAGGTATATTTAAGAGATGTGAAATGATTTTGCAATCTGATGCAGCTAGCTGGGAGATTGCAAAACCTTAATACACAGGCACCAGCACACACACCCACACACCCAGGAAGTGCAGGGGTCTTGTGGAAGTCAGTAGCTTATCTATTATGTACACTCCGGAGCTGTAAACAAGACCATGTGAGGACTCAGCTAGAACGCTTCCTCTGAGTCAGTATTAAACAAACTTCCGAACTACTGGGGAAGGAAATAAAGCCACTGTACCCCAAAGACACCCAAGACAGAGTGCCAGGGACCGTGGGAGTTTAATTCAGTATCTGTCAGAGACTGAAGCAATAATGAAAGTGGGTTTTTATAATGAAAACAAAACGTTTCTTTGATAACCCATAACTAGCCCAATTAGGCTAGCTTGTAATCTCATAGGGAATATCGTATCATAAATTTACATGATTGATTATGTGGAATGGCATTGTTTGTATTTTACTTCATAAGAATGCCAGCCCAAGTCTCTATGGCATGAAAATAACTTCAGTTTACAGCACTTAATATGATTTTGATGCAGGACAAATCAGAGGCAAAGATCTCAAAAGTGGTGAAAAATAAATAAATAAAATACCAGGGAATTTTGGGTTTTCAGAGACAGCACAGCACAGTGCAGTGGGAAAGATCTAGGCTTTGAAATCCAGTGATCCTGGGGTGGGTGCTGTGGAGTAGCAAGTAAAGCCGCTGCCTGAAGTGCCAGCATCCCATATGGATGCCATTTCCAGTCCCAGCTGCTCTGCTTCTGATCCAGCTCTCTGCTATGGCCTGGGAAAGCAGTATAAGACGACCCAAGTCCTTGGGCCCCTGCACCTGCATGGGAGACCTGGAGGAAGCTCCTGGCTGCTGACTTCAGATTGGCGCAACTCTGGCCATTGTGGCCAGTTGGGGAGTGAACCAGTGGATGGAAGACCTCTCTCTCTTTCTCTGCCTCTGCCTCTAATTCTCTCTGTATAACTCTGACTTTCAAATAAAATTTTAAAAAAAGAAAGAAAGAAAGAAATCCAGTGTTCCAACTTGGCATTCTCTGATTTGGTGATCTTGAGCAAATTGTATCTTCTTAACGAGATTGCATTTTCTTATCTACAAGATCATTACATTCACGAGGTTCTTATTAAAATCAAATTAGAGGGCCGGCGACGCGGCTCAATAGGCTAACCCTCCTCCTGCGGCGCCGGCACCTGGGGTTCTAGTCCCGGTCGGGGCGCCGGATTCTGTCCCAGTTGCCCCTCTTCCAGGCCAGCTCTCTGCTGTGGCCCAGGAAGGCAGTGGAGGATGGCCCAAGTGCTTGGGCCCTGCACCCCATGGGAGACCAGGAGAAGCACCTGGCCCTTGCCTTCGGATCAGCGCAGTGCGCTGGCCACAGCACGTCAGCGGCGGCGGCCATTGGAGGGTGAACCAATGGCAAAAGGAAGACCTTTCTCTCTGTCTCTCTCACTGTCCACTCTGTCAAAAAAAAAAAATTAAATTAAAAAAAATCAAATTAGATACTAAATGAGACAAATGTAAAAAATTATGTGAATATGGGATGTTATTGTAACAATTCAGGGCTTTAACCTGTAAATGTTCTCAGGTCAACTAACAGAGTTAGAAAGAAATCAGATTTATAGTACCCTGAAATTGTTTTTGCTGGAAGCAGACAATGAGTTAAAGCTTAGCTCCTTTGACCTGAAGTAGCTTGTGGTTTTCAGGAAGGAGAAAAAGGTAGCTCTCACCTGTAACTGAAAGTCTATTATCATAGAATCCAGAGGATGCAGGGGCTCTTATTGACATATTTCAGAGTTTTAGAAGACTACAGAAATCACAAAAGAGGAAACAGAACGTTTTAACCCTTACCAATGTCCGCAAAGTAGGATGCTTCCTGGAGTGCTGTCTGGGTGCTCAGACAGTAAAGAACATTCCCGTTTCCGACAACCCAGAGCTTGACCTCACACTTGGACTTCTGAAGGTAAACTTCCTGAAAGGAAATGAAATACAGAGAACCTCTTCTAGTTTGGGTAGCTGTTCTGCCAAAAACACTGTGAGAAACATTTATACTAATTAATTTTTTACGTGTATCTTTAAAATACTAAACCCAATAGATAGGGCAGTATTTTCTTTAATTTACAATAGGAAGTGAAATAAAAATGAAGGATGTCCAAAAGATTCTTAGCTCTTCACCTCTGTCCCTATAAAAATATGCTCCAAAGTAGGATAAAAGAGTCTCTCCTTCCCTCCCTATAATAGTTTTACTGAAACTGTAATCTCCAAGCCTTAAAAATGAAAACATTTAAGCAAAAGAAAAAAAGAACTCTATCACTTCTAATTTACATGTGACATACATAAATGTAAATAAAGAGGAAAACTGTCCACCCTATTTTTTATTCAATGTAGAAGCATTCAGTTCTCTTCTCTCCCTAAGGTGAAGTCCACCTCCTAGTTCAGTAGACGTGCTGGGAGGTCAAACAGAGTCCATCCTGCAGGGAGACGAGGTGCTGTCCTATTTTTAAAAGACCTCGAGAGAAGGAAATTCCACAAGCTTCCCCAGATACACATTCCAGTGTCTATCAAACCTCACTGTCTGAAAATTTTCCCTTTTTTCTTATCTAAATCCCTCATGCTACAACTTAAGCCTGTTGCCTCCTGTCTGGTCCCTAGTAGAGATTGTCATCATCCTTCTTGGGTCAATCTCCTTACACAAGGCTCTTAGTTCTGCAGGCTGGGACTCTCCCGGTTCTTCATTCTCTTTATTCACAGCTCTCCTGTCATCGTTGTTACTCACCTATGATTTTCTCCCAAGTTTTCTTTCTACAATCTTGTCTTCATTTCAAATATTCTTTTAAAACAAATATTAAGGACCAATGGAAATAAAAACTATTTCTGTTTTACTACACTAAAACAATTTATTTTCAATTTTCTTTATACTCTACCCTACTCCATATACAAGTACAGGTGTATATCATTGTAATCGTTATGTAATATTTATGGAACTTATTGCAAGTTTTTTTAAAGATTTATTTATTTACTTGAAAGTCAGAGTTCCACATAGAGAGAAGGAGAGGCAGAGAGAGAGAGAGGTCTTCCATCCTCTGGTTCACTCCCCAGTTGGCCACAACGGCATCTGAAGCCAGGAGCCAGGAGCTTCTTCTGGGTTTCCCACCCGGGTACAAGGGCCCAAGTACTTAAGCCATCTTCTACTGCTTTCCCAGGCCATAGCAGAGAGCTGGATCAGAAAAGGAGCAGCCGGGACTAGAACTGGCACCTATAAGGGATGACAGCACTGCAGGTGGTGACTTTACCCACTATGCCACAGCGCCTGCCCCTATTACAAGTTTTTTAAATTCCCTCAGTTTCACAACCCAAAACATGCTTAGAATGATCAGGTTTGACATGTATTATAATTTTGGCAACCTGGTATAAAGTTAGTGATTTGAAGAAATTCCTTTTACTCAATCAAATTAAATGAATGATTACTAATTACCAAAGCACTGTGCTAGGTCCTAAGGATCCAAAGATAATACAAAAATACAGAGCCCATTAATTAGAAGTATTAAAAGATAGTGTACAGACACTTCTAGTTCCCATGTAAGCTTATGGGGTGGGTTGGGCAAGCTGGACCTCAGGGAGGACAGATCCCAGAAGCCCGGCTGGTGATCAGGAAGGGCAGGAAGTTGGGATCAATGCCAGAGCACCTATTCCTACAAGGAGCTCCGGGCACCTAAGGATGGAGTGCCTGGAGCAACCCAGGGGTTAGCTGGGCCTCTGTGGATGGATATTGAGTGAAAGAAAGTCTGAGCTTGATGGCAAGCAGCTGCCCCCCAAATCTTCTCCAAATTATAAAAAAAAAAAAATTAAAAAAAAGAGCTGTGGTTGTCTGAATGAAATGGCAAATCAGTGCAAGTGAAAAGAGAATGGTTAATAGGGTGGCTCTTACTTAAGACTCCAGGGTAAATCTTACTTAAGAATTCACTTAGAACCTGATGAAACAGTCTGATATTGCCAATCAAGCAAAAACCTGAAAGGAAAGTTTGTTCTACAACTTCATGTCCTTGAGATTCTCACTCTGCTTCAGGTCTGACCTGTTTCTTCACTTGTAAAAGCAGAATTTTTTGTGGTATCTTCCACAATTCCAATTGCAGGAAATAGTAAATATTAAAAGTAATGGATCACACTTCTGAAAACTAAACATTCAAGCCTTTCATTAGGGAAAAACTATGAGGTCCAGCATTGTGGGGCAGCAGGTTAAGCTACCACCTTAACACTAACATCCCATATTGGTGTGACATCCAAGTCCCTGCTGCTCCACTTCTGATCCAGCTCCCTGCTAATGGACCTGGGAAGGCAGCAGAAGATGGCCCAAGTGTTTGGGCCCCTGACACCAATGTGGGAGATCCAGATAGTGTTCCTGGCTCCTGGTTGCTGCAGCCATTTGGGGAGTAAACCAGCAGATTGAATATGTCTCTCTCTCTTTCTTTCTCTCTTTCTCTCTTTCTCTCTCTCTGACCTGAAGCGCTGGTATCCCATATGGGCGCCAGTTCGAATCCCGGCTGCTCCACTTCCTATCCAGCTCTCTGCTATGGCCTGGAATAGCAGTGGAAGATGGCCGAAATCCTTGGGTCCCTGCACCCATGTGGGAGACTCAGAAGAAGTTCCTGGCTCCTGGCTTCAGATCGGCACAGCTCTGGCCGTTGGAGCCAATTGAGGAGTGAACAAGCGGATGGAAGACCTCTCTCTCTCTCTCTCTCTCTCTCTGTATGCCTCTCCTCTCTCTGTGTAACTCTGACTTTCAAATAAATAAAAATAAATCTTAAAAAAAAAAAGCAGCAACAGCAGAGATGGAGGACAATATAACATACACAAATATACTGAAGCAAAAAAAAAAAAAAAAAAAAAACCCTAGTACAATAAACTATCAAACAAAAAGTCTTTGTCCAGTTAAAAATATCCTTTGAAAATGAAGGCAAAATAGACATTTTGAGAAAATAGAAACTGAGAAAATTTATTACCAGCAAGTGTGTTCTTAAAGAAGTTCTTAAAGAAGTTCTAAAGAACTCTTAAAGAAATTCTAAAGAAGTGTGTTCTTAAAGAAGTTACTCAGGTTGAATTAAGTGGCATCAGATGGAAATTCAGAGTCACAGGAAACAATAGAGAACAATAGAAGTGATAAATCCATGTATAAATACAAAGATTACATTTATATTTTCTTTTACTTTATTTACAAGACAACTCAAAATGTAAAGACTTTCAAGGATTTCCAAACATCTTTGGAAATGTTTGCTGTAGAGGTTATAAACCAAACAACAGACCTTCATCAAGGAAGTTTGAAATTTCAAACCATTGGGGGCTAAAGAAAACTCCACCTGCTTCCAGGGAGAGAACAAAATCGCATACACAAAATTATAAGCAGAATTGCATTGAGACTCCTCAATAGCATTACCTTCCAATATTTGAAAGAAAAAATTTCTAACCAGAAATTTCATAAGCATTCAATCACTTATTAATAAAAATAAAGATTTCTTCAAATGTTCAAGGTCTCAAAAAAATGACTCCCATGAATTCTTTTTCAGACTATTTCAGAAGTACTCAAGAAAGAAAGCATGGGGTGGGGTTGCAAAGAACAAAATTTTAGCACAAAAGAGGAGTTGAGACATTTCAGGGGGACAGCTATACTACAGATATAAAGATAAAACAGACTATTCAGCAGGAGAACTTCAAAACTATCAACTTTCCACCATTTTCTGGGCTACTTTGCAGACCCTTCAATGTAAAAGTTTAAATCATCCTGGAAATTCTATTGAATTATTTATTGACATCCCCCCTCTTTATTTATTTAATTGCTTGGCATAATTATTGGAAACAGCAAGGAGGAGCAACACAAAATGGGGTAGAAAATAGAATACAGAACCACATGTGGATTTAAGAACTTTTATTTTAGCTTGAGTTTTCCTAAAAGCAGAGCCTGAGACAAAAACTTGTAAACAAGGAACAGGTGTGAAATACTGGGAAGAGTGAGGAGAGTATAAAAGAAAATACATAAATGCATTATTAACATCCTCATTGAGGTCAAGTGGCGCTCAACCCTACCTGGAATCTTCTAAGGAAATTGTTTACCTGATAATTAACCATTTTCACTTATCAACTTATATCCCACATTAGTTGAGGTTTGCTTTGGGGTACAAATCCCTGTGTACCTCCAGACTGAACTGTGCATTCTGGAACAGACTGCTTGAACAGAAGGTTTCCTAATTGTAGCATTGGAAAAACCCGAGGATGAAAGTGCAAAATGTACAATGCTTGAAATGAGATTTCAATATGACATTAGCCAAGCTACCCACTATTATCTACACTGCAATCAGAGATGAGGCCAAGGATATGAGTCAGGAAGCCAAAACCACTCCATATAGTCTACCTTTTGTACCACTTAGACACATGCATGCCCTGTAATAAGTACTATTCATCTCCATGTCTCCACAATCTCTACATATGACTTATTAGATAAATTTTAATAGAACAAGCTACCGTATCCACTGCTACAACTGGTCTTGAGGTTGTATTTGATGTATGTCAGTCTCCTTCCTCTACTACCCATATCAGATTTTCTTCACCCTCAGAAACTACCTCTATTGTGTAGGTTTCTAGCCTAATGAGATAGCTAAGACCCTGAGCCTTGAGTAGCCTATGCTCAAAGCTATCTTGTTTTTGTGAGGCATTGTTGCAGCATTGCTATTCACCATTATCAATGGGGGTGTGAATGTGAAGAAATTCCTATGGTTGACCATACTCTGCCAATGGCTTGGCTAACATCTCAAATTGCCCAAAGCTTTGGTTTCAACATCTCTTCATCCTAAATAACCTCTAGTGACAGTCTAGTACTATGTATCTTGGCTTGGTTCCTACCAGATAGCAAAACCTCAATCAAAGAGATAATGCAGTAGAGCACAACATGGCATGAAGCAGAATAAGGGAAGGGGAGAAAATACACACCATGGTGTGCTTATTAAGTTACAGTTTGGGACACTGAGAATTAACCCCAGTATCTAAGGGCCATACAGAATGTATCTTGGAGCTGTGTGCTAAAAGAACAAGAGAAAAGAAAGTGAGGCAGTGAACTGGGAAGGGTGATCTGAACAGTCTATCTCAGAATCAGATGCACTCAAACTCTTTCCAATTAATGATTTTAGTGTGAGCACGATTCCATTCAAAGACCAGAAACTTCACCGACAATGAAACTATTGGCTTGAATTATTCAGACCATTTCAGAAGATGACTTATCATGAAGTATTTGTGATATTATCTATGTTTTGCATTACCTGATTTTTGAAACCAAATCCCACACACATTGTACTTGTGTACTTATGAAATAGTCTGAAAAAGAATTCATGGGAGTCATTTTTTTGAGACCTTGAACATTTGAAGAAATCTTTATTTTTATTAATAAGTGATTGAATGCTTATGAAATTTCTGGTTAGAAATTTTTTCTTTCAAATATTGGAAGGTAATGCTATTGTACTTGTTCCCAAGTACAACCGATAGACTTAATTACAAATTAATGGTTTACAGTTACACTTATTTTTCTGAGGACAAGAAGAAAGTGTAAAGGCAAAAAAATATTTTCTAGTGCCTATAATTTCCAATCTGACTTCTTTATTTATACATTGGTAAGATTAATTCTATATAAATATTTTCTATAGCACTTGCTATCTGCAGTGTAATAACAGCTTTTCTGCTTGATTGAGATTTTATTTTAAATTTATGCATGTACACATAGATTTATGACCTCAAAGGATTTGAAATCTCTCAAATGTAACACTTGTTGCCTTATCACTACATCAGCTTCAGAACTAACAACCAAAAAAGGGAAATAAACCTGTATAGAATATACAGTAAAAAAGGAGTTAAGAATCAGTAGACAGACATAAGTAACTTTTGAAATGACCAGGTTTCTAAGGCTAAAAGTCAAACAAGCTGCATTTTATAAAATTGCTTTCCATAATAGGGATAAGCAACTACAGTGTATGCTGGAATCAGCACATAGAGGAAGCAAGATTTCTCACTGCTGGGGTGGGAATTTACAAATAAGCACAGATACAAGGATAAATGATACATGTGGCCGAGGATTTGTGTTAGAGTAATCAGTTATAAGCTGAGCTCATGTTTAGGTCAATATTGATGCAGATGGCTATATATTAAAATATGTGTGCACAACTTAGCATTAATATGAGTATTTCTCCTTGCTCTGTCAGCAGAGAGGGCCAAGAAGTAATTATATTTCAGTAGCTAAAAGCATAACTTGTGCCCAGATTGTTTTAACAAAGCAAATTGGTGAAAGGAATTAGGGTTTGTTGGAAAAATAGCTAACTGTAGGACTAGGGCAGGAAATGTGCAAGATGAGCTAGGATCATCTCTGAAAGTGTCAGAGATGAAGAAAGTGCTTTAAAAATACATGCACATAAGCAAAAACTCAACATTGACCAAGGTATGTCAAAAGGCTACAGGAGCCAACTGAAAGGCCAAATATGGAATATTTGAGCAACAAAATAAATAAATAGGAATGTATTTTAACCTAAAGTATAAAATAAATTTCCCTGAGTACATACCAATAAAAACAAATCATTGAATAAATAAGGTATAGTGGAAAAAATGTCCCATATGGGAGAATTTCTGTAGAAATGGATGGCTCATGGTGACTTCCTTCCGCAGGGTCAAAACGGAAAGTGAGGAAAGAGTAGCTGCACATGGAGAAACTTGAAAAGCCCTACCCTGCCCAGGTGATCAATGCCAGAAACCACAGTGATAAGTCATGTTGACAAGTGTGTACCCTTGGCAGGATGTAATGAAAATGGCACTTCATCTCTGGGGCCTTCCTCTCAAAACTCATAATTCCAATGTAACCAGTTATTATAGACAGGCAATCTTTAAAAATGTTTGAGCAATACCGTTAAAACTGTCAAGATCATCAAACACAAGCAGTCTGAAAACTGTCATGAGCCAAGAAGAATCTAAGAGAACATTATGACTACATGAAATGTGATATACCAGAGGAGATCCTGGAACAAAATAAAGATGTTGGGTAAAAAATGCCTAATTCAAATAAAATACACTCATAGATTTTAGTTAATGATAATGTATCTATTTTAGTTAACTAATTCTAACAAATGTGCAATGCTAATGGAAGATGCTAACAATAGGAAAACTTGAATATGGGGTTTATAGGAACTCTACACTATCATCTCCATTTTTCTTTAAGTCTAAAATGGCTGTAAAAACTACTCTATTTTTGAGGGCTGGCATTATGATATAGAATGTAAAGCCACTGCCTAAGGCACTGGCATCCCATATGGGCTCCAGTTCAAGTCCCAGCTGTTCCACTTCCAATCCAGCTCCCAGCTAATGGCCTGGGAAAACAGCAAAAGCCCAAGTGCTTGCACCCCTGCCACCCACGTGGGAGACCTGTAACAAACTCTTAGCTCCTGGCTTAGGCCAGACCCAGTCCTAGCCATTGCAGCCATCTGGGGACTGAACCAGTTGATAGAAGATCTTTCTCTCTGTCTCTCTCTGTAACTCTGAATTTCAAATATATAGATAATTCTGTAAAACAAACAAACAAACAAAAAACTACTCAATCTTTTAAAAAAAAATCAGTTGATGGGGCCGGTGCCGTGGCTCACTAGGCTAATCCTCCACCTGTGGCACTGGCATCCCATATGGGCACCACATTCTAGTCCCGGTTGCTCCTCTTCCAATCCAGCTCTCTGCTGTGGCCCGGGAGGGCAGTGGAGGATGGCCCAAGTGCTTGGACCCCTGCAACTGCATGGGAGACCAGGAAGAAGCAGCACCAGCCACAGCAGCCATTTAGGGAGTGAACCAACGGAAGGAAGACCTTTTTTTCTCTCTCTCTCATTGTCTATAACTCTGTCAAATAAATTAAAAAAAAAAAATCAGTTGACGCTTAAGAAGTATTTGATAAAGTAACAACTTTATAAAAAAATTTTAATTGGAAATAATAAAATACTCCCTTATTATGATATATTCAAAACATTTCTAAACTTTGAATCTTTGAAAGAAATCCCAGAAAATATTTTATATTAATTAATAAACTTCCAAGTTTCAAAGAAATCTCTTAAACACAAAAAACCTGCAAAAATATACTCAAAGTAAAAACATTAAACAAGAGTTGATATTCTGAATCTATAGAGAGCCTGTACAAATTAACTTTATTTAAAAAAAAAAAAAAGTTGTATTTAAGGGGGCCAGCCTTGCTGTGCAGTGGGTAAAACCACCACTTGCGATACAGGCATATGGTTGCCGGTTTAAATTCTGGCTGCTCCACTTCCTATCCAGCTTCCTGCTAATGGCCTGGGGAAAACACTGGAAGACAGTCAAGTATTGTGGCCCCTGCCACACATGTGAGAGACCCTGATGAAGCTCCTGGCTCCTGGCCTCAGCCTGGCCCAGCCCTGGCCGTTGTAACCATCTGGGGAGTATTGCCATCAACAGGTCTCTCTCTCTCTCTCTCTGTCTCTCTCTCTCTCCCCATCTCTCCCTCTCTTTGCAACTCTGCCTGTATTTGAAATTATTTATTTTATATACATATATACTCATGTATCTAGTTATAGGCAATAAAATACATAGTTTCATCAAACAATGCTAATGAAAGTGTCCATGGATACATATACTTTTTTAGGATTTATTTATTTGAAAGGTAGAGTTACAGAGAGAGAAGGAAAGAGAGAGAGAGAGAGATATCTTCCGTCTGCTGGTTCACTCCCCAACTGACCACAATGGCTAGGACTGGGCCAGACCAAAGCCAGGAGCCAGGAGCATCTTCCAGTCTCCCATGGGGTGCAGGGACCCAAGCATTTGGGTCATCCTCCACTGCTTTCCTAGGCCTGTTAGCAGGGAGCTGGCTCAGAAGTGGAGCAGCCAGGACTTAAGCAAGCTCCCATATGGGATGCCAGCACTGCAAGGGGCACCTTAACTGACTACATCACAGTGCTAGCCCCAGACTATTTCTATAAAGGGCCAGGACCAAATATTTTAGTCTCTGTAGATCACAGAGATTCTGTCACAACCACTCAGGTCAGCCAATATAGCCATGCAATATATAAATGAATACATGTAGCTGTGTTCCAACAAAAGAGACAGTAGGTGGGATTCAGATCATGAACCATAGATTTCCAACTGTTGAATAAAGAATAACAATGAGGGGGCCAGTGCTGTGGTGCACCTGCTGTGCCAGTATCCCATATGGTCACCGGTTCAAGTCCTGGCTGTTCTACTTCCAATCCAGCTCTTTGCTATGGCCTGGGAAAGCAGTAGAAGATGGCCCAAGCATTTAGGCCCCCTGCACCCACATGGGAGACCCGGCAGAAGCTCCTGGCTCCTAGCTTTGGATCACCCCAGCTCCAGCCATTGCAGCCATTTGGAGAGTGAACCAGTGGATAGAAGACCTTTCTCTCTGTCTCTCTCTCTCTCTCTCACTGTTTGTAACTCTACCTCCCAAATAAATAAATAAAATCTTTTAAAAAATTAACAAAAGTGAAAGAAACTGCATGAAACGAAATTATATATACTATATGTTCTGAAGCCCATAAAATATTTTTAGAGAAGACTAACAGAAACAGCATTAAAATATTAACCAGTTTTTTCTCTAGATAGTGGATTACCTTTTTCCCATAATTTATACACTTGCAATATTTTACGTATTAACTATAAAAAAGGAAATTTTAAAACTAGTTTATTTGATATGTGCTTTTATCAGTAAACTAGAGTTGCCCAAGCCAATTGAAGACTTGAAAATATTTTTTGTGACATTTACGTAAATTCAAGTAGATATTTTACTTACTCTTCATTCAGTTCTTCATAGAAAATAGGCTTGTTTTAACATTCAGAAATTATATTTTGAAATATTCCTTTTTTTCTAATAAATTCAGATTTTCCTTCTTGACTTTCATTAGTTATTAATGAACTGCTTCACTTCTCCGGAAGCTTCTGATACTTAGCTTCTGATACTTTGTGATACTTTTTGAGATTTGCCTAAAGCCACAGTATTGGAAAATGTTGCCAGCATTTCTAAAGCTCTTTTTAATGACTCCTGTTCTTAACAGCCTCTGTTTAAGTGACAAAAGAACCACTGTTGTTAGGAGGGATGTACGGTGCATTACACAAGTTTACCCTGGCAAGCCCACAGGGGCTGATCAGCAATCCTGTGTCAGCACTTTTCAGTCCCAGTAATATGGATACGGATGGGTGTGCGAGCTGCTCTGGGCTTCTCGCTGGGCCAATCAAAACATGGAAAACAAAGGTCTTTATCAGCTCAGTGTTGACCACAGTTCCCTACAGTATTGCTAAAGACACATTTTTCTCTTAACATTCCATATGCGGAGTACCCCTCACCTGAGAGAAATCAGATTTCATTCACAGCCCAGGATTGCAGTTCGTGAATCGCTCCCTTTGGGAAAGGGAAAATGAAGCCTTTTTCAGTCTTTCTGTAAGAACTTACAAAACAACCCAATAGATTTCTGAATACACAGGCTGCAAACCAAGGACAACCAACTAGTCCAGAGAAAAGGCACACAGTTGGGCTCACACTACATAAATAAAGGAAAATGAAAAAAATGAAACTCTTCTCTCAGACTATTCAAGGGGAGAAAGATGGTCTTCTTTTTCTCAAAGCATCTGCTCTGCTTTCCTGTCACTCAAAGAGCCCTCCCCAGACACCTTAATAAAGGTGGTCATCGCCGTTCCTTCACCCCACTGTGCTCTCAGAAGGACATTTGTGCTTTTATAAGAGTTAGTCACTTTCTACTATTTAAATGTATTTGCTTTGTCTCTTTCCCTCAATAGAAGTATATTCTCAATGAGAGCACAGGCTTTGTAATCTATTTTGTGCTGTGCTGTTTTCCATTGTAAATATATGATAAATACTCATTGAATGAATAATTTACTAGAAAAATCCTAGAGTGTTAGTTAGAGAATGTATGTTCTAGCTGAATACTTTTAGTGAGGTTTCCACCAGGAAAAGGCTGTGTAACAACCACCCCAAATCTCAGCAACTGACATCAGCAAGCATTTCATTTTGCTCATAGCTCTGCAGGCTTTCTGTGACTCTGCTAGGCTTGGTGGCAATCAGCCTTCAGGTCGGGGTCAAGTAAGCTCTAAATATGCCTTTATTCTGGGAACATCAGCTACTTAGGGCATCTCTTCATGGTGAATGACTCAAATACAATAGGGACACCAGAAGCTCATAAGCCTCCTAAAACCTCAGCTTGGAACCGGCCTGGTGTCAGTTCTACATACTTTCTATTAACCTAAACAAACCGCATGACCGATCTCAACATCAGGAGGGCAGGGATATATCAGTATAGATACCAACAACATACCATAGCAAGGATGCAGATGGAAAGAAGAATTGTGACCAAATAACATAACCTATCACATTAAACAAGTAAAATTCATGAAGCTTCAATTTCTGGAAAAGAAAAAGATGACAATTCTAGTACTAATTGTGATGGGGTTCTTATAAGGGTCAAATGGTTTTTATGGAGACATTATTAAATTAAAGTTCAGTTTAACCAAAGGTTGGCTTGCATAAGCACCAGATAATGATCAAAAATGACCAAGTCATTTTCTCTTAAACAGAATACAATAAAAATACAATAAGAACATTGCTACAATGTAAGCTGGACATAAAATATTATTGGAGCAAAATTCAGAGTTAAGCTGTCCTGGGTGATATAGGGAAGATTTATAAACAAAGTAATGTCCTGGATCAAAATTGGTCACAAGAACAAGAAAAGAGGCCTTGTTTTATCAGTCATATTTCCTTTTTAAGGCAAAAAGGAGATATTTATTTCAACTATGATAAAAAATTATCATGCAGTGAATCTAGATGTTGGAAGAATTGGTTCTCTTATTTTATTTTCTGTGTATGCTTGACCTATTTCTTAATTTAAAATTTTAATTATTTTTAAATAGGTACCTGGAGAAAAGGAAGGGAAGAAAGGTATTCTGGACAGAAAGAACACAGGTGGTAGGAAAAGTAATTTAGTTTTCATGGATCAGAGTGCATGGGGGAGAACAGTGCATAAGAATAAGGAGTTGTTTTAGTTTTCCAGGGTTGTTGCAATGAGTATAATTAAATGGGCAGCTTAAAAGAACAAAAATTTATTGCTGCACAGTTCTGGAGGCCAAAATTCTGAAATCACAGTGTTGGCCATATTGGGTCCTCCTGAGGACTCTGAGGGAGAATCTGTCCATGCCTCTCTCATAGTTTCTGATGGGGGCCATCAGTCCTTGGCAATGTCCTGACTTACAGATGCATCACTCCAGTCTCTGCCCCATCTTCACGCAGCCTCCTCCTTGTGTGTCTGTCTTCATATGACCATCTTCCTTTTATGCAGTCTCTGTGTCCAAATTTCCTCTTCTTGTAAATATACCAGTCATGTTGGATTAAGGGCTCATGCTATTCCACCAGTCTGACCTCATCTTAATTTAACTAATGACATCTGCAAAGTCCTTGTTTCTAAATAAAATCATATTAGGGGATTAGGGGATTAGGACTTCAATGGATCGCTTTGGACAACATAATTCAACCCATAAGAGCTGTCAAGATATTGCTACTATTGTTTGGCTATTATTATTAACAAATTTTCATATTTACTTTGAAAATTCAAAAGAATAACAGAATATGTTATTAACCAATTGAAAGATCTCCTCAGGGGACCTATAACTTAACTGCCTCTGTGGAAGAAAGGAAATCAAAAGCAGGATGGTTGGCACTTCACGTTTTTCAACTGGCCATTCAAGTTCCTCCCAGGCTCACCCACATTATGCTCTGTCTCAAACCAACCCACACTGGTTGACTCACTACCCTGCTCCAATGTCCACAACAGGACAATTTCGTCATCCAAAGCAAAAACCCTCTGGCTACTATCACCACTCTCTTGAACTGCAATGGTTTGCCCTAAGCCTACTTTTTAACCCTGGGAGTTCCAGAAATTTGAGCACCATATTCTTTACCAATGGTCTGCCTCACCTTTCCATTTCTTTTCTGGGAAATTTCCTTAGTAAACTTTTCACAATGTATGGACTGCTTAGGTAGAATTTTCAGTCCCTTTAATCTGTTTTCCAGCTTGGAACTGTAAAGTATATCTGGGGGCCAGCGCTGTGGTATTGAGGGTAAAGCCGCTGCCTGCTGTGCCAACATCCCATATGGGCACCAGTTTTAGTCCTGGCTGCTCCACTTCCAATCCAGCTCTCTGCTATGGCCATGGAAAGCAGCAGAAGATGGCTCAAGTCCTTGGGCCCCTGCAGCCATATGGGAGACCCAGAAGAAGCTCCTGGCTCCTGGCTTCGGGTCGGCACAGCTCCAGCCATTGCAGCCAACTGGGGAGTGAACCAGTGGATGGAAGACCTCTCCCTCTCTCTGTCTCTCCTTTTCTCTCTGTGTAACTCTGATTTTCAAATAAATAAATAAATCTTAAAAAAGAGTATATCTGTTCTTGGAACATATTACTTGCCCCATTCCCTACTCTAGCCAAGTGGATTTTCCCCTCCAACTGTTTTATCTGGCTCTTGCTAGCTTCTCCATCTCACACCCCTCTCTCTGTTTATTATCATTTTTTTTTTTTTGACAGGCAGAGTGGACAGTGAGAGAGAGAGAGACAGAGAGAAAGGTCTTCCTTTTGCCATTGGTTCACCCTCCAATGGCCGCCGCGGCCGACGCACCACGCTGATCCGAAGGCAGGAGCCAGGTACTTATTCTGGTCTCCCATGGGGTACAGGGCCCAAGTACTTGGGCCATCCTCCACTGCACTCCCGGGCCACAGCAGAGAGCTGGCCTGGAAGAGGGGCAACTGGGACAGAATCCGGAGCCCCGACCGGGACTAGAACCCCGTGTGCTGGCGCCGCAAGGCGGAGGATTAGCTTAGTGAGCCGCGGCGCTGGCTTATTATCTTCTAAGTCCACTTCCTTCTGAACCTCGTACCAAGGCCAAGACCTTTCTCACCTCAAGTCATTTCCATTTGGTCTTCCCTTGGCCTGGACTCTCAAGTTTTTCTTCTAGCCCCTCAAAGGTCTGCACATTCTCAAACCTAGATGTCACTGTAAGCATGTCTTCTTTGGAGAGACTTTCTCGGGCTAGCTTGTATATTTCCTTCTAGAGCTATTTGTATCTTTCTTTTTTTACTGGTTTCCTGTATAAAAACAAATATCCAATTCTAGTTCACTAATATTTCCTGATACTAATACAATGGCTGGCACTTAATAGGTACCTGTCAAGTAGGAATTGAATGAAAAAAGCAATCTCTGGGCTCCCACTTGCCATAATTTTTTACAGGCTTGGTCTTAAGGCAGAAAATATACTGTTAGAAGCAATTACCTTGGTCACCTGTTGGCACTGGTGCCCTCAGCCTCTAGTTCTGATATACAGATTCCTTGACTGGGTTACTGACACATAATACTAACGTCTCTTATCTTGGTTCCTGACTTAGCTCCAGATTTCAGTTAGCAGAAATGTGGCCCTAGAGTCTCAACTTGCCTCCTCCCTGACTTTCTAAATTTGACCTCATGTACTGAATATTACAGTAGTTTCTGCTCCCACTTGCCTTAGTTGACAACCCCAGAAGTGACCTCAGAGCTTCCAATGTCCTCCTTGTTTGACTCCCAACACTTGTCTTCTCTATCTCTTATCTCTATCTTCCCTATCTAAATCTTTTTCCTTTTGTTTCTGCTCCTATTTTGGCATGCCTGTAAGCAAAAAGGATGGTTGACACGAGCATTTCTAATCAGTCCAGTTCACAGTACCCCACTTATGGTAGTTTGTGCAAAACTTCTAGTGTATCTATCTCATTGAGCACAATAAATCTTAATGTCAACAGTTAGAATTCATACATGCACTAACTAAAATATAGATAGGAGCCAATTCTGCAATGTTTCAACTTCAGGTACTTAGAAACAACTTTTATATATAATTTAGACCTGTTACAGCATTAACGGTGGGTATGCCTTAAAAACATTCCTCTTGTTAACCTAACTCTGTCACTTGCCTTAGATCCCAGTGTCCAAAAAAAGTATTTAAGAAAAGCTGCTGTGAGTTGCCTGGATATTTACATGCTGTGGATACCATAGTTAGTCAAATGGAATGTGGAATGGGCTAGACATCTTGGAATTGCTCTTGTTAAACTAGTGTAACAGAATGACCCAATCACTGTAATAATCATTATTTGTTTAACAAGTTCCTGTGAAGAAAGCTATGCAGCTGTCTTGTGAGGTATCATCTTGAAAGGCTTTATTTTGTCTGGATATGATAAGGATCATTACATGGTATGTCTAACTGATGACTTAGTGCTCTTTTTGTGCATAGAAACTTCTATGGGAAAAAGAATTAAACAATAAGTACCAATGACTTAATACATGCTATGTTTCCAATTCAATTTGCTTTGATAAAAATCAAATAATCCCCGGGAACACAAATATTTGTCTACAGTGATTGGACAGCCTGTTAAAATTGGCATTCATTCTCAACCTCTCCAAAACATTCATTTGTCCTTTATACGACCCACACATTGTCAAGAGGTTAATAATGTTGAAAAATTCCTGTGGTGTTCTTAGTTTTTGTGCTATCTGGCAGAGAAACATCAGTAACTTTAATTTTCTTTTCAACATACCATGTTCTTTATTCACAATCAATGATTCTGTCTTAATAAACAAAACAAGAAGCAGATTTTTAAATTCCAAAAGCATTATAAATTCATAGCATTTTTCCTTTGAAGTAAAATATTTTATATGACAATGAAACATGAAAAGAATTCATATAATCAGAAGGCTTAAAAATTAAAAACATAACAGAGACAGGCATTAGCCCAGTGATTAAGACACTAGTTAAGATACTTATGTTCCAAATCAGAGTACTTGGGTTCAATACCCAACTCCAGCTCCTGATTCCAGCTTCCTGCTAAATCAGACTCTGGGATTCAGAAGTGATGGGTCAAGCAGTTGGGTTTCCCGACTTCAGCCTCAACCCAACCTCAGCCATTGCAGGCACTTGGAGAGTGAATAAGAGGATGGGTGCTCTTTCTTTCTGCCTCTCAAATAAATAAATAAATACTTTAAGTGAATAAATAAAATCATAATAATCTGTCCTTCAGTGTAATAGACCAAGATTTTAAAGCTAAACAGGTATTTTTAAAAGAATTTGGTAAAGGAATTTTAAAATGCAGATTTCTCTATTTTAGAATATATATCAAAATATTAATCAGCCCTAAATATAAACATATACCACAGTTCCTATAAACAAATATTATTCTTCCCTATTTAGACATTAATATTTAAATTTTATTTTAGTGTCAAGTTTCCTGGTACTAAGGTAAAACATACCTTAAAAAAGATAACCTATCTACACCAATAAAACCATAGTGTATAAAATCTTTTATCAAATATGTCAAGTAGATGTTAAATTATAAACACAGAACTAATCATAGAGGACACCTTCACACTTTCAAGGTTACAACCTTTAAATACATACCCTATATCATTCAAACATGAAAGGAGAATTTATAATTTTAAAATTTGCTGATTAATGTCAGTCACCAAAATCAAAAGGTAGGCCTAACTTCCCTCATTTGGTCTCAAGTGTTTAGAGAATAAAGTATCAGACTGGGATTTCTTAAATCATTGCATGAGGAAAAGTAATTAGAACTCATTTCTAATCCCTAGGGAGATGGGAGCCTCAAAAGCTAGCATATTATATGGATTCCTATTAGTCTGTATGATAAGCATGTGGCTACTAAAAAACAAAGCAATAGACCACCATTTCTCTTAAAGTTCTGTACAGCCTAGTGTCCATGTTTCCGTGGTCTCCTGTCGCAACCTCTTCCTTGTGCCTTCAATACCCTCCCCTACCTTTATCTGCCTAATTCACTGACCACTCTTCCTCTCCTCCTATCTCTTCTCCTCTGCACTCCTTCCCTCCCTCCCCACTCCTCCCCATCCCTACCCTCCTGTCTCTTCTTATCACCACTTCTCTTCCCCTTCCCTCGTTTTCCCTCCTCTCTCCTCCCCTTTTCTCTCCTCCTCTCCACCACCATTTCCCATCTCTTTTGTCTGCGTCTACCTGATCCTACGCAGCAAACCCATCCTGGTGAACCCCATATGCCTATTCCCACCTTAACGCCACCACTTCATTTTCCCATCCTGCTCCAAAGATATTTTGATTTGTATCTGTGTTCACATTCACGATTGTTCTTGCCCTCTCCTGCTTGCTCTCTCTCTACATCTCTCTCATTTGGGTTCTGCAGTCATTCATCTTGTGCTCAAACTCCAGCTCCACTTTTACCACTGCAAGGCAGGTTAACTAACCTCACCAAATCTCAGCAGCCCCCATCTTTAAAGTAGGAATTATAACGTAATTTATTCAGTAGGGGTAGTGAAAACAAAATGAAATAATCTGACTAAAACAATACCATTTGGTAGAGAGTAAACAACACATCGTAGTGATTTTTTTATTACGGAGATAATTTTATACAGGACAAAGGCAATATGTTTTATATTATTTTTGTAAAATTCTGTAAGTACGATGACTGTACTGTTTGGCCTAAAATCACTGTAAATATTATGGCAATTCACGTGCACTTACTCATTAAAGAACAGAAGCATTGAAATTGAAATAAAAAGAGTAGCTGGTTATTCAGGATGGGAAATCACTGTATGAATAGTGTGTTTTGCTTTTTAAATAGATTGAGTCTTCAGATAAGAGCATGCCAGGTCTACAGATCATAAGTAATGGATGGATTTGTTTGGGGCAGGATTTTGAATGCATGGACAAGTTAAAACAAGTATTATTCCTTCCTACAGAGAAGGCATAAATATAGATACCTATGCAGTGTCCTGGGTTAGTTCTCCTAAAGACAACTTTTTCTTCATTTCCCATCAATTTTTCTGAGGACACCATCAGAAAGAGAAAAAAAAAAAAAAACTCTTCCCAATCAAAACTGGGAGGGGCCAGTAGATAAATCAGGTGGCTGCGCCAATCCGAAGCCAGGAGCCAGGAGTTTCCTCTAGGTCTCCCATGCGAGTGCAGGGGCCCAAGGACTAGGGCTGTCTTGCACTGCTTCCCCAGGTCATAACAGAGAGCTGGATCAGAAGTAGAGCAGCTGGGACTGGAACCGGTGCCCATATGGGACACCAGCACCAGTCTGTGGCTTTACCTGCTACGCCACAGTGCAGGCCCCTGTGTATTTGTCTTAAATAATGAAAAGAACCTTTTGAATTCCTGCCATTAAGTTAAACCCCTTATTTTAACACACACACACACACACACACACACAGAGAGAGAGAGAGAGAGAGAGAGAGAAGGAGAGAAAGAGAGAAATGAATGCTCCAGGGGGCTTCCAAAAGTCCTTGGGAGATAGAACTAAAAGATAAGTTTCTTTGAGTACAAAGACATTCTGAAATCCATGCATAGCTATTTCATAATATACATTTTCCATGAACTTTTGGAATATCCCTCTTATGCATGGATTTCAACACTTATTTAGCTAGAGATAGAAAGGCAGAGGCAGGTGAGAGGTGTGGCTCAAGTTTGGTAGAAGAAAGCAGCTCCCACAGGATGTGATTACAACAGGACTACTTCTTTAAAGGGAACAGCCATAGTAGGCTCCTTGCATAGACAAATGGGAGTACATAATACATTCCAAAGTCAAATACAAATGCTTTCTATGGTCTTTTATAATCCATGCCCCTAGTCCCAAACATTTATGTGGATAATTGAAAAATTGCGGCATAGCAAATTTCTTTCCTGAATCTCCATTTCTCTCAGAGGATATAATGCCTGTGGCAAACAAAGGACAGTTATGTTTCTCTTGTAACCCAGTAGTCTCGTCCCGATGGTTATGCCCTTCTACTGCCCTTCCCAACTTTGAACAGAATAAACGCATGTGCACTCATGGGAACAGAATGGCTCCCAAAGGCCTTTTATTCCTATGCTGCTGGCTTCACAGTCTTCACACTTCTGACTCGGCTTTGTTTCTAAGGTAAACTATTTTTACTTATTCTTTATCTTTTTTTTTTTAATTTGACAGGTAGAGTTATAGACAGTGAGAGAGAGACAGAGAGAAAGGTCTTCCTTCCATTGGCTCACCCCCCAAATGGCCACTACAGCCGGCGCTGTGCCGATCTGAATCCAGGAGCCAGGTGCTTTCCCATGCAGGTGCAGGGCCCAAGCACTTGGACCATCCTCCACTGCCTTCCCAGACTATAGCAGAAAGCTAGACTGGAAGAGGAGCAACCGGGACTAGAACCTGGCGCCCATTTGGGATGTTGGCGCCGCAGGTGGAGGATTAACCAAGTGAGCCACGGCACCAACCCCTTCTACTTTATCTTATTCCTCATTTATTATTTGTTATCTCTCATAACTGTGTTTTTTTAAATGTCACTACTAATAACCTCACTTAGATTTTGTATTAGAAGAAACAGCACCCATGTTGGACTGGGGCAAAAGTAGGCATGAAAGGCAAAAGTAGGGCAGGTGTTGTGGTACGGTGGGTTAAGCCACTGTTTGGGATACCTGCATCCCATACTGGATTGCCAATTTGAGTACCAACTGTTCTGTGTATGATCCAGCTTCCTTTTAAGGCCTCTTGGGAGAATGATGGCTGAAGTGCCTAGGCCCCTGCCATCTACATGGGAGACCCAGATGGAGTTCTGAGATCCTGGCTTTGGCCTGGCCCACCCTTGGGTTTTATAGGCATTTGGAGAGTGAGCCAATAGATGAGATTTCTCGCTCTCTTTCTCTCTCTCTCTCTCTAGCCATTCAAGTAGATGAAAAATAAACATTTTTAAAAAAAATAAAGCAAGAGCCTGTGTCCCATTATGCACTCACCACTGAATACAGCCAAGTCATAGTTTCTGTCAGTATTTCAGACTATGTAATTACATCAGAAATTATTGAAGCCAGGCCTAGGTGCCCAGTTGTTCATTATGCAATTTTCTCTGCTTAGTTTATGCTTGAAACTTTCCATCACACACACACACACACACACACACACACAGAAAGTCTAAAATTATTTGTGATTGGAGAGACCATCTCAGAGATGATATGTGCTCTCAATGATAGCTTTGATTTCTGGTTACTCTAGGCAACATGCTAGGCATAGCAGAGCTCCAAGTTTCTTCTCTTCAACCATGAGCAGCTCATGGAACAAAACGGATGTTTATTTTTAATATAGAAAGTACCTAATTCTCTTGTTGAGGTGATCCAAATATGAAATGCTACACATTTGACTTTTCAAATTAGATGGAGGCAGAATCATGTAATGTATGACGACTTTGGTGTTGCACAGACTAGATTCACATCCTATCTGTACAGTTGGAGGGGGAGCTGATTACTAATTTCTATGACCTTTTATCCCTTGTAAAGTGAGGTTAATAGCAGTTTCACAAAGGTATCATACGTAAAATATCTACTTATACGTGTGGCAAATAATAGACGCTCACTGCGTGCGTATTTCCTTCCTTCCTGTCATAGTCTCAGTTGCTAATCATATAACATGTTTAAGAAACTCCAAAAACTTTCTACATATAACTCTGGAAACCTTTTCGATTCTCCAAAACACCAGTAACAGTTTGGAGTTACCAACGCCACTTCACATTATTAATAGAAGAGCTATTAATAGACAAGGAGCCTATGCCTTTCAACAGATCAGACACTAGGTAGTAATATTTTTCTAATATTAGAAAAGACAAGGAACTTCTGTTCAGGACATGGATTCTGATCTCTATGAAAATGCTGTTACCTTTGAAAGAAAAGCTGATAATTTCTTGTCCTTAGTAAGGGAATTTTTCTTAAGTAATTTTAAGTTCTCCCCTTTCTAAAAAAGAGAGAATGATAGGGATAGAGGTCAAATAAGACAGAGGAAATTAATAAATTAATATGTCACTCTATTAAATAGAGATCAGTTTGCTTTTCCTCAGACATAAAACTACCCTTATTAGATTTTGATAACATAAATTGGTTTACAAGTAGAAAATTTTGATTCTGAGTCAAATGACCTTGGCCAGAAGCTACAGCAAATAATTGTGTTAGATAGATATTATTGTTTTTATATGATGAAAGCAGGATTATGAATTTAATGTAACAAGGAATTGCAAATTAACTAAAGCCAGCTTAGAATGTGTGGTCTCGGGTGTCAAAGACACCCAGCACCTGGTCCAGCCCTGCGCCTTTCCCTGGCCTTGGCAAGTTACTTGGTTTCTCAAAACCTACACTGCCTCATCTCTAATATAATACATGTCTAAACCCGGTCATTTGCAACAAAATGGAGGAATCTGGAAAATATTATGCTGGGTGAATTAAGCCAGTCCCAAAGGGACAAATATCATATGTTCTCCCTGATCGGTGACAACTAACTGAGCACCAAAGAGGAAACCTGTTGAAGTGAAATGGACACTATGAGAAACAGTGACTTTATCAGCTCTTGTCCTGACGGTTGATGTACAATGTAATACTTTATCCATGTTAGTATTTTTTTTGTTCTAGTACTATTGGTTGAACTCTGTAATTAACACACAATTATTCTTAGGTGTTTAAATTTTAACTGAAAAGTGATCCCTGTTAAATATAAGAGTGGGAATAACAGAGGGAGGAGATGTACAATTTGGGACATGCTCAATCGGACTTGCCCCAAATGGTGGAGTCAGAAATGTGTCAGGGGATTCCAACACAATCCCATCAAAGTGGCATGTACCAATGCCATCTCACTAGTCCAAGTGATCAATTTCAGTTCACAGTTGATCACACTGATAGGTCTAAGAGTCAAAGGGATCACACAAACAAGACTAGTGTCTGCTAATACTAACTGATAGAATCAAAAAGGGAGAGAACGATCCAGCATGGGAAGCAAGATACACAGCAGACTCATAGAATGGCAGATGTCCTAAATAGCACTCTGGCCTCAGAATCAGCCCTTAAAGGCATTCAGATCTGGCTGAAAAGCCCATGAAAGTATTTTAGGCATGGAAAGCCAAGATAATTCTGGGAAAAAAAAAAGAAGACCTAAATGAAAGATCTCTGCGAGTAATATCCCAGTGGAAAGAACGGGGCCATCAAAGAAGGAGGTACCTTTCTCTGAAGGGAGGAGGAAACTTCCACTTTGACTAAGACCCTGTCTGAATAAGATCGAAGTCAGTGAACTCAAAAGGCTTCCATAGACTTGGCAACTCATGACTAGAGCCTAGGGAGATTACTGACGCCATAAACAAGAGTGTCAAATTGTTAAGTCAACAACAGGAGTCACTGTGTACTTACTCCTTACGTGGGATCTGTCCTTAATGTGTTGTCCAATGTGAAGTAATGCTATAACTAGTACTGAAACAGTACTTTACACTCTTTGTTTCTGTGTGGGTGCAAACTGATGAAATCTTTACTTAATATATACTAAATCAATCTTCTGTATGTAAAGATAATTGAAAATAAATCTTGATGTGAATGGAATGGGAGAGGGAGCGGGAGATGGGAGGGGTGCAAGTGGGAGGGAAGTTATGGGGGGGAAGCCATTGTAATCCATAAACTGTACTTTGGAAATGTATATTTACTAAATAAAAGTTTAAAAAAAAAGTTGCTTAAGGTTGAATGAGAAAATGCTGGTTAAAAATTTTCTGAGCATTTAGTAGTTGCTATGAATCAATTTTCTGTATGGATTTCCACTTTTAGAAACATTATACTAGCTTTATGTGAATAATACTGAGGTTTTCCCAGTTAAAATTCAAAATTTTACTTTCCACATTTATGAGTCACACATCGTGTGTATGGGTATGTGTGTGTGTGGGTGTGTGTGTGTGTGAGAGAGATATCGTACATTTGTATGGCTTTCAAAGGAAACAACCAAGGCTTTACAAAGTAGCAAGAGGACAGTATTCGGTGCACCTAAACAGTCAGGGAGGCAATGTGGGACTCAGGAACAGGCTACAGGTCTTCAAGAACTGCATGACTCTTAGCAGGAAATTGATCTATTCCTTCAGATCTGCAAATGTCCCTAAGGTTCTACTCACCACAGGCCCATTCACAGACAACTTATACAGGCACATCAGCGATGACAGCTAGCAAATAACCTTTAAATAGAGGAGGAATTACACTTCTAACATATCACATGTCTAGAGAATTCAGTTAAGAAGAGTAAGAGGGGCTGGCGCTGTGGGTAAGGCCACCACCTGCAGTGCCAACATCCCATGTGGGTGCTGGTTCAGGTCCCAGCTGCTCCACTTCCCATCCAGCTCTCTGCTGTGGCCTGGGCCCCTGCACCCACATAGGAAACCTAGAAAAAGCTCCTGGCTTCGAATGGGCACAACTCCAGCCGTTGCGGCCATCTGGGGAGTGAACCATGTCGCTCCACCTCTTCGTGGAGGAACGACACAGGACCCTGCGCTGTTCTTTCGTCTGCTCGGCCCTCCCCGGGTTTGCTGCTGGTTCTTCCCGGGTTGGCTACTGTCCCTTCCACCTCCGTGGAAGGGCGGTTCCCCCTGGCCACATTCCCCACTTCCGCAGGGGAGCGGCACACCGCCGGCCGGCTCTCTCGGGGGCTGCACAGGTGTTCCCTTAGGTGTTCCCTTAGGTGTTCCCCTTAGATGTTCCTGGTGCATGCCGTCTCTCTCCTCCTTTATAGTCCTCTTCCACCAATCCCAACTCAGCTGCCCACACGCCGAGTACGCTGCTCTCCTCCAATCAGGAGCAAGTCCTACAGTTTATTGGCTGAACTGGAGGCAGCTGTGTAGAAGCTGTTTTCTTCTCTCCCAGCGCCATATTGTGGGAGAGCAGATGCATAGAATAAGTCTTAATTCCAGTAACTTAGTCTAGTCCGGGTTGCTCCCCACAGATCCCCCTTTCTTTTTATTTTTTGGCGTTCATACGCACCTGTCTTCGGTGTCCCGCGGCACACACTCTGCTCTGCTTGCTAGAGTTGCCCGCAGGTTCTTACAAGTCCTATCAATCAGGCAAACCGAATCCGGGTCCTCTCTTCGCCATGTTGTGAGGAGGTTTTTAGGCGCTGATGCGTGCCTGTCTTTGGTGACCTGCGGCTCATACTCTGGTCGAGCCGCCTGCTGGTGCTTACCGCCTTACTAATCAGGCAGACCGAATCTAAGCCTTCTCATTGCCATATTGTGGGGAGACTATTGATGTTAATAACGTGCCCGTCTTCGGTGACCCGCAGTGCATAAGCTGCTAGCCGCCCGCAGGTGCTCATCGCCTCACTAATCAGGCAGACCGAATCCAAGCTCTCTCATTGCCATGTTGTGGGGAGGCCTTTCTCTATTTCTCTATCTCCGGGCATTCCTATTTCTCCTATTTTACGTCTGTCTACCAACATTCCTATTTCTCTCATTTTACTTCTAAACTAATGTTTCTCTTATCCCTGCGGCTTCCCGGCGCCCGCCCCGAGGCTGCTTCTCGGCGGCTTCCCGGCTGAGCTGCTTCAGCCCGCGCCTCTCTCATCTGCGTGGCTTCGCGGCTCTGTGCGGCTCGGCTTCGCGCGCACACTCCGCGGTCTCTCACTAGCCCAGCGTTCCCTATCTGCTTGTGCCCCGCACGCTCTCTCTGCGCGCGGCAGCCTCCGCGAGTCACACAGCGTAGCTTACGTCTCCGCCACTAGCATTCAATCCAAGTTCCCCGGGCTAACCTGGCGAATTCAACCCAGCTCACGTTTCCGCCCCACGATCTGGCTTCCCGTCCTCTGCTCCCCGGGCTAATCAGACGGATCCCAACCTGGCTTACGTTTCCGCTTCTGGTTTTAACTTTTCGCCCCCCATTCCCGGGCTAACTTGAGAACCCCAAAGTGGCCTTCGTCTCCGCCTCAGCCTGCCCCCGCAGCTTCAATTTCCCTAACATTTTTCTCTACCCAGTATGTTTCCCCAAGCTTTCCTCCAACAATACTCCTCCCTCATTTCTCCTGGCTTCTCCCCACAGTCCACATCTGAGTCTGTTTGTTCTAGCTTTCACTTTCGCTTTCGACCTTAGAGATTTCTCCCAGCTTCCCCCCGTAGTCCGTATCCGAGTCTATGCCTAGGCTTTCAATAGCTTTTTCTGGCACCTTTATCGTCCGGCTTTTCCCTAGGCTGTTTGCTAGTCTCTCTTTCCGATATTTTCCCATTTCTTCCCGTTTCTTCCCTCCTAAGTTTTCTATCCGTCCTAGGTTTCCTATCCATCCTAGGTTTCCTATCCGAGTCACGGCACCATTATGTCGCTCCCCCTCTTCGTGGAGGAACGACACTAGACCCTGCCTAGGCTTCATATCCGAGTCACGGCACCATTATGTCGCTCCCCCTCTTCGTGGAGGAACGACACAGGACCCTGCGCTGTTCTTTCGTCTGCTCGGCCCTCCCCGGGTTTGCTGCTGGTTCTTCCCGGGTTGGCTACTGTCCCTTCCACCTCCGTGGAAGGGCGGTTCCCCCTGGCCACATTCCCCACTTCCGCAGGGGAGCGGCACACCGCCGGCCGGCTCTCTCGGGGGCTGCACAGGTGTTCCCTTAGGTGTTCCCTTAGGTGTTCCCCTTAGATGTTCCCGGTGCATGCCGTCTCTCTCCTCCTTTATAGTCCTCTTCCACCAATCCCAACTCTGCTACCCACACGCCGAGTACGCTGCTCTCCTCCAATCAGGAGCAAGTCCTACAGTTAATTGGCTGAACTGGAGGCAGCTGTGTAGAAGCTGTTTTCTTCTCTCCCAGCGCCATATTGTGGGAGAGCAGATGCATAGAATAAGTCTTAATTCCAGTAACTTAGTCTAGTCCGGGTTGCTCCCCACAAACCAGAGGGTGGAAGAATTTCCCTCTCTCTCTCACCCTCTCCCTCTGCCTCTCTGTAACAACTGCCTTTCAAATACATAAACAAATCTTAAAAAAAAAAAAAAAAAGAAGAGTAAGAGCCTGCACAATCCATATAAATACTGTTTAGAGTCTGTGTGAAGCACTAGATTCTGAACAATTATAAAAGGAGACAGAATTGTCTAAATAGAAAATCAGCTTTGATTCAAGAAAATGACCAACAAAACTGTGATAGTGCAGGATATGACTCAGTACTCTAACATGGACACTGATCGGCAGGTAGCTCAAAGCTCAGATGACAGAAACATACATGCACACACACACACACACACACACACACATAACAACAGCAACCCAAATTAAGCATTCCCAGACCACGTTTCTCAGAATTCTAGTGGATTCTAATTCTAATTTTTTTAATTCTTATCTTTGCTTTTTTAAAAAATTTTATTTAAGGTATACAATTTCATGTATTTGATACATACAGTTTCAGTAGATTTAAAGAAAAGGTTTCTGTTAGTATTCAAACCACTCTGATGTATGTGGCTTGGCTGTATATAAATTCAATGAGTAGAGATCCTTTTTGTTCTATTCTTTAGCATGTGTTCTTCTCAAAGATGGCCTGTAGTTTTGTTAACTTTTGCTTGGTGTGCACAAAACAATGTTTACAGAGAAACACTACCCAGAAAAGTAGGTGGCCTGGCCCGTCCCTAATCCTATTTGAGAGCACCACCTTATACATACACTGTAAGTATTGATTCTGGCTATTACAATTTTCAGTCCTCTCACCACAAGACAGTATTTAAAGCACTTTTGTAAATTGGCTATCTTTATTCTGGGCTCAACGTAATCATTGGAGCTCCCAGAGCAGAACAAACCAAGGGTTTTATTGACTTAGCAGGACTAGATCATCTTACTGTTTCCATGCTTACTTGAAAAGCAAAGTTCCTGCTTTTACACTTCCTTCATCTATCTCATGTCTTCCTCAATGTTCAACTCATTTTTCTTCTTCCATTGAATTCTTCTGGTTTCTTTCCACAAAACTTATTCCATTACTCCCAGACTCATGTGATAAGGAAATTGTTTAATTGAAGAGCCCAGTTGCTCTGGTTCACATATTTTGTGAAGACAGAATTCCCCCACAGTGGAATCCCACCCAGAAAGACATTTCCACAACTACCACCACTACCCTCTATCCCCACCTTCCCCCCTTGAAGGAAGAAAACCCAGACATTGAACTGAACCTAAAACTGCCCTTGCCTGAGAAAGTATGAGCCTCTGAGACAGCAGAGGAAATAGCGCAGACAATAGCAGAAGCTGCACAGTCCACACACCACACCCATTGGTGGAATCTGTTACCAGTAAACACACATTGCTCTAAGCATCATCATTTATTAGAGATAAAAGAGGAAAGTCTTCTGCTTTTAAAGTCAGCTCAGCTCCAAATGTGATACACATAAAATGGATATCTTTGTTTCCCTGAGCTAGAAACTAGACAGGGGAGCTCTTTGCTTCCCAAACTTGGTCTTTTCACGTACCCTGAGCACACTTTTCTCTCCTGAAACTCCAAGCTGGGCAGTAATTTAAGATCAGCTGTGAAGTGATGAGGGCAGGGAACATGACGGTAAATCCAGGGAATGTTGTTTGTAAATCTGTTTGTAAATCTGATCAAAATTCTCTGTGGATTCTATCTGCCAATGAAGTTTTAATGTGAAGTCCTATAATTGTAAAAGAAAGCCTGACTAACCAACAAGAAATGCTGAATAGTTAACCCAGGTAAAATAATGAAAAGAATAATGAATAACAAGAAAGACTAACAATGGAAAGTGCCCGGCATATTTCAGATTATGAACAGGTTGCTGCTTCCTTCCCCCAGGCTGTCTCCCCACGGGTGGAGCTGCTCTAATTCTAAGAACTTCCAAGAATCACTTGGAGGGCCGGCGCCACGGCTCACTAGGCTAATCCTCCGCCTTGCAGCACTGGCACACCAGGTTCTAGTCCCGGTCGGGGTGCTGGATTCTGTCCCTGTTGCCCCTCTTCCAGGCCAGCTCTCTGCTGTGGCCAGGGAGTGCAGTGGAGGATGGCCCAAGTACTTGGGCCCTGCACCCGCATGGGAGACCAGGATAAGTACCTGACTCCTGCCATCAGATCAGCGCGGTGCGCCGGCTGCAGCACACCGGTCGCGGCGGCCATTGGAGGGTGAACCAACGGCAAAAGGAAGACCTCTCTCTCTGTCTCTCTGTCTCTCTCACTGTCCACTCTACCTGTCAAAAAAAAAAAGAATCACTTGGATCATTTCTTCTTCCTCACGTCTGTGGTATCTCTTGACTAAATCCATAGATACCTATATTCCTCTCTCCAGCTCCTAATCATGCTTTAGCCATGTCCTCTGCTCAGGGTCCAAAAGGAGTTCACCACTGGAACATGTGGGGCTCCACTGGCTTCAGGCTATGCTCTTTATCAGCCAAACTAATGCACTACCTGTCATCTTGAAAACTGGTCTATTGCTGTGCTTCTTGTTTGTTTGAAAGGCAAGGTCAGACCTCAACGTCACTGCTTAATCCCTACTTTGTCCCTCTGGTCTTCAGTTCTCTCATCCACAAAATGAGCTAGACCCACCTATCTCAAATGGTTAGGTTTAGACATACTTCATATAAAATACCCAGTGCAAAACATAGGACATATTAAGGACTCCATAGAGAGTAATAACAATAATGACAACAATAAAAATAAATTAGATGTAAACAATTCCACTCTTTGAAACAAGTACTAACTCCATAAATAGAAAGTGATTTGCAACAACAACATGCATAGAAACCAGTAAAGTTTTTTTTGTTTGTTTGTTTGTTTTGTTTTTTTGGTTTTTTTTTTTTTTTTTTTTTTTTTTTTTTTGACAGGCAGAGTGGGTAGTGAGAGAGAGAGACAGAGAGAAAGGTCTTCCTTTGCCGTTGGTTCACCCTCCAATGGCCGCCGCGGCAGGCACACTGCGGCCAGCGCACCGCGCTGATCCGAAGGCAGGAGCCAGGTGTTTCTCCTGGTCTCCCATGGGGTGCAGGGCCCAAGGACCTGGGCCATCCTCCACTGCACTCCCTGGCCACAACAGAGAGCTGGCCTGGAAGGGGGACAACTGGGACAGAATCCGGCGCCCCGACCGGGACTAGAACCCGGTGTGCCGGCGCCACTAGGTGGAGGATTAGCCTATTGAGCGGCGGCGCCCGCCCCAAAGTTTTAAATACTATATCTTTTCCTTACAAATATCTCATGAGGCAATATTGTCACTATTTTCCAGATGAGGGAAGTAAATCATGGTAAGATCAAATAATTCATTCAAAGTAAACCAACTGTAATATCTTAAAACCTTTTTTGAACCCAATTCTGACTAATCCTAGAGCCCACATTCTTTCTTTTAAAGGTTTATTTATTTGAGAGGTAGAGTTACAGACAGTGAAAAAGAGAGACAGAGAGAGAGATCTTCCATCCATCCACTGGTTCACTCCCCAAATGGCCACAATGGCCAGGACTGGGCCAATCAGAAGTCAGAGCCAGGAAATTTTTCCAGATCTCCCTTGTGGGTGCAGGGACCCAAGCACTTGAGATCTACTGCTCTCTCAGGCCATAGCAGAGAGTTAGATTGAAAAAGGAGCAACCGGGACACCAACCAACGCCTACATGGGATACCGGTGCCGCAGCTGGAGGCTTAGCCTACTACTCCACACTCATGTTTCTTCATTCTATCCCCCTTGCATTGAGACATTTGCCTTCTTTCAGGACTAGAGAAGTAGTCACAAAAAGGCTTCTGTTGGAGAAAGCCATACCAATTCCCAGTTAAAAGAGAGTTTTCATGGTTCAACATCTCATACAAGCAATCCACAACCCATCCCTTCCAGAACCCACCCTTATGATAACTGTGATCGAGTCAAAGTGCTTCTTTGGGTTCCCCCCATCTCCCTCCCTCACTTTCATTCCTGTCCTATTTTTTCTCCTGCTGCAAGATCCTCAGTGATCAGCTCATTTGGTCCTGATCTTGACCTTAAGATTCCCCTCCAAAAACACAGAAATGAAAAATGTCCACTCAAACCATCCTTTCCTCTAAAAAAGAAACCACGTTTTGCCTTCCTCCATTAAAGTTCTCATAAACTCAGTATCTTGCTCCACCATCTCTGAAAAAGAGTAGTAATTTAATGAACTATTTAATCTTTAACAATTACTAAGTGACAATGCATCTAGGTGTGCTTGTAAAGAAAACAGCCCAACAGGGTAGTAATTAGTCAAATGTCAAGCAAACAAAAAATACTTTTGTGTTTTAAACAAAAGAATTCAAGCAACAACATAAAAGACAGATTGGATGCAGAATGTCATTCTTCTAGGCTTAATACTTCACCTACAAATAAAAAGGGTTTAGGACATTCCCACACTTATGATCTGATCACTTTCTCAATAATCCCCAGCACCCACTCACGGTGTCTTCATTCAGGCAATCCCAAAGAGCAAGAATCAAAATTCAGTTCACCTATTTTGATAAAACAAAACCTTGCTCTCAAACACATCTTAGTCATTACATGCCTCCATTCTATATTTTATCCTTTTTAATTGTTTTTATTAGTTTGGAAAGAATACATGCAAATATTAAGAAAATTTAAACCCACAAGACAAAACAGTAAATTGTTATTTTCCCACCTATAGTAGACTACTTGCTTCATTTTGCAAAAGTAATTGCTCTCGCATTTTCTTATATACCATTCCAGTAATTTACCATGAGTATGCAAACAGATAGAAATTTTATTCTGAATTTTCTTTGGAAGTGATATTTAAGAGTAATACTTAAACAAGTTGTTTTTTTTTTTTTTTTTTTTTTTTTTTGACAGGCAGAGTGGACAGTGAGAGAGAGAGACAGAGAGAAAGGTCTTCCTTTGCCGTTGGTTCACCCTCCAATGGCCGCCGCGGCCGGCGCGCTGCGTCCGGCGCACCGCGCTGATCCGATGGCAGGAGCCAGGAGCCAGGTGCTTTTCCTGGTCTCCCATGGGGTGCAGGGCCCAAGGACCTGGGCCATCCTCCACTGCACTCCCTGGCCACAGCAGAGGGCTGGCCTGGAAGAGGGGCAACCGGGACAGAATCCGGCGCCCCGACCGGGACTAGAACCCGGTGTGCCGGCGCCGCTAGGCGGAGGATTAGCCTAGTGAGCCGCGGCGCCGGCCTTAAACAAGTTTTTTTAATGCAGAGGAATAATTTATTCAGATTGTAATACAAATAATTATATATTACACTTTTAATACTCTATTAGTTACCACAGATCAGCGAAAACATATTTGTCTTTTTGAGACTGGCTTATTTCACTATGTATAATGGTCATTTCACAGTATGGCTTATTTTGCAGATCTGCATATATAAGCTATTTTATTCTTTCAATTGTGTATGGTTTTAATTTCTGATAAACCATAATTAACAATTTCCCTATTAATAGATGTTTGTTTTGTTTTCAGCTATTTGCTAACACAGTTCTGAAATCTACATAATTATATATATGTTTGTGTTTATGTGTAAGTGTATCTATAATAGAACAAAGGGTTCAAATTATAATTATGGAATAAAAAGAAAGTATACTTTGAATTTTGATATTCTCAACTTATTCTCTGCAAAATTTCCAATTTATGCTTCCTCAAATACTGTATAAATATAACTACTTCTGCATATTTTCATTAACACAGTATTTACCATACATGTGCCTTGGCTCTGGGTGTGGCTGCTTTTACTGTTGATCAAATGTGAGGAATGACAGTGGGGTGGTAATTATAAATTCAGAATGAGTGGTAACACAAGAAATATTGTACCCAAGTTGGGATATAAAATAAATTTGGTTCATTTTCATTCTATAAACATTTTAATACACTAAGACATTTAAATATATCCTTCAAAATAGCATCTTGGAAGGTCATTATTTATTATATGGATATTGTCAATATTCCAGATATCTTCATAGCTCCTCTTTGAGTACAGTCTTCAGAGTAATTTTTCAGTGGGAAAACTGTGTTTTAATGATGGACTTGATTTTTCAGGTACATAAAGGCATTCACAACCAAGTCATCTACCAAGTAAAATGAAAATCGAGTAAGATTAAAATGTTTTCGGTTAAAAATGAGATGTATTTTTAAATAGTGTGTGTGGGGAGGGTGTGTGTGAGAAAGAGACAGACAGACAGACAGACAGAGGGAGGGAGAATGAGAGCCAGAGAGACCTGGAGTATGTTTCCAGTGAGACGTTTAAATATGTTTTATGTCAGTCTGTGTGAAAAGTTCCCCAAGGTCACAGCTCTGAAGGACAATTTCCATTTGGATGTAGACATTGTGCTATGTTTGCTTTAAAAGATTGATTATTTTATAGCTACAACTCATAAAGCCTGGGGTCATAAAACACCTCACTCTATCTTGGAGCAGACCACACTTGTTGTGTAAATAATGGTACCCCGTTCTGACACAACTAAGATCACTTCTGGCCCTAACATGACTGGACTCTGCGCTGTACCCAAGAAGCCAGAACCACTTCCAGTTCTACACAATAAAAAAAAAAAAAAAAACTATTAGCCTCAACTAGAAATATAAAAGAAAAAATTCAATTTTTAAAACAATAAAGATTGTTAAGTGATGAGAAATTACTAAAAAAAATCAAAACATTTTAAAAGAGAGGAATAAGGATAGTATTTGTTTGGAGACCCTGTTGTCTGTTACAAACGTTTTTAGAATTAAAGGTAGAGAAACAACTCTATCTTGATTACACATCTGCTGCTTGCAAGAATGACCACACCCTGGCTGCTCACTCACCAACAGCCTTGTTTTGTCACAATTCAGTTCCAACTGACAAAACTGTCCTCTTTGTCTTTCCAGCGACACTCCCCACACTGACTATTTGTACTTTTAGAAGCTCTTCATCTCTTATAACTTTGTATATTATAACTACTGTCCCCATATTTTGTCTACCCATTCCCTTCTTAATTCCTTAACATGTGGGATTGTCGTTCCTGAAAAAAAGATTAGACTTTATTTAAGATGGACAGTAAGAGATTCAAATCGAGGCTTTTAGTTGTGACCTCAGAAAATGTAACTAACCTTCCTAAGTTTTTCCAAACTAAACATAAATAGAGAGAGAGAGACAGATAGATAGATATAGATATGGTAAGTCATTACAAATCACTTAAGTAACATTTTCACAAAACAATGAAAAAATCATTACACAAGGCAGGTGTTTATCACTTTAAGGTATTTGTGCATTATATAATATGCATATAAGTTTAATGAAATAGGAACTGATATATTTATCATTGTTCCATCATGTTTACAGTAAATTGTTTTATAGTCTCTACATCAATTTATAGTGTCCAAGAATTTCATAACTGTTAAGGTAGTCCTTTCTGTTGCTTTTGTTTACTGTCATTGTAATTGATCATGGAAGATTATTCTGCATTTTAGTTTTAAATATTTCTCACTCTACCTGCATCCTTTGTTGTATTTCTGTCTTCCAGAAGAACACAGAATCAGATAAATGCCAAAAACAGCGTTTAAAATATTAAAAGTAAGCATTTAAATTTCTCTTTTTTCTTCTCTAAACTGAACATCCTTGGTTCGTTTCTTTGGAGTTTTTCTTTTTTCCATTTTATCATCTGCCATTATTTGCACATCCTTGGCCATCCTAGCAGTAGCACCTGCTGACTCCGGCCCCTCCCAGTTCCCAAACACTTCACTCAGTCCCATCCCTCACTCAGGGCAAACTTGCCTCTTTTTCCCACTTTCCATCTCACTTTCATTCTGTTGTCAGCTCCTCCTCAATTGGATTCTGAGGAACCAAGGGTTTCTTTGGGGACAGCCTCTCCCCACCTACCCTCCACCCCTGCCATCACACCCATGAGGGAATATCTCAAACATAACTCCAGTTTGGTTGATATTAGCAGTTCTTTCCTCTTTTCCTATATTTTTTTAATTTTTAAAAAAGATTTTATTTATTTATTTGAGAGGTAGAGTTACAGACAGTGAGAGGGAGAAAGAGAGAGAAAGGTCTTCCTTCCATTGGTTCACTTCCCAAATGGCCGCCACAGCCAGAGCTGTGCTGATCTGAAGCCAGGAGCTAGTTGCTTCTTCCCAGTCTCCCATGCAGGTGCAGAGGCCCAAGGACTTGGACCATCTTCTACTGCTTTCCCAGGCCACAGCAGAGAGCTGAATTGGAAGAGGGGCAGTTGGGACTCAAACCAGCACCCATATGGGATGCCAGTACCGCAGGCAGAGGATTAACCTACTGCGCCACAGAGCCAGCCTTGTCATTTTCTGAATTTTATATGCATTGTTTCGATCTTTAAAATATTCCCAGAGGGTTACTAAAAAGTTCATCAAGATGCACTATAAACCAGCATCAAAATATAAAAAGACAACTGCATTTATTATCTAAGCCCAAAATACACATTTTTTAAATGTGTATATGTAGAGCATTGTTGTTAAGATCATTATTCTGAATTCAGACTGCTTAGGATAAATCCCAACTATTTAATAGCTAATGCAATTTCTCTGCTCTTCTTTTTCTTCATCTCTGAGATGGAGATCATAGCAAACACCTCACACAGTTGTTACAGGGGATGACATGAGTTAGCAGTAACAGACATAAAACACCTAGATCAGTACTGGCCATAGGTAAACACTTTACATTTTCTGCAATGACGACTAAAACACAGGGAAAAATATACCAGAAGGATATGGCCAATATTTTATTAAGTTATAATTTCTAATTACTTTGGTTCTTATCTACAAGTTACACCTTTCTTATAGTGACTTTTTAATATTTTGAGGATATGAAAAAAGAGGTTTTTTTTTAAAGCAAGTTCTGAAAGAGGCAGGTTCCAGTCCTCTCTCTGCCACAACCTTGCTCCATTTGCTTGGGCAAATCACTTCACATCTTTCTGTGTTCAGTTTCCTAACATGTAAAATAAGAAGAAAAAGGCCAGCACCTTGGCATAGCAGGTTAAGCCACCACTTGAAACACCAGCATCCCATATGGCCATGGATTAAATTCCTGGCTGCTCCACTTCCAATCCAGCTGCCTGTTAATGTGCCTGGGAAACAAGCAGCAGATGGCCCAATTGCTTGGGCTCCCACACTTATGTGGGAGACCCAGATAAAGCATGTGGCTCCTGGCTTTGGTCTGGCATGGTTCCACCATTGGGGGCCATTTGGGTAGTGAATCAGTGGATGGAAGATCTCTCTCTTTGTGTGTGTGTGTGAGTTTGTGTGTGTAATTTTGCCTTTCAAAATAAAAAACTAAAAAGAAAATACGAGGGAGGGAGGGAGGGAAGGAAGGAAGGAAGGAAAGAAGCAAGGAAGGAAGGAGCCAAAGTCCTGACAGTAGTGATTGTAACAACATATAATTAAAGTCCTTGACACCCTCCAAAGGGTGACACCTTGACATTTTCCGTATACATTAGCTGGTTACCATCTCTCATGCTCTCAGCCAGCCTGCTCTGCCGAACAGCTGATCAGGGCACTGCAAAGCATAAATACTGACTCTGGTCCAGCTCTCCATTTAGCAGAAAGCTTCAAAGTCCTCAACTGGTTATGCCTATTTTTGTATCTGACTTGATATCTGCAAAAAATTGTTTAGGCCTGATAAAACTGTTCCTCCAGGGGCCAGCATTGTGGTGCAGCGGGTTAAAGCCCTGGCCTGAAGCACCAGCATCCCATATGGGTACCGGTTCTAATCCTGGCTGCTCCTCTTCCTATCCAACTCTCTGCTATGGCCTGGGAAAGCAATAGAAGATGGCCAAGTCCTCAGGCCCCTGTACCTGTGTGGGAGACCCAGAGGAAGCTCCTGGCTCCTGGCTTTGGATTGCTGCAGCTCTAGTCATTGCAGCCATCTGGGGAGTGAACCATCGGATGGAAGACCTCTCTCTCTGTGTCTCTACCTCTCTCTGTAACTCTTTCAAATAAATAAAATAAATCTTAAAAAAAAAAAAAAAAAAAAAAACTTGTCCTCCAATGGCTTTAAGAGATTGGGAGAGGGGCTGCCATGGAGGTATAGTTGCTTCAGCCACTGCTTGCACACCAGCATCCCATATTGGAGTGCCAGTACAAGTCATGGCTACTTGGCTTCTTGCTAATACACATAGGAAGGCAGTGGAAGATGACCCAAGTGCTTTGGTCCCTGCTACCCATGTTGCAGACCCAGATGAAGTTCTTGACTCCTGGCTTCAACCTGCCCAGTATTGGCTGTTGAAAGCCTGTAGGGAATCATCTCTATATTTCTCTCCTCCCTCTCCTTCTGTCACTTTGCCTTTCCTATAATAAATAAACCTTTAAAGAGAGAGAGAGAGAGAAACAGAAAGGGAGAGAATAAAACAAAGGTATTCATATTTATGGAGCACCTATAATATAGATTGCTACAACAATGCAACTCCCATGGAGTCCTCACACACCCTGGGCAGAAGGCTTCACTGCCCCTATGTCAGAGTTGGCCTTCTCATGGAGGTTCCTATCAGTGCCTCCAAGCCATCCAGTTACTAGCTTCAAACCAGGATTTGAATGTAAGCCTGGCTGAGTTCATGCTAATGTTCCATACTGCTTTGGTTAAGATTTGAGATCTACTGGGGTTGAATTTGATTATCGTTTTAACTTCACTGCTAAATAAATCTTAAGCCCTCTGAAGAGCTCTGTCTGAAAAAAATGTTTTTGGTAACAAAAACGTGGTGTGGTGAAGGGAATTTATTTTACTACAAATAACTAGCCTATAGGTGGCGATATCTTTCAATGATAACTCACTCAGACTGAAAGCTTAAATTCATAAAAGTCATTGTATTTAGAAGGCAGCCTGGGAGAGCCGAATCTCCCTAGTCTACCTGGTAAGTGACTGAGACAGGTATTGAGCAAGGAGAGCTCTTCCTGTCTATGGTACGATGGAGAACAAACATGTCTGAAGGGTGGTCATTGTCCCCTGGCATCAATACTGGCAGTGAATGAGCTCATGGCCCTTTTTTCCCTCCACATTCTTCCTCATTTCTTCTCTGTCACCATGTTTCTTCGCTCCTCTGATTTGATGGAGTGTAGCCCTGAGGGCACATGAGAGTGAGGTCAGCATAACGCACACTGCTAATAATACTTGAGTCAGTCAAGTGGAACTTGTTTGCCTGTTCAAAGAAAGTAGCAGAAAAACAGGGTGAAATGAAGCCATGGCCTTGAGATCCGAGAGATTATATTGTGTTTCGCCAACGCTACTAAATTAGAATACTTGGCCTTGAACTAGCAAAATCGTAATTACATGTTAAGATACATCTCCATTATCTCATTATCATCTTAATCGACACTCAGTAGATGCCAGGTACAGTGTGTTGTATATGCTTTCATTTGGGCCTCACACTGATAGCACAGTATTGGCACACTTATCATACACATATATAATCAGGAAACTAAGGGACAGGAATATTATGTAATATTCAGATTGGCACAGAGCAAAAGAAAAAACATGGGTAAAATAAGGATTCATACCTAGCAGCCTGACTCTTAACACTCAAGCTTCTCACAGCAAGTTTTGGATTGCTCCTGGGAAACAGACGGGCAAGGATGTGCCCTTCAACAAGAACTGTTTAATTTAATAGTTTTCCTGAGATATCGCAGTCCTTTTAAACAATCCTTCATTAAGCAATTGGTGTGAGGAAACTGAACATGATTGGAGTGTACGCTAAAAAGCAAAGGCTATTGCAATCACCCAGGTGAATTTCTGTGGCAGCGTCATTTCTGTGCTGGATCATGGACCATGCTTGAGCTGGAATTACACTGAGCAGACAGTGAATATACTTACAGGACCAGGTTTCATTCTTATTACTACTTGCACTCCAACTCTGACTATAAGAAGTTAAGGGGAAACTGCCAGCCCAGGGAACAACTGTCACTGATTTGTTTCAGAAGCTCAATGTTAAAAACTCCACAGAGATCCTTCCTCTTCTGACAGCCAAGGACTGATAAAGCTTGAGGACAAACAGGTGCATTATTGACTCAAGTGGCTTTTTGGAATCTCTGAGATTTTTCAGACTGGGTGACACCCATTTACCCAGTTATGCCCTTCTTAGCAACAGTTTTCTTTGGGTACGTTCTCCCTGTTGAGAGGGAGTGGAATGGGGTGGGGCAGTGTACAAGCCATAATATGCTGTCATGTGACTCTCTCCACATTTAGTGCAGCTCAAGTGTGTCACACAAACGGTAACCCCATTACCTGAGCTAACTGAAGATGACTACATGTTAATAACTGAACGGCAAAGTGGAGAGAACAGCTAAGGACAAGTGAGCTAGGAGAGCCCACTCAGACAGCTCTCCCTTGTAAATGTCTGCCAACCTTCTGAAGAGGGCTCAACTGTAGGAGTCAGATGGGCGGGATTCAAGTGCTACCCTCCCTTGAGTCCTGGGCACCTCGTCCCCTGCTGAGACTCCAGTTGCCTCCCTGTTATGAGGGGTGAAACCTTAGCCAATGGTCAGGAGGAACAAAGGTGTGCAGGCTCTGGGTAAACCCCAGTAGCCCGTGGCAAAGGCTGGCTGTGAGTTTTATTATTTGGAGGTTTGATCTTGCGTCTGATTTGAACCAAGAGCTTGTCCTTGATCCTTGGACCACTTCCCAGGCCCAGAAGAGGTAAAAAGCTGATATTGCCTTGGATGTGACCCCAACCAGCCTTGTTAATAAACATTCCTTCCTGTTTCTCCACAGTGACAGAAGAGGAGGGAAGCAAGGTCGGAGGAGAGCAGCAGGGGCCACACCAATCGAGGACTTCAGCAGGGATGGCAAGAGCTTGTGCAAGCTGAGTCAGCCCCATGTTTTTTCCTATTTCAATGATTCACTTGCCCAAGCAAATCAGTGTGAGATGTGTGAACTCCTCCCTGCCTTTCCCACGAGCTTCCCCAGGAGTTGGTGCCTTTTGTTTTTGTTTTTCCTATTTCACTTCTCTTCCCTTGGAAACATGATTTCAGAGTTTTCCATTCAGGTTGAGGATCCTGCCCCCCAACCCTCTTACATCCCCTGGGAGGAGGGGTTGTCGTATCAAAGAAGCCCTCTGCTGATATTCTTAACTTCCCATTTATCTAAATGCCCCTTTTAAATGGATATTCATATTCCTTAAACTTCATTATGCTTTTGGATGCAATGGTTACATTATAAATAAACTTTCATAGCAATTTTTAAAAAAAATTTTTTGACAGGCAGAGTTAGACAGTGAGAGAGACAGAGACAGAGAGAAAGGTCTTCCTATCTGTTGGTTCACCCCACAAATGGCCGCTACAGCCAGCGCACTGCACCGATCCGAAACCAGGAGCCAGGAGCTTCCTCCTGGTCTCCCATGTGGGTGCAGGGCCCAAGCACTTGGGCCATCCTCCACTGCCTTCCCAGGCCACAGCAGAGAGCTGGCCTGGAAGAGAAGCAACCAGGACAGAATCTGGTGCCCCGACCGGGACTAGAACCCGGGGTGCCAGCGCCACAGGCGGATGATAAGCCAAGTGAGCCGCAGCACCGGCCCTTTCATAGCATTTAACACACAGTGAAGTCTGAGATCATTAGGAATCTAAGCTCTACATATGTTAATTGTCGATTTTTGAAAAGTTTATCATTGTAAAAACTTGAGATGTTTTACTATTAGGTTGAATGAGAATTCTTTTTATATGTTACAAATATCACATTTTTCTTCATAATAAAATTAAGCCTTTTGTTCATTATTAGAATACCCTTTTAACACTCCCAGCTCCCATTAGTTCCTCCTCCCATAAGCAAGACTGATTTTACTTGCGGCCTGTCTTCCATTTTTGCTCAATCTGTGTGCATATCTATACCACAATGCCCTCTGCCTATTTCTCAATCCATGTCCGTCATCCACTGTGGTCCCCAGATAGGCTTTCTCTCTGTCCCTCCAGTGGGCCAAGTCGTCTCAGGTTCTTTGCACCTTTTGCTACTTCCTCCATTCTCATCTGACTGCCTTCTCCGCCTCATTTAGGTCATACCTCCTCACCGCCCCATCCCCCACACCAAGCAGACTGTAACCACTTCCTGCTGTTTCGTCTCAGCAGTTCTATCACTACATGAGTGCTTTCTTCTTTATTAGTTTTTATGCATATTCATTCTCTGTCAGGTCTGCTATGCTCTTCAGGGGGAAGGGCTTTCTCTGTTCACTGCTCTACTAGAGTTTCCGGAGCAGCTCCTGCCCATAGGCTGCTCTCAATTGATACTTATTGAAAGAATAAATCCTGGCTCATCTCCATGCCTGCTGAAAGCCCATCTCTACCTGTCCTGGGGAGTCCTGGCTGCTCTGAGGCTTATTATGCATTGGGTAATCTGGTAAAAAAAAAAAACTCAATTACTGTGGTATCTTCAGATGGCTATCAGGCTAGGGGTGAGGTGTGGCATAGCAGGTAAAGTCACTTACTGGGACACTGGCATCTAATATG
Source organism: Oryctolagus cuniculus (assembly GCF_964237555.1). NCBI lineage: Eukaryota > Metazoa > Chordata > Mammalia > Lagomorpha > Leporidae > Oryctolagus > Oryctolagus cuniculus. The sequence continues at coordinate 185,189,837 of NC_091432.1, read as the reverse complement.
AGTGATGGCTTGGTCCCGGCTGCACTTCCTAACAAGTTCCCTGCTACAAGCCTGGGAAAAGCAGTGGAAGATGGCCCAAGTATTTGGGCCCCTACCACTCTTTTGGGAGATTCAGATGAAGCTGCTGGCTTTGGCCTGGCCCAGCCCTGGCCATTGCAGCCACCTGGAAAATGAACCAGCAGACAGAAGACACCTCTCTCTCATTCTCCCTCACCCTCTCTAACTGCCTTTCAAATAAATAAATGAATAAATCTTTAAAAAAAAAAAAAACAGTAAAAGCTAATAATGTCCAATGTCATTTGATCCAATATTGGAAAGAGACACAAGAGCTATGAGAATGTTGAGCATACACTCTAATTTCTTAGGCAGTTCTTTTCAAACATTTCCAAGAAGACACAAAAGCTGAAAATAATGAATAACAATGCTTTGTGGGGGAGCTGAACGGGAGTACAAAGTGGTCCGGTCTTCTCAGAACGGTCCTCACTTGTGCATGTAGCCTGCCCTGAGCCTTCATGGGACCCTCTTTCCCACTGTACAGTCTTTGGTCACCACACGCAACATCTTCCCCACTCCCCTCTTTTTAAGCAGAAATTAACCTAAAGGAATCATAAACAGCACAATGTAAATCTTCAGCCTGACTTCCAGTCACCAAGGGAAAGGAGTCTGTCAATTCACTCATTAAGAAGATCACAAAAGTGTTTAGGGTCCAGATCTTGGTGCACCCTAGTAAAGTTTCCTCTGTCTGATATGCCCTTAATTTAGAATGTAACCACCATTTGCTACTTTTTTTTTAAAAAAAGATTTATTTGAAGGACAGAGTTAGAGAGAGACAGACAGACAGAGAAAGATATTCCATCCACTGATTCACTCCTCAAATGCCTGCAACAGTCTGAACTGGGCCAATCCAAAGCCAGGAGCCACGAGCTTCTTCTGGTCTCCCATGTGGGCACAGGGGCACATGCACTTGGGCCATCTTCTGCTGCTTTCTCAGACCATTAGCAAGGAGCTAGATTGGAAGTAGAGCAACCAGGACTCGAACAGGCCCTCATTTGCTTCTTTTTGAGGGCTGAGGTTCAGGATCCAGGTCATTTTACACAGATTTAAATAATGTTTACAGGGAGAAGACACAAGAGACATTTAGGATGGTAAGAGTGAATTATTGGCCAGCACCATGGCTCAATAGGCTAATCCTCCACCTTGCGGCGCCGGCACACCGGGTTCTAGTCCCAGTCAGGGCGCTGGATTCTGTCCCGGTTGCCCCTCTTCCAGGCCATCTCTCTGCTATGGCCCGGGAGTGCAGTGGAGGATGGCCCAAGTACTTGGGCCCTGCACCCCATGGGAGACCAGGAAAAGCACCTGGCTCCTGGCTTGTGATCAGCGCGATGTGCCGGCCGCAGCGCTCCGGCGGCAGTGGCCATTGGAGGGTGAACCCACGGCAAAAAGGAAGACCTTTCTCTCTCTCTCTCTCTCTCTCTCTCTCACTGTCCACTCTGCCTGTCAAAAAAAAAAAAAAAAAAAAAAGAGTGAATTATGTTGGGGCCAGCGCTGTGGCATAGTGGGTAAAGCCACAGCCTGCAGTGCTGGCATCCCATATGGGCGCCGGATCGGTGCAGTTCTGGCCATTGTGAAAAATTGGGGAGTGAACCAGCAGATGAAAGATCTCTCTCTCTCTCTCTCTCTCTCTCTGCCTCTCCTCTCTCTGTGTAGCTCTGACTTTCAAATAAATAAACAAATCTTTAAAAAAAATAAGAGTGAATTAGGTTAATTAAATACCACAAGGGAAATTAGTAAATAAAGTGTGATGAATGGAAAATATTCAGTCAAATATGCAGCATAAATTTGAATAAGCTGTCCTCTATATGACCTGACACTTCAAGACATGAAAGAGAAGACCATTATCCCCTAAACAGGGAAGAGTTTGCTAGCATAGTGATTAAAGCAACCTCTACAGGAATTAATATACTGTTTGTCCCAGTGCTGGCACCAATGTTCGCTCTGAGGCCATGCTTTTTTTGTGGCTTCTCCAAGCCAACAACCAAGCACAGCAGGGGCACTAAGGCAGACCCATTCCTGGAAGATACAGGACTCTTCCGACAAGCAACTTTGGCTTGAAGACTCCAAATCAGTCTTGCAGAGATGTCTCTAAGATGGTCCTTCTTTGCCTTCCGCCCCTCCCTTTGTTGCAAGGAACAGGCCTACAGAGTGGTCTGATAGCCTCCTAGTCTCTGCCAGCCGCCTCTCTAGGAGGAAATGAATTATGTCAATAACCTGGGAGCTTAGATGGGAACCCAAACTCCAATTGAGAACTGCAGCTCTCACCAATACTTTGATTTTGACTTCATGAACCTTCAAGCAGGGAACACAGCTGAGCCACACTGTGCCCAGACTTCTAACTCCTAATTCACAGATGAGAGCTAATAAATGGGCATTATTTTAAACCACTAACTTTGTCATTTGTCACACAGTAACTGAAAATATGCTACATTTCTGATTGCATCACTATTTTCATCATACCACTTTTCTAATTAACCAGTGGAAAAAACCAGCAATAAACTAAAAATGTTCATTATTAACCTTCTAACTTTGCTAATTTAGTTTTGTTTCGAATTTTAACTTTTTTTCTCAGCGTGATAAGGTTTATTTATAAAGTGAGAAGAATACACAAGCACATGAGGGCTTCGTTTAGGGAGAGTGGGCCAGGGAAGGTAAAATGGGAATTTCATACCCTGCTCTAGAGAGAGCGTCACCTACACCAAGCTTCTAATGAGCTTTAAAAAGGGGAGTGGTTACATGGTACTGCCCCCAGATCCCAGGTAAAAGGATCCTGGGGAGGGGTCATCTGATTGACAGGTGGGTTGACGGGATTACATGAGGGCTGGGAGATGTGTGGCCTCCAGCTCATGAACTATCCATCTCCCTGACTTTTCCCACATCACTCTGCTCTCAGAAATTTCTAACCCTTAATCTTAAGGGGATGCTGAAGGATGTAGACTCATCATATCATCTCTATCTTCTGTTGATCATGGCCACAAGCCCTGCCTGTCTCGGGGATGAACATCTCTCCCTAGCCCATCTAATGAATCTGTTTCATGAGCTGGTGAATTTTCAGGCATAGCCAATGGCTGTGTTCCCCACATGGTCATCATTATTTTCAGAAGTTGTTGAACTCTGAAACACAAGTGTATCAATCAGTATGAGCAAAACTGGAAGAAAATAAATTGCAAGTAGGATGGGAAAAATATATTCTATTGATTCCCAGTTAGTGGATGGTAATAGGCTGTCCTTGTGTAGACTGTAAAACTATTTAGCCTGAAGCCGGAGCTGCAGCTCAATAGGCTAATCCTCCGCCTGCGGCACCAGCACATCGGGTTCTAGTCCCAGTCAGAGCGCCGGATTCTGTCCCGGTCGCCCCTCTTCCAGGCCAGCTCTCTGCTGTTCGGTAGCGCAGTGGAGGATGGCCCAAGTGCTTGGGCCCTACACCCATGGGAGACCAGGAGAAACACCTGGCTCCTGCCTTTGGATCAGCGCAATGTGCCGGCCACAGCGTGCCAGCCACGGTGGCCATTGGAGGGCGAACCAACCAATGGCAAAGGAAGACCTTTCTCTCTGTCTCTCTCTCTCTCTCACTGTCCACTCTGCCTGTCAAAAAAAAAAAAAAAAAAAAAAAAAAAACTATTTAGCCTGGGTGCAGAGATTTTTAATGTCTTTCAGGAAACATAATACTGTTGGAGTAGAGGTGGCAGATCCCACTTGTCACTACACATATTCCTCCTTGTTCTATCAGTATATATTCCAAGGCTTGTCAGTTGTGTTCAAGTATTAACTTTTTAGTGATTTATTTTAGCCCTGACCTCATTCCCTTTGGTTCTGAGCCTATGGACTTGAATTCATTTATCAAGAAGACAGGGCTCTCATTTTCTCATGTTGAATGTTTATTTAAAAATAATTCAGGTAAATTGCAAATGAAATAATCTGTGAAGAAAATATAAGATGAATTTGCTGTAACAGTTGGGGAACATTTTAAAATTCCTTTTGGGGTAGGCATTTGGCATACCAGTTAAAGCACCACTTGAGATGTGCACAACCCACATCAGAGCTCCTGGGTTCAAGTCTCTGCTCAACACCCAGTTCTAGGTTGCTACTAATGCAGACACTAGGAGGCAGCAGATAATGGCTCAAGTAAGTTGGTTCCTGCCATCTGCTTTGGAGACCTGGATTCAGTTTCTGCCTTCTAGCTTCAACCTGGCCTAGCCCTGGTTGTCTCAGCCTTTGGGCCTTTCCTCCCTCTCCCTCACCCTCTCCCTCCTTTCCCTTCCTCTCCCTCTCCCTCTCCCTTCCCTTTTCTCCTCTCCCTCTCCCTCCTCTACCTCCACTCCTTCTCCTTCCTATCCTTCACCTTCCTCTCCCTCCTCTCCCTCTCCCTCTCCCTCCACTACTTCTCCCATCTCTCTTCCTCCCCACCCCTCCCTCTCCCTTCTCCGCCCCTCCTTCTCCCTCCTGTCCTCTCCTTCTCCCTTTGCCTCCTCTCCCTCTCCTTCTTTTTTCCTCTGCCTCTCAAATAAATAAAAATTAAAAGTCTAATATACTGAAAATATCACAGGGATTATTTGAGCAGCATAAGGATACTTCAAAAGGTTTATGGAAGATGTTTATCATGAGAAAAATATGTATGGATTTTTCATTTTCACACCAAAATAAACATTTCTTTTAATTTTGTTTTTCCATGAACTCTTTGAATTACCCTCATACAGTGAAGAGTTATTGTTTTACCTTATCCATTCCACCTCCTTCTGTAAACTGCACTCCCCTTTTGAGAATGTCCTTTCCAAATCAACAACTGGATTTAAAAAAAATTCATGTGTTCATATAGCTCCACCACTCCTAGACAACACTACGTTCATCCAAAAATGGCCTATATCTTCAGTATAAGATAGTCAGGTTCTCCCCTGGCAATTTATTTATTTATTTATTTATTTTTGACAGGCAGAGTGGACAGTGAAAGAGACAGAGAGACAGAGAGAAAGGTCTTCGTTTTGCCGTTGGTTCACCCTCCAATGGCCGCCGGGGCCGGCGCATTGCGCTGATCCGAAGGCAGGAGCCAGGTGCTTCTCCTGGTCTCCCATGGGGTGCAGGGCCCACGCACTTGGGCCATCCTCCACTGCACTCCCGGGCCATAGCAGAGAGCTGGCCTGGAAGAGGGGCAACCGGGCAACCGGGACAGAATCCGGCGCCCCGACCGGGACTAGAACCCGGTGTGCCGGCACCACAAGGCGGAGGATTAGCCTAGTGAGCTGCGGCGCTGGCTATTTATTTTTTACAAGAGAATATAAATTAATCCTTCACCAGTGGTAGATGTAGTCGGGAAGTGCTGACAGCAGCATACCTTGCCATGTGAAAGGAGCTAATTTACAACGAAAAAGAAGGGCAAAAATGCAGAAAGAAAGTAGGACAGGACTTGGAGGAGATCCCCCAGGAGGGAGTGACCCCCTTCAGATGGTTCAGGTGTTCTGGAATCCAGCTAAAGCCCTGTCCTTCCCATGGTTTGGTTGTTTCTTCCTGGTATTCCAGGAACCAGCATTTTCTCCTTCCTACCTAAGCTATTACAAGAATTCAGCCACTTGCAACCAACAAAGATGTGACTCATATGGCAGAGAGATTTTGGTTTTATTTGCCTTGAAAATACTTATCATGTGGTGGGAAAAACTTCCAGCCAAGAATCTCTAGGACACTGGTGATTCATCCAGGCTTCCATTTTTATTTTTTTTATTTTTATTCCTTTCATGTCAAAACCCAGACTTTTACACCAACTGTCTAACTCATGGGGTTGCCAATACACCAAACACTCCTTCTCAAGGGTTTTATACATCCAAATTTTAATTGTATTAATGCTATCTTGATTGGAACAATCTATAATTTGTCAGTGTTGCACCATAAACATCTACTGGGCACTTGTCTCACTTATCTAGAGCTATGTTTGACTGTTTTTAATTGTCATTGAAAATAAATGAGTTCATAAGTGTTGACAATGCTAAAAAGAACTGGCAATCTAAAAGAGAAAGAAAGGGAGGGAGTTAGAGACAGAGAGAAAGGGAGAGACAGAGAGAATTCCATTTCACTGGAAGCCTATTTTTCTTGTCATTTCTGAAAGGGGAAAGTGCTATAACAGCTGTAAGGCAAATATATATATATATATATATATATATATATATATATATATAGGCACCGGTGCTGTGGCGTAGTGGGCTAAAGCCTCTGCCTGCAGCGCCAGTGTCCCATATGGGTGCCTGTTTGAGTCCCGGCAGCTCCTCTTCCAATCCAGCTCTCTGCTATGGCCTGAAAAAGCAGTAGAAGATGGCCCAAGTGTTTGGGCCCCTGCACCTGTGTGGGAGACCCAGAAGAAGCTCCTGCTCCTGGCTTCGGATCGGCCCAGCTCCAGCCATTGCAGCCATTTGGGGAGTGAACCAGCAGATGGAAGACCTTTCTCTCTGTCTCTCCATCTCACTGTCTATAACTCTACCTCTCAAATAAATAAATAAGTAAATTGTTTAAAAAGTAAATATATATAATTAAAAATCTATACTTTTCAAATTTTGACATCTGATCACTTTTAGGAAAAAAAGATAATCCTGCCAAGTATGAACTCATTTTCTTGTGATCAGTTAACATTTAACAAATAAAAGCATAATATACACTCTGGGTGACAAAAAATAAAAGGCATTAATCAGACTGATCTTTGCTGAATTGCCACTCTTTTAAGCAAATTGGTTTACATTCTCCAAAACCCCTTCTTTAAAATGAATATTGTGGGGACGGCAATTTGCTTAGAGGTTAAGACATCAGTTAGAACACCCACATCTTGTATCAGAGGGCCTGGGTTCAAGTTCAGGCTCTGCTCCCAGTTCCAGCTTCCTGCTGATTCAGTGGCTCAAGTGACTGGATCCCTACTGCCCATGTGGGAGAAGCAAGTTTGATTTCTAGCTCAGCCTGGCCCTTCCCTGGCTAGTGCATGTATTCATAGTGCTCTCCCTAGCTCTCTCTCTCTCTCTCTCTCTCTCTATATATATATATATGTATGTATATATATATACACACATATATATTGGAAAAAATACATAAAATTTTTATAGATAATTTTGCTATTGAGTATTGTGGTTAAGAATACAAACTCTAGGACTGCTGGGTTCAAATTATGGCTTTAATTCATTAAGCAAATTGCTTTATGATCAGACCTCAGTTTTCCAGTTTATCTTAAAATAGGCAGCAGACAGAGATATATACATATGTATACAGAGATATGTTCATATATCAGGTATGTGCAAGAATCATAATAGCAAAAAGTGAAGTAAAATGGAAATAGCCCAAATATCCACCAATAGAGAATAAATTGTAGCAAAATCACCTAATAAAATATTATTTAGTAATAGTAACAAATAAACTATAGCTACACACATTAACATTGATGAATCTCAAAATATTGATAAATTATCTTAGAATTCTCATTATAGAATCCCATTTATATCAAATTTTAAGAAACAAATCCAGTGCTGGGCATTTGGTTCAGCAAAGATGCCACTTGAGATACCTGCATGCCATATCCAAGTGCCTGGGTTCAAGGCCCCACTCTGCTTCTTATCCACTTTCTTGCTAATTTGTATACTAGGAGGTACCAGATGATGGCTCAAGTACGTGGGTCCCTGCAACCATGTGGGAGACCTGAATTGAGTTCTCAGGTCCTGTATTAGGCCTGGCCTAACCACAACTGTTGCAGGAATTTGGGGAGTGAACCAGGTTATGAGAGACACCTCTCTCTCTCTCTCTCTCTCTCTCTCTCTCTCTTTCTCTCTCCCTCTCTCTCTCTGTAATAAATATTTCCTTAAAAAGACAAGTACAACTACTATGTTATCTAGGGATACATCTATAAATGGCAAAACTAAAGAAAACAAGACAATGGTTTAAACAAACTTTAGGATAGTGATTATTTCTAGGAGGAGGAGGGGAGTGAGATTGTGGAAGGCACACAAAGGCAAACAAGGACTGACAAAATTGTATTTCTTAAACTTAAAGGGACATATAGAGTGTTTGCTTTCTGAATTCTCTATAAACTATACTTGGATATTTTATGCACTTAAATCCAATCATTTCTAAACAAAAATAATGGTTATAACTAAATAAAGCATTTTGAGAAAATTGAGATCTTACATGTTTAGCAGCTGTGTCTAGCACATCAGAATACTCCAAAAAGTTTGTGGAAAATGCAATTAAATGATTTTATTTTGACACAAAAATTTTGAAATCCATGCAGTTTGCTCATAACATGCATTTAACATGAACTTTTCAAAAACTCCATGCATGGATTTCAGGTTTTTTCACCAGAATAAGCTTTTAGCTCCATATGTTCATGAACTTTTTGAAGTCTCCTTGTAAACAGAGGTCTCAATAGAAGATGGAATCCAAAATAATGAGGTTATGACACACAGATGCTTGTGCCCCTTGGAAGAAAAAATACCAGAAAGTATGACTACTATATTCCAAAAACTCTAGAAACCTATATTAAATCTATAGGGAAAGTGAGTGAAAGCAAGTATGGGAGATCCAGGAGAACAAGTGTAATCTAGTGAAGCTTCCCTAGGAGTTAGGCCTAAGAAAACAGTTCTTGGGTAATAATTTTGAATGAATATCTTTTGGGTAAAATTCCTAGGAAGAACAGACCTAGCTAATACTCTTTAACAGATAACATCTCATAGGCAATTTCAGAAAACTCCAGCACCCTCACCTCCATTGCCTGCACCTAATGCCCTTGATGGGCCTAGAATGCACTGCTTACTCTTACTTACTCTGGTCTTGAGTCATGCTTATCCCTAGCCAATCGCTTATCTAAGACTGAGCTTATGTTATTCCTTCAATAAGCACTCACAGGAAACCTGTTAGGGATAAAAAGTTCTGCACTCAGCACTAAGAATTTCATGAGGAGTATTTAAACAAGTCTCATTTATCTTGCTTGATCATGGAGACAGCAACTTATTCAAAAGAAAACTAGAGCAACCAGCAGTTGCTGTGCACAGACCAATCCCTACAACCTTTATGTCACAAGGACAATTAAATAAAAGCTCATAAAGGACCTTTGCTTACTTCAGGACCTTGTCATCTTGAGCCAGCTGATAGGGAAAGTGGGTCTTACGGCTGAACTTCTGAACCAGGAAAAGATCCGTCCAAAGTTTGTCAGGTGACGTGACCTACAAAAGTATCTCCATTCCTTGGCTTATCTTTATGACTGACAAATTATTGCCTCTTATTTGCTCTATATGCTTGGAAAATGTGATTAAATTGCTGAAGCTGTCCTAAGCCAGAGGTTTACTTCTGTGAAAAACAGAAAAATAATTCCTTCCCTGCGATTTTTAATTAAAGGAAGAGCAGTTTTATCAAAATATGTTTGTTTTTGAGGGATTTTTGTTTTGTTTTGGGTCTAATGTTGAGTAGTTTGTTATCCTATTTTACAAGAAAAAAAATGACTCTGAACAAAGATTTGCCCTTTCTTTAACTTTTATATTCTAATCTGTTGCTACTTCACAGTGTTTATAGTAGCCTGTAACAAGACAATATGACTTCATCAGTTAGTCACTCACTGCCATTCATCAATTTAGTGAGTTTCATTGGAAAATGCACAATTAAATATAAACCATTTGGGGGAAATTTTTAAATCTTAAAACTTCTTGAATTTTTTTGCCTGTAAATGAAAAAAATTAGTTGTAATCAAGGCATATTGGACAATTTCGCTTAAGGAATAATTCAGTGTGCAAAATCAAATTTAAGCGCCTGGTTTAATATGGGAACTAGGTTTAAGATCCCCAAGCAGGCCTGTGACCAAACTGTGTGAGTCTACACTCGTAGCTTAACTAACTTGTAACTGGAGAGACCAGCACAGCAAAAAAAAAGAAAAAAAAAAAAAGAAAAGAAAAGAAAAAAGGCAGTCAATAGCTATTTATTAAATGACTAAGCAATAATTATAGGCAAGTGTTCTTACAATTAGAATAATATTCTCTTCTTATCTGTTGTCAGAAACAGAATTAAATGGAGCACACAGAACACCTAAATCAATGGACAAAAGTTGTTCTATCAAATGCCAATTTCCATAGCCTACTGGGAGAGGCCATGGCTTATTTAAAAAAAGTTATACTGGAATAAAGTAAAACCACTTTTCAGAGACTAATCCTATTATAAAGAAAACAGTAAGAAAGATAAAATGTGGGGCTGATGCTGTGATATAGCGGGCAGAGCCGCCGCCTGCAGTGCCAGCATCCCGTATGGGTGCTGGTTCAAGTCCCAGCTGCTCCACTTCCGACATAGCTCTCTGCTATGGCCCGGGAAAGCAGTAGAAGATGGCCCAAGTCCTTGGGCCCCTGCACCCACCTGGGAAATCACTGCAGTTTAAGAAAATTCTTTGGAAAGAAATATTTTCATAGAAAAATTAGGCTGGTTGTGTTATCTGTGGGGCTCTTTTATTTAACTTTTCCAAAAATGACTGATTAACCTATCAGACCTTGACCCAGCAATAGGTTGAAGTTCTCAATCTGAGATACAGCATGCCTTACCTAAAGACACATATTCCTTCTCTTTCTAAGCACTGTTGTGTACCTAAAGAAAGTTCACCCTGAAACCATGGCACAGCAAATAAGCATCTCTGATTGCTTGAAGGCCACACAATAGCACCAACCCTGATCCTATTGGAAGACTGGGATGACCAGTCAATCAACCACAATAGCAACTAACAAGCTGCAGGTGTAGTTGCAAGTGCTGCATGAAGGAAGTGAGGAAAGGAGAAAGCAGCCTTAGGCCATCCCCCTCCTCGAAGCCCCTGAAGCAGAACAATCATCTGGTACATACAAATGATCTTGTAATCTCCAGCACAGGGACTTGGGGTGTGGGAAAGGAAGCTAAGCATGGAATTTGAAAGCTAGAATTGCGAGGTAATAGATCTGAGAGTTTCAAAAGTGGGGAGGGTTTCCAGCATTTCAGAGGCGTCTACTTTGTTTGTTTTTAGTCTAGACCAAGAGTGCAAAGACTTAGAAAATATGCTTTAGGCTAGAAGACACCCTGGGGTTGTTTTCTTTCTCCACGGTAGAGCCCTGAGTAATAAAGCACATGCCAGTGCCTACACTCAAAGCTGACTAATGGCTACAGATGCTGGCTCTTTCTCCTCACACCCAATCAGTGGCCTAAGATAACTGCCACTAATTTCTTAGGTCCTCATGACATCTCCCACACTATAGTTGGGACTCATATAGCTCCACCTATGTTCAGCTCAGTTGATTGAAGGGCTCATAATGTTCTAACGAGATTCAGGAGGGAACATAGACTCCAAATGAAGAAGCGGTAAAGCTTTTGGAAAAGTTTGTGGGACCAGAAATAGTTACAGTAATGTTTTGAAATTCAAGTAGGATAAGGGCAGCATAGCGTAGTCATAAAAATAGATATAAAATACTATAATAAAAATGCTATCATCAGTATTCCAAGTGTCTCAATATTTCTCACCTGAATTCAACTAACCATCTTCTAGTTGTTCTTGCTCCCAGCCCCAAATGCACATTCCATATGGCTTTCTAAACAGCAAGTTTGAACATAAGACTGTCCTATTCTAAAAGTTTTAATGGCTTCTAATAGCCTTCAGGTTAAAATGTATCCTCTCTCCGTATAGGTTCTGATAAAGCCATTACCTAAGTTCAAATCCTGTCTTTGTTACTTAGCAACTTAGGAAAGTTTCTTAACCTCTTTAGTCCTCAAATTCCTCATCATGTGCTAAAAATAGTCATTTTTACATAGATTTGTTGCCAAGATTCAATGACGTAGTTCCCTTAAAGAGCCTAGCCCTTTGCGCAGTTTCCGGTAACTTTTGACTATTATTACAATATTTCACCAACTTATTGTTATTAGCTGCAGAAGCCCTTCCTCAACCAGGTTCATTCTCCCTCTCCAGTTGTGTTGCTGTTGGCCCATCAATAATCACAACTCTTGTGTGTGAAGTACTGACTTTGTGCCACTTCCTTCTGTGAACACATGTATTGATATTATTTTATCTTTAACAACTCTGAAAGATCAGTACTAGTATCCTCATTTTACAGATAAGAAAACTGAGACTCAGAGTTAAGCAACTTGACCAAAGTAACTGAGCTCATAAATGGCACAGCCCATAATTTAAGTCAAAGCCTATCATACTCCAAATCTATTCTTATGACTGCACTATGCTGCCTTTATCCTACTTGAGTTTCAATACCTTACTGCAACAGTATTTCTGGTCACAAGCTTTTCCTAAACCTTACCACTCCTCCATTTGAAGTGGAATCTATGTTGCCTCCTGAATCTCGTTAGAACATTGTGATCCCTTCAATCAACTGAGTTGAACACAGGTGAGGCTATATGAGTCCCAAGGCTAGATCATCTAAGGCGGTATTGCTTCTATCTGACTCCCTCTTTTGGAAGGTTTCCCTTGGAGACCTAAGCTGCATGTAAGGAGTTCTGCCACCTGAAGATGCCATGCTTGAGAGACCATGTGAAGAGATCACATAAAAATAGAGATCCAGGAAGGGCCCCAGCTGCCCAAGCATCCTTTATTTTTGGTAAGCAAAGTAGTGATATTTATTAGGTTATGGTGCCCATTCATCCTTAACCACTGCATGGAAAAGAGAGAAGCTGTCCTTTCCAAACCCTGTCCAAATTGCAGATTCATGAGCTAAATCAATGGGTCATAGTTATTTGAACCACTAATTTTGGAGTGTTGCTGTGTGCAGTAATAGAAAACCAGAACACCCACGGAAACCTCCAAGACTATTTAATCACTTTCATTTCCTCTGACGATAACACCTTCCATGGTCTTCACATGTGCAGCTGTCTCTGCCTACAAGTCATCACAAGCCTGCGATATCTCAGCCAACATACAAGTACCCTCATTTAAAGACTTACTTTGCTTTCAAGAGTCACTGTAGTTGTTGCAATTTCAGTCATCTTTCCTCAGATCTGCAAGTGGGTGGTTAAGGACTCAAACTGCAAATCAAAACATTTAGGTTTAAGTATTTTTTGTTCATTCCTTCCAGGTTCTGGGACTTAATCTCTCTAGACCTTTGTTTCCTCCAAAAGGAGTAATAGCAAAACACCTTTTCTCGCAGTGTTGTAGAGATCCACTCACAGCTGCTAGCAAAGTTCCTGGTATTGAATAAGAGCTCAACCTGGTTACTCTCATTAGTGCACTAATTATATTACATCACAAGTATTATTTTGTTCTCTGTTTCCTCCTCTGTTAGTCATTTGAAAATAATAACGGTATATCTTCATTGCTAGGCATCTGGGATATGCAAAATACATTTATGTAATGAATGAACAAGAAGTGGATGAACAGATGAATTAATTAATAATTAATGAGATGAATAAGCAAGTATAATCCAGTCTTCCTTCAATCTCTTAGTCCCAGCATGTAAGAGAAGTAAGAAAGAAGAGATTTCCCAGTCCTTCAGGGAGCAGAATTAGTGCTGGCTGTATGCTTTTCTTCATGTCGGGTCAATTCTTCTCTCTTTTCCTAGGGGTGTTACAGTGCCACAGACATTATTTCTGAACTCCCTCATCCCCAAAACCACACAGACAGCATCCTCACTTGGACAAATGAGCTCTGCTCTTGACAACTAGGTGTCAGGATGGTAAGAAAAACAAATGCCAAAATGTCACGTGGCCTCCAGCTAGATTCCCTTTCCACTTCTAACTGTATACAGCATGTCATCTAGATGCCTGGCCTTGCCAAGTAAAATCCAGTTAATCTTTACAACGCCATTCCCTTTTATGGACTCCACGATATGGCAGTGCCATATGCTGAGGCAAGGACTCTGCTCTTACCTGACAAGAAAGTTTATGATGCACAAAGAAATAATTTATATCTTGGCCTCATGTATGATATTTCCCCAATGATTTTTGCTCAGTAGAGAAATTACTAAATAGCAACATAATTGAAAGTGTACAGTGCCTGGAATGTAGATGCTGGATGCCATCAGGCACCTGTTGCCTGGCCTCCCTCCCTTAGATGGACGTGTCCTTGCCCTGACTTTTTGATAGCAAATCAACCACTTACTAAAATTAACTCAATAAATTGAGGGAGTGGTACTGCTGGCCCTCCAAGGTTCTAATCACTAGGTTCATGAGGTTATTTGCTTCTCCAATAGATAATGCCTGATCGTTGATATTGTCTCCAGATTGTTCTTTTTGGGGAATTCTAGGTCCAGGGCAGAAAGTTAATTACCACCTGCTTGTAGCCCCCAGACCTACTGAAGCCCACTTGGCTATCATAAAAATCCCTGGAAAACACACTATGGTTGACCAAATAAAGGAAGGACATAAGTACCATCATTCAACCAGGCTGAACATGTGTCCTTCATCCCAACTTCAACCCATAAGAACCTTCCCTCACACCTAACCCCTTAGCAAGCCTGGAAATTAAGTGATAGTGCCCACCTACTCGCTCCGTGCATTGCATTAAGTGCCTCCTTTCTTTCACAGCCCCAATGTCAGTGATTGCCTTTCTGCGTCTCAGGTGAGTGGATTCTGTTTAGGAGGTTCTATGGCAACTCCTCCAGCCAGTTTTGGAGGTTGTTTTATATCACAACTTTGATTAGTAAGATGAACAAAGAGCCCAGATTTAATTTTCTTTTTACTAGTGAATTTCTATAGATGCGTACTTACACTTAAATTCAAATAGTTAGCAAGCTACGGATATGCTGAGTTGTAATAAATGTCATTGGATTTAATGGCATCCCAGTAAAACAGTCTCACTCTAGTTCATTTTGTGTTCAACATCCAGAAACCCTCAGCGTACCAGTTAGTCCTTTAGTATGCCCTCTTGTCTCAGCATGAAAAGAAAAGCTTGAAATATTTTTTTAAGTGAGAAAGTGCAGGGGAATAGCTATGTACAGTCATAAATTGCATTAAAAGGAAATGTGGAATTTATCTTATTGTTGTTGTTATTTCAGGTTCTGTGCTGCTAACTTTAATCATTTCTACATTCTTTCTCGGAAGGAGCCCTTTGAAGCCTGCACAATGCTGAGGTTTAGAAAGATTTCTGAGGTGTGGCACCACATCTTCTGATTGGGCAGCTGCGCTCGGGTGATGTGGGCCTTTTGCTGTTGACTCACCAGAGGGCAGCAGCTTGGAAGCTTGATGTCAGCATAGAAGAATGTCAGGCACTTCTCTCCAACTACTGACTCCCCAGCCCCTCAAGCCCCCAGCTGTAGCCCATAGTTAAGCAAAGCTATTTGGGTAGCCTCTGACCAGCCTCTTGGCCCAGCTTCTTGCTGCCTAGTTACCATGTCCCAGCAAAGAAAAACCAAATCTTAGAAGGGCAACACTAACCTCTTCCAGCTACATGTCTCTAAGGATAAAAGCATAATCACCCAATTATGTATAGTTGGGCTGTGCGGAAAACTAGGTATGTTTGCTCTCTGTCTCTCTGGCTGTCTGTCTCTTTGTCTCTTTCTTCTCTCTCCCTTTCTGTAGCTCACTCCCTGTCGCTGGCTCTCTCTCTCTCTCTCTCTCTCTCTCTCACACACACACACTAATTCTGAATAAATTTTATGCTGTTTATACTCCTGGTTATTTTATCTGTATCAGCTTCCCTGCATTCCTGACCAAGTGAAGCCTCAGATAAGAGCTGGGACCATCTCTGATAGTCTTATTAGAATTTAGTCTAATGGACTCAGACAAGAGAACTTTCTGAGAAAATTGGCTTCCTGATGTTCACGCCATTTGGCAGAGTTGCCTGCTGCACAGAACTAGGTCTAGTTCTCTGCCTGCCTATTTTTATATTCTACCTAGTTTCACATCCCTCCTACTCGCTGCACCATCCCCTCATTTAGCAGAAATGAGAGTCTTGGCTCTAACTTAATCCAAATGTTCATACATGCAGCACCTTTCACATGGTTCTTGCGGTTTTAGGCAACTGCAAACAGTAAGCAGATGATAATATACCTAGTTAAGGACCATGGCCAAGGTCATGCAAGCAAGTACACAAATACATTAAGCCAAGGTGGAATTCACTGATCACAGAAGCTAAGTCTTTCCTAAAGCAACTTGCTAATGTGTGGGAATACTGGAGTTTGAGAGTTTTTGATTGCCTTGGCACACTAAGATTTGAGAGAAAATTATTCTTTTGTAATTACAAAATTACAATTTTGTTCTTATTCCATTATTTTATCCTGATGAACAGCACAACCACAACTCCACACTGCTTGATCAACCTCCAGAATTCTACAGTGTGATAACAGTAGTGAGCTAAGAGTTGGCCCCCAAAAAAGATATGTCCATGTCTTCCTTCTCAGAACCTGTGAATGTAGCCTTATTTGGAAAAAGTTAAGGATCTGAAGATGAGATCATCTGAATGATCTAGTAACAAGTGTCCTTGTGAGAATCACACCATGGTGAGACTAAGGGGGAAGAGGGGAGGGCCATGTGAAGACTGAAGCAGAGACTGGACTGATACAGCCCAGTAACAAACCAATTCAAATTCTAAGAGGCAAAGGATGGTTTCTGTTCTAGAGTCTGTGCTGGGATCAGGGCCCTGCTAACACGGTGATTTCAGACTTCCTGCCTCCAGAACTGTGAAGACATTTCTACGGTTTTAAAGTCATCACGTTCATGGTCATTTTTAATGGCAGCCATAGAAAACTGACTTAGTGGAGCTGGCGTTGTGATGCAGCAAGTTAAGCTGCTGCCTGAGACGCCAGCACCGCATATCAAAGCAACGATTTGAGTCCCAGATGGCTCCAGTTCCTATTCAACTCCCTGCACCTGGGAAAGCAGCAGAGAACAGCCCAAATATGTGAGCTTCTGCCACCCACTTGGGCGACTCAGGTGGAGTTCAGGCACCTGGCTTCAGCCTGGTCCAGCCCCTACTGTTGCAGCCATTTGGGGGAGTAAACAAGCAGACAGAAGAGCACTCTCTCTCTCTCTCTCTCTTCCTCTCTCTGTCAGTCTGCTTTTCAAATAAATAAATAAATCTTGAAAAAGAAGGAAAGGAAAAATGACATAGTTACAAACTCAAATGTCCCACACAGGGGGTGCAATAAGCAGGCAATCTAGGTGGGGGAAATTTTGGTTTTATGTATGTATATAATATTTCAATGCTAAAACCAATAGTCTCAAAGGTAGGGAAACAGTAGCAAGTACAAACGGTGCATTGCAAAAGAGAGAACAAATACCCTATCCAAAAGAAGGGCCCATCCTTCAGATCCATCTCATTGTTACCATTGAACACCTGAGCCCCATTTTGACCCAACTGTCCTATTTTTATAAGATTTGTGTTTTAAATCTCCTGGAGTTTAAATGTTGATTCAAAAACCAAGTAGGCAAACAGTACTCCATGGGCAAAATCTAGAGTTTAGGGGCTGAAAAATCTTTAGTTTGGTGTTGGACTGTGACAAGTGATTGGTTACAGCTTCTGGAGCCAACTGATCCTTCTAACAGTATTAAGGTATGTGTAATAGACAATCAATAACAGACTTAACAACAGGGTCCTGTTTTCTTCCTTCTTAGTCTGCTAGCCCGGGCCACATACATTCAAGCTCTTCCCTATTCTTGTGTAGGAAGAGAGAAATATTTTTGTTGAAACTTTAGATCATGTATCTCTGTCTTCTTGGCCTCTCTTTATTTTCTCTGTGGTAGCTTAATTGGTACCTTATCCACTGGGCATTTAGCTTAGTGGTTAAGACACCCGAGGCCATATTAGAGTCCTGGGTTTGATATCTGGCTCCACTCCTGACTCCAGCTTCCTGCAAATGCAGACCCTGGAGGGCAGTGGTGATGGCTCAAGTGATTAGGCTCCTGCCACCCACATGGGAGACCTGAATTGAATTCCTGGCTCCGGTTGTTGTGAGCATTTGGGAAATGGGTCAGTAGGTAGAGTGTCTCTCTCTCTCTCTCTCCCCCTCAGTCTCTCCTCCTTCCTCTCAAATAAATAAAATACAATAATATATAGTAGTTTTGTTTGTGTGTGTGTGTGTGTATTGAAGAGGATTAGGGACAGAGGCCTTGCAATGTAATGTGTGATTACCTTAGAAAGAAAGATAAAACAGATTATTCACTAGAAATAACCAAAAATCCAAAGCTATATTTTTCTATCCCCATTTTATCACAGAGCCTTAATATATATCTTACTAAAAGGGCTGCTTTTTTGTTTTTATTATTATTTTTTCAATTTAATTTAAATTAGACAAGAGTCATGCTTTTCATATATGCAGGTTCAAGAACATAGTGGCATTTCTCCCCTCACCTGCCCGCCCTCCCATCCTTCCCCTCCCTCTCATATCCCCCTATTAAGTTGTACAAAGATCTATTTTCAGTATATTAATGATCATATAGTTAACCCTACTCTAAGTAAGAGTTCAACAAATACTATGAAGAGAAAAAAAAAACTGTTCCTCAACAGTAGAAACAGGGCTATAAACAATCATCAAATATCAAAATGTCTATTTCACACCAATATATTATATTTCAGGTACTCTATTAGTTACCTTGGATCAGGAAAAATATATGATATCTGGCTTTTGGGGACTGGATTATTTCACTAAGTATAATGGTTTCCAGTTGCATCCATCTTGTTGCAAAAGACAGGGTTTCATTTTTTTTAATTTTTTATCTGTAGTGTATATATATGATATTTTCTTTATCCAGTCAATAGTTGATGGACATCTGAGCTGATTCCATATCTTAGCTTTTGTGAATTGTGCTGCAATGAACATGAGAGAAAGGGTTGATATTTAGGTTAGGTAAAACTTAAGATATAAAATTGAGACAAAACAAAATTAACAGCCACTATGTTTCATTTATTAAAGGTTATTACTTCTCTGACCATTTACCACATCTCTAATTTCGACTGTATCTTGTAGAGTTTTCTAAGTAAAATATAACTCTACTAGATTGACTGACTTTTAGTGAGTCCATGACAGTGGTTAAAAAGCTTATCACAGACCGGCGCCGTGGCTCAACAGGTTAATCCTCCGCCTAGTGGCCCCGCGGCACACGGGGTTCTAGCCCCGGTTGGTGCGCCGGATTCTGTCCTGGTTGGCCCTCTTCCTGGCCAGCTCTCTGCTGTGGCCCGGGAGTGCAGTGGAGGATGGCCCAAGTCCTTGGGCCCTGCACCCCATGGGAGACCAGGAGAAGCACCTGGCTGCTGGCTTCAGATCAGCGCAGCACGCCAGCTGCAGCGGCCATTGGAGGGTGAACCAACGGCAAAGGAAGACCTTTCTCTCTGTCTCTCTCTCTCTCACTGTCCACTCTGCCTGTCAAAAAAAAAAAAAAAAAACTTATTACAAGTATGGAAAGTACTACAAAAATGAAAGTAATACAAGATTCATCTTGTAACCCTTGAGTCTGCAGTGAGGAGGGAAAATTGTAACCTATTTTCATAATTGATCCTTGCATTTTTATGGAAATATTCTGAAAATAAACAAGAAAGACTGATGAAGCATCCCTTTAAATTGTGGGGAAATTTAAATATTTTCAGAAATATGGAGATAAAATCTCCTTTCTGATGGGCAATTATCCTCAGTCCAATTAAAATTAAGGATTAAAAGGACTCTAAGAACTCACCTATTAAAAGACATTCAACCTAATTTTAAAGTGGGTATGAGATTTGAATAGACATGTTTCCCAAGAAGACATATGAGTGGCTAATAAATACTTGAAGAGATGCTCAACATCATTAGTTACCAGGGAAATGCAGCCCAAACCCATGAGACACCACTTCAAATTAAGTGGTTTAAATCTGCAAAAAGGCAGACAACCACAGATGCTGGCAAGTACATAGAAAAATGAGAATCCTCATACATTGCTGTGACTATATAAAATAATACAGCCACTCTGGAAGATAGTTTAATGGTTTTGTAAAAAGGTAAATATTAATTTTGCCTGCAACATTCTACTCCTAGATGTCTACTCAAGAGAAATGAAAACACACTTCCACACTTGAACATGAATGTTTAGAACAGTATTACCCATTATAACCAAAAATTAATGTACTTCAACCTGGTGAGTGTAAAATAAAATGCAGTATATCCATACTATAAAATAGTTTTAAGCCTAAAAATAATTTTGTAAAGGAAATAAGCTGGACACAGTACACTATATGTTGTATGGTTCTATTTATCTGAAATATCCAAAAGTGGCAATGTCATTACAAAAAAAAAAATGACAATACATCAGCAGTTGCCTGAGATTGAGGGTGGGATTGGAAATTAACTAAGTAAATAGGAAGGGTCTTATTGGAATGATGAAAATGTTCTAAAACTGTTGTGGTGATGGTTACTCTACTCAGTAAGCTTATTAAAAATCAATGGACTGTGCACCTAAAATGGGTGTAATTATAGTATGTAAATTATCCCTCTATTGCTTTAAAGAATTAGAGGGAAAAAAAGAATTAGAGGAAACTTTAGAAGAATAATACATAACCCATAAAGCATGCTTTTTCTTTTATCCCATAACCAATCTGTCAACAAGCTGGCCAATTATCTCTATGAAATATCTTACTTATCATCTTTGTACATATTTCAGCTGTGTAACTCATAGCTCAAAATATGAAACGTACAGATTTTAACACAATGAAAAGTTTTCCTACCATTACTCTCTCTCAGACACGCAAGATCCCTTCCTGAAGCAATCAATATTGTTTTCCTGTGTATGTTTTTTATTTATTTATTTATTTATTTGACAGGTAGAGTTATAGACAATGAGAGAGAGACAGAGAGAAAGGTCTTCCTTCCGTTGGTTCACTCCCCAAATGGCCACTACAGCTGGTGCTGCACCAATCTGAAGCCAGGAGCCAGGTGCTTCTTCCTGGTCTCCCATGTGGGTGCAAGGGCCCAAGAACTTGGGCCACAGCAGAGAGCTGGACTGGAAGAGGAGCAGCTGGGACTAGTACCTGGCGCCCATATGGGATACCGGCGCCACAGGTGGAGGATTAACCAAGTGAGCCATGGTGTCGGCCCCTATGTGTGTTCTTAGAGACATTTTATGCATCTACATAAATTTTATTAATATACATATGATTCTTTCCACACACATGCCCTCTTTTCCCAGCTTGTAGAAGTGTTCTGCACATTTCTTTTTTGCTTAGTAGTCAATACTGTATCAAGATCTAAATATGGCTCAAATCTTTACCCTCCTTGCCACCTACTGTCAGGGTGCTGGGTCAGGTCTTGAGTACCTGCCTGGACCATTGCATCTCATCTAATTTGAGATGCCATCTGCTGTGGACACACTGTTATCTGGGGCCATTAATGGAGAAAATAGTCCTTCCAATTAAATTATAATAAGCCATTGATATAGGATGCATCTCAATTTCATAAACAATAAAATGTTTAAAAAGTACATATATGTGTATTTAAAAAATAAAAAATATAGTATTATAACAATCTACTGGTGTGTTTCCCAACATCAAGCCCAGCTCCCTTTCAATTCCTAGTCGCCTATCATGCCAGAGTAATTTTTCTAAACTCTGTTTAATCTTTTCATACCCCTACTCTTTATGGAAGTGAGAATTTGGGCTGGCAATTAAGCCCCTGGTTGGGATGCCCACATCTCATATCTGTGTACCTGGTTTGAGTCCCATCTCCAACTTGCAAGTCCAGCTTCCTATTAATGAAGACCCGGGGAAGGCAGTGGTGAAGGCTCAAGTAACTGGGGTCCTGCAATTCATGTGGGAGACCTGCACTGAGTTCCCAGAACCCAGCCTCAGCCCAGATCTGGATGGCTATCATGTTCATTTACAGATGGGAACATTCTCTCTCTCTCTCTCTCTCTCTCTCTCTCTCTCTCTCTGTCTCTCACTCTATCTCCTCTCTCTCCCTCTTCCTTGGTCTCTCTACTTTGCCACAGAATAAGGTGTGGATAAATGAGTTTGACTTACAACACCCTTCCCCTTTCTGACTTCATTTCTCTCCACTACTCTATGCTGTAAATGTGACCAACTATTGGCTATTCCTCAAAATTGAAGTGCTGTTTCAAAATCCTGTGCTTTTGTACATGTTGTTCCCTCTGCCTGGAATACACTTGACCCCCGCCCCCACACGCACACTCCTGGCTAAATACCCTTTGTCCTCCAGGACTCCTCTCTGGGAAAACTGCCATGAACTTCCCCAGTTCAATGAAATGTCCTTTCTGTACTGCCACCCTCACTGCATTAAATTCCATCAAAAGCCCTTCTTGCTTAGTATTAGGTTTCTTTGTTTCCTTGCCTCTCTTCACAGCTTTTAATGTTCTTGCATCGCAAAGGGTTACCACAGGGCCGAGAACATGGTAAGAATTCAGTGGTATTTATTGAATCCAATGTGTCCTTTGGCCCCTGGATGTAATCAACACATTGCAGTAAGGAGGGGTGTGGTTAGCACAGTGTAGGGTAAAGGACGCTGGATCTGAAGTTGGTAGATGTCAGTCCTGGGCTCTGATACTTGCAACTTGCTGATCTTAGTTTGACCAGTTGATGTTTCCAAAACTTGGTTTCCTCATTTAAAACATGAACAACACTAGCTGCCTCTAACAGCTGCTGAAGGGGCTAACTTAGAGAAAGCACTTGAAGAGACTGGCACAGAGTTGGTGCTTGATGCAAGGCAACTTTTCTAAGCAGGGCCAGAACAGCCTATGCCACAGAACAAATTTTATGTTACCCTAAAAACAAACACACTACTGACACATGTTGCAATATCAAGTGAACTTTGGTTTTCTGTCTTTATTTTATTTTTGCAAAGGTGATATATAGCATGTATCAGAAATCGAAGTGCTAACAAAAAACATATAGACACCCAGTTCTTGCCCATACCATTGCCCACAAACCCTGTATATAATCACCTTAGTAGTTTCTTTAAGATCCTTCATTTAATTTTTTGTAAAGATTTATTTATTTATTTGAAAGTCAGAGTTACACAGAGAGAGAGAGGAGAGGCAAAGAGAGACAGAGATCTTCCATCCGCTGGTTCACTCCTCAATTGGCTGCAACGGCTTGAGCTGTGCCGATCTGAAGCCAGGAGCCAGGAGCTTCTTCCGGGTCTCCCACACAGGTGCAGGGGCCCCAGGACTTGGGCCATCTTCAACTGCTTTCCCAGGCCGTAGCAGAGAGCTGGATCGGAAGTGGAGCAGCCAGGACTGGAACCAGCATCCATATAGGATGCCTGCACTGCAGGTGACAGCTTTACTTGCTATGCCACAGCGCCGGCCCCTCGTTTACTTTTAAAATAAACACAAGGACGTTTAAGACAAATTATATTCTCTTTTTTATACAATATACATTTGTGCATATATATACATATACATATATACTTTCATATATTGCTACATATATGTGATTCTTGATTTTTTTCACTTAATGTCTAAATGGACTTTGTGATACTCTAAGTCTTCCCAGAATTCCAATCAAGCGAGCAAGTACATGGGAAACAGGGATTTTGTCTAATGCCTCAAGCCCCGGCTCTGAACTGTGAGAGGTAAAAGCTTTGACTCACAACCTCAGCTCTTTCTATAAGGAACCACAAAGAAACTGCATGACTAAAACCGTGAACGACTTGTTTATCAGGCCGTGGTCAAGAAATCACAACCAGGCTGGAAGGGCTGCAAAGATCTCTCAGTGCATTGTCTTGAAATCAGAAGAACGCTGCAAAGAGCACAAACACGCAGACTAGTAAGTCTTTGGCACCACTGCTTCCTTCCTGGTTTTTATCACATGAATGACATGTCAGTGAGACTTCACCTTTAAAAAAAAAAAAAAGAATATTTTTAGAATTGTAAACAAGTTCCGTGTGAGGGCTGTGGCTCAGGTGCAGAACAGGACCTACATGTTTTAAGGTTAGGTCTGTATAGGAGTCACTGTGCACTTACTCCTCATGTAGGATCTCTGTCCTTAACGTGCTGTACACTGAGGCTTAATGCTATAACGAGTACTCAAACAGTATATTTCACTTTGTGTTTCTATGGGGGTGCAAACGACTGAAATCTTTACTTAATGTACACTAAACTGATCTTCTGTAAAAAAAAAAAAAAAAAGAAAGAAAGAAATTATCAATTCCCAACTTGACTCTCACTGGGATTAAACATGACAATAGGTCTGATCTGATTTCATCATCATTTAAAAAAAATCATCTATTATTTTTCACTTTATGTTTCTGTGTGGGAGCAAACTGTTGAAATACTTACTTAAGGTATACTAAGCTGATCTTCTGTATATTAAGATAATCGAAAATGAATCTTGATGTGAATGGAAGGGGAGAGGGAGTGGGAAAGGGGAGGGTTGTGGGTGGGAGGGACGGTATGGGGGGGGAAGCCATTGTAACACATGAGTCGTACTTTGGAAATTTATATTCATTAAATAAAAGATAAAAAAAAAAAAAGGTTAGGTCTGTATAGAAATCAAGAGGAGTAGTATAAGGAGGTGTTTTGGGCCGTGTAAATAGTTACCCTCCTTTCAGTTTTGTTGATTACAGAAAATGATAACTTTACAAGTTCAACGTTTAGTAAAGGTTTGGCAAAATGTGAATATTAGAAAAAACAGACCTTTGTTTGGTGGGCAAATTTAATTATGGTCCAGGTGATTCATGTTCTGTGTTCCTTTCTGAGATTTTTTTCTTGTGAAGATGTCACGTGGGTTGGTGACCTGAGGTTTTTAAACAGCTATATGAATGGCCTGAGTGGCATCACTTTGTTCTCCACTCTCAAACCCCTGACTGCCACTGCATTTACCCAAGTTCTCCAGGTGAGCAAATGAACTAGTTAGGAGAAATCTGCCGGGTCACTGGCTCAGGCAGCAGATTCACCATCACATGCCCAGTAAATGACTCTCATCCTGAATCAATTTTTCATGTTAATGCGTTACAAAAAATTGAGGAGGAAGAGTAAGAACAGGCTGTGGAAAAGGACAGAAATTTCCTGATGGTTTTAAACAGGAGAGAGCCTGGAACTGTCAGGTCATATAAGTCTAGAGAAGTGCAATTCATAAGCTTTATACATTGTACAGGCTAGGAACACTGCAATCCCAGCAGGCAAAGAAAAGTGAGTGCAGGGAGATATAGAAGCTAGCAAGCAAAATTACCTACCACATTCAGCTAGGTGAGAGTGAGGAGGGTCATGAAGGCAACCAGGCAATTCCTGAGGCAAAAGGCTGCGAGGGAACTGGAAATAGCCATGTGGGAAACAGAGGGAACAAGATATTCTAAGACACTGAGTTCTGAAATAATACTGGACATGTCAGTAATTCCACAGGACATGTCAGCAATTCAGATGGTTCAGTGGGACAGGAGCTGAAATACCAGTGGGATAGGTATAGGGTCATGATAAAAGGCTAGAAAAGTGGCCAGAGCCACATGACAAAAGACTTTGTGATGTTGTGCTATGAAACTTGAATTTTAACCTGAAGGCATTCATGGGAGCCACTACAGGACCTAAGCAGAGAACCAAGATCAGATTTAAGTCATACAGTGTGGAGATACCTCAGAAACCTGAATATAGACCTACCATATGACCCAGCCATCCCACTTCTGGGAATTTACCCAAGGGAAATGAAATCAGCATATGAAAGAATTATCTGTACCCCCATATTTATTGCAGCTTAATTCGCAATAGCTAAGATATGGAATGAAACCAAATGCCCATCAACTGAAGACTGGATAAAGAAATTATGGGATATGTACACCATAGAATACTACACAGTGGTAAAAAATAATAATGATGATGAAATCATGTCTTTTGCAACAAAATGGATGTAACTGGAAAACATTAGACTTAGTAAAATAAGCCAATCCCAAAAAGACAAATTAAATATGTTCTCCCTGATCTGTGGTAACTAATAGAGCACCTAATAGGTAATCTATGGAAGTGAAATTGACACTTTGAGATGTAATAACTTTGAACAGCCCTTGTCTCAACTGTTGAGAAACAGGTTTTTTAAATATACTATTAGTTCAACTCTCAGTGTAGGGTTAATCTTACATGTATAAAATTAATTGAAAATAAATCTTTGTAAAAAATAAGAATGGGAATAGGAGAGGGAGGAAAAAGAAAGGTGGGAGTGCAGGCAGGAGGGAGGGTAGGTTGGGAAGAATCACTGTGTTCCTAAATTTGTATTTATGAAATGCATGAAGTTTGCATACCTTAAAAGATTTCTGGGTTAAAAAATGAAAACAAAGATTTAAGTCATAGAAAGGTGACTCTCACAGCAATGTAGATCATGGATTTGAGTGCTGCTTCCATAACATCTCCCACATTATAGTACAAAAGGCTTTTTTCTGTTTCTACTTTTAAAACAGAACCTCAGTTAGAGCAGGAAATGTGCCTGCTTCCTCATCATTGTATCTCCAGTACTTAGTACACCACCTGCTCATGAATGAATGAATGTCATCCACTTGTTCATCTTTTTGTCTCGCATGCCTACACAGTATTTCACACAATGTAGGTAATAGATAAACTTCGCCAAATAAATAAATGAATCCTGACCTATGCCTCACTCCCTAGATTCACTTCCCAACATTCCCTGAGACTTTTCCTGTAACAGTTAAAATGTATAGTTCTCCCAAATGTACTACATCATTTGTTTTTTGTTTTTTGTTTGTTTTTTTGACAGGCAGAGTTAGACAGTGAGAGAGAGAGAGAGAGAGAGAAAGGTCTTCCTTCTGTTGGTTCACTCCCCAAATGGCCGCCACAGCTGGCGCACTGCGCCAATCTGAAGCCAGGAGCCAGGTGCTTTTCCTGGTCTCCCATGGGGTGCAGGGCCCAAGCACTTGGGCCATCCTCCACTGCACTCCTGGGCCACAGCAGAGAGCTGGACTGGAAGAGGAGCAACCGGGACAGAATTTGGTGCCCCAATCAGGACTAGAACCCAGGGTGCTGGCACTGCAGGCAGAAGATTAGCCAAGTGAGCCGTGGCGCCGGCCATCATTTGTTTTTCATATGTTATTCACTATTATGGGAATTCCCTATCTATTTCCTGTCTACCTTCTGAATTCCAATTATGTCTCAACACTCAGTGCAGACTTTACCCCCAAGGGAATTAAAGCATATATATTTTTTTAATTCCTATATCTCCCACCACCATGCTGATCCGTAAAAGATTCCTCTTGACCTATTTGCTCCCTGGTTCTCATTGTGTACCTTCTCACATATTTGGCTGTATTGCATTCATCACATTTTATATTATAATTAATATATTATATTATATTTATTTATGTGTAACTCTGGACATTGAGTTTCCAGGGAGTAGGGACTGTCCCATTTTGCTTCCTCAACAGCAATCCATAGCTAGGCCTCAATGACAAAGGACATGCAAATAATGTTTTTGTGAATTTTAATTGTCTATTTCTTGAAGCTATTTATATTTTATCACTTCTGAAGTTGATTAGTTTCATGGTTAACTCTCCATTGTATGAAATAGTTCTTGCTCTTTATATACAAAATTATATCAGGCTATGTTTAACAGGTACCTGGAGAGTTGATGAGTAATTATGTGTTCATGGAACCCATTGCATTTATGATTTTTTTCTCTGTTCTCTCAACTTCCATGCCTGCAGATTGAGGGTTCCTAAATCTAATGAAGTAGTAGCCCTTTAATCTCCCCCACCTCCTTCAGATTCCATCTATCCAAACTATCTCATAGGAAGCTTACTGAGATCAGAACCACGCATGGTATTCTGTGGACAAACACACCTTCCTTTCATTGTACAAATGAAAGCTAATGTATTTTTTTTCTCATTTTCAAAATTTTTCCAGTGATGGTCATGACTTTATTGGTTTTTTAACTTAGAAGCCGTAATTTGAGTCAGAATCATGATGCTGTTCTCTCACTCTCCACACACCCAGTGCAGTGCACTCATTTCCCCCAATTGTCTTTTTCCCTGAATATGACAACAACCAGTCTCCACCATCTTCCAGGGCTTCTTCCAACCCTGATTGTCTCACCATCTCTCACATGATATGGTGTACAACTCATCCTTCCAACTAGAATGTGAAAAAAAAAAACTAGCCATCAATTGTCTTTAAGTTTTCTCTGAAACCAATAATTTTTACACTTTGTATCTAACTTTCCCTTTCAATGTTTAATAGTAATTATTTAGCAAAACATTATTATATGTAATGATTGATTATTAATACTTTGAGGCACTTTTTTTATAGGTGAAACGTTCATATTTAATCCTGAGTAGTATTACAGAAAGGACCACACAAGAGTTCATACTTAACACCTAGAAAACACTTGACAAATAGAGAATGACCCAATAATGCAGGACGAGTAATGCAGGTAGAATTAAAACAAAACAAAATTCTGTTAGTATGTTTAAACTCAAATATATCAATAATTACATTAGAAGTACATTTAATTCCATGCATCTATTAAATAGTAAACACTACAGTTCTAAAATAATTGATCTACTACATGCTACCCCAGAATGTTAAATTCAGGGATACAGAAAGGTTGAAAGTAAAGGAAGCTGCAACACAGACATTCATTTAAACTCCAAAATGAGTAAGTCTGGAGCAACAGCACTATTACACACGTTACAGTATTATAGGAGTTAAATAAGAATAGCTTATTATAACATAGGAGAAATACACTAGACAATACAACTTTTCTACTTTGATTTGCACCTGTAACATAGTGTTATAGTTATGAGACCTCAGATAAAGAAAAAAAAAGACATTAATATAGATGTAGACAGTCATAGTAGAGTAGATAGATATAGTTAAGATCTATCTCTTTTACCCATAGAAAATAGAGGTGTAGAAAATTTGAATGAATTAAACAGCAATCTGACTCTATTTATAAACACCACCGTACCCAAAAAAGAACAAGATAACTTATTTTGAAATGATTAAGAAACATTTTCCAAACTGAACTTATGCTTAATAAATCAAGTTTCAGAAAA
Organism: Oryctolagus cuniculus; assembly: GCF_964237555.1. NCBI lineage: Eukaryota > Metazoa > Chordata > Mammalia > Lagomorpha > Leporidae > Oryctolagus > Oryctolagus cuniculus. Next base: position 185,160,921 of record NC_091432.1, on the reverse strand, counting down.
TTTTAAATGCTTGCACTAAAATACAGTATACTGTTGACCATAGTGCAAATAAGCTGTAAATCAGCATAACATATAAATAATAAATAATCATTTAGAAATTAAGCAAATACTTTCCAAAAATACAGTATTTAATGAAGAAATCAAAGTAATAACAGAGAGGACTTTAAATTATAAAGGTTTCAAGGGGGTATGTAGCTAAAGAAATTTTTAAAGGAAATAAAGAGCTTTCAAAGTATATTTTTTCTGGTGCATTTCTTTTTTTTAAGTTTTTAATGAATGTATTTTTTCATAGATACAACTTTAAGAATATAGTGGTTCTTTCCCCCATACCCACCCTCCTACTCCAACTCCCATCCCACCTCCCTGTCCCTCTCTCATCTCCTTTATTATGGTTCATTTTTAGTTTGATTTTATATACAGAGGACCAACTTCATGTTAAGCACAGATTTCAACAGTTTGCACCCACGCACACATGCAGCATATAGAGTACGGTTTGAGAGCAAGATTTGCAGTTGATTCTCATAGTACAACTCATTAAGGGCAGAGGTCCTACATGGGGAGTAAGTGCACAGTGACTCCTGTTGTTCCTTTAACAATTAACACTCTTATTTATGACATCAGTGATCATCCGAGGCTCTTGCCATGGGCTACCAAGGCTATGGAAGCCTTTTGTGACCACAGACCCCATCGGTATTTGAACACAGCCATAAGCTCTTCAGAGAAGAGTACTTCCTTCTTTGATGGCCCTTTCTTTCCACTGAGGTCTCACAGAGATCCTCCATGTAAGATACTTTTTGCCACAGAGTCTTGGCTTTCCATGTTGAGGCACCTCTGTAAGTGATTTATATAATATACACAGTCATTTAATCATCTCAAAATCCCTCTGATATCCATACTAATTTAACCCTATTTTACAAGTGAATGAACTAAGGCACAGAGAAGTAGAGTAACTGGCCATTAGTCACAGAATTAGCATGCAGCAGAATGAAGATTTTTAACTTGTACAGTCCAACTCTGCCTAGAGCAAGGGTTTGGTGGAGAGAGAGAGAGAGAAAAAGGCAGTTTTATTTGAACCTTTCCATTACTAACAGGGTTGCTTTAAATTTCCTGATCCTCAGTTTTGACATTTGTCACTTAAAGCTAGAAATAGATACTTCATGGTTTGTTGGTGGGGTAATATAACCAAGTATGTAAAGTATCTGACTGCTTGAAAGAACATAAAACATATTTTCTCTCTCTCCTTCACTCAGTCCTCTATTTTTTGTCATTACATCCATTTAAGAGCCATCATTGAAAACCATAAGGTTTACTCCCAAACTCATCCTATACTAGCTGTATGAACTGGTGATCATAAAAACTGATTATGGGGATTAAATGAGATCATGTTTGAAAGGCAATTAGCCCAATGCCTGGCATATGGTAAATGTTCAATAAATGGCAAGCAGCTATGGCAATGGTGGTGATGAGAAAGAAAGGGATATTATGATAGCTTATGATGATGATGTTATCAGCTCAATTCTCCCTTTTCACCTAAAAAATTAAAAAAAAAAATCACCTATCATCTGCCCTTCAGGACTATCAGAAATGAGCAAGCTGTTCACTGTTACTTCCTTTATGGAGGGAAACTTCACGCTTCAATCTTGAAGTGTGTAAAAATCTGGAAAATTATTAAAATTTCCTATAGAAAGGACAACTCAGAAATTCTAGTCAATTTCAGTAGGAAAGTCATACAGACCAGAGACTCAGTGATCTAGACTTTGAACAAGTTCTCAGGTGATCTTAGCTTGGTAGCCCCAGTACCACACTAAAAACACTGCTGTGGGATTAAATCAGTGTATTTATCACCTTGAACTGACATTATTAGTAAGAATCTCAATAGGACTTTTCAAGTGATTAAGATTGACTTTTGCAAGAGTTCTCAGAATTTGCTATGGTTCTAGCGCAGCTCAATTCCAAGAATCATAGGTTTTTGTTTTCTGAGTTTTTTTTTTTTTTGCTTTGTTTTGTTCTTTTTTCCTCAAGTAAACTCTACTTGACATGAAACAAGATTGAATTTTGCTTTAAGGGAATTATTTATAAGAAAATATTTACCATTGTTCATCAGTTCAAAGCATTTGTGCAAATATCACACAATTTAGTTATGGAGAATAAAATCAATAACAAAATAGACACTCCTTTGACAAATATATATGTATACATAGATATGTATACAGAGAGCCTCGTGAGAGCATTGATCTCAGCAGTTTGAAGTTTCCTTAAAAGAACTTTCAGTCTATTTTCATTATCTCCTAAAGCCTAGTCTTAAATTTCAGCCTCTGCTAGGTTATACATAATCATACCAAATATTTACCTATTATTACATAAAAAATAATGAATTTGTATTTTCTGTGACCCAGAGAAGGTTAACTTTGTTTTATTCAAACTGTACTTCACATATCCATCATGAATGTTTTAACACACTTCACAAATTTCTCCCAATGAACATTGCCAATATTAATAAAGAAGATGTATGCATAGACAAGCTCACTTCATAGATTAAGAAGCTGAGAGGGGAATATTTACATTTTCACAGACCATAAACATAGGCAACATTATGATTTAATTGTTGTCAAACTAATCGGTGCCCAAATCACTGGTACAGGTCTGCCATCAACCAAATTTGGGCAATGCTTATTTGCTTTAGAAAAAATAACTTTCAAGGATAAAAAAATGAAATTTTCATATTCACCGTGGCTACTAATGTGACTTCATGATATTAAGAATTTAAATCTAAATCCTTCCAGAGAAAAATGTAAGCTTATAACCCAGTGAGATGGATAACATCATCTTTACTAATCTTAAAAAAACTTTCTTGAGACATTTGAAAATTTTTCATGCCTCTGGCCAAGCCATGAGTAAACCAAAAATTAAAGTAAAATGGTGGGTGGTTCTTAGTACAAAACAAGTAATTTTGTTTGGAAATAATGAAGATCTAACATAAAATTTCTTCATATTTTTCTAATATTTGTTATGTAAAGAATCAGATGAATAGCACCAATTCAAGGTCTTTAATCCAACATTTCTTTGGTTAAGTAGTTTTAATTCAAATGTTCTTTTCAATATTTGGAAGTAACATGTTTGATCTTAACCATTTACAAATGTTTGAAATTAATCATTAGCTCAATCTAAAATCAAGATTAAAGGAAAAAAGCACCTGAGAAATTTAGTAAGTTTTGCTAGTTTCTTCATCATAGCCTAATGAAATTTATTCCAAAATCTATTCAGCTCGTAGTACTTAGTTAATATGTTAGTCCTACAGCTCAAATTTTAAATATTATCTTTTAGAATTAGAGATTAAAATGATCTACTTTTTCTAGTTATTCACCCTATGCCTTTTAAAGGAAGAATTATTTGGCTGGAAAAATGTGTGGAGTGTGTTTTAGGACAGATTAGCCATCATAAATTAGAATCATATGATTTTTTTGCTCAGTTAAAAATATAAGAAACAAGTGACTATCTGGGTTTCTCTGGTTGACAAGCAGGTGTGTGGTATGCTGTTTTTGCCCATCCATCCATCCACTCAAGTTCAGACAAAGGCAATCCAAAGTTCCCAGTCACTTTTGTTTATTTTAGTTAAGGAACCCGTGTGAACTCCACCCAGGCCTGGGAGTCTGCTTACCCAGGAACAACTTTACTAGGTACATTCAGTGGCGTTTCAAAGTTCAGAAAATGACTTTATAGGGTTGGCTGATTTTCTTTTTATAGACCCTGACCTCATCCCTTGGAGCTTCCTGAAAGGCAACATCACTGTAACTTATGTCTATTCCAAATAGCTGTTGAGGGGAGAGTAACTGTCCAGTTCAATGAAGTTAAAATTAACAGCCCACTCTTACTCCTTGATAGATATACTCAAAAACCATGTTTTGCACCAAATCAGAGTTTGCAGTGAACTGAATCACATAGTGAGCTTAGATAGACATGTATAAAATATACACAATGCTTTTCCTCAACCTAACACCCGTGGATCTTTTGAACTTCTGTGAAAATTCCATGTGTTCACATGTGTATGTGTGCAATTGTGCATTCTCCTAAGTATAACCATGGTTTTACAGAAAGTCTCAAGGAGACACAAAATTCCGGAAGGTTAAATACAACTGACATGAAGAAAATAAATGATTATCTTTGCTTTAATGTCAACTATAATAAAATATTGCAACATTCACTTTTTATGACCTCTCATAATCCCAGCAAATCAAGATTCTTAGGCGTGCCTTCTCTTTGCAGGGTCACCTTGAGCTTCACTCTGGTAGGTATTGTGTGGGATGTCAGGTTCTTGAGAGGTCTCTCTGACCAGGTCAGTTTAGAGGGAAGCCAAATGTTTGTGGCACCCGAGATGATTTACAATGGTGTCGGCGTGGCATTTAGATCAGTTCAGATACAGCAGACACCCTCTTTGACATTTGCTTTTAGTTATTCTGATTGTGGAAAAGGAAATAGGCTCAGCTGGTGGCAGGACTATTTTACCACATCTATAACACTCCCTGGTTTCCCCTTTCTTTTCTTTTTTTTTTTTTTTTAAGATTTTATTTATTTGAGAGGTAGAGTTACAGACAGTGAGAGGGAGAGACAGAGAAAAAGGGCTTCCTTCCATTGGTTTACCACCCAAATGGCCACAACAGCCAGAGCTGAGCGGTCCGAAGCCAGAAGCCAGGTGCTTCTTCCTGATCTCCCATACGGATGCTGGGCCCTAGCACTTGAGACATCTTCTACTGCTTTCCCATGTCTCAGCAGAGAGCTGGATTGGAAGAGGGACAGCCTAGACTAGAACCAGCACCCATATGGGATGCCGGCACCACAGGTGGAGGATTAACCCACTGTGCCATGGCACCACGGCGCCAGCCCCGGTTTCCCCTTTCAACAGAGAGCAAGTCGCAGTGTTAGTCTTCACAAGCACTATATCCCACAAGAATTTGATAACCTTACTTTGTCCATGGAATTTCTTTTCATGATAATCTTCTATTTAAGGAGAATGGTATTTGTATTCAACTTCTACTGAGAAAATTTCTTGTTAAAATGAGTGAGCTTAATTTTTAGAAGACAACATTTGTGTGTGTGTGTTTAAATGGGGACTTACTTATTTTTTTATTTATATAAGGAGAACATATTGCTAAGAGTGGGAATAAGAGAGGGAAGAGATGTGCAATTCAGGACATGCTCAATCCCAAATTGACTTGCCCCAAATGGTAGAGTTAGAAATGTGCCAGGGGATTCCAATTCAATCCCATCAAGGTGGCATGTACCAATGCCATCTCACTAGTCCAAGTGATCAATTTCTGTTCACAATTGATCATAATGATAGGACTAAGAGTCAAAGGGATCACACAAACAAGACCAGTGTCTGCTAATGCTATCTGATAGAATAAAAAAGGAAGAGAACGATCCAACATGGGAAGCAGGATACACAGCAGACTCATAGAATGGCAGATGTCCTAAACAGCACTCTGGCCTCAGAATCAGCCCTTAAGGCATTCGGATCTGGCTGAAAAGCCCATGAGAGTATTTCAGGCATGGAAAGCCAAGACACTCTGGCAAAACAAACAAACAAAAAAAACACCTAAATGAAAGATCTCTGCGAATGAGATCCCAGTGGAAAGAATGGGCCATCAAAGAAGGAGGTACCTTTCTCTGAAGGGAGGAGTGTACTTCCACTTTGACTATAACCTTGTCTAAATATGATCAGAGTCGGCGAACTTAAAAGGCCTCCATAGCCTTGGCAACTCATGACAAGAGCCTAGGGTGATTACTGATGCCATAAACAAGGTGTCAATTTGTTGAGTCAACAACAGGAGTCACTGTGCACTTACTCCTCATGTAGGATCTCTGTCCTAAATGTGCTGTACATTGTGATTTAATGCTATAACTAGTACTCAAACAGTATTTTACACTTTGTGTTTCTGTGTGGGTGCAAACTGTTGAAATCTTTACTTAATATATGCTAAACTGATCTTCTGTATATAAAGATAATTGAAAATGAATCTTGATGTGAATGGAAAGGGAGAGGGAGCGGGAGAGGGGAGGGTTGTGGGTGGGAGGGAAGTTATGGGGGGGAAAAAGCCATTGTAATCCATAAGCTGTACTTTGGAAATTTATATTCATTTAATAAAAGTTTAAAAAAATAAAAAATAAGGAGAACATATTTCATAGATACAATTTTAAGAATATAACCATACTTCTTTCTCTCCCTCAAATCCCCTCCTTACTTTGTTTTGTTTTTTCTTTAAATTTTACATGAATTTTTTTTAATTTACTTTATGGTCACAGGCTTCCCACATCACTAACCATGTATTCAACAAGTAAAAACTAGAAAGACCACTGTCCCATAGGAATACAGACAACGGCTCTAAGCACTAATCCAATCACTAGATGTCAATTTCATTCTTATATATACTTTTCGTATTCTATATTAGCAACCACGTATCAGAGAAACATATGATACACATCTTTTTGGATCTGGCTTATTTCACTAAGCATAATGGTCTCCAGTTGCATCCATTTTGCTGCACAAGATCTTTTTTATGACTGAGTAGTATTTCATCATGTATGTACACCACATTTTCTTTATCCAGTCTTCAGTTGAGAGACATCTGGGTAGATTAAGACCTTAGTTATTGTGAGTTGAGCTACTATAAACATCAGGGTACAGAAAACTCCTATGCTGATTTCATTCCCTTTGGGTAAATTCCCAGGAGTAGGATGGCTGGATAATATGGTAGATCTATTTAAAGATTTCTGAGGCAGCTCCATACTGTCTTCCATACTGGTTGTACTAGTTTACATTCACACCAATAGTGTATTAGAGTACCTTTTTCTCCGCATCCTCACCAGCATTTGTTATTTTTAAAAGCATAGGATATGGCTGGGTCTTTAAGAAAAGATAACTTAAGGAAAAATATTTCTGTTAGTATGATATAAGAATATGAGAAAATCATAAAAGTGGTATGTAAATGATAGAAATTTGGTGAATCCTAAGTTTTAAAAGTGCTAATAACATCATTCTTTCATTTTAAAAAAGATTGACAGTCTTGAAAAATTAAGTCTATACAGGACAAATATAATCAGAAATCAGATTTGCCATTAAGCGACTTATTTCTGAAAAATAAATATAAACTAAAATATGCATTGAACATTAATAAGTCAATTCAAATACTTTCAAATATTGGTAATAGTGAACATAACTAAATTAATTTAAAACAGTAAGAATGATGTTTCTGGGGTAGATTCAGTGAGTGCTTCCTTGACATCATCATGGACCCAGGTCCTTTCCATGTTGTCCTCTGCCACTCTTAACATGTTGCTTTCATCCTCATAGTCTCATGATGACTTCCATGGCACCAACTCCTGACCCAGTGACCACCAGAGTCAGGAATATGTGAACCACTTTTTCTTGAATTTTTTGTCCCCTTCAAGAGCAAAAGAAACTTAAAGTTTCTCTTATATGTCTGTATGTTTCTTTTTTTTAAAAAATGTATTTATTTGAAAGACATAGTTACAGAGAAAGGTAGAGACAGAGAGAGAGGTCTTCCATCCACTGGTTCACTCCCCAGATGGTCGCAACGGCCAGAGCTGTGCCAATCTGAAGCCAGGAGCCAGGAGCTTCTTCCAGGTTTCCCACATGGGGCAGGGGCCCAAGGACTTGGGCCATCCTCTACTGCTTTCCCAGAGAGCTGGATTGGAAGAGGAGCAGCCGGGACTAGAACCGGCGCCCATATGGGATGCTGGTGCTTCAGGCCAGGGCTTTAGCCCACTGCGCGATAGCGCTGGCCCCTATATGTCTGTACATTTCTTAAGCAAGCTTGCACCTAAGCTCTTACCTATATCGAGCATTCAAAAAAAGAGGGAGAAAGAGGGAAGGGATTACTGGGATTTCCTTAGATTAATCCTGATTCACCTGCTGGGGTTTAGGAGGGGCCAATGACAATCACAGGCCTAATGATGAAACAGCACTGGGGTTCTCTTACCAAGAAGAAAGTAGAAGGGATAGGACGTTACTTGCCATAACGTGCATTAACAGAAGGCTTTAACACCTTGTGGGCTTCAGAAAATCTAAAGATTAATGTTGATGAAAAATATTATTTCACTAATACAAACCTGGGTCATATTGGCCAAACACACACAGAAGATGGCAGTTTGGAAACATACAGCAAGATCACTAAACAAATAAATGAATAAGCAAACAGACATTTCAGCTGTTTAAAAGATATTGATTGGCTGATAAGTAGACCCTGTGAACAGGGGACAGATATGACAAGACAAACCACAGTGAGGAAAAGTGGGTTGGTATTACTGCTTTTAAGAATTCAATGTCTTTAAAAAGCTTAGAGTAGTCATTAGGGGGACAATATAAGAACATTGTTGGACTTTATAAGACATTTTCACCTTTTTTTCATTATTTCTTATTTTCATTTCATTTGAAAGGCAGAGTGACAGTGAGATAGAGCCAGTGCCTTTTGTAGGAGCTGGGCTGGGCCAAAGCCAGGAACTAGGAACTCCATTTGGCTCTTCCACGTAGGTGGCAGGGACCCAAGCATTTGAACCAGAATCTGCTGCCTCCCGGGGTATGCATTAGCAGGAAGCTGGATTAGAAGTGCCAACCAGATGTGAGATGTGAGAGTCCCAAGCTGTTACTTTAACCACTGTACCAGATTCCCATCACTTTTTTATTTTATCTCACATGTAAGATATGTGGAGGAGCATCTTTATCTCTCACCTAAGCATAGGGTTTAGAAATGTTCTAATCTAGCTCTGACAGGTAAATTTAGGTCTCAAAAGTAAGATAGGATATAAACCTCCAATTCACCTCTCAAACTATCTAAGTTTTAAATACTTCATAAACATATTTTTTTGCTTTATTCCGTATTCCAGAATGAATGGAGCAGAAAAAAATGACTGAGTAGAGTCTGAACTGGTATGAGGAGACAAAAAGGGCCATTCACCCAACATTGATGAGCATAGAAGGGATTCTAAGTTCTCCATCTCTATTCTGATTTTCATCTCATCAATAGCCCTGTGATGTGGATATTCTTATTCCAATTTTAAAGAGGTATAATGTAAGGCAAAAAAAAAGAAAAGAAACAGTGTTTTGCCCAAGTTCTTTCCATTGAACCATCTGTCATCCTAGGGTCTGTGCAGCAAATACTGCAGGACAAAATCAGAGGTCACACAATGGAATCAAATAAACAGGCCGAGGGATGCTGAATAACAAGGGTCAAAACCAGGCAATAATCAGACATTTAGCAGAGACTGTGTATCACGCAAAGAAAAGAGAAGAGCCTGGGAGCCTGTCTAGACACGGTGAGGGAAAGGAGGGAGGTGAAGGATCAGCAGTGACTCCAAAATGCTCTGAACTCTCAGGGCAGAGGTTTTCATATGTGCTTTGGTATGGGGCTATAAGTGGGAATGGGCATGGCTGAGACTTCAGGATAAACAGGCATACCTGAGCAATAAGGAATGTTCTCAACAGGGAGGGGTAGGGAAGGCATACGTTTTTGTTAAGATTGCCTTTTCTCTGTAAGGTTATATTCCCCTTTCCTCGCTGTTAAGTGGACCTGGGAATATAAAATATAATAAATGTCCATATTTTATACATTGATGGAAGCTATTTTATCATAAATTTTAAGAACAGCAGTTTACTGCAGATTATTAAAGTTATTATAGTGTTATCATATCATATTTGAACTTATCATTCTGTTAACATTTCCCCTGTTCCTAGACCAAGAAGCTGGGCTGGTGTTGCCTTAGCTGTCATCTGGGTGTCAGTCATCTTAGATATCTGTCACTTATGGAGATTAAGGATCATCATTATGGCTGTTAGTCCAGGTGCTACCATACACTTTCAGCTGTGTGACTCATCTTGTGAAAAAGTATGCAATTTCATTTCCTGTATCAGTTTTAATCTGCCAGTCTTCATAATGGCCTGCACATTTTTCATTGGCTCTTCCCCTTCTTTTCAGTGCTACCATGATGACATGGCAGCTGTCTGTATTGATCTAAACCTAAAGAAAAATAAAATTAGTGCCAATCCCATTTTAGTTGCAACCTGAAATTGAAAACACCTTGCAAAGCAAGTTGGGAGGTCAAACCATGCAACAGAATCTCCAGAGATGAAAAGCAAGGCCACACTCCTCCTCACCCAATTGCTCTTACAGTACAGAAAATGCAGACTACACTACATGTTATTGGACAAAATGTGGAAATGTTCTTTGATCAATCCAATCCTCCTGACCCCTGAAAAGTGACACAAACTTATTTGCAGAAAGCAATTTACTAAAGTGGATCATTTCTCAAAATGAACTGGACTCATTTCCAAAGTGAATTTTTCTGTTCTTAAACACACCTTGGAATTAGTCTAAAAAATTTTTAGCAGTAGATTGCATTGTTTATTTTACAAATGTAATATAAAAACCATCTGCCTGATCTCAGAAAGAGACTTGGGTTCAAATCCTGGCTCATTCATTTGATTCTGCATTACCTCGAGCAGTTTACATAACCTCTCGACGTTGCTTCATCTACAGCATTTAACTCCAATGAGTTGTTGGTTTGAATCCAACGAGATGCTGCAGGTAAGTACCTTTAGCATTACTTTAAAGAATTATAAAGAAATAACTTAGGGGTTGTCACTGTCCTGTGGTCCCAACATCCCATAGGGGCACCAGCTCAAGTCTTGGCTGCTTCACTTCCAATTCAGCTCCCTGCTAATAAGACTGGGAAAGCAGCTGAAGGTGGCTGAAGTGATTGGGCCCCTACACCCACTCCTGGCTCCTGGCTTTGGTCTGGCCCAGCCCTGGCAGTTGCAGTCATTTGGGAAGTGAATCAGTGGATGGAAGATAGATCTCTCTCTCTCTCTCTCTCTCTCTCTCTCTCTCTCTCTCTCTGTGTGTGTGTGTGTGTGTGTGTCTGTCTGTCTGTCTGTCTGTTCTCTCTCTGTAACTCTGCCTTTCAAAGAAATAAATTGGCCGGCGCCATGGCTCACTAGGCTAATCCTCCGCCTAGCGGCGCCGGCACACAGGGTTCTAGTCCCGGTCGGGGTGCCGGATTCTGTCCCGGTTGCCCCTCTTCCAGGCCAGCTCTCTGCTGTGGCCAGGGAGTGCAGTGGAGGATGGCCCAGGTGCTTGGGCCCTGCACCCCATGGGAGACCAGGAAAAGCACCTGGCTCCTGCCATCGGATCAGCGCCGTGCGCCCGCCTCAGCGCGCTGGCCACGGCAGCCATTGGAGGGTGAACCAACAGCAAAAGGAAGACCTTTCTCTGTCTCTCTCTCTCTCACTGTCCACTCTGCCTGTCAAAAAAAAAAAAAAAAAAAAAAAAAGAAAGAAAGAAAGAAAGAACGAAATCTTAAAAAAAGAGAAAGAAATCACTTAAATTTAAAAAGCAGACGTTCAAAGATCTGTAAGATTCAAATTTCTCATCAGGAAAATGAGAACCTCTCAAATGAGATTTAGATGAGATAACATATAAAAAGTTCTTAACACAGGAGTTGGCATTTATGACCATTATGACACAAATCTGATTATGGAAATCCTGCATTTCTATGTCCTCCTGCTGCTGCATCTAACCTCCTTTTGGATAGCCAAATCCCACAACTAGGCCTCCTTGCTTCCAATTGCCTTGCTCCAGCCCAGATTTACCATGATTATGGTCATGAACATCTTCTGATTTTGCACTCGTGAGTCCAGATTTCTTCCCATGGCTCGCAACCAGAGACCTGTCCTGATTATGTGGATTTGCCAAAAGAGAATATATAGTCTGATTTGGCTCATTCCCTACCTATAGATGAATCATCCAACTACCAACTAACTAGAATCGGGTATCTCTGCTATGGCCTGGGAAAGCAGTGGAGGATGGCCCAGGTCCTTGGGCCCCTGCACCCACATGGGAGACCTGGAGGAAGCTCCTGGCTCCTGGCTTCGGATCAGCGCAGCTCCAGCCTTTGTGGCCAGTTGGGGAATGAGTCAGCGATGGAAGACTTTTCTCTCTCTCTCTGCCTCTCCTTCTCTCTGTGTGTAACTCTGACTTGCAAATAAAATAAATCTTAAAAAAAAAAAAAAAAAAAAAAGACATGCTGCAATCAGTGGATCAGTGGGAAGAGAAAGCTACCAAAAAAAAAAAAAAAAAATCACACACCCCCCCACCCCCGTAAGGCTGATCTGTAAGAAAGGTGACTGATCATGTAAATCGAAATGTTCAGGGGGAACAAGTGAAGTAGGGGCCAGTCTGGAGACTTGTCACTTTCAGGAGACAAGTGGGTCTGGTGGGTTAGATCAGCTAGAGGCCAATATCTTTGTCAGGTGGTAAAACTTTTTGATTCCAGAAAGGTACATTGTGGCTGATGCAAGACACCAGCCAACGGCTGGGGCTGTTTGGAGACAGGAGACAAGAATGACACTCCTGGGAAAATAGCTTAACAAGACAACAGCAGCAGCAACAATGACGATGATGATAGCTGACTTTTTATTTATTATGTGTTATGAATTGAGAGCTATGTTAATCCTTTTCCATTTTCTCTACTTGTCACAACAACTCTACAAGAGGTTGGGTGCCAGATGGCGAAACTGAGTCTCAGGGTGGGGTGAAGAGACTTACTCAAGTTGACACAGCTTGTAAGCAAGTCCTTGGGCAAGGGCCCAATCACAAGAGCACTGAAGGGAGAACTTCAGCTCACCGAGCAGGCCCTGTCCCAGGGGCTCTCTAGAATAAATTTGCATACTGTGCTTACAACAGCATCTAGTTCCCATTTCTTTAATCCCTAATATCTCCTTTCCTCAGTTCAGACAAAGCAGGGCTGAATGTGCTGGTTGCAGGTGGGGCTGGAGCAGAGAAGAACTTCGGTAACTCAAGTGTCAACGCTGTGTTGGCAGTTTCAGACGCTGGCCTGCACTATCCTATCCTTTCAAATCACGGGAGAGTTTACTCTAATCCTCTAGACTATCCACCGTCTAAAAGTAAATAGCCTTTCTGAAAACCATTTCTGGAGAACTAAGACAAGATATTCAAGAAACACAGCTTATTACTTATAATACAAGAAAAAGAACACTAAATGAAAGATCTAACAATATGGAACAAATAACAAACCTCAGGCACAGCCCCCAAAAAGCAACCATAAAGCTTACATAAGAAAACACACATGACAACTTTGAAATAATGTGAAAAGACTTATGATATAAACTGAAGATTTTTTTAAAAAATCAAAATTATATCTACCCTGAAGACATAAGTGTCTTTTAATTTTACATGTGGAAAACAACTAAAAGGTTGGCCAGCGCCGCAGCTCACTAGGCTAATCCTCTGCCTGCGGCGCCGGTACCCCGGGTTCTAGTCCCGGTTGGGGCGCTGGATTCTGTCCCGGTTGTTCCTCTTCCAGGCCAGCTCTCTGCTGTGGCCCGGGAGGGCAGTGGAGGATGGCCCAAGTGCTTGGACCCTGTACCCGCATGGGAGACCAGGAGGAAGCACCTGGCTCCTGGCTTCAGATTGGTGCATCATGCTGGCCGTAGTGGCCATTTTGGGGGGTGAACCAACGGAAGGAAGAACTTTCTCTCTGTCTCTCTCTCTCTCACTGTCTAACTCTGCCTGCCAAAAAAAAAAAAAAAAAGAAAGAAAAAAACAGCTAAAAGGCACAATAGGAGTAGCTGCCACTTGGGAGACTCACATCCCATATCTGAGTGCTTGTCTGAGTCTCAGCTACTCTGCTTCTGATCCAGCTTCCTGCTAATATGCCTGAGAGGGCAGCAGATGATGGCCCAGGTACCTGAGTCTCCGCTACCAATATGGAAGACCTGGATGCAGTTCCCAGCTCCTGGCTTCAAGCTGCCTAGCCCCAAGTGTGTAGGCATTTGGAGAGTAAGCCAGCAGATGAAAGATTTCTTTCTCTCTCTCCCTCCCTCACCCCCTCCCCATCTGTCTTTCCCTCTTTCTCTACCACTCTGCCTTTCAAATAAATAAATCTTAAAAAAAAGGAAAATGTACTATAGAAATTTTTTTAAGATTTGTTTATTTGAAAGGCAAAGTTACAGAGAGGTAGAGGCAGAGAGAGAGAGAAGTCTTCCATCCTCTGGTTCACTCCCCAAATGGCTGCAACAGCTGGAACTGAGCAGATCTAAGCCAAGAGTCAGGAGCTTCTTCAGAGTCTCCTACTCAGGGGCAGGGATCCAAGGACTTGGGCCATCTTCTATTGCTTTCCCAGGCCATAGCAGAGAGCTGGATCAGAAGTGGAGCAGCCGCAACTTGAACCGGCACCCATACAGGATGCCGATGCTGCAAGCTAAGGCTTAGCCCACTGCACTACAGTGCCAGTCCCTACTAGAGATTGAGTCTAGGTAGTAGGAGTGGAGATTATACTGTTCTTTTCTTCTTATTGATATGTTATAGTATTTTTAATGAGCACAGATTAATTCTCAGTACAACAAAAAAATCCATCCATCTTTTTGAAAATGAAAATCACTAGCTTCCTGAAAAGTCACAGTACATTTTTTAATTGCTTCTGAATCCGCCTCAACCCACCCTCCTATTTTCTTCAGCATGTGGCTGTGATCTGTGGCTCAGCCGTCTGGTGGTCTATGGTCATCATAGCTATTAAGTAACTCTCTGAAGTTTTGACGACTTTGACATTTTCTCCACTACCTTAATAGAGCCTTCAACAGGTTTTTGGCCTTAACAATTGTCAGAAATCCAGTCTTCTTCCCAGCAGTCCATTCCTGTAGAATGATGCGGTGAAACACAGGACCACACAGGCAAGGGCTGGTTTTAATTGTTAAACATTTCTCATCGTGTTTGGTTTCCTTCTCCCTGACGGGCTCCACCAGAACTCATCTGTAAACTGCCCCTCTTTAAGGACTCCCAATCCAAACAGGCTTGACCACTCCCACCAGCGTGTCCTCAGCAGAAGTGGCCTGCTCACAAGTTTGCACCAGCCAATGATATCTCACAATCCTTACCTAAGAAGGAAATGGATGCCAGACTGATCACAGTGAGCACAGAAAATATCAAAGGACCCTTGTTGCTGTCTTCCAGGGGTCGGTTCATTTTTATGTTTCAGTTCCAAAATACCTTGGCAGCCACTTTCCTCCAGGGAGCCAGGGAGGGGAAAGTCTATTCTTGCAACATTACCAACAGCTTGGGGAAAACCCAATCCTTTCACACACAAACAGGGCTGGCTGCTTCTGACTGCACAGAGCCAGCCAAACTGGGATTCCTCAATAGCTCATGCCTTCTGCAGTTATTCACCCCACACCACCTCTGAAATTTAGTTGAGAGACACCCCAGAGACCTCCTTTCAGAACCATGAGTGTGGTTTTCCTCCCTCTATCAGTCCTGCTTTGGTGAACAGGCAGATGCAGTAACACTCATTTCCATACAGCAAGGCTGCTCTATATGAGTCTACTGAAACCACATGAAAAGCATTGGGTGAGGGAGGGGTATCTGTATTACTAGAAAGATACTCTGACAAACAATAGGGTTTTCAAAGAAATTTGACAAAGGGAGGATAGTTAAACACAAGAAGGTTAAAAAGGGAAAAAGACATAACAGAGAAAAGTGAGGGACATCTAAGGGAGATGTAGATCTAAGTAAGCATGGTGAAGAAATCAAGAGAAGCGTGAGAAAATCCGGAGTGAACTTAGGTTCTGAGGGGTGTGCATCTCCCCTTTGGGTGTGCATCTGAGGTTGTAAGCATTGTTAGGCAGCTCCGAACCTTGTATCAGGCTTAAAATCACTTTTCCACAAATTGTTTCCTCACCGAGACTAGGAACCCGACAACTTCTTTCAGCCTTCTTCCAGTGAAATTAAATGATTTTAACATTTATGTATTTAATCAATTTCTTTTTAATGTTGACAAAATCAATCAGAACTGAGGAAAATAAAAATGAAATCTGATACAAGGCCTACAAAAAAAAATTTCCCAGAGATTGACAACTGCTTTTGTGTTAGCTGTCCCTGCCTCTGAGACAAGGCTTTCATAACTGTGGCCTTGTCCAACTCTCTCAGGGGAGCCAAAGAAACTCCGTAAAACATTGGCACCATTCATTGACACTCTTACCAAGCCATGGGGAAACCCAAAAGAAGATTCTACACAGCTCCCTCCCTTAAAAAGACGAGTCTCAGAAGTCTGCAAAAGTAAGCTCCAGCTGAGATTTAAAGGATGTCAGAATTGGCTCACAAAGTAAGAAAATGCACATCCCGCTGGCAATGGAGGAAATGTGGAAGGAGGATCAGTTATAGGAAAGCTTTAAGATACTCCGAGAATCTGTTCCTCAAAATTATTTTTAAAAATTTTATTTGAGAGGTGGAGTTGCAGACAGTGAGAGAGAGAGAGAGGAGATAAAGAGAGGTCTTCTTTCCGTTGGTTCACTCCCCAGATGGCCTCAATGGCCAGAGCTGTGCCGATCTGAAGCCAGGAGCCAAGAGGTTCTCCCAGGTCTCCCACGTGGGTGCAGGGGCCCAAGCACTTGGGTCATCTTCTACTGCTTTCCCAGGCCACAGCAGAGAGCTGGGTTGGAAGAGGAGCAGCCAGGACTAGAACTGGTGCCCAAATGGGATGCCAGGGCCGCAGGCGGAGGATTAACCTACTTTACCACAGCACTGGCCCCTCAAAATTTAATCTCTGGGAGCTTCTTAGAAATGCAAAATGTTGGACCTATCTCAGATCCATCGAATCATAATTTGCATTTTAACAAGATTCCAAGCGGATCTGTTATTGATAAAGTTGGAGATGCACTTCCCTAATGTTCATGGAGCCCTTTCTCTCCCCTTGTTCAAATAGAATACAGTATGGCTTTAAATGTTGGGTGGGGGCAGGCCTTTAGTTTAGCTGTTAAGATGCCCATGACTTGGATGCTATTTCTGGTTCTGACTCTAAACTCCAGCTTCCTGCTAATGCAATCCCTGAGAGACAGCAATGACGGCTCAAGTAGTTGGATCTCTGCCACCCAAATGAGGGAGCTGGGTTGAATTCTCAGCTCCTGGCTTCATCCCTGTAGTCAATGACATCATTATTATGTCATTAGCAGACATCACAGGCATTTGCAAAATGAACCAGTAAATGGAAGTCACTTGTGTGCTCTCTCTCTTGTAAATATATGAATAAAAAATTTTAAATAAAGTTTCATAAGAAAAGAATAGGCATAACTGCCTAAAGGACCATAGACAGGACCAGTTTTATTTTTTGAAGAAAGAAGAGAAGAGAAGAGAAGAGAAGAGAAGAGAAGAGAAGAGAAGAGAAGAGAAGAGAAGAGAAGAGAAGAGAAGAGAAGAGAAGAAAGAAAAGGAAAGAAGCATTTCAGGAATAGCCAGCAAAACTAGTCAAACAGGTATTGAAAGATAGAAAATGGGGATTTCAGTTACTGATAAGTGTGATATGAGTCAAGTGCCTGTGGTTACCAAAAAGTGGGGGGTAAACGTGAATGCAAGCAAACTTCAAAGCTAGAAGCTGCACCTACTAGCTTGTTATGCAGACCATACCAAGAAAGATGACTACCTTAGGTACAATTGGGGTCAGCATTGTAGCACCATGGTTAAAACTGTCACCTACCATGTCGGCCTCCTATATGAGTGCTGGTTCATGTACCAGTTGCAGCATTTGTGATCCAGTTTCCTGCTAATGTACCTGGAAAAGAAGTGGAAGATGGTCCAAGTGCTTAGGCCCCTGTCACCCATGTGGATGGAGTTCTAAGCTCTTGGCTTTGGCCTGGCCCAACCCTAGCTGTTGCAGCCATTTAGGGTGTGAACCAGCAGGTGGAATATTATCATTTCTCTCTCTCTCTCTCTCTCTCTCACTCTCTAACTCTGCCTTTCAAATAAATAAATAAATCTTTTTTAAGAAAAAAATACAATCAGTGCTTGTACTGTACTGTAGTGTAGCAGGTAAACCACCGCCTGTGACACCATTTCATGTTCCAGCTGCTCCACTTTCGATTTAGCTCCCAGAAAAAAGTTCACTTTAGCCTGGGAAAAGCAGTGGGAAGATGGACCAGGTGCTTGGGCCCCTGCACCCACATCTACTTGTATATGTAGACAAACTTCTATGCTATTCTAAGACATTAGTTTTATTTCTTTGTTCATATTAAAAAAAAAAAACTCAAAAGTCTTTGGTCTGAGGTTGGTAATACTTGACTTTTCTATCAACAAGGCTGATTTAAAAAGATACTTACTCTGCCAAGAAAACCAAAACGTCCTTCGCTCCCATGCCCTTCCCCATCAAAGTAATACAGAGGTTTTAGCAGAGCTCATTCTGACAAACACATAGGCCTCCTGCTCTAAGACACTGCTAGATAATAAAATGGGGCATTTCTGAAATGTGTTAAATACAGAAATAAATTTGAAGATAAATTCCTTCTCCTCCTTCCTCCTTTGCTTCAGAGGGAGAGTGGTCCCTTAAGTACATGTACACTGCATGTACATAACGGCTGTGTCAGGAATGAGTTTACAGATGCGTGGTCCTTCCCACCTCCACCCCACACCCAAACGAAGACACAAAAGCTCACAACTTGGGGTCATGGTTTTAAGAAACAAGCTTTGACTTTGTCATTTCTTTCCTTTTCTCCACCTAACTAGCTCCTACTCATCCTTTGAAACCCATGTAAGGATTCCTTTTTACAGGAAAGCTTCCTAAATCCCAACTTCTGTATCCCCAAGTCCCTTCCTCAGCTTTGGCCGCACCCTATGCCTCCTATTTCTTATTCACCATCACTCTGTAGGTCATAGCCTTTCTAAAAATCTCCTGAGATGTGATTTCTCATCATCGCCCAATGTTGTTAAGGTAAAGGCTGGCAGACAAAAGGCATCCTGATTCTTGAGAGGATCCAACAGTTCACCGGCCTAACTAAAAGCAAGAAGCTAGCCTAGAGTCTACAACTGGGCTTCCCAAACTTGAACTACTCACATACCACTTTGGCATTTTCTGCCATGCCTGAATTTCTCCAGAACTCTTCTTAATACTTATTTTTAAATCAATTCACATTTTTAAAAAAATTTTTCTTTAAAAAGAAATTATATCATTGTATAAGTAGAATACTAACATATTGTATGCAATAAAAATACACAGTGCTGGAAATAAGAAACATTTATCCACATACCAACTAAAACTCTTTTCCACTGCCAATGATATCCAATTCATTACACAGAGACAATGGCCTAGAAACCCATTTAAAGATTCCTGTGGCAGACCAGATGGAAGTCTAAGTGTGGGTGTGAGCCTATGAAATCATTCATGGCAAACTCGTCTATCTGGCTTAGGAAACCAGCTAGAGCTTTTCAGGACGAAGACTTTGTCTGAACACAGATATAGAGATCCCCTTTCTGGAGTGAGGGCTGTGGACGGGATGGGAAGTGGGGAAGTACAGGAACCCAGTAAACTCCGAGAAAAGCAGAATGGTTCCAGGAAACGAACTGCCACCCCACACTACTCCAAGCTTCCAGCTCTAAGCTGTGGCATCTGTGTCAGCAGCATATTGGGACTTGGAACAGAGAACATCGCAACAGAAAGCCAAAGGAAACAAACAAAGTCTGAAGTTTACTCAGTGATTCCGCATTCCTGAGTGACCAGATGCATCTCTGAAGGGCTCCTTTGCACCCCGCTCCTGCAATATCCCCCTCACCATGGACATTATTTAGAGATAAATCAAGTTCTGCTGATAAAATAATTGATTTTGACTTTTACTTCTAATTCCTCTTTCATATTTGGATCCACTATTTATACAAGTACAATACAGTTGCTCCCTTTCCATGCACACGAAATGAAACAAAAACTCCTACTTTTACAAACATGATCTTAAAATTCTACAAGTTCAAATTTCATTAAAATACCCCGGGTATATGCAGTGTAGATCTAGGCTGCATTGTATTTTTGCATACATGATTTGATTTCCACCAACCTTTAAAAGTAGCATGAACAGCTCAAGGAACCCTGAGCTAAATTAAACATAGAATTTGCCTAGTTTATCCATAGGGATTTGGGCAGTTAGAGTTGTAAATTGAGGGTTTCTGGTGGCTAAATAGGTCAAAACAAGCAGTTCCCTTCATACCAAATAAACTAAGGGTGCTGCACACGGGTTATTTAGGAGGCAGATTTCCACGAACTGTCAATCACTTTCAGTTAACAGAAAATTAACACCCAAATATTCTTAGAAATCTCTCAGTTCTCCTCACTTCATAGTGCAAGATGTAATGTGCCTCTTTGAGGTGGTGCATATTAAATACAAGTGGTTTGATGTGAAAATGCTAGGGGATTTTTGCTAATTTTTGCAGTTTCCCAGTCTAGATGCACAGATGTGCTTAGAAATATTGTGCAGAGGTTAAAAACAATGGTTTGACACATGCCCAGATGATATTTTTGAATACTGAAAACATTGCCCTAAAAATTAATAGCTGTTTATAGGAAAGATTATTTTCTTGGAAGAAAAAATATTGACACTTAGGGAGTGAACCAACAGATGGAAGTTTTTGTGTGTGTATGTGTGTGTATCTCTGGTTTTCAAATAAAATGAAAATAAATTTAAAATAAATAATTTGTGAGTTGCACCCAACTTCAAAAATAATTCAGGGGCTGGTGTTTGGCCTGTCAGTTAAGATGTCCACGAGGCCAGCATAGTGATGCAGCAGGTGAAGCCACCACCTGCAATGCCGGCATCCCATATGGGCATGAGTTCGAGTCCCAGGCTGTTCCACTTCAGATCAAGTTCCCTGCTGATGCACCTGGGAAAGCAGCTTTGGAAGATGGCCCAAGTGGTTGTGCCCCTGCCACTGATGTGGGAGACCCAGATGGAGTTCCAGGCTCCTGGCTTCTGCCTGGCCCAGTCCCAGCCATTGCAGCCATTTGGGGAATAAACCACAAAATGGAAATGCTCGCTCTTTCTCTCTCTCTCTCTCTCTCTGTCTCTCTCTTTCTCCCCCTGCCTTTCAAATAAATAAACAAATCTTAAACCAAAAAATGCCTGCATCCCCTATCAGAGTGCCTGGCTTCAAGGCCCAGCTCTGGTCAGTTTCCTGCTAATGCACAAGCTGGTAGGCAATAGATGGTAGCTCAAGTAGTTGAAGCCCAGCCCTGCCACCCACATGGGAGGTTTGCATTGAATTTCCAGATCCTGACTTCATTCTGATCCAACACTGGTCATTGTGGGCATTTAGATAGTGAATCAGTAGATGGAAGTAGATAAAACCTCTCTCTCTCTTTCTCTCTCTCTCTCTCCCTTTATATGTGTATGTGTGTGTGTCTACCTCTCTGCCTCTCAAATAAATACAAATAAAATAAATTTTAAATAATAATTCAAAAGGATATTTCCTAGGAATATATAGGCAGGGATGAAAATTGAGTATACCTATGTTTGGAGTCATAAAAATCAAAGATACAGATATATGCCTGAAGAACCAGCTGAGTTCCAGAGGACAGCTAGCAGCAAAAGTGAGTCATCATGTCAGAATGCGGGATTCCTGATTTAATGTTCTTTCTACAACATTATCACTTAAAAATGTCACTTTTAAACTAAAGTAAATCACACTCTCAAATATGTGGCTATTGCAAAATAAATTTCTAGGTACTTGCTTATTTAGGCCTTCACAAGCAGATGCTTTGAAAAATGCTGGAGGTTTCCAAGTCTGGCCTCTGAGGCCAGAGACTCAGACTAGTCTCAATTTGTAGCTATTCAGTGGCAATTCGCTTTGCCACACTGGGTATCAGTCTGTAAAATGGAGAGGCCAGATATATCTGTTAGGTCACAATTGACAAGGGGAAAAAAATCACACTATTTTAAACCAAAAAATCAAACTGATTTAATTATTGCAACTGAAGTGTCCAGAAAAAGATATGTTTTAGATGGGGCTTAGTTCAATGGCTACAATCATATGACTAGGACTTAACCTCCCATCTGTCTGCTGTGTCCTCTACACTGGGTCTGATTTCGGGGTCCACGTGTCACAAGGCACCTGCCAGCTACTCCAGGACTACATTCTTTAAAATTCAATCCGTTTGGGGTCAAGCAAAATCAACACCAAACAAGATGCCTCTTAGCTCACTTACATGTACATTAGTTCTATATGCTCCAATGAATTTCTACCTCAGTATATAGGGATTTATGAGTGATTTTTGAAGAGACAGAACCTCCCTGTGCACCAGAGGTAGATATTTTTTACACTGCAACTGCCTGTCATGGCTAGACAAGTAAACACCATTTTGCCATGTGCTATGATTGTTTCCATTACTCTGTTGTCACAAGTCATTTTGCCTTTGTACACTTTATTTTCTCTACCTGAGATGCTTTTATCTTTTCTTATATCCCTGAAAAATGTTTATTCATTGGTGTCAGTGTCACTTTTCTTGGGAAATCATTCCTGATTGCAGCCCTCCCCTTATGTTAAATTGACTACTCCATTGTACTCAGACCTTCCTGCAAACCTTGATGGGACTACAATATAGTATTATTTAGTCACTGTTTGTTTACACGTCTTCTCCAAAGATTATCGGCATTTACAGGATGGGCACCATGCCTAATCCATTTATATCCAAGACCAAATATAACATTTGAAGCAGTATTCATTCAATAAATTTTAATGAATCAATTAACTAATCAATGAATTCCAGCTCCTCAAAACTACTCACCACCTTTAAGGCACTTAAAACAATTTAAAAAATAATGTAGTTTCTCTTTCACACACAGAGGTCTAACCACCTGGCAATAATTAATGGTTTTATAGTCTCATATTTTTAACAAATAGAGCTGCTTTTCCTTTCTAACCAATGTCAGGACAAGAGTGTTCATTTGGTTTTCATAAAATGCATGAACGCAGTACCTGGGCCTTAGACAATGTGCTTCCCAACTCCTACACAACCATATATATCACACTGAATCACTATCCTAGGAGTTCATTAGTGAGGATACAGGAATATGATTAATAGATTTGAGTTTGTTGAGTACACAGTTTGTGTCACTAATTGATATTCCACTTCTATGGTGGTTAATTCAAGGGAAAATATATGCGTTCTTTAGGAATTTGACAGCTAATCATCACATTCCTGCTAGTCCTCCACTCCCACTGGGTTTTCAGAGTACAAAATCTTCCTTAAGAAGCTTCAGGACAGGGGTTCAGGTATGGAATTATTACTCTATTGTGTCCCTCCTGCTTCCTACTTCATTATTTTTCCCTAGGAAAAATGAGATTTTAAAGAGGCATCTGACAAAGCCTAGAAAAGGAAAAGAAAGGTGACACGCAATGAGAGGAGTGGACCATTGTCCTCATTTTGGTTACAGAAGAGTGTAAATGAACTTCTGGTGACACTGACAGCAACCAGCAAGGAAGAGCCCCCAAAGCACGGCTTCCCGGAATAATTCCCATAATAACACTGGGAACCCTGATGGACTGCACTCCTGATTTGCAGATGGCTACTACATGTTAGGGCTCAGTTTACTTCCAGTCTTGTTTAAGATCAGGGAATTTGGTAGAAAATACTATCCAAGATTGCTAATATTTCATTTGTCTGATTCACCATTCATGACTTGGGAAAAACAAATACAATCAGTAAAGTATGGGACCATATTGACAAAAAGACCTCATTCAGTACACTGTGCCACTGGAAAGGAGTCCAACACAGCCCTCTCAAAAATAACACTCATTTACTTCTGCTATGGAACCTATACCTGTTAGGTTCCTTGGCCGAACCATGCTCTCTCTGTCAAATCCTGACTAGGTACCTACTGTCCTATCTGTCTCTGATGCCCTTCTGCCACTGCCTCCCTGATTCCCCAGTTGCCCTGAGTCAAATCTTATTTTTCTTTAGCTCACAACTTCCCTGGAATATATCCCAAGATCTCTTGGATTAGATCATACCCTCATACATCCTGCTCTTTTCCTTCCCTATCACTTATCATGCTTGAAGTTATTGTTCAATGATTGCCTTCCTCCATTGAAGTCCGTGAGTTCCAGGTCCCTTTCTAGCTTGTTTACAGATGTGTATAGGACATGGATTAGTCTGATTAAACTTGGAGAGAAGGGAGATAAAGTTTTCATTATGCTACATAAATAAAGAAGGAGCTATGTGAAATAGAAAGAGGAAGCAAGAGCAAAACTGATATTTAAATATATTAAGTCCTTCTCATGTTTTAGACAATGGACTATGATGCTTATGAACTGCAAATACTAACAACCTGAGGCTCCTGCTTAATAAATTGTAGTTTCTATCTTATAATACAGAAAACAAAAAGTTGATGAAATAGGAGTATATTTGAATTCTTGAAAGAGGGGAATAATAGAAAGATAAATTGGAAAGAAAAGATAGGCTTGGCTGGCGCCGCGGCTCACTAGGCTAATCCTCCGCCTTGCGGCCCTGGCACACCAGGTTCTAGTCCCGGTCGGGGCGACGGATTCTGTCCTGGTTGCCCCTCTTCCAGGCCAGCTCTCTGCTGTGGCCAGGGAGTGCAGTGGAGGATGGCCCAAGTGCTTGGGCCCTGCACCCCATGGGAGACCAGGAGAAGCACCTGGCTCCTGCCTTTGGATCAGCCCAGTGCACCGGCCGCAGCGGCCATTGGAGGGTGAACCAATGGCAAAGGAAGACCTTTCTCTCTGTCTCTCTCTCACTGTCCACTCTGCCTGTCAAAAATAAAAAAAAAAAAAGAAAGAAAGAAAAGATAGGTAGGCTTAACATTTTTCCAATTTCATTGATTTCTCAAACTTTCTTCACCTGAATCCTAACATACAGTCTGCTTTCAGATTGGTGTTTTCTAATGGAACATAGGACACAAAGACCTACTTCTTAAAATTTATGAAGACATTTTGGGCTCCTTTGGATATCATTATATTCTTTGAAAAAGGAATGTAGTCAACATTTATGGAACCCTTACAATGTGGCCAACATCATCCAAACCACTGTAGATTGTTTACCTTACAAGAGATGTTTTATACCGCCATCACGTCTTAGCTCTCCACATCCTTCCTAGATACCCAGATACTTGTGCGTGTTTTTATCCTGTTTGTTTTCTTTTAAATTTGCCCTCTGTAATCACAATAGCACATTTTGGTAAAGAAGCTGAGGTAGTTGCTTACATGACTCAACCCTGCTCATGTTCTGCAAATCTTCATTGCTTTGACATCCCACCCTCATTCTGACCACACTGCCTTGGCAGCAGCACTAAGTCCTAAAGATGGCAATGATTAAATCCAGTCTCCTGAATAAGAGATAAAAATTTTTAGATCTGCTTACTTATGGTATGAAAAAACAAGCTGGCCTTCACCTGAATGTTAGAGCCTGTGTAATTCTATAAAAACATTCATATTAAGTTCTCATTGACCTACAAAAAGAAAATGAGGGCAACCAAAAAAATTGTTTATCCTTGTCAATTGGTGCTAACAGATAGTCACTGGTTCTGGAAAGGGAAGATGTAGAAAAATAATCCTGTAATTCCAAATCTCTGTGCCTTAATGGGGGTGCCCTATGGAATTTGGAGTGATGTGATAAATAAAGGATATCCACAGCATTTTGGAAATTCTCAAGAAGCCAGGAAAGTAGCATTCCCAAGGCAAAAAATAAAAGTTGAACAATGATTTTTATTTCATTCTGTTTTATTTGTTTGAAAGACAGATAGCTCCCATCTGGTTGTTCACTCCCCAAATGCCCTCAACTACCAGGGCTGCAAGGATCCAAGTACTTGACCCAACACCATGACTTTCCAGGATGCACAAGAGCAAGAAAGCAGAATTGGAGCTAAGCCAGGATCAAATCCAAGCACTCTGATATGGGATGTAAGTATCCCAAATAATGTACTATCTGCTGTGCCATATGCTCATCGGAACAAGAATTTTAAACAAGCTGTTTCCCTGGTAGAAGTCAGATTTTCATCACCCAGGTGGTGCTAATTCCAGACATCTAAAGAAACCTTGGGGTGATTCAAATGGATAAAGTCAGAAAATTGGAGAAAAATTCAATATGAAATATTAGAGGAAGAGAGCACTGAGGATAATCAGTCATTCAGAAAAGCATTTAAAACCTTTAGCAAAATCAATAATAGTTCAATGAACGTCTGTGTCCAGGGAGTCCTCATGAGGCAAAGTTTCTACCTAAAGCCAAAAAGTCACATTTTTGCATTACAGAATGTTGTACACTAAATGAGTAAAGAGAACATATAGAATGGTTTTTACTCCCAAGACTAAAGCACATTTCACTGAAAATAATGTGTGCATGTCTTAATAGCTGACTGGGTATGTTGTACTGTACTGAATAAATGAGGTAGATATATCCAGTTATTCCAAGTAATGTATTTTCTGCAGAACAGTCTATGCATCCCAAGCCCAGAAATGAAAAAGATCACTATCGGTAGGAAAGTGATGATAGAAGGAAGCTAATGAACCTGCTTGGGAACTGCCCTTAAAAAGTCTATTCCATCAGAGCAGCTTCCTTCTTGCTTCCAAGAAAATAAAGCGTCAAATACATAAGTATAATATCAGTTCAACTTCAGAGGCAGGAAGAGGGTATCAATAAAGGAATAAATTTCTTGGTTAGAACCACATTGTCCATCTTTAGGAAAGTCTAAGGACCTTACATGTTGTAAAAGGGAAATTCTGAAATTCTAACGGACAGCTTCCTTTTGATTCAACCAGGGGAACCTGGAGAACAAGGCCAGGCTGGCAAACCTTGCTTAGGGGACACCAGCCAGCTCAGCTCCACAAACAAGTCAAGAGCTGGAGGCCTCCTTATGACTGGGAACCGGGAAGAGGAACCTGGGTGGGTGGCCTAAGTGGGAGCCTGGGCTTTGCAGCAGAAAGATGCTGAGATAGAACCTCCAGCCATAAGAAGCTGCAGAAGGAGGTACACACACTGCAGGGAAAGATGCCAGCCCACATCAAGACTTCATAATCACAAGTGTAAATTGGCCCAGGTGCCAGCCTAACACTGTAAATAAAATGCTTGGCTTTGTTAAAGGGAATCCCTAATTATCCTCAGGACTGTGTTACAGATATACTGAAGAACACAACAAGAAACACATCAAAGCTACTAATAACAATAAAACTTAGCATATATAGAGAGAGATTTGCAGTTGATAAAGTGCTTTCCTGCAAATGACTGCCCTGAATCAAAACAACTCCAAGGATGGAAGACAGGTGGATATTTTATTATTATTGCCGTTCCCACTTTTCAGATTTACATGAAGCTAGAAATGAAATGGTAAATGAAAACTGTCCCCACTTGTGGCCACTCAGCTCATCAGTGGACCTCCCCAGGGGACACAGGCCAGGCCCCTCTCTCTGCACAAAGGAGGCAGCCCATGTTGCAGACCCTTCATGACCCCAGTCTTCACACAGACAGCCCACCCAGACACGAGTAGGCCAGATCCCACCTCAGACCCTCAGGCGTCTGTGTCCCCGAATGACTCACTCCATCTTTGGAATATTTGTGGTCAACTAATTCCAATTAAGCTTCCATTCTTATAATCCTCATAGTCCCAAAGAAAGATAATTTACCTCCCTGTTCTTAACTCCCTATTGCTCAGTCCCTTCTCTCTTTGGCCTCTCCTCTCTTTAAACCACTATGTCCTCTGGAATCTTCTTCCTTTACTTTAAAAGAATCCCACCCCCTGTAGGCTCAACATGTTCTCCCTACATTAACCTGTATTTTTCCTGTCATGTAAACAAAGCCAGGAATAACAATTTATTGGTTTATCAACACCACTTTGGAAGCACCACATTTCCTTGGTACTCATGCCACTTGACTATACCATTCTATACCTGTCTATGTTGTATCATCCCTTACCTCTGGGTCATATTCCTTAAGACACAACCATCTTCTTCTTCCATCAAACCCAACTTCTAAATCATCTTAGAAAATGTCATTGTCTTTGTGGGCAGTCCATCCAACAACACCTTCAACCTGTTGTTCCTGGACCTCAAGTACTTAATAACAAATATCATCTCCACTCAACTTCTACTCACCCACACTAGCAGAGTTACAACCTGAACCTTGACAACACCAAGAATAGTTAAGCAAAGCATAACTACAAATATCTCATCTCCTGATCCAGCTCCTTTCCCCTGATCTCTCAGGACCTTCTCCTACACATTCCTTCTCAAATGCAGAAGTCCCCCAGCTCCTGAGTTTTCATTTTCTCACAGTCCACCAGTCTCTCAAAACACACTACTGGCAATGAGTCATCTGAACTACCCACTCACCAACGTCCTCAAACACACTCCTCTCTCTCTCTCTCTCTCTCTCTCTCTCTCTCTCTTACACACACACACACACACACAGACCTAGAGAGTTCCCAACATAGGATCAATGCTACCCTGGCATTTAAAAGGCTGAACACTCCTAAGCAAAATTTTAAAGCCATTCATATTATTCTCACAATGGTTTTTGATCTCAGGACTTCAATAAACCTCAGTCTTCTCACTTGACAAACTTGCCTACACTGCTGGGTAAGTATTTTAAACCTATTTATCTTTTTTTGTACAATTTATTTATTTATTTGAAAGTCAGAGCTACAGAGAGAAGGAGAGGCAGAGAGAGAGAGAGAGAGAGAGAGAGAGAGAGTGTGTCAGGAGCCAGGAGCTTCTTCCAGGTCTCCCACACAGGTGCAGAGGCCCAAGGAATTGGGCCATCTTCTTTCCCAGGCCATAGCAGAGAGCTGGATCAGAAGAGGAGAAGCCGGGACTCAAAC
Source organism: Oryctolagus cuniculus (assembly GCF_964237555.1). Lineage (NCBI taxonomy): Eukaryota > Metazoa > Chordata > Mammalia > Lagomorpha > Leporidae > Oryctolagus > Oryctolagus cuniculus. Next base: position 185,132,261 of record NC_091432.1, on the reverse strand, counting down.
CAGCGCTCACATGGGATGCCAGCACTGCAGGCAGCAGCTTTACCCGCTACACCACAGTGCTGGCCCCTCCTATCTTTATTAAGAAACTTTACCATAACATGTCCCTCCTCCAACCAGGAGTGGAGAACCTCTTTCTTCAAAGGGCATTTGAATATCTGTAACATCATTCATAGACCATACAAAATTATCAACTTAAAAATTAGCCTGCAGTAGATTTATTGAATTTGGAATTCCAACTACAGTTGCCTTGGCATCCTTATATACTAAGCAGACTGGATGTTCCCCACCCCTGGGTGTCTAAGCAAACAGCATAATTTTCTTCTTCGTTAAAAAAAAACTGATGCATTAGAGGTATGAACCAACGGCAAAGGAAGACCTTTCTCTCTGTCTCTCTCTCTCACTGTCCACTCTGCCTGTCAAAAATAAATAAATAAATAAAAATAAAAAAATAAAATAGAGGTATGAGGAAAATCAAGGAAGTGATAAAACTGAACTTTTGGGGCCAGTGATGTGGCATAGCAGGTAAAGCTACCACCTGCAGTACCAGCATCCCATATGGGCTCCAGTTCAAGTCCTGGCTGCTCCTCTTCTGATCCAGCTCTCTGCTATGGCCTGGGAAAGCAGTGGAAGTTAGCCCAAGTGCTTGGGCCCTGCACCCATGTGGGAGACCTGGAAGAAGCTTCTGGCTCCTGGCTTTGGACTGGCCTAGCTTCGACCATTGTGGCCATTTGGGGAGTGAACCAGCAGGTGGAAGACCGACCTCTCTCTCTCTTTCTCTCTCTCTTTCTCTGCCGCTGCCTCTCTCTATAATTCTGCTTTTCAAATAAATAAATAAATTTTTGGAAGAATTCTCCAGCCCACTATGCAACTGTTAAATAGTAAAGTTTTCAGGGCTCACCAGAGGCTTTCTTTTGTCTTCATATTCAGTGTACTTCATCTGCTCCTACAGATTCAGTTACTCCCTTTATGCAAGGGATTTTGGATTCCCTATTATCAGCCCAGACCTCTCTCCTAAGCACCCTGGCATTGTGCAGTGGGTTAGACTGCTGCTTATGCCACCGGCATCCCATCTGGGAGCACTGATTGGAGTAGTTACTGCTCTACTTCCCATTCAGCTTCCTACTAATGTGCCTGGGAATTCAGTGGATGATGGCTCAAGTACTTGAGCCCCTGCCACCCATGAGGGAGACCTGGCTTCAGCCTAGCCCAGACCCAGATCTTGTGGCCATTTGGGGAATGAGCCAGTGGATGGGAAGATCTATCTTTTTGTCTCTCTCTGTCACTCTGCCTTTCAAATAAATAAAAAGCACCACAAAACCATATGTTCAAAATAGACCTCTCTCTTTCTTACACACATAAACACACACACACACACACACACATAAAATCATTTCTGATATCTCTCTTTCAGTAAAAAACATCACCACCCAGGCACTTAAGAAAGAAAGCTGGTAGTCTTCCTTGCCTCCTCCCTCTGCCTCACCCAATGCATCAACAATATCTACTAGTATTATCTCCTAACCCTCTCACAAGTCCAATGCCTTTTCCTTGTTCAAATAAAAAACAATAACCCTGTTCAAATAAGGAAGCTAAAGCAGGGAGAGGTTGAGAGATTGCACAATGTCACACAACTAGTAGGTGACAGAGCCAACTCGGACTCCCATCTGCCTGTAAAATCCATGCTTAAAATGAGAGAAAACTGCCTTACCCAGGGGAATCTTTAGAGCCAAAAATACCTCTAAGAAACACACACTCAACTTCAAGATGTCCCAGAATTCAAGAGAAGCATGCTTGGAGCCATAAAAGAAAGTGTCTTTCTCATCTGACTATAGTAGGAGCCGTCAAATCATGAGTGACACAGCCCCACAGCTCCAGCTCTGAAAAAAAAAAAAAAAAAAAGAGAGAGAGAGAGAGAGAATAACGATTTCAACAGAGCCAGGGTCAAACATGATGCCAATCTAAGTTTGCCTCAGATAGACACAAACTACTCCTTATCCAATAACAGTGAGACATATGAATCTTTGTAACCAAGTTTGATTATGCATATTAAACATAATTCTGAATAAGGATTAACAAATGATCCATGTTTGTAATTAATAGGCTTGGTTGTATATTTTTTAGAATTTTTTATGTATTTTTTTATTTGAGAAAAAAAGAAAGACAAGGAAGGACCCAGAGTTCCCATCTGCTTGCTCATCCCCAAAATGCCTGTGATGGCCAGGCTGAAGTCAGGAGCTGGAAACTCAATTCAAGTCTCCCACATAGATGACAGGGACCCAACTGCTTCGACTATCAGCTGCTAGCTGCTAGGGTGTTCATTAGCAGGAAGCTGGAATCAAGAGCAGAAGCCAAGACTTGAATCGAGGAGCTCAGTTGGGCATCCCAAGCAACATCTTAACTGCCCACTTCTTGATCATCTGCTTTTTTAAACTTTTTACTTTTTAAAGATTTATTTATCCTATTTGAAAGGCAAAGTTGTGGGGTGGGGGCAGAGAGAGAAAGAGAAATCCATCTTCCTTATGCAGGTTCACTCCCCAAATGGCCACAACTGCCAGGGCTGGACCAGGCCAAAGCCAGGAACCAGAAGCTTCATCCACCTCTCCCATATGGGTGACAGGGGCTCAAGTACTTGCACCATCTTCCACTGTTTTCCAAGGCACATTAGCAGGGAGTTGATACAGAAGTAGAGCAGCCAGAACTCGAATCTGCAACTTACATGGAATACTGGTATAGGAGGTGGCAGTTTAACCTGCTAGATTACAGTGCTGGCCCAAAGTTCTTTATTTTTTTACTCATGCTGTTCATCCCTCACTTCCGTATTAATACAGAATTAATCAGAGTTAAAAATACAAGTGAAAAATTTGAGTTTATATATTTATCATTTTCTTTTTTGGCTAGTAAAGAAAAGAGTATCTTTAGACGATAGGATTGTTGTCCCCAGAGTTCCAGAAGTGGAAGGCCAGGGGAAGAAGCTGCACACTGAGTCAATATCCACAGTGGTCATAGATGCCATCTGCCAAATATTCCAAATTCTCCCCCAACCCTGGTTAGATAGGACTGCCAGCCAGTTATAAGAAAAAGGAATGCATTTCATCTCCAGACCAAACGTTCATCACCAGTACAAGCCTCTCCAAAGCTTTTTTTTTTCTTACTTTATGGTGTAATGACCAAAAAGTGGCTATTCCATCCATCTGAATTCCTAAGTGACTTCAGGAAGCAGCCCTCCCCTCTGTGCAGACCATGGATAAACATGTGTGAGAACACGCCAGTGTTTCATAAGCCACTCAAATTCTGAGTTTATTTGCTATCATAGCATAACCTGGTTTATCATGACACATTCAACCTCTTTCTATTTACATTTGGGATTTTGTAGTATGCTCACTATCAAAGCCAGAAAGAAGATTCAAATGGCCACCAAGTAGAGTCCTGCTCCTGGAAAATATTACCAATAATTCCATTTGTCCTCTTGCTGGGTTCAAGTTTCTCCTTGGTTTCCCTGAAGGTTTTCACTAGGGGGGCAGGAAGAGGAGAATGGAGAAGAATGAATGAAAAAGGAAAAAAAAGAATGGAAATTTGTCAACACCTCCCAAAATGAAGTTACTTTGAAAATCACCTAGGCATAGACCATGAAGCTCACAGAGATGATATTAAAGGATCTATTTTCAATATTGTATCTTCTTTCTAGAACTATATCTTTATGTCTTCCTGAATGAGGACAGCCAAAAGATATTTGCACTAGAAGCTGCACCTACCTCAATATAATGGCTCAGAATTTTAACTTTGGGACAGGCAATGTGGTGTAGCAGGTAAAGCTGCCACCTGTGGTGCTGGCATCCCAGCTGCTCCACTTCTGATCTAGCTCTCTGCTTATGGCCCCTGAAACTGAGTGGGAGACTCAGAAGAAGCTTCTGGCTCCTGGGTATGGATCGGCCCAGTTCCAGCCATTATGGCCATTTGGGGAGAGAATCAGCAGATGGAAGATCTCTCTCTCTCTCTCTCTCTCTCTCTCTCTCTCTTCCTGTCTCTGTCTCTCTGCCTCTGCCTCCGCCTCCACCTCCGCCTCCACCTCTGCCTCTCTGTAATTCTGCCTTTCAAATAAAATAAATAAATCTTTTTAAAAAAGTCTCATGAAAACATAAAAAAGATATGACAAAAGCAATCAACATCTGTATAGAACTGATAAACATGCCTGATTCAGAAGAAATTTCAGAACTTAAATCTGGAGAAGGAAGCCGGCACCCCTTTGGAACCATGAATGTTGTCCGGACTCCGTCTGTTGCTCAGATTGGAATTTCAGTGGAACTGTTGGACAGTTTGGCTCAGCAGACTCCAGTAGGCAATGCTGCTGTTCCTCAGTTGACTCATTCACTCAGTTCACACAAAAAATGTTGGACAACTTCTACAGTTTTGCTTCATCATTTGCTGTCTCTCAGGCCCAGATGACACCAAGTCCATCTGAAATGTTCATTCCAGCAAATGTGGTTCTGAAATGGTATGAGAACTTTCAAAAGCAACTAACACAGATCCTCTCTTTTGGAAAACATAATTTGAATAAAATACTATATGATCCTGAAACTTGTCATGTTTGGAAGATGGCTCCATTTGAAAGCACAAAGACAAGAGAATCATGAAGCCTAAGTGTAAAAACTGCTTAGTGACTGTGAAACTTAATTAAAAATCTTTGTAAAAAATTAAAAACATTTTAAAATAAGAATACCTTCATCATTAATGACTTTTTTTCCCTTAAGCTTAGAATTCTACTCAGAGGCAAAATTTTGCTTTGGCCATCATTCATTGTTTACTTAGAAAAAAAGCCACTCAACCTAGTAGAGTGCCAAATGCCATTGCATATGTAATGATACATTTATTTTTACAGTGGTTTGCTGGAGTAGTTAACTTTAAATCAATCATCTCAAAATTAGGAGACTTTTGAAAAACACCAAATATACATTTTTAGATATGGAGAAATTCTTTTGCAGGACTATTTAAGGTTGCAAGTTTTGTCACAACAGGCTAGCTGTCAGTTTTTATATCTGCAGTTTCATACATTTCTATTTGTTTAATGAAATTGCCATGGTTAAAACTGATTAACTTTAATACTGATAACATTACTAGGCATTTTTATTTAAAATATTGGGTTCATTACTTTTGCATATGGAGATAAAACCTTTATGTCTCATTTAAAAGGTAATTTGTTGATTGATTTGTACTGGTGAAGCCCATTGGCCAAAGACCAACAGGATTTCACCTGCAAAGCTAGGTTTATTAGCCTGCTGCTGAACCAAAGGAGTGTGTACACCAGAGGAACAATGAAGTATCCCCAAAGAGAAGGGTACACGCAAGTATAGGAGTACGGGGCCTGTAGTTAGTTTTAGATTGCCTGGGTAGATACTGGTGAAAATTTGGAAGCTAGAGGTTGCTGGTGCAGTGCTTTTAGAACACATAAGCCTGTGCAGAGTTACTTGCTGAGTCAGTTAGTGGTCTTGCTTTGAAACATACGGATCTAGTTGAGCTAGTGTTGAGAGTTTGAGCTTAGGTAGTTTCTTGCATTGTCAAAGTTTGGTTAGACTTAAGCATTTTGCATGTTGTTCTCAGTCCTTTTCTTGTCAAACGATAGATCGTTATCTTCTGAAGCTGTGATTAACCCAGATTTGTATTGCTATTTACTAGACTATGATTGTGTGTCAGTTTTTCAATGGTAGTGATTAGCTTCAGGTCTTGTTAATGGATGATCATTGTTGAATTATGTGACTTGACATACTAATATCAGCAATAGAAAGGGATGAAGTACTGATTCGTGCTATGACATGGATGAATCTTGAAAACGTTATGCTAAGTGAAGGAAGCCAGTTACAAAAGACCACACAACTTCATGATTCTATTTGTATAAATACCCCAAATAGGCAAGTGGCAGAGACTAAACTAGATTAATGAATGCTTAATGTTTGTGAGGATTGGAAGGTAGGGATTATCTACTAATGGGTCTAAGGCTTCTTTCAGGGAGGATGAAAATGTTCTGAAATTAGATTGTAACGATGCACAACACTGAGTAAACATTGTACACTTCAAAATGGGCGAATTGTATGTGACTTACAGTTTTTTAAATAAAATGGACAAATGCTAAAAAAAATTTTAACTTAATTTTTATTAAAAGCATGAGCTTTGAAAGGTAATGATCATTATTGTTATTTTTGCTGTATAGCAAATATACAGGGATCACAACACCACCTTTTTGATCTCTGTAATTCAAACTAAAAAGTTACAAAGTCTGAGCCGGCGCCATGGCTCAATAGGCTAATCCTCCACCTTGCGGCGCCGGCACACCGAGTTCTAGTCCCGGTTGGGGCGACGGATTCTGTCCCGGTTGCCCCTCTTCCAGGCCAGCTCTCTGCTATGGCCAGGGAGTGCAGTGGAGGATGGCCCAGGTGCTTGGGCCCTGCACCCCATGGGAGACCAGGAAAAGCACCTGGCTCCTGGCTCCTGCCATCGGATCAGCAGCGGCGGCCATTGGAGGGTGAACCAACGGCAAAGGAAGACCTTTCTCTCTCTGTCTCTCTCTCACTGTCCACTCTGCCTGTCAAAAATTAAAAAAAAAAAAAAAAAGTTACAAAGTCTATCCTAATTCAAGCCTTGAGTTAGAAGTCAGACAATAGAATTTTTTTTATTTTTTTAAAGCTTTATTTTATTTATTTGAAATGCAGAATGACACAGAAAGAGGGAGAGATACAGATCACCCATCCACTGGCTCACTCCGCAAATGGCTACAGTGGCTAGGACTAGGCCAGAGCAAAACCAGGAGCCCAGAACTCCACTTACCCCAGTAGAATACCTCAAGACTGATAAGGGTAAATATTCTCACCAAATGATGGGCGAAACTGCTGCCTGGAGCCAGAAACTCCATCCATGTGGGTGGCAGAAATTAATGCAGTTGTGCCATCATGTGCTGCTTTCCAGGTGCATTAACTCCCTGTGGGATTAGAAGCAGAGTAGTCAAGACTCCAATACGGGATGAATGGAATCCCAAGTGGTAGCTTAACCTACTGTACCACAATGCCTGCCCCCTAATTAGCTTGTTTTAACTATTTCACAGTGCATGAATTTTTCAAAACATCACATTAGATGCTATAAATACATAATTTTTTGTCAACTATGCCTTAATGAAATTAGGTTAATTTTTTTTTAATTATGTGGGAATGGCATCTGATAGAGAACATGTGAATTTAATCATAAAACAAAGAAATCAGGCTGCAAGAGTACAACAGCATGAGTTTTCACATAGGACCCTCCTGGATGTGATTGTCACTTCCATCATTGCAATTTATGAAATTCTAAACAAAATTCTTAACTTTTCTAAGACTCACTTTCTTCATCAGAAAAATAAAGAACTCTTTTTCATGATGAATCAGTGAATCACTATATTAAAAAGTGCCTGACACAAACTGGGCTCACAATGGTTTAAAACTATTAGTGTTGACAAATTCTAAGAAATTGTGGCTTTCTAAGCATTGCCTAGTGATTACTATAAGGCTAAATTAGTAGCAGAGGCCACTTGCTGAGCACCGCTTGTGTGCCTTTTATGCTCTAGATTTGCAGACAAACATCAATGGTTAAGAGCATGCACTCAGCATTGAGCTTCAGAGATTCCTATTTTAGCCCCATCACAGAATGACTGTGCGACTTTGGCAAAACTACTTAATTTCTCTCATAAAGTCTGACTTCTTTATCTATAAAATGGAAATTATAGTAAGTATCTATTCATAGGATTATTGTGCGGATTAAATGAGCAGTACATATAAGCAGTTTATCACCAGCACATAATACGTGCACAATAAATATCAGTTAATGTTATGATTTTTATTTCCATTTTACATATTAGGAACCTGAGCCTTAAAGAAGGTAAGCAATTTCCCTACATCACACAACTAGTCATGAGCTAACTTTCTTTTCAAAGTCAATGATGCCTAATTCCAGACTCTGTGCTTTTATACTACACCATCTCCGCTCCTGCTATACCACATAAAAATCTTTATTTTTCTCTGGTGGCAAGCACAATTAGTTAATTACAGTCTACAAGGCATCAGGGAAAGCATATGGAATAAGAGAGAGCAATCAGGTCTGGATTAAATACATGTTCCTTTGTTTCTTCTTTTTACTCTCCATACTTGTATATTTGCATTGGAAATATTTTATCCTTCTTTATTTGAGAGGCAAGAGACAAACACAACTCCCATATGCTGCATCACTCCTCACTGTCCAAAACAGCCAAGACTGGGCCATGATCAGAGCAAGCAGTAGGGGAAATCAACCCAGATCAGTGGGGCCATCACCACTGCCTCCCGGATTTTGCAGTGCTGGAAAGCTGGAGTTAGAGTCAGAAGCCAGAGCCAGGCATCAAATCCAGATACTCTGATGTGGGAGGCAGGTGTATGGACTGCTAGGCTAAATGCCTGCTCCTTCAAAGTTGAGGTAATAGGGAAATCCTTGAATGTTCTTGCTTCAAGCATCAGTGTACATTTGCAGTCTCTAAGAAATCTTCTGGCAGACACTTCTGGTTGAGAGTTGGAAGAAGAAGGCAAAAGAAGAGAAAAACAGATTATCATTGGTAAACATAGTCAAAGTCAAAACTTGAAGGAAGAAATAAGATTTCCACAGGCCTGATGATCAACAAGAATTATTTACCAAGCTGCTTTGTGCAACACTTTGTAAAGTCACCTGGGACTTACAGCAAAAATGTCAGCTGTTTGATTTCCTTTATCCCCTCGTCTGTCTTCTACTATCTTCCATCTTCCAAAATGAATCATTGTTGTACGATCAATTGAAATTCAGACACAGATTCTCACAGGTCTTTATAGCTATTTTTGGAAAGACAAATAGCCTAGTGATAAAGAATGTAATTCTGTTTAGCTTCATCTTCCAGTTCCACCACATATTAACTGTATAAAAATCCTAAAGGGTTGTTTCTGTGTTAAGATTCCTACTTTCTGCACTTTCAGACCCACTTACTCACAACTAGAAAAGTTTCTGAGTGTAAGGAGATGACTTCTGCACTCAGAAGACTGGCTAAGTGTAAATAATCAACCTAAGCTCTCTTTGCCTCTAACATTTCCTCACAACACTGCAAGTCTGATAACCTTCTTAATGGTGGCACCAGTTCAGCCACATTCTGGAAGGTATTAGTTCATCAAGTACGTTGTGGAACCACCAGAATAAAAGGACACCATGAGGGAAAACGACAGGCACGCGGCTCTGTGGTCTATCGACGTAGTTGCTCATACAAGAACCTGGGAAGGGGAAGCCCCCAAAAGATTAGTCACTCTATTTTGTGTTGTAGAACTCAATGCAGGTTAAGAAGGCATGTGCCAACAAAGGAGATGGGAGAATGGCAGTATTCACTTGCTCTGGACTGAATAAACAAATGTGGGATTTGTGGACTGACTAATGTCCTGGGATAAACCAGGCAGTCAGCCAAGCTCTAGGAGTCTGGATGAAAAGACAGCAAGTCCATACTTTTCTTCATGGAAAGCACTCTGTGGGAATATTGATGTCCACAAGGGCAGCTTGGGCCTTCATCTTGCCTTAAAGATTCACCCTTATTCAGCCACAGAGATTTCTCAATGCTTCTGTAATTGAAAACCTAGATCAAGTGATAGAAGCTGAATTCCTTCTTTTTAAGATGTGATAAATAAGAGTCATCCATCTTCTTTTAGAAATGTGTTGTCATTGTCCCTTTTTAAATACCACATTACCCTGAAAATATACAATTAGGCTACTACAATGTGACTCTGATTCTATCTTTCCATTCATTCATTCACTTTATTCATTGAGTGCCACTCTATTCTAGGAAACATGTAGGGCCCCTGGATAAAACCGTAGCTGAATCAGACATATTCCATGCCCTCAGGGGGCCTGTTTGCCAACCTTAACAATTTCAAAGGCACTGGAAAGTAATGAAGTACTTAAAATTCCACTTCTCTGTTGAAGTAAACTTAAAATTTGTAAAATTTTAGTTTGCAAGGCAATAGTTCTTTCAATTAAGGTCACAATATAAGAATCCTTCCAAAAGTTTGTGAAAAACCGTGACAAAAGATAAATTTTTGTGCAAAAAAAAATTTTAACTACTTGCCTAGTTTTTCATACTATGCATTTTCTGGGAACTTTCTAAAGACTTTGCATGTAAGTTTATAGAGAAGTTGGACATGAGAATAGTTTCCATTTGACCTAATCCTCATGACTTATTAGCCCTTTAGAGTCCCAGTAGGAAGCTGCCAAGCTGCAAATTCCAAGAATTAGCTTCAAGAGGCATTGTATGTAATTGCCTTGAGAAGGAAATTAGGGCAGATTAACAGAGAATTTAAGAAAGCCTTTTCACACAACTGTCTAGGAATCTGGGGTTTATGAAGTCATCAAATCAATACCACGTTTAACATATTTATGTGACTGAGTCTTGGGAGCATATGTTTGTAGGAATAAAGGTATTATAAGGTCAAGGTTTGGAAAAGGAACTTAACACCTGCTTATTTCCTCTGAAGATGGTAGAGTTAGAACAGAGAGTTATAGACAGACTGGAGAAGAAGTGCTTCAGATTTGTAAAATAGGGAAAGAAAAGCTGAGATCAGTGATTGGGTGATAAGCACTGAGCAGACTTCACAAAATGTCTCTGTCTCCCTCAGCTCAGTGTGCCCCTTAAAGGCGCAAGATGAAGTGCACAGCCGCAAACCAGAGGAAGGCCTGCACAGGAAGTGGAGAGGCAAATGCAGCCCTATGGACTCTGAAACAGGATGAAGTCAGTCCATGTGAGGTTCAAGAAAACCACGCAGACAATATGGGCATCCAAGTGTTTCCTGAGGTCATTAACTCAGCACCACATCCTGATGTCAGACACATGGACCCATGGATGGAAAAGCTGTGAAACAGGGGACCTTTTTAAAAACCTCTCTGCTGTTTGCTTGAGCCCTAGCAAGGCACACACCAGAACCCGCTAGCAAGGCACACACCAGAACGCGCTGATGTGAGTGATTTAATACACAGTATCAGTTTTCCCAGCAAAATTAGACAAGAGGCTTGACTTGACAAGCGGCAGCAAAGAGCACAAAGAGCTTCCCTAGACAATGCCAGAGAGTCTGATGCCAAAGCCTGAGGTGGTTATTAGAAAATGGTTAGCGCCTCCGACTGTGCCACTGCAGGAGCTTCACTGCCCGAAGACTGCTGCAGCCGAGTGCAGCCAAAGCAATCACTGCTCCCTTAGGAGACATCCACCAGGCGCTCCTGCTAGCATCCCTGCTGTTCGCAAAGTGGCTAGATGGATCACTGACAGTAATTACTGCTGCCAATTAAGGAGAAATTGCCAACAAGATTTCAACGCTTAGCTGGATTTCAGCCATGCTACTTCCAAGTACTCCTCTCTCCTTTGGTTACCATTCAGCTGGGACTCCTCTGGCAGTCAAATCCTAGTGCATTTTGCCTCCATGGTCATCAGCCAGTACAGAGGATAAAAAAAATTGGAAAGGGTCCGGACACCCCAGGTCTAACCTTGGCTTTTTGCCAAGTCAGGTTGTTTTCCTGTGTTCCTATTTCCATTAATTATAAAATAGGATAATATAAACCCTACTCACACTGGGTTACATAGGAGATAACAGATGAGCAGATTGCTATAGAAGTACAGATAAGGGGCCGGCGCCGTGGCTCACTTGGTTAGTCCTCCACCTGCAGTGCCGCATCCCATATGGGATCTGGGTTCTAGTCCCAGTTGCTCCTCATCCAGTCCAGCTCTCTGCTGTGGCCCAGGAGGGCAGTGGAGGATGGCCCAGGTGCTTGGGCACCTGCACCCACATGGGGGACCAGGAAGAAGCTCCTGGCTCCTGGCTTCAGATTGGCGCAGTGCCGGCCGTGGCAGCCATTTGGGGGGTGAACCAACGGAAAAGGAAGACCTTTCTCTCTGTCTCTCTCTCTCACTATCTATATCTCTACCAGTCAGATAAATTTTAAAAACAAGTATGTGTGTATCTTAAAAAAAAAAGTACAAATAAATGTACTTGAGAGTGTGCTATGTGTGCACATAAAATTTTTTATGCTTCCTAACTGCACAAAAAATGAAGTGGAATTTTCCTGGTTAAATGATATGTACACTCAAAATATTTTAGAATAAAAATTCATACTTTTAAAGGACAGTGTCTAAAATCATACCATTTTTCTTCTCCCAGTCCTGGCCACAGAGTCCACCAAAGACTGAGTTTCATTATTGTTAGGAGGCCAGAGAAAATATTTTGAGGAAAATATATAGCTAGTGATTATTAAAGGCTACTATAGGCCGATCAATCCACAAAGCACTCTATAGATATTATTTTGCTTATTCTTTTTTACAATCTTGTGAAGTAGGTATTCTTCAACAACAAAACCCATGATTCCTTCAAAGAAATTTATTGTTGGTGCTGAAATTCAAACTCAGGTCTTTCAGTGCCCTTGTTCTTAATCAGAGTCATATTACCTCTGTAAAGAAAGCCATGTTTCTCCTCTACTCCTACTCCAGACTTTTGCATTTTGCTTTGCTGCAAAAATTGGCTCATGTGCTCTGGCTGGTGTGTGGGCCAGTCCTTGTGTGGTCTTTTGTAAGAGCAGATGGTTACTGAGGGTTGACAAAGAGAGAGTGGTGTGAGGGAATAGTTCTAAAAGCACACTGCAGGAAAAAAAAAAGTGTTACTTATTAAGTCACCACACTGAACCCATAAATGTATGTAATCATGTGTCAATTAAAAAAGAAAAAATCACATTTTAAAAAACAGAATTGGTATTTCCTTTATACATAGTTGCAATAAAAACATACATAAAGATACCTAGCTTAGGGTTGAGAAAAACTATTGGGTACAGAAAAAAATAATGAAAAGAGAAGAAGGAAAAGAAAGGGGAGGAGAGAGATGAGAAAAGCAAAGCAGAGCTTGTGTAAAGACAGGAGATGAACACTCTCTTGGTTTACTTTGTATCTACTGGTGCCATGGGTTTAACTGTATAACCTGCACTATACCTTGATTACAACTCTGGAGGTGATCTGAGTCACCATTAATTTTTAGAAAAGTAATCCAGGGCTTTAAGAAGTAAAGCGGGCTATTTAAAAAGGTCTATTTCAGCACTTAATCCTAAATCTATGTGGTTTTTATTTTATTTACATTTTTTAAACCACGGGAACTTTTATTAGAAACAAATGAGCTGCAGCAAAGTGACACTCAGTGCACATGGCCAGATGGGCAAGGTGGGGAGTACAGGTGGGGTGAGGGGCCCACGTAAGACCAGAGCTGATGACTGCTACAGCCTGCTTAGGCTGGAGTGCATAGGTCCAGGGCAAAATACATGGATATGCTCTGGTCCACCACCCCCTGCTGTGACATTTGTGTGGACAGGGCAGTTGCTCTTCCCACCAGCCCCCAGGCTATCCAGCCCAGCCTCAGTATTAGCAGCAGGTGCCTGTAGGGATGAATGGCCATCCAGAGGCTGGAGACAAAAGACAAGGCACATGTGGCCATGGGAAGTGCCAGGACACAGGCAGTGCCAGGATCTGGCTAGCATCTGGGCTGGGCCTGGGAGCCCTTAGCTAAGCAGGTCCAGGCTTGGTTGAACTTGGATGAAGCTGGGGCCTCTGCTCCTTCTCCTCACATACAAATCACCAGGACCCTGTCTTGGGCCTGGGCCTGGGGCATGCTCACCTCCTCCTCCCCCGGTTCCATGTTCACTCTTTGCCTGCCTCTGAGGGTTGTAGGTGAACCCTGTGATGGAGCAGCTGTTGACGAAAACAATTTGTTGAAGACAATAGTTGAAGGACTAGAGAGGCTGCCATCTTCCCTCAAAGGGTCTGAGTCCATGTCTGGGTTATAGCTGTACATGTCACATCGGCCAGGCCAGTAGCCTCTGCCACCACGTGGCAGAGCTGTGGCTTCGAGCCTTGCAGTCCTCCCACCCTCACGAGAACAGACTGAAATTGACGGCATTCACCAACCCAGTGAGGCCGGGCTCCCCGCTGGCCGGACGCACGGCTGCCAACGGTGCTGCAGTCACAGCCAGGCCTGGTGGAAAAGGGTCTTGCAGCCACACTGTCACTGAGGGAGCCCCTGTCTTCATATCCTGCACAGTCTGCCAGGGCTGGCGTTCTGGGATGGGGACCTCCTGGCACAACTGCTTAAACACGTGCTTGTCAGCTCCGGCCCTCTGGATCTTAGGGGTACACGCAGGACCACGGAGCACTCGGCCGCCAGGTGCAACTCAGGGGCCAGGCAGGGCACAGTGACCTCTGAAACATAGGCCTCACCTGCCGGCGACGTGAGCATCTCTGGTCCCCAGTCAGCTGCTTGCTCCGGTTCTCTAACAGTTTCCTGTCCTCGGGGAGCGGGCGTTGCTCCCGAGGGACCAGTGCTGCCTGCCCCGGCCGGCCGCCCGTCGTCGGTGCCGGCTGGAAGGCGGGACACGCTCAGCGCAGCGCGGGAGCCTCGGGACCGGAGGGCGCGCGGCGGCCTCGGCGCAAACCGCACGATATCCGGGGGAAGCTCCGCCCCTACGTCCCTGCACTTGGGGCTCTGGCGCCCATCTGGGTCGCCACCGCGACTGAGCCTCACCCCCGGCACAGCGCCCCCTCTCGCTCCGCCCTGCCGCCGAGCGCCACAGAGGGCCCCAGCGAACCAGCGACCTCCGCCGCCCCCAACCGGACGACAGCAAGCGTCCGTGAGGCCCGGCCTCACGCCTCTGAAATCCTGTGAGATTTTAACATCCCCTTTCTCCTTCATTGTACCTTATGATCTGTCTCTCCACGCTGGTGCTCTTCTGATGTGTGCTTTCCAGTTCTAAGCACAGATAACACGTAGCTGGTGGCAAGAAATAGACATCTTTTCTTTGAACCCTGCTTTTGAATCAGAGTGAGGCTTATTCCTCTCATGAAAAGGGAGACTGGCTGTAGGAGAAAGAAGAGGCCAATGTTAATTTGGCTGTGATCTAAACACAGCAGATACTTCTACCCCTTTTCATAGACCCTTTTGTCACCTTGGGTAGTATGTGGAGTTGAGAAACACATTGAATATGGTATACCTGTAATCAATAAATAATGCAGGCATAGCGGATTCAGCCCCAGCCTCTGAGGCAGGCATCCTACATGGACGCAGGTTTGAATCCCCCGATTCCAATCCAGCTCCCTGCTAATGCGCCTGGGAAAACAGCGGAAGATGGCCCAAGTTCTTGGGCCCCTGCCACCCACATGGGAGACGGGGAGGAAGCTCCTGGCTCCTGGTTTCCAACCCACCCAGCTGCTGTGGTTGCATCCATCTGGAGAGTGAACCAGCAGACCTCTGTGTAACTCTGCCTCTCAAATAACTAAACAAGTCTTAATAAATAAACAAACAAACAATACAGACACAGTGTTGGGTGCTGGAGGTTGGGCCACAGCTTGAGATGCCCAAGTTCCACAGCACAGTGCTGGTTGTGTCCTGGCTACTCTGCTTTCCATACAGCTGCAGACTATTACACCTGAGAAACAGCAGGCAACAGCTCAAGTATTTGAGTCCCTGCTGGAGTTTCTGGCTCCTGGCTTTGTCCTGACCCAGGCTCAGTTGTTGCAGCCATTTAAAGAATTAACTGGCCCAGTGCTGTGGCTCAGTAGGTTAATACTCAGCCTGTGGTGCCGGTATCCCATATGGGCGCCGGTTCTAGTCCTGGCTGCTCCACTTCCAGTCCAGCTCTCTGCTGTGGCTCTGGAAGGCAGTGGAGAATGGCCTAGGTGCTTGGGTCCTGCACCCTCGTGGGAGACCAGGAAGAAGCTCCTGGCTCCTGGCTTCGGATCAGCACAGCTCCTGCCATTGCGGCTATTTGGGGAGTGAACCAGCAGACGGAAGACCTTTCTCTGTCTCTCCCTCTCACTGTAACTCTACCTCTCAAATAAATAAATAATCTAAAAAAAAAAAATTAACCCACAGATTAAATCCATCCCTATCACTCCAGATTTCAAATAAATTAATAAATCTTTTTAAACAAACAGAATACAATAGTTTCACCTTTCAATTCTAGTACATGTGCCTAGTTTAAACCTATATAGCAAATCCTGCTGGCTTTTTGTCTCTTGCAGCAACTCTCTCTACACACAGCAAGGTCTCTATGACAACCTCCCCAGTTCCTTGAGGGGGCATTTTGGGTAATCCAAGGGTCAAGGACATGGGTTCAAATTCTGGCTCCATCACTGATGTGGTCTTGGATAGACAAGTTATTTTATTTTGTTTTCTCAATCACTAAAATGGTAATTTATCTCATGGAGTTGCTATTAAAGTCAAGCGAAATAATATGCATAAATTTCCTAGTGCAGTACCTAAGACATATTGGGAGACAATGTATTTTTCTTAAATTATTGGTATGACTGGTGTGATCTAACTAAATAAACTGTCAGATGGACAAATTACAGTGCTTTGAGGTAGTTTTCAGATCTAGGGAATCATTCTAATGGCTTCCATTTGCTAGAGAGAAATTCGCTTAGAGGAAAAGGAGCTTTGAAAGAAACTTGTCACTTTCTCAAGGGAACTGAGATGCCAGGATGTTTCAAATTCTAAGTTCAAATTCTAAGTCTGGTGCAAACAAAACTATTCCCTATTTAATATTTAACATTGCCAGTGAATTCATTTTGCGTCCAATTTGTGAGACTATAATGTAATATAATACTCTTGTATGTATATGTGAAATATTTAACAAATGTGCATGTTGATTTATGAGCATTTTACAGAGCTGTAACTATGATATTGAGAAATTTGCATCTTGATGCAATTGTACAGTGTGGTAACTTCACTTTTATAGCTTATTGCTAAGTTTACTTGGTTTAACCAACACCAGGTTCTTGGTGAAGAACACAACACCCAGAAAAAACTTTAGACTTTACATGATCTATTTTGTGACCTGCAGTGTGGCAAAGAGCATGGACAGCCTGTTTATTTCACCACTTCCTCCATCGGCACCACAACTACCGCTGGCACTTAACCATTACTGCTCCTCCCACCTGTTCTGCTTTCTAAGCACCAACGGTTGAAAAACTTGGCCAGTTTATGAAGTCCAGCTACTTGGGCATTTGCTGAGATAGTGTTGTGCGTTACCATTGATAAGGGACTTGCCAAAAAGCAGGAGGATATAGTGCTGAAACTCTGGATAACTACCAGAGGATTTGACTCCACTTCCACCAGTAATTAGACTATGGAGCAGAATAAATGAACTTATCCAAGCCTCGGTTTCTACATCTATAAAATCAAAACAGATGCAAAACAGCAGCTACACTACTTCATTAGATTAGCTGTTTTTATTGGTGTGATATACAATAAACAATTAGCAGTGGTAACTATTCTATGCAATACAAAAACATCCACTGTCACCTGAGGATGCTACTCCTATTTTTCTACTTTTCCATCTACCTATTTTCTCTTTTCACTTTAATTCTACTATATTGTTTGTGCTTGTAAAATCAAATTTTTGGTAGAGGGAGACTAGATATTAAGGAACACACACACACACACACACACACACACAAATAATATTTTCCAAGAGAAACAAAAGTCCTGGAACAAATATTGATCTTGTGAAATGTATACCAGGTGAAAATGGATCACCGATCACTGTCCAACCTGGATACAGCATGGCATTCTCAGGAGAGTGTCTGGGGTTGTGGCAGGGCCCTAGTGAAACATATTCAGGAACCTTTTGCTTTCAAACCTTTTTTCCCAGCCAAGATGAAAAATGTGGGTTAAGCATTTCCTCTGTAACTGACTCATTTGGCAGAAAAAGAAGTCCAGATGCCAAGAGGAATAGAAAAAAAAAAAAAACTGGTGGGGAAAGAGACACAGGAAGGAGGGGGAGGTAGCAGAAACATGTCGTATTTCATCAAGCTATAAAAACCGGATCCGGAAGATTAAAAAAGAGGATACATTGACCTTCACAGGTGAAAACCAGGCTCTGGAAATGCACTTCTTAAAGTGAACTTCACACCAAAGAGTGTTAATAGGCGAAGTTTGGGGTGGGGGGAGGTTGGTGTGTGTGTGTGTTTTTTTTTTTTTTACAGATCGTGCTACAACTCCATTATCTTCTTGGCAATAGCAAAAACTGTTTATCATTAGACACAGGAAAGCCAAGGAGGTAAAACCTCCAAAACGTTCAGACTTAAGTATTCTAACAGACCCAAAGCTACACTGTAATTAGACTATGGTGAAAAGTAATTAGAGTAATTGTCTTGTAATTTAATCATATGAAAACATCTAGTACATTTTCACCTTTATCTAAGCATTTTACACACTTTAGCTCATTTGTTCCATGACCACTGCCAAAAATAAATGTATATGTCCTACAGCTTCTGGCATTTACTAAGATGTCTAATGATCATATTTAAACACAGTCTTTATATCTTTCCAGTTTTCAAATATCTTTCTGATTTTGACCAATTTAAAATAAGAGAGTCTTCAAAAAGTTTATTGAAAATGAATATTATAAAAAGCTCTTTGTGGATTTCAATATTTTTTGCACCAGGATGAACTTATCTGGGAGCAACCATTTAGCCCAGCAGTTGAGACACTCCTGTCCCCATCAGAGTATCTGGACGTGACTCCTGGCTTCAGCTCCTGACTCCAGCTTCCTGCCAGTGCAGCAGTGATGATTCAGGTAATCGGGTTCCTGACACGTGGGAGAACTGGATTGAGTTCCAAGTTCCTAGCTTTGGCCCTGATTCAGCTCCAGCCATGGTGGACATTTGGTGAAGAAGCCAGCTCTCTTTGTCTCTCAAATAAGTTAATTAACTTTTGAAATAAGTTTACCTTTTAATTAAATTTTTCCATGAACTTTTTGAATTACTCTCATATTTTCTTTTTTTATTTTTTTTTATTTGTTTATTTTTTGACAGGCAGAGTGGACAGTGAGAGAGAGAGACAGAGAGAAAGGTCTTCCTTTGCCGTTGGTTCACCCTCCAATGGCTGCCGCAGCTAGCACGCTGCGGCCAGTGCACCGCGCTGATCCGAAGCCAGGAGCCAGGTACTTCTCTTGGTCTCCCATAGGGTGCAGGGCCCAAGCACTTGAGCCATCCTCCACTGCACTCCCTGGCCACAGCAGAGAGCTGGCCTGGAAAAGGGGCAACCAGGACAATCCGGCGCCCCGACCGGGACTAGAACCCTGTGTGCCGGCGCCACAAGGTGGAGGATTAGCCTAGTGAGCCGCGGCGCCGGCCCACTCTCATATTTTCTATGTCCTGAATACAAGAAAGTAACAGTATACTGTTCCAGTTTTCCAAGTCTGTATTATTCACCAAAATAGCTCCCAAATGTATGTGCTTAACACTTTATAAAGTAGGTAAATAGTGGAATGTTAAATGAGATTTAAGTATCTTGAAAGTTTATGCCAAAGGAGAACAAAAAGACAGATTTGTAGAATACATTATATCGTTTAATCAAAAAACAATATTGGGACATCAGTGTGGTGGTACAGAGGTGAAGCTGCACTTGAGATTGCAGTATCCCATATCAGAGTGCCAGGTCAAGCCCTGGCTCGTCCAGTTCACATCCAGATTCCTGCTAATGTGCCTGAGAAGGTAACAGAAGATGGCCTACCTCAGTACCTCAGCCCTGACACTCTTGTAGGAGACCCAGATGGAGTTCTCGGTTCCTGGCTTTGGTCTGGCCCAGACCCGGCTGTTGTGGCCATTTGAGGAGTGAATCAGCTATAAAAGATTCTCTCTCTATTTTTCTCCCTCTATCTCTGTTTATCAGCCTTTTTAAGAGAGAAAGAAATCTTTAAAAAGCAAAAACAAAGCAATTATTGAGCATGAAGTAAGTACAAGGTGCTCTGCTAAGAACGTAAGATGAGAAACAAATAAACCATGATTGTACTGAGTTCACCATACACTGGAAGCAAAATTCAGGTACACAAACCAAAAAATACATGTAATAAACTGTATGATGAAGACGCCAATTGTGGAAACATAGGGGAACTTTTCCTAATTATTGCTGGATTTCCATTTTTTCTTCCTCTGTAAAATAAGCAAGCAGTCTTAGATCCTTCAGATCCCTGCTGACTCTGATATTTTATAATATGTTTAAAATATTTATTTCACTATTTTCTTCCAGAGAGCTAGAAGATTTTTTTGTCTTTAATAAGTTAGCTACTCATGCAAGAGAATGCAAAGGCTTGTGAGCAAGTGCCTTGACTAAGCATGACAAAGATATTCACTAATCAAGTAGCAGCTAAGGAAATAAAATTATTAGTTAAAATAAGAAAATGTAGTCTGGTTTCTCCTGCTTGATCCTAGCAAAAGAAGATTCATCATTCATGGAATGGATATAATTGACACTAACATCCTTTTTCTGGGATTATTATTTTGTTTGACTAATAACAAACACATAAGAAAAAAAATTTAATCTTTCACTACCATACCCCAACTTCTATGAAATAAGCAGGTGTGAAATCTCAGCTGACCAATAAAAAGACTAACTACTAAAACACGTTATGTGTTAATTACAGCTGCTCTGGGCAAAATGAAGATAACTTCCGCTACTTCCCGGTCTTGCCTTTGTGCTCCATATTTCTGAGGTAAGTGTCTGTGAGGGTGGTTGTGAAAATGAAATACTGTTAAACAGCATATATGATGTTCTCAGTAAATAAAGCTCTTATTACCATTGCTATGGTCACTCTCATGATTTCCACATTTTATTTTCTTCTGCCATTCCTCACTGTCAAAAGTGAATCAGACCGATAGAATTTCCCAAAGTTTGATATGTGTAGTTTTGAGGGCAAAATTTAGAAATGTATACAGACAAAAGGTATTTAATTTATTGCAAATATTTTATTTATATTAAAGTATATTTAAAATCGTATAACTTGCACATCAACATATGTTGTCATTGAACAAATTTAATGAAGTTAAAATAATATATTTT
This sequence comes from Oryctolagus cuniculus, assembly GCF_964237555.1. Lineage (NCBI taxonomy): Eukaryota > Metazoa > Chordata > Mammalia > Lagomorpha > Leporidae > Oryctolagus > Oryctolagus cuniculus. Next base: position 185,111,346 of record NC_091432.1, on the reverse strand, counting down.
CAGAAGCATAATAGTACAAGAGACCCATAATTTGAAAAAAAAAAAACATGCAGATGATGTGTGAATAACTGAAGCATGGCCAACAATAAAATGGAGCATAAACAATCTCACTAAGGAGAGAAGAAGTGGAGTCAGATTTTCAAAGGAGTAAATTTCTCACCTGAAGAACGATAGATTCCTTAAGTGCAAATTGACTCTTCCTCTAGGCTGGTATATTAATATGTGCCAACAACTGAAAGCTGCACAAATTTGAAAAAAAAAAACACAACTGCAGGGGTATGTGTGTGTGTGTGTGTATGTGTGTGTGACTTCAGTCCGAACATTCTCCTTATTCAGAAAACAAGTCTTATAATGGCAGCAAATGTGAAAGAGCTTCATACCTTATTAAACGTCAGTGATTTCTTTTTAATTGTAAGATTTGTTTTATTTATCTGAAAGGTATATGGGGCCGGCACTGTGGTGCAGTGGGTTAACACCCTGGCCTGAAGCGCTGGCATCCCATATGGGCACCGGTTCTAATCCCAGCTGTTCCTCTTCCAATCCAGCTCTCTGCTGTGGCTTGGGAAAGCAGTAAAAGAAGGCCCAAGTCCTTGGGCCCCTGCACCCACATGGGAGACCAGGAAGAAGCTCCTGGCTCCTGGCTTCTGATCGGCACAGCTCCAGCCATTGCAGCCAATTGGGGAGTGAACCAGAGGATGGAAGACCTCTCTCTCTCTCTCTCCCCCCTCCCCCTGCCTCTCTTCTGTCTGTGTAACTCTGACTTTCAAATCAATAAATAAAAATATTAAAAAAAGAAAGTTATAATTACAGGGAAAGAGAGAAAGAGGAAGAAACAGAGAAAGAGATTCCACCCACTGGTTCAACCCCCAGATGGTCACATCAACTAGGGCTGGGCCAGGTTGAAGCCAGGAGCTTCCTCTGGGTCTCCCACATGGGTGGCAGGGGCACAAGCACTTGGGCCATCTTCCACTGCTTTCCCAGGCACATCAGCAGGGAGCTGGATTGGAAGTGGAGTAGTCAGGACCCCAACCATTCACGCATATGGATTGCCGGCATCACAGTGGTTGGTTTTGCCCACTACACCACAATGCGAGCACCAGGGACTTCTTACTGTAGAGAAAAATCTGTGAATATGGACAGCTTTTTCCAGTGCTTATAATTCAGAGAGAAAACAAAAAAACCTTCAAATCACTAACAAATGAGGGAAGACTTTAATCACCCTTCACAACACTGGAAAAGTTTGCGCATACCATAGCATTCAATAAACATTGTTAAATGAATTACATGGATTGTATAGTTATACTTGGACAAATAACCTATTGCTTCATAATCAAATAAAATATGGAACTGATAACCCCTGAAAATGGCTGTGATGGGAGCTGAAAATACAGGGAAAAATGGAATTAAAATTTCTGTATAAACCATATTATAAGTGTGTTAAAACAGCTGATTAATATGTATGTCATAAAACTCTGTTGTAAGCAGATTTTCTAAGATGTCTTGATTTCAAAGGCAGAGTGACAGAGAGAGTGGGAGAGACAGAGACATAGAGAGCCTCTATCCCATGGTTCATTCCCCAAATGCCCACAATAGCTAGGGCTGGGTCAAGCCATAGCCAGGACCCAGGTCTCCCATGTGGGAGGGAAGAACCCAAGCACGTGGACCATCATCTGCTGCTTCCCAGGTGCATTAGTGAGAAGCTGGGTCAGAAGCAGAGGCAGGACTCAACACCATGCCTTCTGATGTGGGATGTGGATATCCCAAGCAGCAACTTAATTTACTGTGCCACAATGCTTACCCCTGTGAATAGATATTCAAATCATGTGTACATTTCATTGCCATGGAAACACTTATCCTAATCATGTATATTATGGATAGAAATGTTTAGGACAGTTTATGCATAATTGTTCTTGTATGATTGTGTAACAAAAATTGGAATTCAGGAAATTTTTATGGAAACATGGGGCTTTTGTAAAAAGGATTTACTTATTTAAAAGGCAAAGTGATAGATCTTCTATCCACTAGTTCACTCCCCAAATGGCCACAACAACCAGGGCTGGGCCAGGCTGAAGCCAAGAGCCAGGAACTCCATCTTGGCTTCCCATGTGGTTAGTAGAGGCCCAAGTATTTGGGCCATTTTCTGCTGCCTTCCCAGGCACATTAGCAGGAAGGAAGCTGGATCGGAAGCAGAGCAGTCTGGGACTGGATCGGACACTCCAATATGGAATGCCAGTATTGCAAGTGGTGGCTTACCTCAACCCATTGTGCCACAAGGATGGCACCATATAGTGATTTTTTTTTAACTTTTATTTAATGAATATAAATTTCCAAAGTACAGTTGATGGATTACAATGGCTTCCCCCTCCATAACGTCCCTCCCACCAGCAACTCTCCCCTTTCCCTCTCCCTCCCCTCTTCCATTCACATCAAGATTCATTTTCAATTCTCTTTATATACAGAAGATCAGTTTAGCATATATTAAGTAAAGATTTCAACAGTTTGCACTCATATAGAAATACAAAGTGAAAAATACTGTTAGAGTACTAGTTATAGCATTAAATCACAATGTACAGCACATTAAGGACAGAGATCCTACATGGAGAGTAAGTGCACAGTGACTCCTGTTGTTGACTTAACAAATTGACACTCTTGTTTATGGCATCAGTAATTAAGAAGTAAATTCAGTAGTATCATTTTGCTTTCTTTAACATGATAAAGTCAACACTAACAGTCAATTTTTGTCTTTCTCCTGGGTCAAGTACTTGTGAGACAATGTTCTGAACACAACTTTGTTCAAACTCCCTTGAGTATTGCTTTTACAGTGCTGCTGTGGTGGCCATGGGGTATGGTAAAGGCGCTGTGGTTGGGGGAGTGGGGGTTACTCCTAACTACAATGAACCCTGTAAGAACTTTTGTGTTGAAATGCATACATCCATTTCTATGCCATTCTTTTCCAAAGAACTCTTGCAGACTTTCTGCTTTTTAAAGAGAGGAATAATAACAATTTGGATTACTGATCTCTGTAATTGCAACATTTTCACTAAGCATAATAATTATTTCCTTATAGACTCTTGAAGGCAGCAAATCTCTAGTTCACAACTATATTTCTATTCAGTAATTGAAATATTGTCAGTATTTGGTAGATATTTGTTTAATGAATGTATAAGTTTATAAAAAAAAAAGTCTCAGCCCCACAAGAGATGGTAGAAAAAGAATTGTGAAGAGGGTATAATAAAGGGAACATCTGAGATCCAGAGTCAGGCCATTTACTTCATGGCCTCTTCTCCCTACCCTGCCCAGCAGTGAATGAGCCAGCAATGATCTCACCTGTAGAACCTGCTGGGCTAGTCCTGTTGCAGGTGAGGTGAGTCTGACAACTCAGGTGAAACACAAAATACTTGGCTAAGTTTGCTTTCCCAATCCATCCGGTAAGCTAGATCGAATTATTCACCATGGAATTTGGCCAGTTATACTGAGATTATGGTATGTTGAGAAATCTGAACTTGGACAACTCATAAATAAAGCATAGGATCAGAGCCACTCCCTGTTGCTTCTGGGTGATTTTTGAATTTGTTTTGCAAACGAAAACAATTGCTTTGGAACTTGTGAGTTTTCTCGTGAACTACAGACTGATTCATTTTTGTAGATGTAAACTGTCATCAAATGCCTTTATTAAAATAGCTCTAATGTCTAAAATCTAAACAAAATACAGCACCTCTTGTTAATCATCAAAAAATTATGTGAGGTCCAGCGAAAGATACAAAATAAGATATAGTTTCTGGAGTTGTGGTTTTTAGTCAGATTTCAAGAGAAGTTCAAAGCCCTAACAAAGTGTTATCTTTCCTCCGTCAGCAGTAAAGTCAGACAGATTAACTCCTCCCTGTTTACAGTAGGAGGTCACCACGTACATTATCACATGTTCACACAGTATAACTAAACAAATTTTAATCTTCTCCTTTTTTCCTGATAAACAAAAATCATTTCAAGATCTTAATATTTGTGTGAAATTGTCAAGAACTGTTCTGGGTACTGTTGGTGAAAGTCTTCTAAAAACAAATGGGATTGATCTGAGTTCTTCATTTTCAAAACAGGTTCACCATAGGATCTCAATGGCTGGACAATTCCCAGAGTATGTTACATTTTTGTTCACTGATTCACAACTCTTCAGGATTACACCAATTGATGAGGTTCAGGTACACACCCTATATTTGCTCTCCTCACTTCCTCAGATTGTCTTTAATGGTCCCTCCTTTCTACTCCTCACAACAGATGTCTTTTCCCTTTTGTGTGAAGGACACCACTTTCCAATAAGACTTCTGTTTATCTCGATATCATCTCCTCTATTATTGACCTCTCTGGAACATTTGTTTTCAGTTTCATGGGAATTTTTGCTCTGAAAGACAGTTGTTTCTTTTTGAAGATTTATTTTATTATTTACTTGAAAGGGAGAGATAGAGAGCAAGTTTCATTTGCTGGTTTACTTCAGCAACTGTTATAACAGTTGGGGCCAGGCCAGGTAGGAATCAGGAGCCAGGAACTTCTTTCTGGTCTCAAAGATGGGTGGCAGGAACCCAAATACTTGGGCCATCATCTGATGCCTCCCAGGTACATAAGCACAGAAAGTTGGATCAGAAGTAGAGGCTGGACTCAATCCTAAACCCTCCAATTTGGGATGTAGGCATCCCAAGTGGCAGCATAAGCCACTGTGCCACAACACTTTCCTTGCTGTAATGAGAAAGAGGGAGTGGTATGAAACTACAGCAGTAACTAAAAAAAGCCAGAGAAAACAAAGTTAATTCTGCAAACAGTGAGAGATGACAAAATGAACACTGAGTTGAAATCAGAAAACTTGGGGTTCCGTGCTGACCTCATGGCCTAGGAAGTCAGCGGGGAGCCTCTTCAGCATTTCAGTTTCTTCATCTTCATAATCAATGTGCTAATACTGGCCCTGGTTTTTTAAAATTTGCTAAGATCAAATCAGACTGCATGAAAGTATTCATTTGTAAGTTGTATGCTTTTGTATTCATCTGAGCATGGTTATTGATGATGCTGGCACCCATCTGCAAAGGAGGCATTCATGTACACCTGCTGTCTCCAGTCTTCTGTTTTTTCTTGAATGAACTGGGCTAATTCAGGAATGTTTAGGAGTTCATTCCTCAGAGTGTAGGGAATCCGTACCTAGGAACAACTCTACCTTCTTTAGTGTACCAGCTGTATTGGCTTGGTTGACGTTGACCAACTCATAAGCCCCACCTACACCTCCAGCTTCAGTATGCTTGTTGGTGAGAATCTGAATTCTGCTAGAATCTAGAGGGATGATAGCACTTTGGAGTTATATGAGCATCAGTTCAAATACAGACATTGTAATGAAATAGCCATGACACCTTGAAATTATCATTTAATTTCTCTGATGTGCCATTCCTAATTTAGACAGATTAGGCAACAACATCTTGCCTTGACCACCACAGTTGAAATGGTTTATTAGTTTGCTAGGGCTGCCATAACAAAGCACCACAACCTCAGTGGCTTAAAAATAGAAATTATTGTCTCACAACCTCAAAACCTAGAAATTGGTGATCAAGGGGTCAGCAGGGCAATGCTCCCTCTCCAGGACCCCCTCCTTGTTTCCAGTAATTTCTCAGTGTGTGCCAGAATAATTACAGGGTTCAGACAACATTCTCCTTGTGCATGCTTCCATGGCGAAAATTCCCCTGTTTACAAGAATGTTGGATTAGTGACATTGGATTAGGGGATGAGTATGGAGTACAATATGACCTCATATTAACTTATTATATCTGCAATGACCCTATCTCCAAAAAGGTCGCAATCTGCAACATTAGGGATTAGGGCTTTAACGTATTGGATTTAGGAGGCATACAGTGCAACTGGTAACAAATGAAGTGAGAAAACTTGGAGGGTTTTAAGGCTTGGAAAACTTTATTCAAGAGCTGAGAGATCAAAGAAACCTTGTTGTATGCCATACCTCATTACTCAGCCACCTTTTTCTATAATCATTGGTCTTTTTAAGAGACAATATGAATATATAGCTGTTATGGCTTTGAACTTCTCTTGAAATCAAAGTGGATCTGTCAATCGACTTTGAATGTGTTGACTTGTATTTGCTGATTCATTTTTTTAAAAAAATAAGGATAAAATGGCCGGCGCCGCGGCTCACTAGGCTAATCCTCCGCCTAGCGGCGCCGGCACACCGGGTTCTAGTCCCGGTTGGGGCGCCGGATTCTGTCCTGGTTGCTCCTCTTCCAGGCCAGCCCTCTGCTGTGGCCAGGGAGTGCAGTGGAGGATGGCCCAGGTGCTTGGGCCCTGCACCCCATGGGAGACCAGGAAAAGCACCTGGCTCCTGGCTCCTGCCATCGGATCAGCGCAGTGCGCCGGCCGCAGCGCGCAGGCCGCGGTGGCCATTGGAGGGTGAACCAACGGCAAAGGAAGACCTTTCTCTCTGTCTCTCTCTCTCACTGTCCACTCTGCCTGTCAAAAAATAAAAAAAATAAAAAATAAAAATAAAAAAGGATAAAATAGGGGCTGGCGTTGTGGTGCAACAGGTTAAGCTGCTACCTGAAATGCCAACATCACATATGCATGCCAGTTCAAGTCCTGCTCCACTTCTGAACCAGATCCTTGGTAATGCTCCTTGGAAGGCAGCAGCAGATGGCTCAAGTGCTTGGACCATTGCCATCAACATGGGAGACCTGGTTGGAGTTTGGGGTTCCTGGCTTCAGCCTGGCCCAGCACAGGCCATTGCAGCCATTTAGAGAGTGAACCAATGGATTGAAAATCTCTCTCTCCCTCTCTCTCTCCCTCTCCCTCTCCCTCTCCCTCTCCCTCTCCCTTTCTCTCTCTCCATCTCTACCCCCTCTCACTATAATTCTACCTTTCAAATAAATAAAATAAATAATTAAAATGGATAAAGTACTATTGGCCTCTTTTGAAAGTTTACAATCAAAAGATTATAACAATCTGCTACTCATACAGATGTTAAAATACATACAGATGAAGATGAGGCAGATACTGCACAAATGAGATACAGGCAAAACAGTCACAGAGAATTTGTTATATGCAGAGTTGAATCTTGGTGCCACATGAAGGTGAATAGGGTAGTAACTGAAAGAAAAATCATCTGGTTTCATAAAGACAGGTCTCCTGGAAGGAACTGAGGTGAATCTGCAGAAAGAGAAAACATGGGAAACTCAGAGGAAATCAAGCTGCTAAAATGGCATGACCTCCTCCAGGTGAGATATTAATGATTCTAGTTCTATTTGATTAGCAAAATCTAAAGCCTTGAATTTCTTTTTAATAATTCTTGGCCTTGAAAAATTAGTTGTGTTTTTAAGTTTTTGTTATTTTAAATTTTTTAATGTATGATTTCCCCAAATTATTTGGCAAAGAAAATTATAAATCCCCTTTAGGAATACATACATACATGGGGGAAATATCTATGTCCTTATCGTAGTTTTTTCATACAAATGAATGTCAAAATCTCTCCCAAAGCAATTTCCACTCCAACATAATCAAGTTAACAATTAAATCATTATTTCTTGAATATTACTATGCAGACACTGTGTCAGACATTGTTTGAATATATAAAACAAAGAAAAGAGTTGTTTCTTTACTTCAGAAATTGTTGAAGTATAGATGAATGCTGTATGTATACTCTGTCTTTACCAAAGAATGGGCTTAGTCTAGAGATTACCTCTGTCATTTAAAATGGATCAAAATTATTGGCCTCCATTACTACTCTATTACCTTGTGAGTTCCTTACTAGAAGGAATTACATCATTCCGAGATCAAACATTTCTTAAGGATTAAAAAGGAAAAAAATAAAGAGATAGAATGATCTAAACAGAATACGGTTCTATTGAAGTCCAGGAGCTAAAAGTAATCTCCACCCCAAATTTGGGTGTATAGAATTATCCAGATATTTCAGTGTTATTCTTTTAGAAATAAAAGAATTTAAAGACAAGCAGCCTAGCAATTAAAGTAAGACACACTTTGTGATTTCCCTGGGCTCATAGGCCTTGAATATGTTTATCAAATCTGTACTGGAACAATAAGTAAGCCTAGCATATGCTTAATGTTTTCAATAATTAGGTGAGTTAATAATAATTAAATGAAAGAAGGAATAAATGAATTAATGAATCCTGAAATAAGTTAGAGAAAGGTTGAATTTCACATCTCTCCTCTAGATGGCAAACTCATACCTCCTACAGTGTATTGCATTTCCTGTCTCCTCTAGAATTTTTTTCTCTAGAATTAACATATGAAAATTGTACTAAAAAAAAAACCCGTAGTTTAATGTCTATTGTAGTGTAGCAGTAAGCAACCATAAAATATTTTCTCCAAAAAGTGCTCCCCTTATTTTTATATCTTTAAGTTTCTTGTAAAAAAAGATTGTTTATAGAAAGTCATTAAGAAACATGATTGTGTAAGTACCATAAAAAAAGAATTGTGCAAGACATTTTTCAAAGCACTTGTGCAACACAGCTTTGAATACTCTCAGTTTTCATGGCCTTCTCCTAGGAAAACATTGTTTTGCCCAAAGTTCATTATTATTCTTGTAGGTTATTCATCCTCCACTAAATACAAAAGAAAGAAAGAAAGGAGGGGAGAGAGGAAAAAATTGTACTGAGCATGATGTTTTTAAACTAAAACCCAAATATACAAATATAGGCTGCTTTTGTTCCAAATTCACTATGACAGCAATAGACATATTTGATTAATAGCTGAATGCATTATCCTGTAAGCTGAAAGTAGAAAAATCAAATGAAACATATTAATCCAAGTACCTTGCTTTAATTTCCCTTCAAACCAGGATATAAATTGCCCTAATGATTTAAGTAATCTACCCGTCTCCACTTCCCAATGTGGTGACATAGTCCATATTTTTGTGTACAGGAAATATGGCTGGAAAATATCTTGGAGTATCATGAAAGCTGAAGAGAGAGCTAAAATTATTCTAAGAACACATCAAACAGGAACAGCAAGATTTGAAGATGCCTGCCCCTCTTCCAAAAATAAGGGGAGGAGATAAGTAAAAAGAACAATGACATGTTATAGTCCAAGAGCTAAAATTAAATGCATGTAAACAATTCTTGTTGAAACTGGAAGCCAATGTAGATTACGCAAACCAGGTAGAGTCCTGCCAAAACATGCCAGGATAAGAGTCACCCACCATCGAAGCCTGGCTTGTGATAGAAGTGAGGCTAATGCTGGAAAACCACAGAGGATTCTGAACTTTCCTGGCAGCAATTAGATTCCACATTAAAGTATAATATATACCTAAACCCATATTTCTTCTTTATCCCACCCAGAAAGCTGAGAGTCAGCTGTTCAGATACAGGAAGCCAACTGAGAATTTTTAGTGTATATATAATTATTTCCCTAACACACATTTCTTGAACAACCACATTGGAGCAGCCCTTTAGCAGATGTCAATACTACAAAAATAAATAGGGCATGATCCTAGCCCTCAAAGGAGTGAAGAAGCCAGACATGTACACAAATAGCCATGTAAGAGAAATAAGAGGAGAGGAGGAGAAAGAAAGAAGCTCAATCCAAGCTGCAATACTATGTTAAGATGTGGTAGGGTCATCTGAAAATCCCTTGCCACGCTGGATTAATGGCAATTTATGTGATGATAATCCAGCCATAACTTGGATCAAGCTCATTTTTGCTGAATTTCTAATTAAATCTATATACCTGGATTTCTACTGCAACTATCTAGGTCATAGAAATAGATCTCAGGTAGATGGAAACACCTATAATGCCTTTCCAAATGCATTTTAGTCTTGTTTCAAAAGATCGTATTCAAATATATGCAACTCAGAAGAGTTATGGAAGAAAACACCATCCATTAGGTGAACAAATGACTCCTAAGTTTGCCATCAGGAGGCAACTATAAACCTTTATGTAAACCAGGGAACAAGTTAAAAATACATTAATACAAAAATGTAAGTGAATTATAGAATATCTTCACAATTTTTAAAGAATTAATTAACTTCGGCATAGAAAGATCTCCATAGGGGCAGGAATTTAGTCTAGTATTTAAGATGCTGCAGCCTATATTGCAGTACCTGGGTTCAACACCCACCTCTGGTTCCTCAGCCTAGCTTCCTGCTAATGCAGACCCTGAGAAACTGCAGTGATGGCTCAAGTAGTTGGGTTTCTGTCCCCGCTGTGGGGAAACCTGGATTGAGTTTCTGGCTCCTGGTTTGGTGTCACATCAGTCCTAGCCATCATGGGTGTTGAGGAATGAACCAACAGATGGGAGTTCTCTGTGTTTGGTTGTATCTCTATCTCTCAAGTAAATAAGTATTTTTTTGAAAAAGAAAATAAATATCTGCATATGTATATAGCTGAAAGAAAACAGCTAGGAAGAAATAACTTGTGCTATAGGATAACCATGTTATTTGATTGATGCAACTTAAATACAAATTCACTGTACCTCCAGAATTATACTCATATAAAGTGAATGGAGATTTACTTTTTTTGTTGTTGTTTTTGGGTGCTTGGATTGACTATTTTACCCACCAAAAGTTTTTTGTCTTGTAGTACACTCTAACAGTGTTTGAAGACTTGCAATAGTGTTCCTGAATGGTATTGGTTGTTTCAAACCCTTTCTCTGTAGCCACTTTTGCAAGTATTATCTTCATATTTAAAGCCTTAAATCTAATTAACCATGTATACTGTAAATTCAATTCAAAAAGAGAAAAGTGAATTTTAACCCAACATTTGTTATCAAAGGCATTTTTGCCCCATACCAGCCCAGTGCATATCTGTTACCATATCTCTTCCTTCCTTCCTTCCTTCCTTCCTTCCTTCCTTCCTTCCTTCCTTCCTTCCTTCCTTCCTTCCATCCTCTCTCTCTCTCTCTCTCTCTCTCTCTCTCTCTCTCTCCCACCACTCTGGTTTTCCTTTTTCTTTACTCTTCATTACGTGAAAGGAGAGAGAAAGGGAGTTAATGGAAGGGTGCTCCAGAAAAGAGAAGAAAATGTATTGACCATTCCTTCCATTAGCAGGAACTGAAAGTTGTGTGTTAACTGTAGTTTTCACATTTATAATTAAGTCAACAACCTAGGGGTCTGTTCTGTAGTATCTCCTTCATTGTGACTGCCACAATTTTCCCTTTTAGTCAAAAAATCCTCTTTGTTTAAGTTCATATCTACAATGACTCAGGACTTTCAGACGTGGTCATGACCTTCTCTCCTTCTAGGAAAATTTATAAAGATGATAAGCAAGAATCTCACTTCTATGAACCAAACTCTTCTCTAGAAATGAGGCAGGATGCCACACAAAGAAAGCCAGGATGTGGTGCTCAGTCCTGCATCTTGTATCTGCCAGTGATCTTTCACAAAGTGACACAAGAAAGTAGGCAGAAAAGCAGCCAGTACCTTGGTGTCAGTGTCCCACAAGCAGAACAGGTGCATCCACCCCCTCCTGGCGCCACAGACCAAGCTAGACACACCCAGACGTTCCTGCTCAAAGGGCTGGCAGGGCTGGTCTGAATTCATGTCAAAGGAGGCTTATTGCCATGGGGATGGGCGAAAACGATGTTTGGCACCAATCAACATATGCATGATTACTCACCAAGGAAAATAAAGAAGAAAAGCAAACATGGGCACCTCTATCTATACAAATCTTTTGAAAGGGTTTGAGGTTAAGAAACTACAACTGAGAGAATGGTACTAATTCAGTAAGTATAAAATAACTACCGGACATATCTAATTCAATTTTCTAGTTCCAGCAGAACTACAATGATGAACCAGCAAAACATAATTTGAGCTGCCTTCAGTATCACTTATTGGTTTACTGTAAATATATTGTATTTAAAAATATATAAGACTAAATAAAAATAACAACACAGCAACAATGGTAATTATTTTAGTTGCAATGTATTAGGTATCCATTAGATGACAGATTGTTTGCTATATGTAGCTATATAAGTTAATCTTCATAACAGACTTGTGAAGCAGCTTTTATCACATTCATTTAACAGATAAAAGCATTACATCAAATCTAAAATATCTTTCCCCAAAATGCCAGCTAAAACAGTAAAGCCATAATCAAACATCAGTTGAATTATTTTTGCTATACCAGCAGTCAAAAAATGGTTACCCTTGTGTCAAATCTGTACTGTTTGTTGCTTGGTTTTCTGTAGTTTCATTGGAACAAAGACACTCTCATCCATCTACTGGTTGCTTTGGTGCCACAGAAGCAGAATTGAGTGGTTGTGACAGAAACCATGGCCTACAGAGGCTTAACAATGTACCATATGGCCCTGTATAAAACGTTTGTCAATCCTACACTGAAGTATGACAATTCTAAATGGTTAAATGTAGCAAGTACTTTCAGAGAATTATGAAATTCTAAGGAATAGGTGTTTGGTACAATCAATTTTTTTGTTAACAGATGCCATTAGACACTCTGTCCATGTATAATGCTTTATTTCATTCCTTAAAAACTGAATTGAGGGGCCGGCGCCGTGGCTCACTTGGTTAATCCTCCGCCTGCTGCGCTGGCATCCCATATGGGAGCTGAGTTCTAGTCCCGGTTGCTCCTCTTCCAGTCCAGCTCTCTGCTGTGGGCCAGGAAGGCAGTGGAGGATGGCCCAAGTGCTTGGGCCCCTGCACCTGCATCGGAGACCAGGAGGAAGCACCTGGCTCCTGGCTTCTGATCGGCGTAACTCCAGCCGTTGCGGCCATTTAGGGGATGAACGAACATAAGGAAGATCTTTCTCTCTGTCTGTCTGTCTCTCTCTCTCTCTCTCACTGTCTAACTCTATCTGTCAAAAAAAAAAAAAAACTGAATTGAAGAAAGAATATTTGCTTTTTGGAAGAAGAATCTGAATTTTATTGATTGTTTCTCTCAATTATTTTCCAAACCTACCTCCAGGTTTTCCTCACCTTAATTTCTCACAGAATGTCTCACCACAGTAAGTATTTAAAAGAGGAGCACATTGGAAATGTAGTACTATGGCTTCATAAAATTTCCATTCCAATTTCAGACTCTGACACTCTGCCACAGAGGAACTCCAGAAAAGATGTGCTATATCTCAGGGTTTTATTAGTGTAGGCTTTTCAGATTGATGCAAGCCTACATAAATGAATTTATAGACCGGAATAATATAATTTTAATATGGAATGCACATTTGGTAATAACAAAATAAGAACCAGATATTTCAAATAACCTTCTCTTATCCATTCTATCACATGCCACATCTGTATACTATTGACTGGCTTCTAGATATTCATTAATTTCATGTCCTTTATCAAGGCAATACCTTTGATAGAAAGAGTTTGGTTGGGGAACCAAACAGATGTGGGTTCAAACCCTGCTTGGGCACTTAACTTCTTGCTTGATGTGGAAAAGTCAGTAAACCATTTTTTTAAAAGATTTATTTATTTATTATTTATTTGAAAAGCAGAGTTACGAGGAGGCAGAGGCAGAGACGTCTCCATCCGCTGGTTCGCTCCCCAAATGGTCACAACGGCCAGAGCTGGGCTGATTCAAAGCCAGGATCCAGGAGTTTCTTCTGGATCTCCTATGCAGGTGCAGGGGCCAAAGGACTTGGGCCATCTTCCTCTGCTTTCCTAGGCCATAGCAGAGAGCTGGATCAGAAGTGGAGCACTGAGAGTCGAACCAGCATTCATATGGGTTGCCGGCACTGCAGGCAGCAGCTTTACCTACTATGCCACAGCACCAGCCCCAGTAAACCACTTTAAGCCTTGGCATAATATAAATAAAATATAGATGATTGCTCCTTAATTATAAGAAAGATGAGATTTGTCTCACATGCAGTGCCCAACAAAGCACTTGGCATAATAGTAGGAATTATGTCACTATATGACAAACACTACTGTATCACCTCAGTGTCCTCTTGAACCAAAGTCAGCAGGTGTTGATTGCTAGTATATCACTGTTCAAGTATAAGTGGTAACCTGCAGGCTGCATACTGTAGAGGTAAAAAAATTCTTACCTGAGAAAGCTTGCTTTTAACTTTCTAATCAAGTCTGGTACCAGTTGCAAATAATTGTTATATGTTATGCTTTATGGACAGTCTGATTTTTAATTATGAAGTTTTTATAGGAGAGGCAAGTTTCAGAGTAAGCCTGCCATCTGACTTGCCAACACTTGTTACACAAGTTTTTATAGTGTGACTCATTAACATATGCATGCATGTGTTTAAGAGTGTTACTATTAAATTTTGTTGGCATAGAGTAGGGGATGTGCAATTCAAGTTTGCCCATACATATACCTCCCTCACCACCTGCTTTATCCCTGTATTTAACCAAGGGACAAATCTGCTGTTTGTGCATATGAAATAGAAGCAAACCCACTGTTAAGTGAAAATATTTTTTGCAGTGTAATGGAATGACACAAGTCTAGAAAATCAGTAAAACAATGTAAAGCAAAATCATTACTTCCTGATGCCCAATGTTATTAATATCTACAGGAAAAGTCATCTTCACATCCAAGTCAACAAGTGGCACTCACAGATCAATGTTGCAAATTGTCTGTAGAACAAAAGGGAGAGAGAACATGAGTCTGTAAAGTTCTTTAAAAAAAAAAAAAAAGAAAGAAAGGAACCAAAAACTCAAAATGACATAGAAAGCAATGAAGCAACTGGATGATTCGATTACAACCTGCAGCCAAGCTGAGCACCTCATACATATGCTCCTCTTACACGTGAACCCTGGGAGAGCACTGCAGATACAAAGTATAAATGATAACGTTTTGTAGATACTGGAGTTTTCTTTTTGTGTTGCTCTTAAGTTTCCAGCAGCTCTATTAATTAAAAGTACAGAAAGCAGTAGGAGGAATGAAAGGAATGGGTGAAGGAGAAAAGGTAGAGAGGACAGATGGGAAAATGTGAGAGAAAAAGATATTCAGTATTGGATGTCATAGTTTATTAGAACTGCAAGTGCCTGAGGCCTAAAGCTAGCAGCACTCAATTGCTTCTACCTTCACCAAATCACTTCTGAAAATGACTCTGTGGACTTGTGTCATATGTTGTTGAATAACAAATTACCCTCCCCTACAAAACCCCTAATAGCTTAAAACACCTGTGGGTCAGTGTTCTGGGAATGGCTTATCTGGGTCCTCTGCTTCATGATCAAGGCTGCAGTCAACATGCCCACCAAGACTGGGATCTCATCCAAAGGCCACCAAGGGATAGGTCTGCTTCCAAGTTAACACACATGATGGTTGGCAAGATTCACTTACTTAAGGAGCATTGAATTGAGGGCCTCAGTTTGCTGCTGGCTGTGTCCAGAGGCTGTCCTCAAGTCCTTGCCACATATGCCTCTCTTCAGTGGCAGCTTGCCTCAGCAAAGCTAGCATGCCTTCCAGTAACATGGGAGTGACAATCTTTTGCAAACTGCTCAGGGGAATGACACCTTTTCAGGGTTGCCATAATCTATTGGTAGAAGCAAGTTGATCAAATGGAGGGGATTACACAAGTTCATGGATACTAGGAGGCCAACATAATCAGGAGCTATCTTAGGCTATCTACCACAAATTGGTGATTGCCTCTTGGTTTCTTTCTTTGCTGTTTTTTTTTCTTTCTAATTTATATTTAAATTACTGAAAAATTCAAAAGTAGCTAAGTCTAGAAGCCAGCACTATGGTGAATAGGCCTGCACCCTATATTGGAGTGTTGATTCAAGTCCCCAGCTTTTTCTCTTCCAATATAGGATGCAGGTTTCCCAAGCAGTGGCTTAATCTACTGCATCACAATGCACACCTCACCTTGTAATTCATTTTGATGTTCAAATTGTCCCAAACTAAAGCAATTGGAGAAAAAAGTTAATTGTGAAAAAATAAGGCAATATTAAGTCTTGTTATCCTATAATCAAATGTCTAAGAGATTTACACATGTTTTGTTATATTGTCATCTTTATCACTTTTATAACTTTAGTAGTTTCTTTGTATCATGCCAAGGAAAGGAGCGATATCTTTAATCAATTCAAATTTGTCCTGGCACAGGTTTCTGCAGTGATACTGCATGTGATTACAAAAAGTTTCACAAATATACATTAAGACTTTTACAAACATATTAATACCTCATTATTAAATTTCAAGTACTAATTTGGAAATAGAGTTCAAACTTAAAATCTTAAAATTGCCTTCTTTTTTTATTAACTCTAGATTTTACTTTGCTTGGAAACTTTCACTACATTACTGTCTAGGTTTGGAACCACATCAAATGTCAATTTGAGAGTGAGGTGTCAAAATTAAAATCCTTAAACTGCCATCATAATGATACTGAATTTTGGTTTATGACAATTTGTTCAAAAGTTTTGTTCAACCACATCTTGTTTTATAACCAAACCTAATGTCTTACTGCTGATTTTTAAGTATTCACTTAATATGAGAATAGCAGAATTTAAAGTATAACACTAACTTATTTTTTGTAAGTGAGTTCTGTTTTCTGAAACTTTCATTAGCTCTGCCAAGGTTTTCCTGAAATGAACAAAAACTATGCAATCAGTTTATTATTATCGAGAAATTATTTTAGTAGCTTTTAGAGTTCTATTTATTTATTCTTATTTATTTGATAGGAAGCGAGACAGAGAGAGAGGGGACAGGGGAGACACCTCCAGGACATTCTCAAAATGCCCTCAATTGCCAGGGCTAGGCTGGGCCAAAGACAAGAGCCCAGAACTCCATCCTGGTCTCCTATGTTGATGGTAGGGACCCAAGTAGTTAAGCTATCACTTGATGCTACCCAGGGAACATGTTAGTGGGCAGCTGGACTAGAAGCAGAGCAGGGACTAGAACCCAGGCACTCCGATATAAGATGCAGGTGTCCCAAGCAGCATTTTAACCATTTACCCAAACACACTCCTTTACCAGTTTCAGCATTGATTCACTCATATGCAAATTATTTTAATGTGTTTATATGAGGTATATATTGATTTCTTATAAGCTAAGATGTGTATGTTTTATGAAATAGTATAAAACATGAAGCATCTTAAATCAAAAATAACCTATTTGGGGGCCAGCATTTTGGTGCAGTAGGTTAAGTCATAGCTTGCAATGCCAGCATACTGAAGTGCCAGTTCAAGTCCCAGCTACTAGGCTTCTGATCCAATTTCCTGCTAATGTGTCCTGGGAAGGCAGCAGAAGATGTCCCAGGTGCTAGGACCTCTTCCCATGTAGGAGAACAGTATTGAATTCCTGGCTTCAGCCTGGCCCAAACCTGGCTGTTGTGGCCATTTGGGGAGTAAACTAGCATACAGAAGACCCCCCCTTCTTTCTCCCTCTATCACTGTACCTTTCCCACATATAAATAAATCATTTTTAAATAAATAAACTATTTATTTTAATTGTTATTTCACATTTCTGTAATGTGATTAACTTTACTACAGAAATTATAGTCTCCACTAGAAGAGCAACAGGGACAGGCATCTTTTACTATTTTGACATATTTTAAAAGCCTAAAAGAGTGCCTGTGACACAATGGGAACTCAAGAAATATTTGTTGAATGATTATTAGATAAGTTGAATAAATCAACACAGAGTCACATCGAGAAAAGAACCATGAAAAAAAAAGATTTCTCATTCAGAGCAAGCATTATTTCTAATAATATCATCTTACCGTTTTCATTTGGTCAGAATGAATACATAGAAATTTTAAAAGAGACTCCAGTCAGTCATATTATGTAGTAAGTGGTAAAAGAATACTTACATGTAGTCCATATAGCTGGCCTATTTTTGAGTACTCTGGATTTATAGAGTCCTCTGGATTCTTTTAATAGATTCTTTTAAGTTTTAAATGGAATTGTATTTACCTTCTTAGTAATACAGGAAAAAATTTGAATATGTAATTATTCAAATAAAAGAATTAACAATGTAAATAAATAAGAAAGATGTTTTCAGAATGATTAAGTGATTTAAAAGAAAGAAGAGGAAGGCATCAACATATGTTCTTAAATTTTTTTGCTAGAAACATTTCAGAACTAACTCCTAGGATTAAATACAAGCGATGTTATGAAAGTATTTCAAAAATTTCCTGGAAAATGCATATTATAAAAAAACTTCACAGGGATATCAAAATATTTTGCTCCAAAATAAACGTATCTGGGGTTGGCACCATGGCTCACTGGGTTAAATCCTCCGCCTGTGGCGCTAGCATCCCATGTGGGCTCCAGGTTCTAGTCCTGGTTGTTCCTCTTCCAATCCAGCTCTCTGCTGTGGCCCGGGAAGGCAGTAGAGGATGCCTCAAGTGCTTGGGCCCCTGAACCTGCATGGGAGACCAGGAGGAAGCACCTGGCTCCTGGCTTCGGATTGGTGCAGCGTGCCGGCTGTAGCGGCCATTTGGGGGGTGAACCAACGGAAGGAAGACCTTTCTCTCTGTCTCTCTCTCTTACTGTCTAACTCTGCCTGTCAAATAATAATTTAAAAAAAAAAACTTATCTTTTAACTTCATTTTTTATAAACTTTAAAAATTTTTTAATTTATTTATTTAAAAGATAAGAGAAAGGGAAAGACCAAGAGATCTTCCATCCATAGGTTCATTCCATAAATGGCCATAACAGCCAGGTCTCGACCAGGCAAAAACCAGGAGCCATCCTGGTCTCTCACATGGGTGGCAGAGGATCAAGTATGTAAGCCATTTTCCACTGCCTTCTAAGGCACATTAGCAGGGAACTGGATCAGAAGAGGTGCAGCCAGGACTCAAACCAGCAATCCAATATGGGGTGTGGTTGTCTCAAGTGGCTCAAACCCTTGCCACAATGTCAGCCCCTTCCACAGTGTTTTGCTTTGTTTTGTTTTTGTTTTTACTTACCCTCATACTATTCTTTCTTTGGAAAAATGAGGCAAATTTCTATACTCAGATTTCTGCCAGAAAATTCCATTATTATATTTGTTAGTCTAAATTATGAATACACCTCCTGTCTAAGCTCCAGACCCCTCTCTCTACCTTCCACTGGACATCTCCACCTGGATTCTGCACTATGTCTCAAGTTCAACCTTGACAAACTTGTTCTAATAATCTTCTCCTCAAACTGCATTCTGGGGTTGAGGATCGTGACACAGCAAGAGAAGCCATGGCTTATGATGTTCTCACCCCATATCAGAGTACTGGTTTGAGACCTGGCTGATCTGTTTCCAATTCAGCTCCCTTTTTTAAACATTTTATTTAAGGCAAATAAATTTCATGCATTTCATATATACAAATTTAGGAACATAGTGATTCTTCCCACCCTTCCCTCTTTCTTGCCTGTACTCCTACCCTTCTTCCTCCTCTCTCTCTCTTATTCCCATTCTCAGTCTTTACAAAGATCTATTTTCAATTTCCTTTACACTCATAAGATTAACCCTTTACTAAGTAAAGAGCTCAACACATAGTATGAGGGGGAAAATACTATTCCTCAATAGTAGATACAAGTGCTGTAAACAATCATGGAATCTCAAAATGTCAATTTTGCTCGTACACATTGCATTTTAGATACTCTGTTAATGGGCCTGAGAATGCAATGGATGATGATCCAAGTATGTGGGTCCCTGCCACCCATGTGGGAGATCTGGGAGTTTCTGGCTCCTGGATTTGACCTAACCCAACCATTTGGAATTTGAAAAGTGAACCAGTAGAAGGAAGATCTCAATCTCTCCCTCTTTCTGTCATTCTGCCTTTCAAATAAATAAATCTTTTAAAAACTGAATCCTCATCTAATGCTTGTACAAACCTTCTTTGCTGTCCTTCATCTGCCATCTCCAGTTCATTCATTGCTAACCCCTGTTGATGTTACTCCTTAAATATGTCTTAAAGCAGTCTGCTTCACTCCATCTTGGTGTGCTTTTATCCATGGTACCATAATCTAGCAACTAAACTACTGGCCCACCAATATCCACACTAATCTCTATAAACCATGCTCCAAAGTGATTTTTTTTAAATGTAATTGAAAATCTGATCACATTGCTTTTATTTGCTTAAACACAACACTGGCTTCCCCTTCTCTTAAGACAGAGACAGAAGTCCTTGGTCTATATTGCCATGTGGGATTTTACCATGCTTATTACTCCAACCTCAGTCAGCCACACTCTTGTCTCTGTCCCTATGCTCCAATCATAATCCCCTCACTATGCCAATACTTTCACCTACCTCAGAGCTTCTTCGTACAATTCCTTCTGCCTAGAGGGTTCCGTCTTGCAAGTACTACCTCTTCTCTTTGATTAGTTAAAACATCCATAGTCCTACAGACATCAACTCAAATATCCTTTTGTTACCTTGACCACAAACCAAATCACCTCTCTCACTTTGCCTGGCATCCATGACTTTGATTTCATGGCACTTTTTCTTGTTTTTTAATTATTGCTCTTTGATTTGCTCAGCACCTGTACCCAATACATTTGTATCTGTATCTGATATTTAAAGTGACTCAAAATTTTTCTACTGGATGAGTAAGTATGTTACAGAATCATTCAATACTTTATGTCAGAAATGTTGCTAACAATGCAAGTGAAAGTAGATTAAAATGCCTTTTTAGAAGGATATAAATGAGTTGCCAAGACTATGGAAGCCTTCTGAGTTTGCCAACTCCAATCTTTTTTAGACAAGGTCATAGTCAAAGTGGAAGTACACTCCTCCCTTCAGAGAAAGGTACCTCCTTCTTTGATGGCCCATTCTTTCCACTGGGATCTCACTCACAGAGAACTTTCATTTAGTTGTTTTTTTTTTTTGTTTGTTTTTTTTTTTTCCACAGTGTCTTGGCTTTCCATGCCTAAAATACTCTCATGGGCTCTTTAGCCAGATCCGAATGCCTTAAGGGCTGATTCTGAGGCCAGAGTGCTGTTTAGGACATCTGCCATTCTATGAGTCTGCTGTGTATCTCGCTTCCCATGTTGGGTTGTTCTCTCCCTTTTTTATTCTATCAGTTAGTATTAGCAGACACTAGTCTTGTTTGTGTGATCCCTTTGACTCTTAGTCCTATCATTATGATCAATTGTGAACAGAAATTGATCACCTGGACTAGTGAGATGGCATTGGTACATGCCACCTTGATGGGATTGAATTGGAATAGCCTTGGCAACTCATGACAAGAGCCTAGGGTGGTTACTGATGCCATAAACAAGAGTGTCAATTTGTTAAGTCAACAATAGGAGTCATTGTGCACTTACTCCTTATGAAGGATCTCTGTCCTTAATGCGTTATACAATGTGAATTAATGCTATAACTAGTACTCAAACAATATTTTACACTTTGTGTTTCTGTGTGGGTGCAAACTGTTGAAATCTTTATTTAATATATACTAAATTGATCTTCTGTATATAAAGATAATTGAAAATGAATCTTGATGTGAACGGAATGGGAGAGTGAGTGGGAGATGGGAGGGTTGTGGGTGGAAGGGAAGTTATGGGGGAGGGGAGCCATTGTAATCCATAAGCTGTACTTTGGAAATTTATATTTGTTAAATAAAAGTTAAAAAAAAAAGAAAGACCCTTTGCCTCCGGACTTCTCTGGGGCCAGCAGCCGCCCGACTAGGGGCCCGGGGCCGCGGGCTCTGCCGACGACCATGGGCTCCGTGTCCAACCAGCAGTTTGCAGGTGGCTGCACCAAGGCGGCGGCAAAGGCGCCCGAGGAGGCGCCGGAGGACGCGGCCCAGGCGGCGGACGAGCCGCAGCTGCTGCACGGGCCGGCATCTGTAAGTGGTTCAACGTGCTCATGGGGTTTGGCTTCCTGTCCATGACCGCCCGCGCCGGGGTCGCGCTCGACCCCCCGGTGGACGTCTTTGTGCACCAGAGTAAGCTGCACATGGAGGGCTTCCGGAGCCTGAAGGAGGGTGAAGCAGTGGAATTCACCTTCAAGAAGTCCGCCAAGGGCCTGGAATCCATCCGTGTCACCGGGCCTGGTGGGGTGTTCTGTATTGGCAGTGAGAGGCGGCCAAAGGGGAAGAGCATGCAAAAGCGCAGATCTAAAGGAGACAGGTGCTACAACTGTGGAGGTCTAGACCATCATGCCAAGGAGTGCAAGCTGCCACCCCAACCCAAGAAGTGCCACTTCTGCCAGAGCATCAGCCATATGGTGGCCTCGTGCCCCCTGAAGGCCCAGCAGGCCCCTAGCGCCCAGGGAAAGCCAGCCTACTTCCGGGACGATGAAGAGGAGATCCACAGCCCTGCCATGCTCCCTGAGGCCCAGAATTGAGCCACAGGGGTGGGGGCTGGTTTTTTGGCTATCAGGAAGTTTCAAGGAGCAGGCATCAACTGCAGAGTGGAGAAAGTGGGGACAGGGTGGGTTGGGGGAACTGGCATTGCCACGTATCCCAGGCTGGGGTTCACAGCATCACCCCTTTTTCCCTCGTGCCGGGAGGAAGGAGTGAGGCAGGGAATTCCAACCATGCTATATCCAAATGCAATTAAGGGGTTTGGGGGGGGGGGTATCACCCTGTAGCCTGCATGCTTTATCTGAGGCCCCGCGTGCCAAATCTCTAGCTTTGCAAAGTCACCTGGATGGGGGAAGTGTTCCTTTGAAGGAAGAATATGGAATAATACTTCCCTAGCCAGGGTGAGAAGACTGGTTGTGGGACCAGATTCCTGGACCCAACCCCCAAACCACTACGTCCTGTGGGAGGGACTCTCGGGAGTAAGGCAGGGTTTTCCACATCTTGTTTCCTCATAACTCGATCCTGGGACAGGGTGCTGGGAACTGTCCCAAGCAGTGGGTTGTGACGATCGGCAAAAAGGGTGGCTAGGGGAACAGTCACAGACCCGCTGCTCCTGAGCTCACTCCTGACCCCATTCTGGGCCAATGCGATTTATTTATTTGCTCCCTTGGATAACTGCACCTTGGGTCCCACTTTCTCCAGGATGCCAACTGCACTATGTGCGAACGATGTATCTTGTGCATTTGAACTTTTTTTTTTAATATAAATCATCTGGGTTTGTATTTTTGTATATTTTAATCAAAGGCCCTCATTCCTGCACTGTGTTCTCAGGTACATGAGCAATCTCAGGGATAAGTCCGCAGCAGCTCCAGGTCTGCACAGCAGGAAGGCTTTTTGTTGTTTTTATCACCTTGGAGAGCAACTATTTGGAGTGCACAGCCTATTGAACTACCTCATTTTGCCAACTGGAGCTGGCTTTTTTGCCACAGTGTCCTCTTGAAACCCCCTCCACCTTGAAAATGTTTCAGGGAGATGAAGTGTTAATGGGGTTGTCCCATGATTGAGCTCCTCCTCCCGGAAGATTGAAAATTAGTCTGGACAGGAAAATGCAGAGAAGTCAGGCCATGCCAGCTGAAAGGCCCAGAGAGGAAGCCATGGTCAAGGTTGCCTGATCCTAGGACACAGGTCTTTTGCTTCACTTAACAGAGCCATCCTTCACCAACCAGATTTAGGCGAGGCCCACTATGCACAACAGGGTGTGGGTGTTTGTGTGCACACATGCATGTGTGAAAAATGGGAGCTGGTAAGGATGAGTTGAAGACCAATAACCCTGTATCCATTCTGTGCTGTCCAGGGGTGAACATGAAGCAAGGACTAAAAAATCCTTAACCTTCCCAAATTCTTGGCTTCCAGGGAGACCCACAAGTGAGGGCCTCGGTGGTGGTGTCCGGAGCCAGTGTCCTGCCCTGTGACTGTAGTGATGACTGTGTCATGGTAACTAAAGGAGAAGGGGGTTTCATGTACATGCTGAGAGATTACCGCCACCTACCTCACTGTGTTGAAACGGGACAAATGCAATAGAACGCATTGGATGATGTGTGTCTGGTCCTGGGTTCCTGTCTCCCCCAAATGCTGCCCCCCTTCAGTTATTGTATTGTCTGGGCTTTGTAGGACTTCACTGCGTCTCTGAGTTGGTGATTGCTAGGTGGCCTAGTTTGTGTAAATATAATGTGTTGGTCTTTCTCCATGTTCTTTTGGGGTTTTATTGTTTACAAACTTCTTTTTGTATTGAGAGAAAAATAGCCAAAGCATCTTTGACAGAAGGTTCTGCACCAGGCAGAAGGATCTGAAACACAGGAGGCTCTCTTCTTGAAGCGGGGATCTTAAGCTGTCTTTGGTGTTCCCCTTCCCCTATCCTATTCTGGATCTCTGTCCTTAAAATTTGACTTCTAACCTACCCTCTTCTCCATTCCCCCACCCACACGTAAACATTGAATCCTGGGTGTCTCCACACCTCTAAAGGATTCATGCAAAAATCCTGAACAAAATAGGAAGCCTCCGCCCCTTGTTCCCAACCTCCTGAGTCAAGACCATTTCCTGATGGGACTCATGCCAAAGACTTAAGACACTGATGCATTTGGATGGGTCAGACCTCAATTTATCCGAAAGAAGAGAAGCTATTGGGCACCTTCTGTGTAGAAAAGGGGTTTGGAGATCAAGAAGGGGACTATGAATGTACATCCAAGTCACTCAGGAACTTTTATGCAGGTGCAAGAAACTTATGTCAAAGTGGCCATAAGATTGTTTGATAGGAGACGGACGAATGTAACTCCATGTTTACTGCTAGAAACCAAAGCTTTATGTGAAATCTTGAATTTATGGGCGGGAGGGAGGGAGGGTAGGAAAGCTTGCCTCTGTTCTTTGGCTGACCCCACCCCACCCCCCCATTCCTGAACTGCAGGAGAATAAGCCCCCTTGGGTTTGGTGACCCCATCACTGGGGATTGTGTATTTGAAGGTTGATTTTTGCTGTACTGGGTTCCTCCTTTCCCATTTTCTAATTGCTTTGTAACACATATGCTGACTCTCCCCATCCCTTCTCCTTTCCCTGGGGAAATACAATGAATAAATCAAGACTTATTGGTACTAAAAAAAAAAAGAAAGATATAAATGTGGAGCTGGCACTGTGGTGCAGTAGGTTAAGCCTCCACCTGCAGCACTGGAATCCCATGTGGGTGCTGGTTCCAGTCCTGGTTGCTCCACTTCTGATCCAGCTCCCTGCTATTGGCCTGGGAAAGCAGAATCTGGCCCAAGTGCTTATGCCCCTATACCCATTTGGGAGACCCAGAAGAAGCTCCTGGATCCTGGTTTCTGATCAGCTCCAGCTGCTGGGCCATTTGGGGAGTGAACCAGTGGGTGGAAGACCTCTCTCTCTCTCTCTCTCTCTTTTTCTTTCTCTCTTTCCCTCTCTCTTTCACTTTCTCTGTCTGTAACTCTGCCTCTCAACTAAATAAATAAATCCTTAAGAAAGAAAAGGATGTAAATATGTAGCTATAATTTACATCACACTCAAGGTACATGTTAGCAGCAATATAAGAGTATGACTTCACAAAAGGCAAGAACATTGAGAACGGCAAGAAGGAAGAAAAGAGGTCATCAGAATCCAAACTGTGGAGAAGAAATTGCTCTAGATGAAGTCCAAGATTTTTGGATGTAGCAAAAAAACAGGCATTGATTACTTTGGCAATTGGTTACCAAGATTATGAGTGAAGGCAGGATTACAGACAGATGAAGACTTCGTGGAAATGGAGATAATAAATAAATACTTTCCTTCCAAGGACCTTAAATTCTGAACTTGTCAGTTACTTAGCAAATGCATTTAGAGATTCTGAATGTAACTGGGCAGGTGTGGAAAAACAGCCTGATCTTAAAGAAGGAAGTAGATTACCCATAAAAGCAGAGAATTCTTTACTTCATAATTAAATCATCTCTAGGGGCCGGCGCTATTGCAAATTGGATAAAGCCACCACCTGCAGTGCCGGCATTCCATATGGGTGCCTGTTCAAGTCCCAGCTTCTCCACTTCCAATCCAGCTCTATGCTATGGCCTGGGAAAGCAGTAAAAGATGGCCCAAGTCCTTGGGTCCCTGCACCCACATGTGAGAACTGGAAGAAGCTCTTGGCTCCTGGCTTCAGATTGGCACAACTCTAACCATTGCAGCCAATTGGGGAGTGAACTAGTGGATGGAAGACCTCTCTTTCTGCTTCTCCTTCTCTGTGTAACTCTGACTTTCAAATAAATAAATAAATCTTTAAAAGAATTAAATCATCTCATTTATTCCATTTCTTTGTATTCATGTGTTAACTAAATCAATTACTTCTCAAAGAGTTGCATCAAAAAGAGCATTTTGGGTATTTTTCAGTCTCATTTTTGGTGGAAACAAAGATCTGGGGACACTGGTGGTTCAAACATGGTCCAAAAGCACACATTATTGAATTTTTAACAGCTTTCTGACCATTCATGTAGACAAAAATATGCATAATTACTGAGTTTAAAAATGATTTATGTTTTACAAATAAACACGAAAGTCTAGAAATACAATTACAAACTGGGTAGTAAAATACCCTGATAGCACCATATTGTGCTTTTGTATACCTTTTCCTACCAAAAAGAACCAGCACTCCCTTGAGAAATAGTTATATGGTGTGCAGAACAAAAAAAAATGTGCAAGATAAAACTAGAGTGTATTGTCAAACCAAAAATCAAAGATTGAGTCAAAGACCACTGGTATTATTTCAGAAAGATTCAGGAAGAGAGCAGAGGCTCCCACTGACCAAAGGACTTGAGCATCAATAGGAATAATAACTATAGGAGACTGAAATATATCAATTATGTTTAAATACTTAAGTTCATAATAACATTAAAATTATTAGCCACCTTTGAAATATGCTAGATATTCAACCCATTATTTTTGAAAACTTAACAAATAAATTTGAAAATAAACAGTTTATTCTTTCTTATATGTACATGACAGCAACCAAGTAGATGTTTAAAAAAATTTCCTGTTCATAGAAATATTCCAGCTAGTAAATGAAGAATGGATGCAAAAATTGGAAGATCACCTTTTGCAACCTTCAAGGAAAGAATAAGTCTAAGAAGTAATTATCAATGACTGCCTATTGGTCAAAGGACGGTACTACTTATGAGATATTTTTGCCAAAACAGCAAACCTGAATTACATCCAGACTCTAGATCTAAGTAGTAGATGACAAGAAATACAAGTGACACACTACAAAGAAATCTTGAATATATGAAATGATTGATGCCAGTTATCCTAATTTGATCATTAAAATGTATGTATGTATCAAAATACTACATTGTACCCCATAAACATGTACATTTATTGTTTCAATAAAAACAAATAATCTAATAAAAAAGAAATATAAAGGACAAAGAAAAAAATTAAGTGTCATTATAAAGAAGCATTCAAAAAAATCCAGGCTTTAGAAAATTATAAAACAATCAAATTCCATAACAAACAAATTGAAAGAGAGAAAATGAAGAGAAAAAGGGAAACTATAAATAAAGAGACATAAGAAACTGGTATCAATTTCAATGTGTTAACTTTATTTTCATCCTTATTGAAATACACAAACCATCTATAATAATTTTAAAGGAAATGAAAATCAATAAATGTAAAAATTACATGTTTCACGTGCTAAACTGAGGCCCCCTTAAAATTCATGTTAACAGCCGGCGCCGCGGCTCACTAGGCTAATCCTCCGCCTTGTGGCGCCGGCACACCGGGTTCTAGTCCCAGTCGGGGCATCGGATTCTGTCCCAGTTGCCCCTCTTCCAGGCCAGCTCTCTGCTATGGCCAGGGAGTGCAGTGGAGTATGGCCCAAGTGCTTGGGCCCTGCACCCCATGGGAGACCAGGAGAAGTACCTGGCTCCTGGCTTCGGATCAGCGCGATGTGCCGGCTGCAGCGCGCTGGCTGCGGCGGCCATTGGAGGGTGAACCAACGGCAAAGGAAGACCTCTCTCTCTCTCTCTCTCTCACTGTCCACTCTGCCTGTCCAAAAAAAAAAAAAATTCATGTTAACATCCTAGCGCTCCAGTATATCACAATGTGACTGTTTTTGGAGTTAGATGATTAAGTTAAAATGAGGCTATTCGAATGGGCCTACCCCAAACCAACTGGTATCCTTATAAGAGGAAATTTGGGCACACGAAAAGGACACCAGGGACATGCATGCAGAGGGATGATCTGAAGAAGCATCAGGAGAGAGACCATTTGCAAGCAAAGAAAAGAGATCTCGGGAAAAACCAAAACCATAAGAAAGTGAATTTCTGCTGTGTAAGCACTATCAAACTAATACAGTTGTTAAAATGGCAAATATGCCCACCATCCAATTAAACTTAAGAAACACATATAGGAAAATAGAAGGAAAAGTCTCTTGGTTCCTTGACAGTAACTCTCAACTGATGGAATGGAGAAAAATTACACCTGCTGGTAGGAAGTGGGCCAAATATAAATTGAAAAGCCCCCAAAGTGATTTTAAAGGCCCTTCTCTCCCCCCTTGGAGACATTTAGAAATATCATCTTGGACCCACCTATATGCAAAAAAAAACACATAAGTGACAACATGGTTATATCACTACTCTTAGACACTTGATTCTATTAACACTTGTATAGTGAGTTCACGTATTTCACCAACTAGAATATAAACATTGTCACTAGTGATCTGCTTTAGGTACAATATTGGAATTCGTTCCACTCATTGCCCTCTATCGAGCTCCAAAAGTCTTTGCCAAACTACCATTTACTTTATTCTCACTTATATATTCTCCACCCTATTAAAATATATGGTTGTGACCCCTCCAATGCCCACTATGCTCATATCCACTTTATCTCTGACGTGTGTTTAAAGTATTCACAACAGGTTGTGTTTCATCCTAAAAACAGATGGGTTTCAGAGAGAGGCAAAATGTCTCATTATCTCACTCTTGTCTAAGACAAATGAGCTATTGTATTATGTGTGAAATGACATCTTTGAAGTCTGTTAAGGGTGTGCTATGAGGTGAGCCATCTGGAAAACAATGTACACTGGAAAATAATTATAAGCCAGCTTATTGGTTTTTTTCCAGTTAAGCCGACCATGACTGCCGCTAAGTACACTATGCAGTGTAAGCAGTAGAAAGGCTCTGAAGTTACACAGGTTAGATACCACCACTAACAGCAGTAAGCCAGTATTCAACTTTCCTCTCTGATCCTTTTGTCATCTTTAAAACTGAAACAATACATGCTGCTCATGACTTTTATCAGATTTAAATTAAATAATCCTTGTTAAATTCTTGGAACAAAGTAATCAATAAGTATGATTTATCTTCTTTAAAATATACAGGATACTTTATATTCTTTATTCAGAGAATATTGGATAATCTAATAATATATGGAAACCAAGTGAAGCAGTCTTGTTTTTTTTAAAAAGTCCGTTGAGTTTCCATGTAAATTCCTTTTTGATTCAGAGGAGAAAGGGGCTTTGGAGGATCAAATGGGAAGCTCCTAGAATTCAGTCTGGAGAAGGTTAGGACCACCCAGACATGCAGACTAGGGGAGCGCTGTCCGTGGTGCTGGGAGCTGCGAGTGCCCCAGCAACATTTCCTCAGCACAAAGTACTTTTCCAGTCAACTTGTTTAGGGCAAATCACGTAACGGTCTCTGGAAGGTTTCAGTTATTCTGCTCTTTGGCTCCTTTCTCAATCTTGCAAGTCCTTACCTATGTCCTTTCAAGAAATTTTCTTACCT
This sequence comes from Oryctolagus cuniculus, assembly GCF_964237555.1. Lineage (NCBI taxonomy): Eukaryota > Metazoa > Chordata > Mammalia > Lagomorpha > Leporidae > Oryctolagus > Oryctolagus cuniculus. The sequence goes on along the minus strand of NC_091432.1, from coordinate 185,081,918 downwards.
TATTAACTCCAAGTAGTTTTATTTTTCAGAAATTTTGGTCTTGCCTACAAGAATGTGGCTCAGAAATAGGCTCAGAGTATCTTTTCCCAATCTTTTTGATATGTTTCAGAGAAATACAAGACTCAAAGCGATAACACATGAAATAATTAATTTATTATGCTTCTATAAAGATTCTTTTCAACTGGGATTGATCTTGTGACACAGAAGACTAAACTGCTGTCTAGAATGGTGGCATGCCATGGCAGAGTGCCAGTTAAAGATCCAGCTGCTCTGTTTCTGATCCAGCTCCCTGCTATTGCTCCTGGGAGAGCTATGGAGGATGGACCAAGTGTTTGGGCCCTTGCCACCCAAATGGGAGACCAGGATGGTGTTACTGGCTCCTGGCTCTATTGAGGCCATTTGAGGAGTGAACCAGTGGATTAATCTCTCTCTCTCTCTCTCTCTCTCTCTCTCTCTCATTCTCTCTATGCCTTTCAGATAAATAAATAACTTTTTTAGAAAATTTATTTTTATTTATTTGAAAGATGGAGTTAGAGAGAGAGAGAGAGAAGTCTCCCATTCGCTGTCTCACTCCCCAGATGGCCGCAACAGCCAGAGCTGTGCCAATCCGAAGCCAGGAGCCAGAAGCTTCCTCTGGGTCTCACATGCCAGTGCAGGGGCCCAAGGACCTGGGACATCCTCCAGTGCTATCCCAGGCCATAGCAGAGAGCTGGATCAGAAGAGGAGCAGCCGGGACTAGAACCAGTGCCCAAATGGGATGCCAGCGCTTCTGGCCGGGGCTTTAACCCACTGCGCCATGGTGCTAGCCACATAAAAAACTCTTTTTTAAAAGATTCTCTTCAGTTGGTCCTTCATCCAAAAAATTTTCCCTGAACCTCCACTCAGAGTTAAGTTCCCCTCTTCTTTACCCCCAAAATGTACTGTAGTTGTATCTCTCAGAAAAAATTGCCATATTTAAGTTGCAACTCTCTATTTCTCAGTTTTGTGTGCTACAACTGAGAGTTTCTTAAAAGTTAGGATCCCTATCTTACTCAACTTTGAACTCCTTGAAATACAGTACATGCTCAATTAAGCTTTGTTGAACTAAATTTAGTTACTGGATTCACTACAGAGAAACTCTTAGCAACATTCCTTAAAAGGCAACTGTTGTTGTGGATTCGTTCTGAGAGAAGGAGCGTGGGGGGGGGGGGGGGACAAGAGATGCAGAGTCACCACACAGACCCCGGGGAATTGGGTGAAAGCAGGCCAGAGGCGAGCAGCCCACGGACTCGTTTAGTTCAGTTGGTACAGCAGCTTATATAGCCAAGGCAGCCAATCTGGTCAAGGGGCAATCTATGCCCTAATCAATCACAGCCTGTTGCCAGGCAGGCTCCATTGTCATGTGGTTTCCGAAGCCATCCAATCACAGCCTGTTGCCAGGCAGTTTCTGTTGCCAGTGGCCATATTGGCGTGGCCTTCTCATTCCACTATAGGCAACCTTCCTAGTTACATTAGACTGTGTGCTTCATTTTGGAGCAGCCAGGCTTTGTTGATGAAGATATTCTAGACTGAGTCTATTTGCCACTGCATCTATCAACATCAGCCCAGTGCTCAGCCAATCAGGTGACTGACAAAGAACCTATGGCATACATTTCAAGGGCTCTGGCTTCCCACTGCCTTCTTTTCTTTTTCCTCTACTCCTCTCAGCCTACCTTCTCACCTATCATTCCCCACAACAAGGATTGTGCTTGGTGACTGGTCCTCAAGGAGAAAAATGGCTTATCCATATTTTTCATCTAGAAGTAGATTTCTATTCCTTTGGCCCAACTAGGAAGGGGGTGGTTGTTAACAAATGAAATAACATTTTCCCAGATGAATGTGGATGTTCAGATGAGAACAATAGTTAGAGAAATTAAGGAAGTTGAAAACTAAGAAACAGCAGGTGAGATGTGAAAGAGAACTTGCTATGCATACTGCCTCCTTCCCTGCCCACTCCTAGTGAATTTCAGCCCTGTTGGGGCTCATCAGTAGGTCTTCATCCTTGCATGCCACCTTCATGGGCCACACTGTGTGTAAGGAAAGAGCTTTTTCTTTTCCTACATTGATTTGCCAGAGAGGGAATAGGATCTAAGGCATGCTACAAGAAACATGCTGAGAAGTCTGTCATTCTTGAATAAGCTAGCAAATGACTCGTAAGACTGCCTTTTTCAGCACTCTGAACCAAAACAATTTTCTAAATAAGAACCCTTCAGTGTTAGGAGAGGTCCACTCTCAAGTAATTCATCACCAAAGTTCTTAGGAAATAGACACATAATTTTTTGCTCCCGTCCTATTTCAAGTTGCAATTTTTTTTATCTTTAAAGCAGTAAATATGTTGATTCAAACTCACCCAGCAAGTAGGAAAGAGAAAATAGCACTTGGCCTTTAAATCTTCAGAGGCCAATTTAATGACAGGTTCAGCCTGTTTAATGACAGGATCAATACCACACCCCTGTTTTATTATGTTTCATTATTACTGCATAAATGTCCTTTATTACTCATGAAAAATAAAAATCAAATACTTGCCGAGCTGGGTTTAAATAGGTAAGAGTGCAAACAAAGATATACTGTACAAATATCAAACAGGGATCTCAGATTCTTTTTTTTCTTTTTTAAATTTTATTTAAGTTATACAAGTTTCATATATTTCTTATACACAGATTTAGGTCAGATTCTTAAAATACATACTGTGCCAGGTTGCCCCTCTCGATTTTGGACTAGGTTTTGGGGGAGTATTTTCTATTTTGCTTTCTTTTGCTTTTAGGATTGTGCTCATAATTCAAACATGGAAAGAATCTAAAAAGTAGGGTTCTCGGGATTTTTTTCACTGTCGTCCTGGTGGAAATAGGAAAACACACCAAAAGCAACGCTAAAATGCAAGATGTGAAACCCGTGAAGTTCAAGCACTGCTTGAGGATGAACTTAACCTGCACGGCAGGTGCAGGGCTGTCACGTTCAGGTACTCTAGTAGGGCTGGAGGTTTCTTCACGGCCTTCCTCGGCCACTCCATTGCACAAGGAGCGACTAACAGCAGCCCTCTGCTCCGCCTGCTGGGGATTTGGAGCGGAGCGCTGTGGGGCAACGTCTCCGAATCGCTCCGGGCAGCACGCAGATGGCGCTCCCGCAGGCTCCCGGCGTGGCGACTGGCGCATGCGTCGCAGAGCCTCACGGGGACGCGCCCCCGTCGGCTGTGACGTCATCGGCTGCGGGCGGGGCTGCTGCGGAGCCAGAGGGCCGGTCCCGCGGGCGCCGGCGGGACAGTGGGCGGAGCCTAAGGGGGTGGGGCGGGTGCAGCCCCGCCGCCCAGCTGGACACGGAATTCATTCCCGGCTGGCTCGCAGCTCTGCCGGAGTGAGGCCGGGCAGCGAGGACGCCGAGAAAGCGCCCGCTCGGCTGCGGCTGCGGCCGCGCGAAGGGTTTTTCCCAGGAGTGAGCTGAGCGCGGCCGCGGGTTCGTGGGCGCCAGAAAAAGCCTGGAGCTCGTCAAGGCCGTGCGGCCATTGCATCGGCTCCCAAGTCGCACGAGGACGGCGAGCGGGGACAGAAGCTGCGCTGAGCTCTCCCGGGGAGGGGAGAGCGCGCCGAGGCGGGGTGGCCAAAGAGGGAGGAGTGGCGGGCCGCCCCGAGTGTAGGGGCCGTGGAATGCGAGACGAGGACAAGGGCATGCTCGGTGGTGCAGGCAGCGATGCGGGCCTGGCCAGCGCCGCGGCGCGGGGCCAAGTGGAGAAGGTGCGGCAGCTCCTGGAAGCCGGCGCGGATCCCAACGGAGTCAACCGCTTCGGGAGGCGCCCGATCCAGGTAGCCGGGGCCCCGGGGCCGCGCCGGCAGGGGGCGCAAGAGCGCGGGGCGCGGCCGCCGCGGGTCCGAGCTGGGGCCGAGGTCGCGGCCGCAGCCTGGCCAGCTGCAGGGGGAGGCCAGTCGTTAGGCTGGTTTTTACGCAACAAAAAAATCCTCAAGAAAGGGGTGGACTAACCCACTGCTCCGCTTTGGTTTTCTTTTGAACGGCGGGGAAATAGCAATACCAGGGTACTGCTATTGGAAAACGGTTTTAAACGATGCTTATCTTGTTGCAAAAAGAAATCGAAATCTATGCATACGTGGGATTTTCAAAAAGTTCGTGGAAAATGCGTGTTGGGCAAAAACAATAGATTTCAAAAAAATTTTTTGCACCAAAATAAGCTTGTGTTTAAATTCTGTTTTCCAGTAACTTTTCGAATTACCACCATACTTGCTCTACCGTCTCGTGATTAAAGATGCAGAGAATGGAGAGAACAGGGGGAAGGAGAAGTTATTTGGGGAGGATGGATCTTTTTGTCTCCTTTCAGTGACAAAGATGTTATAAGTTACACAATCTATGTTGGATTTAAGAAATTTACAATATCATAATGCATGAGAAAAAATTAGTGAACTTTTAAGCCTCCATGTGGAATCCTTTATATTTTCTCTCATAGGAGTGAACTGAATTCAAAGAGACGAGATCATATTCCTCAACAACACTCCTTAATTCCTTTTATGTTAGTGTTTCTTGAGTGATTAAAATATGCTGCTCCATATTTTTATTGTTTTAACGACTATACTCAGCAATTCAATTACAAAACCAATTCTGCAGCAACTATTAGATTCTTTCTGATTGGTACAGGACATTCACAAGTAGTCTCTTCATCGTTAAAATGCACTTATCAGTGTTTTGGTATTAATGCTGCTATTATTAATTAGTACTGACATTTTTTACATTCCTTTAAAATCTAACAGCATGCTTTTGAACTTTACTGTGACCCTTATGGTCATAGTCACTATTCTCCTCACTGCCACTCTCCAGAACTAAGCTGATATTAAAGGATCTCATTAATAGTGTAGATTTTTAAAGAAAATACATGTTCATTCCATTTGACTTTTTAGAAAAGTAAAGTTAGGAAGATTTGAAAGAAGCAAAGATATTGTAAAGTGATTCTTAAAGACTTAAAATGATATTAATAGTTATAAAAGCAAGTTTTCTAATTTGTGTTTTTAATTTACCATTTACTGAGACACTAAGAACCACTCCCTCCCCTTCTCTCTATATAAAATACTTTGTACATCATTTGTAAGAATGATTTATGTTTATCATAGTTTCTGAGGAAAAAAATAAAAGTTTTTATATTCTTGAAACAAGACTAAAGGTGTACTGCCTTTCAATTGTATTAACATTTTGAAGCACATAAATTCACAAGAGCAAATAAGTTTTTTGGCAGTTATCAAAAATTGTTTATTGTTAACAAAAATATGAAAGCAAATGCTTACATAATGCACATATATATACAGATGAATGAATGCTATAGGCTTATTCCTCTGAAACATTTTTAGTTATGCATCATTTCTGATTTCACTGATAATGTACAAACTATACAGCAAAACATTTACTATCTAATGTAAAATCATGTAGGAGGTAAATATGTATGTTAATTTTACAGTTATATTTATATTACACTCTAAATTTTAGTCTGCCTCTATAACATTAACTTAAAAGGTGAAAAGCTGTGAACCATTAATTCAAGATAAGTCATTTGTTTTCGTCGTTTTATAGAGTATGCCTGACTTGTTTTACTTTGTCCTCTAATCTCCAAGTTTGTCTCGGATTATCAGATTACATTTGGTTTATGAGCAGACACATGTGACAGAAAAAACAGGAGCCTCTTACAAGAGAATTACGTTGTTTCTTATTTTCTCCCCTAAAACATTACTCCAACCTCCCCCCCACACACACACACAAAACAGGTGACTACCTAACAAATATTTTTAAACCTAGATTATGGTGCATGGGCAACAAGGAGAATAAAACTTTATAAGGCATTCAAGTTTAATTCTGCTCATAAATCACTTAACCAGCTAGATTCTCATGTTGCAGTAGAAATCGATCATTGATTTTGCCCTCAGTGTAGATATTATTATTTTGCCGCGTGCTCTCACGTCTGGAGAGTAAGATGGAATTTAATTTAATCTGAATAAGACTGGGAGGAGGTGGGTGACCTGCGTAGCATAAGAGGAGGAAGCCGACCCCTGGGGCTGGTCGCACCCTTGCTTTTGATCCAGGTGTAAGTGCGTGTCTCCTGGCAGCGGCCTAGCCGCCCCGCCGGCACCCTCGCCCTGACCGCTCTTCCCTCTCGCGCAGGTCATGATGATGGGCAGCGCCCGCGTGGCCGAGCTGCTGCTGCTCCACGGCGCCGAGCCCAACTGCGCCGACCCCGCCACCCTCAGCCGACCGGTGCACGACGCCGCCCGGGAGGGCTTCTTGGACACGCTGGTGGCGCTGCACCGGGCCGGGGCGCGGCTGGACGTGCGCGACGCCGGGGGCCGCCTGCCCGTGGACCTGGCTGAGGAGCGGGGCCACCGCGACGTCGCTCGGTACCTGCGCGCCGCCGCGGGGGACTGAGGGCGGCGGCGGGCGGCCGCCCACGACCAAGGGTTCTCCCTCGCCAGTCCCCCATCCCTTCCCGCTTTCAAAGAGGGCTGCAAACGTGGAGCGGCACTAAGCCCGCGAACTTTCCGGAGCGGCTCAAGCCCCAGGAGGAGGAGGAGATCAAACGCGTTTGTAAACTCTGGATCCGACCCTCGGCACTCACCTGGAAGCCAGACGCGGACAGCTGGCGCAGGTGGGCTTCCTGCCCGATTTAGGAGCTGGTGACGCTGCAGGGGTCGTCTGCTTTGCGGGACTCTCTGCCGGAAAGTGCACGTGACTTCCTGGAGCGACCCCAGGAGCCTGGAGTTCTCCACACAGCTGATCCTGGGGGCTGGAGGAAGGGGGCAGCATTTGGCGATTCGGAGGGGGCGGATGTCCCGCAGGCCCCCACTGACCTCGGTGGAGCTCCAGCTTCGGACGTCAGGGCCTGGAGGCTGCAGAACGCGGGCCACACAGGGGTCGAGGTTGGCTTCACGAAGTGCCCAGCCTACCTTGGGTGATGCGGTGCAAGGCGCGCCACCAGCAGAGCAAAATTCTCTCCAAGTCCAGATAAAGGACGGGAGCGACAGCAGACTAGCCCCCAAATTCTGAAACCCCTGGCTCGGCTCCCCACGACGCAGAGGAGCGAGTTTTTGAAAAGGTGCTGGCTCCTGCGCTTCGCCCGTGGAGGGCGGGACTCTCATGGCGTTCCGAGGCAGAGCACAGCAAACCGCGGGCCGACCGCAGTGAGCGTTAACTGCAGCGGGTGCTGTAACGACTTGCTGCTTCCGCGTTTCTCAGCCTACAGACTTCCCTGTGAATCGCCTCTTGGAAAGGTTCCGTGATGTTTTCCACTTTTGCATTGTTCTTCTGTAACTGCCTCATTTAATGCGGATACTTTAAAGAACATGTCGGCGGAGGTGAGGAAGAACTCCAACTCTAAAATGAAGTTATGGCAGCATGTCAAACTCCCGGTGCTACTGCTTAGATTGCTTTCATTCTTAACCTATTTATTTCCTTGTGAAAATGTTGATCGTTTCCTTTATTCCTTTATGAAGAGTGTCTCAGGGGGTCAAACTATGAACTATTCCAAAGGTCTTTGAGAGATAGATGTCCTTGTCCAGGAAATTATCTTGGAATATTTCCCAAAAGGTTGTTGAAAAAGTAGATGGTGTCTAAAACTGCTGAAATGTTCTGTTGGTAGCTCCTGGGGTTTCTTAATATCTGCTGAACAAACTAATGGTGCACTCCCTTGAGATTTCATTGCCATTGTTCCTTGGCTCGCTATAGCATTGGAACAATGGTTAATTCACTGTTTTAATAAAGAATAAACAACAGAGATTGAACTCAAAGATATGAGTGATTTGACTAAGAAATGTGTTTACATGGATTTGCCACTACTGAGAATGTACAAAGACCTGAGGAGCTCACTTCTCTCACCCTTTGTAATCATTATTGGTAAGTGATTCCAACAGTAATTTATAAAAACTGGCTACACATACCTCGGAAAGTTAAATGTAAGATTTATGCATGTCTTATGCTTCTAAATGTCCAGCATACTATATGTACATATAAAGAGAGAAAAGGAAACAACAAACTAATTTGAGAGTAGATTTATAAAAAGGATTACCTTTGAGCTGAATACAAAAATCTTTACTTCCCCATCAATTACTCATTACCCCAAACTGATATATTATTGGGACAAGTTAGTTGAACGAAGACCAGACTATGTCTTACTGGGGGAAAGATGTTTATTAACATATAATTTATACTAAGCATGCTTCAAAATACACTTCTCCATGTAACAGTTAAACCTGTGAGATAGGTATTGTTTCCCAGATGAGGACAAAAAGGCAGAGAAATACCCAACAACTTGCCAGAGGTAACAGAATACTCATTCCTGGATATGCAAAGTTAGACTCTCTGGTTCCCAAGATGTGGAGTTCATTTAGTAAACAGTAGAAGGTATTTGTGAGGTGTTCTGTTTTGTGGGCAAAAATCATTTTTCTGGAGGCTGGCAAGTCCAGAGGCTACATCTATTGGGGACCTCGCTGGAGGATCCTAACATGGGGGAAGGCATCAGAGGGCCAGGATGCAGAGAGACAATCTCCAGGCCTCAAGCCTTTTCACAGCTGGTGCCAGGTTCAAGAGGGTGGAGCCCTCATGACCTAAACACCTCCCATCGGGCCCCAGCTCCCAATGCTGTTGCACTGGGGACTGTTTCCAACATATACTTTTCGGGCAGCACATTTAAAACACAGCAGTGGCCCTTCTCATATATACACTAGCCTACATCTAGCCAATTCTAATGTGTTTTGAGGCCTCCTGAGCATGCTATAGTCTTCCCCCATGCCCTGGCTGAAAGTTTTCTCTTGGTCCCTTTACTCCCACATGATTACATGATCGGGAGGGTCATCTTTTCTGTATATTGCTCAAGCAATACATTTTCAAGAAAATCTTTCAATAACCTGAGCATTTGTTGACTGAATAACTAACCTAAATTACATACTGACAGTAATCTAAGTACCCCTCCTCTATGATTCCCTACATGTTCCTCCAGCATATAAGGATGGCTGATTGTCTTTCTTTCCTGTGATACTGTAAACTCATCCATGGCCAAAACTAAATTTTGCTGGTTTTGTAGCACCTGTGCCTAACACAGTGTCTGGGACACAGACTTAATAGATATAAAAATAACCATAAAAAGAAACATTTCACATTATTATTTGGCTTCAAAGGAAAAAAATGATATAAATATCCATGGTTACTTATAGAAGATCAAGTTTAAAGAGAGAATGATAAATTACTTATATGCAAAGGCTAATTTGCCTCTGTTTCTTTGAGATACTGTTTTCATCAAAGAATTATTTTTTAAAAAATTATAAAAGTCACATTAGAAATGTAAAGTGGTTTATTTCTGGGAAAGTTAGTGATGAGGAATTTCATTTTGATTTTTTCTAATATCAAAATGCAGGCTGCTAAGGAGTAATATTATTACACAGATCCAAATCATTCTTCATGTGAGGCTTTTTAATTGCATTTTAAAAACGCTTTCGCAAGCATGTCACATTTGCAGAACATTAGAAGAGAAAGAATTTGAGCATAGTTCAGACAGCTCAATGCATACTTTCTGAAGCTACAATCCTGCATCTCTCACATAATTGTTTCTAGTGTGGGATTTTCAAGTATTTTAAGTACATAGTGGAGAAAAGGTAATGTACCATTACCAGTAATAGCTAAGATTGTGGTTGATATTAATTTAACTATAGAGAAACTACAAAAGAACTGTAAAGTGTCAGGCAAATTGCAGTTATCAGTCAACACATGTAGTGTCTGTTGCCTTGAGAGAAGTTTTAATTCCCCAGAGAATTTCTCTGGAAGCCTGTGAAATGGTATGGGACTTCAGAACACCTGCTGCACAATTGGAAACATGGTCTAACTTTGTTCTTTGTCTTTTAAATTATAAATTGATAATAATTGTATGCATTTATGGGATACAAAATGATATTATTTATGAATTCAATGTAGAATCATTAACTCATACTAGTTAACATACATATCCCCTCAAATACTTAGCAGTATGCCTAGTGAACTAAATCAGACACAGACAAATCCCCCAAGTTCTGACTTATATGTTGAATTAAAACAAAACAGCTCACAGAAGAAGAGAATAGGATGGTCATTACAGAGGCTGGGGAATGCATGGCAGGGGATCTGATGGTCAAATAGTACAAAATGTCAGGAGGAAAGTCTGTAAGTCCTATTGCACAGCATGGTGAATATATTTAATTATAGAGTACTGTACACTTCAAAATTGCTAAGACAGTAAATTTCAACTGTTTTCACCACAAAGATCATGGTTTTTCCCCCCACTGCATGGGCCTTCAAAATCATTGATGATTCATATGAAGATAATTAATACTTTTAAAAATATTAATGTTCTACCTTAAAAGTTCTAGGATGACTTTTCTAATACTTAGCAAATATAAACAATTGTTTTAAATATTTTAAAATATCAAAAATATGGAGACTAGCCCCCAAGGAACACCTTCCAGAAAGACTTGTAAAACAAAAAAAAAGTAATCGCCATTTTCTAACTAAACTACAAAGACAGTTTGCTTAAGTACTAGATCATTACTGACTACAAGAATTTTTCAACTTTATATTGTTTTACAATTACTAAGAAACAATCTTCATGGAAGAAGTCAAATGATCATTCCAAGTCTCCCACTAAACTTATAAAATCCCGTAATCTGTCCTCTATTTCTTAAGTTCCAAGGCTTTTAATTTGCTAGTTGCATGCACTCAGTCATAAAAAACGTTGATCTCATAAAATTCCTACAACACATATGCTAATTCATCCCTAATTTAAAGTCATTGTGGAATCTTTCCCAATGACAACCTGATATTAACGGAAAATTTAAAAAAATTGTGGATCCCACAGTACTATGTTACATTTTTTTACATCTAAACTGAAACCAAAACATTATCAGAAGTCAACTGTATTAAATTAATAAATTATTAATGTGTAATTTATTCAGTTTTTAAAAGCTCTAGCAAACAGGTTTGTCTAGTATGTTTTACCTGAAGTACAAGGAGATACATACTATTAAGTCTGTTAAGGATTTCACTTTGAAGGATACATGCAAACAATGTTACTGTGTTCATGAACCCTGCTTCTGGTTCCATTGTGGAATTATAGAAAATTAAGCAGACTTGTTATTTATGTATCTAGTTTAGATACATAGATACCAAGGCTTACATAACTCCTACCAGTTGATCTTCATTATTGGGAGATCTGAATGTTAAGTTTAGAAATTTGATAATTTATTCATTTGGCCTCATTTTATCTTTCCTCTTTACAGAGATAGATAGAAAAAATAATGGAAATTTATGATGAAAGCAAAATCCAGTTAAAATTTCCTGTGCAGTAATGGTCAAAATTAGTGATTGCAGAACTAAGGAATGAAACATTCAAAGCAGAGCCCAAGATTCATGAAACCTTTGGGAAAGTGGGTGCTTAAAAATACTTTTATGGTTTGTTTCCATATTACAGCAAACACAACAACGCCCAGGACCAAATAATTTATCTTATGAAGTTAGGTAGCTGCTCTTCTGCAAATATATACAACTAATTTCACTTACACTTACATTAAGATTCTGTATTGTTCTTCCTTCATTAGAGATGTTAAAGACAATGTTTTAAAAACAAGATACATTAATATATAATAGTCAATGTAGTTTTTTTTTTACTATCTCTGTACTGTCCCTAAATTTTTCCAAAAGTGAAAGTTGCATACATTTTCCTTTATGCTTGATCAGAGGCTGATTATTTTTATGATAGGGCATAATTTAAAAATTTTTCAATATAGTGACATTCTAGCAAAAGCAGAGGAAGTGGAATTAATGATCTGCAAAGCATAAAGAAATCATCTGAAGAAGCACTCCTGTGGACTGCCTTCAGAGGCAAATACAAAAGCCAGTGTCTTCTAAAGTGTAGTGAGTTCTGCTCTCTTTCTATCAATAATTATCATAACCAAATTCTGACATTACAAGATTTTCATTATGAACAGAAGCTAATGAAAACTTAAACAATTTTTTAGGTTGGTGTGATTTCAAAGTTCAATTATGAACTGATGATAGATAATCACATATATGAGAAAAATCTTAATTTCAGAACTACTTGGAATAATTATTCTTTAATACTTTCCATATATTCTCCAATTCTATTTATAACTGTACAGAAAGAGGGCATGGAGGAAAGAGAAACAAGGACTTGATTGGAAGACAGACGACCTGGATTTCCACATTGATTCCTCAATTAATTCAACATAAGACCACTAAGTCATGTAACTTTGATCAGCTTCAATTTTCTGCCTCTGTCGAGGGAGGAGATGGACTAGATTCTCTCTTCAGTTCCCTACATATGAATCACAAAAGTTCTATATTTTTATGAATTTTATGAATTCATTGCATATATGACTGTGATGGTGTCATTAGTAATAATTTTGTCATGGAAAATACATGTTATGAAAAAGGGCGTGTACTTCAGAAAAAATTCTGCACCAACATAAGTTTAGTTTTTAATTACATTTTCCTCACAAACTTCTTTTTTTAATTTTTCACTAGATTTTTATTTATTATTATTTTTTTACCTAGAATCCTTTTCCACAAACTTCTTGAAGTTCCTTTGTGTACAGGAATGGAGAAGATAAGAAAAACATTTTAAAATTCTGGAGCCCTAGAGTGAGGGAACCCCTTTCTAACCACCATCTCTACCAGTTCATTAAAAAATGACAGGCAAATTTGAGGGGACCAGGACAGAAAACGTGCTGGTGCAAAGTAAATAGTTTAAGGTCTTTCTCATTTCATCTTATTTTTTTTCCAATTGTGTTTTCTATTTTCTCATGCTATTCAGACATTAGAAGAATGTTTCTTAAAGTGAGACAAATAGGTTCAATAAATTTACAAAATATTGCACAAGTGCGTATCTACAAACTAATACTAGTTCTCTGAAGGGAGGAAAAGGTGCTTTTTAAGTGAGCATTTAACAGGGGTTTCTGACCTAAATAGGGCTGAGTTAGGAACAAAAGAAAACTTGCCTATATTAGAAGGACCAGAGCTCAGGAGCCGGGGGAAGAGGGCGCGGCGGAGAGGGGCGAGCCGAGGCGCCAGGCGCCGGCGCTCCCAGCACTTGGCTGCCCAGACGTCCCTTAATGTAGCCACTGGCTTGCTCCCCGCCATTGCTAGCTGCCGTGCAGGAACACAGCGGAGAACTGAGCCAGTGCCAGCGCCATGCCCTTGAACCTCCGAAATTGAGAGGTAAATAAGTCTTCTCATAAAGTGAGCTGCTTCTGACTCAACAGCTGGATCTCTTGTTGAGGGCGTCTTCCCGAGTCTTTATCAATGTCACAAGAGTTGGCTGCGCATTTGCCAAGAGGAACGACCCTGCAGAGCCCTGTGGAGAGGTGAATGCTAGGAAGTCAGCTGGGACTGGCCTGCTGGTGGCTGCTCCACCCTCCCCTCCCAGCAATTCAAAGTTACCCCACAGTCACTTTATAAATTCCACAGAGCATGATTCTTCTGGGTCACTCCAAAATAGAAAGAACAACTACAGTGCCTAGAATCTAAGAACCCCTAGAGCTTGCTTTAGTTGACATTGAGATTATTCTGGAAAATCTGGACTATTGATTGGGGCTGTTGAAAACTTCAAAGAGAATCCTTCCCCCAATCCCCATCACCCTAAACTAAACTGACTTTAAAACTTCTTCCAATCACGTGTCTGCAGTAAATATTTTAGATAGTCTTGATATAATAAATGTGGCTTAAAATTTTATACCATAAAGTAAATACAGTAAATAAGTATACTGGGAGGATAAGAGACTGTGGCTACAAGTGCAAGATTTAAAAGTCAGTATAAAATGTTAAGTAGCATTCTGTTGTGTGTATTTAAAATATGGAAATGCCAGAAGAAAGAACTAGACAAATTAATGGTGATTGCCTGAGGGAATTCTGCCCAGTTCTTCCATTGGGAACATCTAGAAAAGCTGGAGAACCTATTTTGTAGATATTACTTGAAGAGCTACAAGGCAATAAACAGGACCAAGGTCCAAGAGAAGAGGGAAATCAAGAGACAGCTATGCGGAAATTAAGACCTTCTGTTCACCAAAACACCATTAATCAGTGAATAGGAAAAGAGAGCATGAAGAAGATATTTGTAACGCAGGTATCCAAAAAGTTCTCCTAAACAAAATATGAAAGAACTTCCAGAAATTAATGAGGAAAAGACAACAGCAAAGAAAAACTGACAAGACAGCCCTTGTCTCTTAATGTTGAGGAACAGTGTTTTTTTTTTCCCTTTACTATTTGTTAAATTATTTTACTTAGTGTAGGGTAACTTTAGGATCATCAAATAAACCTAAAGTAGATCTCTGTAAAAATTAAGAGTGGGATTGGGAGAAGGAGGAGGAAGAAGGGTTGGAGCATGGGTGGGAGGGAAGATAGGATGGGAAGTATTACTATGCGCCTAAATCTGTACATATGAAATACATCAAACTTGTATAACTTTAAAATTTTTTTTAATTTTTTAAAAAAGGAAAAACTGACAAGAGGCTTAAGAATGTCACAAAATGGTATCCAATGTCCAACAAGCAAATGAAAAGGTATTTGACCTCCATGAGTCATCAGAGAAAGGCAACTTAAAACCACATCACAAAACCCTACACATCCCCAGAATGGCTAAAATTAAGATTACTGACAATACCACATATTGCCAAGTATATGCAGCAATTGGAACTCTCTCAAGTTATTGGTGAGAATGTCAATTGCTACGCTTTGAAAAACTGTTGGTCACTATCTACTAAAGTTGAATTGAATTCATACATGAGTAAAATTCCAAACCAACAGGTATCTTGGCTGGCCTATATGTGATGGAGTTTGTTAACTATTTCCAGTCCTACAATAATGGAAATGTGTTCATTCCCTTTACTATACTGATTTTTATCAAGTTTTTCTCTATTTCATCTATGTAAATAGAATTACTCCTTTAAGTTCCCTACTGAGATGATCTTAACATCATTCCTTACATAAGAAATAGCATACTCATCTTACAGAAACTCATCAGCTTTCATATATTGGCCCTATTAATTACTTACTAAAAGAAAAATTTGCTCTGATACCAGTGCTGCTAATGAAACAGTATGTAACTGGAAAGCAGTATATATTAAGTGCAGTAATGATATGAATGCCTCAAAAATGATCACCAACTCTGACTAACTTGAAGTTTGAATTAAATATAAACCAAAGAGTTTGCTGGAAAATGAACCATAAACAATATACCAAGATGGCATGCTGACCATCTCGCAGCTATTCACATTATACTTGAAATGTATAAAGGAGCCCAAAGACCTATTTTAATCCCTTTGCCACTCAAAAGCCCCTGGCACTAGACTCCCAGTTGATATAGTCTGTGCTGGCATAGAAAATATTTTACAACAGAATTCAACTCAGAGCTTTAAGACCAGTTACAATAATTAAACCATGCCTCATTTCCCTTTCATACTTGGCTTTGGCCTCTTCCCCAGATGAATAACCCTCTATTTGCCCTCTCACTATTATAAGTATCCTCTAGTCTGATGTGGTTGGTGCTACTGTCCCTGACTCAATTCCATTTTAAACTTCTATCTTCTACCTGTTTACAAATCTCTCCAACTTCTTGTCTTAGCTGAAAACTGGATCTTCCTAAAAGCTTTTACCTTGTTCTGCACCGTATCCTAGGTACTGAGTTATGGATTACAAAATGGAGGTTAGGACGAAGAATGAGTGATGTTTACATGGGTTTCAATGTAGGCCCAAAGCAAATGTAAGGATTATCCAGTGTTCTTCAGGTTTCTCTCCTCTTATGAATAATACAATTACACTGTATTTTCTTTATCTAAGCTTCAAACAAAGCCATTGTAGGTAATCACACATTTTTACAATGTGTATATGGGAGATAATACATAGACATAAAACATCAAACAATTTATTCTGTTTACTAACTCATAGACAAATCAGCAGACTATTGTCAACACAAAGTTCTTAAGGGTGACTGTTAAAAAGAGTTTTATGGAGTCATTTCTCTGTCCATCTAAAAGTCCCTAAGGTCCGCCAATTTTCTGAGACACGCAAGTACCCTTCAGGACCTAGGTATCCCTGCCAACATGCCACCTACCATTTTAAATTATAACCATGACTTGAAAGTAATTCAATTATCCTCCACTACTCTTTATTCTCAGGACTGCCTTTGATATTTAGAATTACCACAATAAGACTATTCTAGAATTTCATACTGGCTTTTGATCTGTTAAATGTCGTTGTAGGAGCAGGCGCTATAGCATAGCAGATAAAGCTGCTGCCTGCAGGGCTGGCATCCCATACTGGCACCGGTTCAAGTCCCGGCTGCTCCACTTCAGATCTAGCTCCCTGCTAATGCACCTGGAAAAGCAGAGGAAAGGGGTCCAAGTCCTTGGGCCCCTGCATCTACATGGGAGACCCAGAAGAAGCTCCAGGCTCCTGGCTCAGATCAGCCCAGCTCCAGCTATTGCAGCCATTTAGGGGGTGAACCAGCGGATGTAAGATATTTCTCTCATTCTCATTCTCTCTCTCCCACCACCCTGTAACTTCACCTTTCAAATAAATAAATGTCTTAAAAATAAATAAATAAATGTCACTGTAAACAGAAAGATTTAATACCACCCCTTTTCTAATGAAAAATTAAATGAAACTTCATCCCACATTTAGTTCCAAGTACTTGTTCTACCTATACAATGGTGGTATTGGTCCTAGAAGTCATTTGAAGAGAAGTTTAAAACCACTTCCATTTGAGGGAATTAGTTCTCAACCCTGGCTCCTTGTCAGAATCACTTGTAATGTTTTCAAATTCAGACTTGCTGATCAGATCCAGGTCTGTAGACTTACAGTCCCTAGGTTTGGGCTCCCAAATTTCTGTGGCTGTTATTTTAATAATTCCTACTCAGATTAAACGTTCAAAAAGTCTAGAAAGCAAAAAGCATTAAGTAAAAACCAGTGAAACCTCCCCACACACCCCCGTTCTCACTACTCATTGGTAATCACTACATTTTTTTTTAATGAACATGTATCTTTATTTCAATTTTAAAAGCCATCAATACAGTAACTGAATTTTCTTAGGTGAACTGCAAATATTTACATTAGAAATCAAAACCAATACAGATATTTTAAAAGACATCTAGTTTCTCATGTGCCTCCACATCAGCGAAGCATTTGGAAACTCCACTGTTTTTTTATGACAACTTTTGACTTCATGGGGACTCTGTGAGGACCTCTGGAATATCTGCTTCATAGGTCAGCCCATATTCAGGGCTTTCTTGAATTCCTTGTAAATTTCAATGAGCACCTTACCAAGTAAGTAGTACTTTAAATTTCAGTAGTTCTTAAAGGCAGTTTTTAAGAAATCAAATGTGCTCCCAATTTTTCCAAAATTGTACTAAAGATTTTTGAAATCCTTCATGTTCCAAAAAAATGATTAGGTCTCTTTACCAACTCTGCTGACCAAAGATGTTGAGGCCCAAAAGTCAGGCATGCCTCCTCTTCTTCTCAGTAAGTTATTTGGAATCATTAGAAAATTCGAGATGGACCATCCACAAGCACTAGCCTTATGATAAAGAAAAAAAAAAGTGGGGAGGGCCTTCATCACTATTACTAACATTTAATTATCCTTCTAGAAATATAGGTGCATAAAACTGTAAATATACTTCCATCAACACACACACATTTAGAAGATAAATGGATCATACTATTCTGTCATCTGTTTTTTAAATTAGCAATGGATTTTTGACAACTTCCATTTTCAAATCATGTAGATGCACTTCTTTTTCTTATGGCTGCAAACTTATGTTTCATAGATGAACCCTAATTTTTAAAACAATAGTTTCTTTTTATAAACATTTCTCTTTCTTCCATTTTGTTGCTATTATACACTGGCTAGAACTTTGCATATTTATATGAGTTATTTGTAGTAGGTTGTAGGCGTGAAATTGCTATGACTAAAGTATACTCCTTTATATATGTATGTATATACATCTGTAAAATCCATAGTTACATGTGTATGCACATATTTATATATTTGTGTGTATATCTTTTAATACCTAAAGATATGTGTGTATGTATACACACATAAATATATATTTTTCATATTTAGGAAACTGCTGAGTCAAATGATATATATGCATATGCATATATATATACACAAACACATGTTCCATATTTATATATAACTACATATATAGTATATATCTATATGTGTATATACATGCATATGTAGATATATACATATCTCCACACATTATTTCTGTGTACCTTTGCATACTTAGATAAATTGTGAGAGTGGAAGAGCTGAGTTGAAGGTGACATATATGCATATACAGTCTTGGTCAACACTATAATGTTGTCTTTCAAAGCAATTATGCCAGTATATAACAGTGTGTAGGAGTGAGTGGTTCCTGACAACCCTGCCACTTCATTTTCTTTTGTCACATTTATAGTGACATGCCATTGTTTTGTTTATATTTACTAATTAGACTGAATATATTTTTTCTTCATATACTCCATTGTTTGCATGTACTCTACTACAAGCTTCCTATTATATTCTTTAGCCATTTTTCTACTGGGTTGTATTTTTTTACTGGTTTGTGCATTTACTTATAAATTCTAGATATTAATCTTTTTGTTGCTTATGAACAAATAACTGTTTCCTAACTTTGCTTATGGTATCTCTTGTCTTATGCCTTTGGAGGTTTAAGTTTGAGCATGAACAGTAATAGGACTGTTTCTTATGAGATTTTGATAACAAGAATTACCTAAGGAATATCTGGTGTCTTATGATATCATGGGGAACCGACAGGACAAAGACAAGAAACATTCAGTAACCTTTTCTCCTCATCTCTGCCTGAGACGTACTTGCTGATCCAGAACAGAAAATTGTCTTCCCTATTAAAAAATAAATAAATAAATAAAACTCAGAGAACTATTAGTTTCTTAGGTCAATGGAAGAGAGTGAAGAAAACCTCCGATATTCAATGATTCTGTGTGCATAAGTGACTCACAATTAACTCACACACTCTACTGACTCTGGCCTTAGGGACAACAGAAAGCACATTGGGCTTGCACTCAAAAGACCTTGCTGATGATGCCAGCCTTGTCACTTGTTCTAAGCAGGAAGTGTCCAAGATCTGAACCTCTCTGGGCCTCAGTCTTCATACCTGCAAAATAGGAGTAACAATTCCAAATTCAAAGAGCTGCTGTGAGAACAAAAGTGAGATAAGTTAAAGTATATACAAAGGGTATTGCCCATTTCTTTGGATTTTTGAAGACCATGTAGTCAAAAATCACATATTAGTTGTTTTGCCAGAGAATCATCTTCATAATTGCACTTGCTTACCCTAATATTAAAATTAGAATTCCCCTGTATATCACAACTGGTAAAGAACAGGTGTTGGTTAACAGGGAAACCCAAGACTGAATTTAAAAGTATAAAATTTAAACTATGTAATCATTCTGTAACTCAACTGACATTCCTCTGAAATGGACAACGGCCTTATCTCCAGGACAAGTTCCTGTGGAGAGAAAGTGGCTATGGTTTAAGCAAAACATGCCCAATCCATACAGACAAATCCCCAAATTTCAATTTGGTTCAGAAACTGAGGGTCAGAAGAGCCCTCAGGTATGGTATGACAATGTGATGGTTTGTTTTATGTGCCAACCTGATTAGGACGTAGTACTCAGTTTTGTGGTAAAACATCACCTAAATGTTGCTATGAATGTATTTTTAAGATGTGATTAATAGTTAAGCCAATAAAAACTATTAATAGTTTTAATATTTAAATATTAATAGAAACTATTAATAGTTAATCCAATAGAAACTATTAAACCTCCATAATGCGAGTGGGCCTCATCCTACCTGTTGAAGGGTTGAAGAGAAAAGTATGAGGTCCCTCAAGAAAGAATTCTGCCTCCAGACTCTGACTCAGACCCCTTGCTGCAGGGTCACCAGCTGGTCAACCTGCCCCCCCAAATTAACAATTTGCCAGCAAGTCCCATCTCCAGCCCCCATCTCCCCAGCCAATTCCTCAAAGTACCTCTGTGTGTGTGTGTTTCCATATGTATATATACACTTCTATTTGTATATACACACATATACCAGCAGTCTTCCAAAACTTCATGGAAATGCACATTATCAAACAGCTATGCATGGATTTCAATTACTTTTGCACCAAAATAAGCTTATCTTTTAAATCTATCTTCCAGTAACTTTCTAAAGTACCCTCTTGTGTACACACCACACCACACACACACACACACACACACACACACTACTGGTTCTGTCTCCCTAGAGAACTCTGGCTAAAATGAGTAACAAATTCAAGAGATGTGTAAGAAGGGCCTTCCCCACCACGGTTTAATGCCTGCCTGGGCCCAGGAAACCCGTCACCACTGGCAGTTCTTCAGCTGTTTCCCTTCACAACTGCCCAACCAAGCGCCCTCATTACATTGGATTTTCACTCGTTCATCTCTCCTTTGAGGTTTTTTGGGGGTTGGGGGTGGGGAGGGCAGGGCCCGTGTCATGATCGCAGAGAAGACAGAGCAGGATCCGGTTCCCGCGGAGCTCGTGAGAGACAGACACAGCAAACAGGTAAGCAAACCTGCAGTTAGGACCACTGCTGTCAGGACAAAGGCAGCGCGCGCTGACAGTGCCTGCCTGAACCGGGCAGCATTTCTTCGCGGCGACAGCTGAAGACACAACTCCAGGAGGAGCCAGCCTCGTGGAGAGCGAGAAGGAACGCTTACCCCGGCAGCAGGGCGGCAAGAGCCGCAGCACGCGGCACGGCGCTCGGGAGCCTGGGCGGGCACTCAGGCCGCAGCCCCGCGCTCGGGAACAGCCGACAGGGGCATCTACGAATACCTGACAGACATTCAGAGCGGCTGTGCAGCGACGGCCAGTCCCTCGGTCCCGAGTTCGGACAGCGACGTCCTGTGACGGGTGGGGGATGGGAGCAGGGAGGCCGCGCGTGCTCCGCCCGGCCCCCGGGTGACAGCACGGCCATAACGCGGTAGGTGGCCCCACCTTCCTCCTCGCGGAGCGCTGGGGCTTGGCGTCTGATCCACTGAGAGCTCCGCCAGCTCCCACGCTGCCGTGGAATGGGTCCCGCTTCTGCAACGAGGCCACTAGGCCCAAGCAGACGAACGGAAACCCGCAGCGAGGCGGGCTCCATTTCCAGGCTTCGAAAGCCGGGCCCAGTCCTGCAGCGTCCTGCGCACGCCGGGCCGCCGGGGTCGCCGCTCCAGCCCCGCGAGACTCTGGACAGATCCCCGCAGACCGCAGGCCCCTCGGAGGTCCGGGCGCCCAGGCAGCGCGGCGCGCCTGGAGCCGGCGTCCCGGCTCGACTTCCCTCTCGCCGAGAGCAGCCGGGCCAGCGTCCGAGCTGCAGACCCCGAGCCGATTCGCCAGAGTGCGCCCTGGGACCCGGCTCTCCGTGTCCTCGGCCGCCTCCGCGTCCTTGCCTCACCCCCGCTCCCCGCCGCGCCTTCCTTTCCTTCCCCGGCTTTTCCTGCTCCGAGAGGACCGCGGCGGGGAGGAGCAGGGCAGTGTGTCTAGAAAGAAAGGATCAGTGATGTGGAAGGAAACTGGGGGCAGAGGGCGGGGGCGGGGAGAAGAGGGAGGGACGCGCCGCGGGGACAGGCAGCGGGAGCCGCGGGTGTCGCAGGCCGGGCGCTGAGGGGGAAGCAGCGGACCCAGCTGAAGGACCCAGAACCGCGCCGCGCCGGGCGCCCGGGAGCGGCCCCGGGTGGGGTGGGGGGAGGGGCCGCGGCCGGAGGAGGAAAGAGGAAGAAGCGCTCAGATGCTCCGCCGCATCTTGAAGTCAAAACCGAAAATAAAACAGCCCCCGAAGAAGCGGACTGGGTTCGAGCTCCAGCCCGGCGCCCCTCGCCCCGGGCGGGCGACGCGACAGCGGGTCCCGGCAGGGGTGCGCGCACCGATTGGGCCCGCGGGGTCTCCGCTCCGCCTACCTGGTCCGGCGCCGGCCCCAGCTCCAGCGGCGCCCAGAGACCGCAGCCGGCAGCGCGCAGCGGTTCGGCTCAATGTCGCTGGCTTCCCAAACCTAGAACCGGAGCGGAGCGGCATTTTCTTTCAAAACTGACACTCAGCCTCCTGATTGGCGGACACAGCCATGAGAGGACCTTGCTCGTCTCTCTTTCCTTTGCTCTTTTAAGTAATCCGGTGTTGCAGAAAACAGAAGACAGACTCCGGACGTAGGGCGTGAGGAATAAAGGCCGCGGACAGAGGCGCGGGCCGGGAGCGGGGAGGCTAGCGGGACCCGAGCCGCGGGAGCGCGGCTGTTCCTGGTAGGCCGCGTCAGGTGACGGATGTTGCGAGGGGGGCGGGCTGCCCGGGGATGCGTTCTGGCTGCAGGCGCTCGGGCTGTCACCGCGTGGGGCGCCCGCGCTGAGGGTGGGAAGGTGGCGGGGCGGGGGGTGGGGGCGCGGATAGGGCGGGAAAGAAGCGGTAGGCGGGAGGCAGAGGAGCCCAGGGCGCGAGCACCCCAGCGCGCGCCTCCCTCCGGGCGCCCGCGACAGCCTTTCCCGCGCGCGCCGGACACTGAACGGTCCCGAGCCCTTGGAAGGTGGAGAGGAGGAGGGGGCCGGGCGCGCGCAGGGACGCGAGTGCGCGCCTTCGGGGCGGAGATGGGTTGGGGGCGGCGCGCGGGTCTGAGTCTGCAGTCGGGGGGCCGGGGCGGTGCTGCTCACCTCCGGTGCCAAAGGGCGGCGCAGCGGCTGCGGAGCTCAACGGTGGTGGAGGCCAGAACATGGTGCGCAGGTTCTTGGTGACCGTCCGCATTCGGCACGCGTGCGGCCCGCCTCGAGTGAGGGCTTTCGTGGTGCAGATCGCGCGGCCTGCGGGTGAGTGGGCGGCGCGGAGCGTGCGGGCCGATGCGGCCCTCGTGCTGATGCTAGTGAGGAGCCAGCGCCGAGGGCAGCAGCCGCAACCTAGAAGACCAGGTAGGAAAGGCCCTCCGAAAATCCCGGGCGCTGTGGCGCTCGGCTGATTGCGTTTGGCGTGATTTAATACACAGATAAGTCATGGTCCTGGCGAGGCGAGGAGGAGGAGGAGGTTACGGGGGCGGGGGATGGACGCTGTTTCCCCCGGTCGGGTTCCAGTGGCTTAGAGATGCGACTCTCCCGAAACCTTGCGCCCCGAGCCCTCTTCACACCCTTGCTTGGTGCTGTGAAACTCGGAGGGCCACGGAGAGCTGCTCAGCCCACCCTAGAAGTCAGGGACCGTGAATTTCCTGGGTGGGAGTCAGCAGACCGCACACACACGCACACCTCGTGGGCAAGGTGTATTTTCGGCACACTGCCTTTCGCCCTGGGGGGAATTTAGGCTAACGGTCTTTGTTTTCTGGAGGCCGCCTTTTTTTTTTGGTTC
The DNA here is from genome assembly GCF_964237555.1 of Oryctolagus cuniculus. Classification (NCBI taxonomy): domain Eukaryota; kingdom Metazoa; phylum Chordata; class Mammalia; order Lagomorpha; family Leporidae; genus Oryctolagus; species Oryctolagus cuniculus. The sequence goes on along the minus strand of NC_091432.1, from coordinate 185,058,484 downwards.
CTCCCTCTCCCGGGCCTCCGAGCTCGGGCACCCCTCCCTCCTTCTAGGAGAGCAGAGGACACGCGGGAGTGGGAGCCCGCGCAGTTCGACTTCCTGATCGAAGGATCAGTAACTGCCCCTGGAGCAAACACGTGCTGTCGGGGATCTTGCAGCCAGCAGAGGTGCGCTTACGTGGTCAGGAAAAAGTGGCTGTCTCGTCGGCCTGGGCGACAGAAAGTCCTCGGGACCTTGCTCCTGTGTTTAGCAGACGAGAGAGGTGCAGTGAGGTCCCCGAGGAATCACATTTCAGCCTGTTTTCTTCATCTCTGACCACAATTAACACAATTTTTAAAAATGAGGCCTACTTCTTAAAAAACAGAATCCGAAGTAGTTTTATCCTCAAGTGGGATGAATCTTTGCACACAGTGTAATTTCCTACGACCAGAGACACTGGGGAAAACGATCTAGTCACAATATGCTGAATGCTAAATTAAAACTTGGATAATAAGTCTAAAAATAATTTAGCGAGGCGCCATTTCTTGTGACCTTCCTGGTGGCATGGCTTTCCCCGGAGTTTATAGCTTCAATAAAGCAAAGGCCTGTAAAGAGACAGAGAGGGAGCTTCTTTACTACTACGAGGTTGATTGGCTTTTTGACGTGAAAGTGGAAAACTATCAGCGTTTTTGATGCCTCAATTTCTGTTAGCAAAAAATCTAACAATGAATAGCATAAATGTGCATTTCTTCATATTGCTATGAAAGCTCACTTTTTAAAAAATCAAACCAGAGATTTTAAGGCTTGCTAGATCTCATTTTAGTTTATTTTAAAACATCAACAAGACCCTGCTTTATTTTCTAACAGTGGCTTATCAGCAAACGCTTAGCCATTTTGAAACATGTGCTTGAATTTAGTGGTTAATATTCCTCTCTTTATAATAGTTGTCTTATTTCTATAGTTAATATTATTCCCTATATAAAATTACTTATATTACAAAGTTGCTTATGGAAATCTATAGTAACAAAGTAAAAAATAGGTAGGAATGTAAATACTAAAATCCTGTATTTTCTATTTCAGGAATATGAAACAATATTATGATTAGGGAGTATATTCACTTTGAATATATTTGTGATATAAAATATTAATATAAAAATGACAGGCATGTTGAAAGCAGTCATTCATTTTTATTTAGGTATAAATCAATTTTCAGAAATTATGTGTGAAGTTATTTAAAAGCGTATTCATTATATGAAAGGCCTGATTTTCAGCAAGCATCTGATGATAAAACACACTGTTTGAATAGAACAGACCATGCCTTGAAAATATGTGCAATTTCCAGCTTAGTATGTGAAATTATACACGTACAATATAAACATCTGGCAGTGGTAATTATAATGCTATGTAATCATAAATTTCACATTTATATATTAGTCCTGTGGTTATATGCATTTAAGAATATATATGAATGCTAATTGCATTGGGACTCATGCAGTTTCTTGAGGTGCAAGAGCAAAAAAATTACTTGTATGAATTTTGTATTTAAAGTCAATACAAATATGTAAGATATTACTTTAACATTTTCTAAATTTCTTCAAAAATATTCATTATGCCTTTATTTTTATGGGATTTATAGTATATATAATGAAATTCTATATTACTAGTTTCTTATCCACATATACCTGATGAATTATGCTATTGATCTGTAACCTTTTGCCTTGGTGTGCTTACAAGTAGTCATAGTTTCATTATGAAGATAAATGTGCATTTATTTGTATCTATTGGGAGCTTTTAGTGTTTTACCATACATTTTATAGCAGAGTCATCTTGAGGTTTTAAGTAGTGTGCAGTTGGCATAAATAAGCATTCCCAATGAATATACTCCCTAATTTGTATTGTGTTCTAAATGAACATTAGGCATTTCAGAGATCAATATTTAATATTCACTTTGCTTCTTTAAGGACTATTGAATTTAAAAAAAGATCATTGTCATCCTAAGGCAACAATATCATGGCCTGTTGCTCTCAGTGTCTGTAATGTTTCACAGACCTGCTATTACATGTTAGTTCATCACTGGTAGCTACTGTTACCAGTTTAGTTTTCCTAATGTGAATGATTCCTGTTAGTAAAGTAGTACAGATCATTTCAAAAAATATTCTTATAGCAAAGCTGAACATCTTTTACTCTTTTAAAATCTTTAATACTTTTTGAGATACATGAAAATCTTATTAGTCTTCTATACTAAAACACCTAGGCCGAACTAAAACTGAAACTCCATGCTAAAACACTGTAGACTCTTGCCACAAAACCCAATCTCAGAGTATTTTGGTCCTTCATTTCTGAAGTTTAAATTATGTAAGCAATGAGTATGGTTTCTCTTTCTAAACACAAACTTATAATATTGAACATGCATTTTTTTAAAAAAGTATGGTTCTCTAAATTCTGATTCTCACATACCTAATCACTAATATTATCTTTATTGCCTGATGAAATTAATGCACTTTCTGGAAATCTCCATAGGCAAGAAAAAGTTTTGTAGTATGTATCAAAAGCTTTTGGATTGTTATTAATTTTTTACTTGAAAAGGAAACAGAGATTTCCTATCCAGTATTTTACTCCTCAAATGCCTACAACAGCAGGGGCTGGAATAACACTAAAACTGGAAGCTCAGAACTCATTCAAGGTCTTCTAGTGAGTGGCAGGGACCCAACTACTTGAGCTGACTCCCAGGGTGTGGAAACTGGATGCAGGACCCCAAGCCAGGTGGTCCAATATGCAATGTGAGCGTCCCAAGTAGCTAGGCCAAATGAAGGCCCCAAGAACTCTAAAAAGACTCATATATGCATTTCAGAAATTCTATATCTAGGAATCACCCTCAGGGAAGAAAGATTCTAATAAAAATCGACAGAGATGGATAAATAGTAGCAAGAAATTGAAGGTCGCCTAAAATTCTAGCAGCAAAATTTTAAATCATGTCACATGATTTATTGAATATTGAAGAATATTGAAGAATATTTAGTAGAATATTAAAATCATGAAATTAGGTGAGTTTTTAAAAGTTAAGATTCAAAGCTGTACATAACCTTTTTTTTCTCTAGCATACACACGCACGTTTGCTGTCTTATGGGCACTCTCTCTCTCCCTCTCACTATATAATGGAATTTAGTTATTTCCTCTGGATGGGAGGTTGGGGGAATGATATTTTCTTCCTTACATTTTTGAGTGTTCAAGGTGCTGTGACCCTCACCAGCAAGCTCCATGGCGTTTCCAAAGTCGTTGGTTCTGTATCTATTGCCGTTAGCCTTGGGTGGGTAGAGAAGAGCAAGGCGGACGGGATTTGTGCGCGTATATTAGAAGGTGGCCTTAACAGTCAGGGAAAGCAGGACAGGGCCCTAACGGGAGACACACGTAGTTCCATCTTAGAAGGTTCTTGGGTTCTAGGCCTCTGGTCCTAACACTTGCGTCCTCCTGACGATCTCTTCTCCCAACCCCACCCCTCCTCACCCTCCCGCGCCCGCACAAGACCTCTCCCCGCGACTCCAGGCAGCGGCTTGCTGCCTTCCCCACCCCCTAGAGCTCGGTTGGGGTTCAAGCGGTGTCCCCAGGACCCCAAAGAGCGTCAGTAGGTGGCAGGTGGAATTCGCGCTGCTCTGATCTCCGCTCGCCCACCCGCTGCTCCCCTGCGTCCTCTACCCCTACCTCCGCATCCTCTAAGTTCCTAGAGACAGAGGCTGCTGATGCCGAAGATTTCATTAGCACTAGCGCAGGACCCTCCAGCGAGAGTGTAAACGCTTGGCCCATTTAGATCCCTCTCCCCACCGCCATTTCTCGAAGCCCGCCCCCCCCCCCCCCCAGCCGTGTCCGCCGGTAATAGGTGATCACGGTGACGGTAACTACAGACACGGATTTAATCACATTGTGAGGCTCCATTAGGAGGAAAGGCAGTGGGGGAAGCGGGCGGAGTCTGCGCGGGCCTCCTGGATGCCGGAGGGAGGGAGGGAAGGAGGGAGAACTGGAGGCATCCTCCAGTCGCCAGCCCGGCTGGGTGCTGGCTAGGCCTTCTGTGGCGGGGGCCGGGGTGGGGAGCGAGTCAGGTGAGCCGGGGAACCTGGGCGTGGAGCGCCTCGCAGCCCTGGCGGCCTTTCCGTTCTCTCGCTAGCTGGAGACACAGGGGAGTGGAAAGGCCTCCCCATCTCGGTTTCTTGTCTGGGGGTGCAGGACGATGTAAAGACTAGCCTAGTGATGATGTCTCACAACTGTTTTCTTTTTACATTACAGCTGCTCCCAAGTTTGAAAAATGCCACCCCCATGCCCCCCGCCCAGTTAAAACATTCAAATGAAATCGCTAATTAGAATGAAGAGTTCTTAGGGGTTATTAAAACAAGATCTGCTTCTGAGACAACAAGCCAAATGATGGAGAACACGGTTTTGTTCAGTAGGGCAAGGAAGATCTCAAAGGCTTTGACTCCTCGTAGAAAATGCCCACAATTCGGGACCTCAGTAGAATCCCCATATCCTAAATCATGTGTATTCAGCAAGCCCAGGTGTACTTACAGTTGTTGAAGTTAATCAGTGTCAATAGCATTTGTTTAAGGGAGAGAGGACTGAGGAAAATCTTGCTGCTTGTCTGTGTTTCTCAGTGTAGTCACTTGTTTCACGAACCCTGGAAAGAGCTTCACATTTGGGCAGAACTATATAATTAAATAATAATAATAATAATACAAAGGAAAAAATATCACACGATTTAAATTCCCAAAGAATCAGAGATCCATTATAAAAGAGAAAGTTGACTTTTATATTGTAACATTGGCTATGTCAGTGAAAGCACAATATTTGTATCACAAAGAACTTTTTAATTCTTCTTTACCCAGCTCTGTTTTCTCCTTCACCTGCGCAACAAAATCTTGTGATTGATTTAAATAGTTGTACAGTGGGGATTTTTTAAAGGGAAGAAAGCTTTTGTAGTATTTCAGAAGGCTATGAACAAAGATGTAATCTCTTACGCAAATTGAAACTAATAAAATTGTACAATTGGAGTAGAGTAAAAAATGCCTTTGCTTCTTCATTTAAGCATGTAAGTAACCAGAAGTCAAGAAAGCATGGCAGACGTTATCAACAATATTATTACTTGGATGCTATAAAAAATATATATTTCTGCACTTCACTTCCAGAAAATCTGATCCCTTTACTACAAGTCTCTTAAGTCATCTCTGTTACGAGTGGCCCATTGGGATACAATTCGACAAATACAGGCAATGTTGCTTTTTAGTATTAGTTTTACTTATTTATTTTAAAACTGAGTTTCTAAGTTAGATTTTAATTTATAGTCAGTAGGTCACACTTTGGGTCCCAGGAAGGAAAGTCTGGGCATCAATGGAGGTATTTCACCAAATGGAGCATGCACTTCACTGTTACATGATCCTTCATCTGAACAAGAAAAAAAAAATTGCCTTTTAGATGCCAGATTTTCATAACCAAAACATAATATTAGAATTATGTAACAGTATATATTTATGTTTTAAAGCTTGAAACTTGAAACATTTCCACAGGGGGTGTATATTGTATCTTTTAAAAAGCATTATAAGCACTTACCTCTGTTTACACAGGATAAATGAATCTCATTCTCGGTCTCTCTGTCTACACATTCCTACAAGTGTGTGTGTGTGTGTGTGTGTGTGAAGGGTTTTTTTAAATTTCATTTTATTATCCAAATCAGGCTCATAATAAACATGACAACCTGCAATTATGTAGGACAGAAAAAAACAAGTCAGAAATGTTTCAGGGGCTTATATTGGTTAAGATCAAAGCTTGATTGCAGTTAAAGGTAGCTCTAACAGAATAAAGCACTTACGGACAAAATGATGAGTCTGTGTCTCTCTAAGAGCCAAATAACAAGGGTGTAAATACCGATGAATAATTTAAGCTTAAGAATAATTTCCAAGAAAAACAAAAATATTCCTCCCAGATTATAGTCATATTTTTTCTGCTTTTAAACTAACTTTGTCTAATATTACACCAATGACTTTGCAGATGCATTAGAAAAAGCTTATGTTTTGCTTTCTTTTCTCGAGGGCCACCATTTTCTTGCTCTGATTCTCCAGGCTGCCAGTTCTTCTGACTCAGCAATTGTATAACTCTCTCACCCAATTTAAAGAAACAGCAGCTACCCGCAGAACAATCACTGCCCCCAACTAAAAATTTTTCCCACTCTGTAGAGTAAGTAGTATCTTTTATCTCTGAAATAAGTGTTAAATGCCCATACAACCTGAGCACCCAATTTTACACCATGAAATTTGCATGCTGAGTAGCTAAAGGTGAATATATTTTGTATAACATTTGATTTTTAAAAGAAGTTTACTGAAACTTTCTTCCAAAAGCATACAATAAGCTTCTCTTTTCCTTCAGAAATGATTGTGAGGAACTTAACAGAACAGTTGGACTTGCGTTGTCTCATTAATTTTCCCAGTATACTTCTGTTTTAGATATTTTATTTTCTCATTTCATAGATCTGGAGATTGAGGTTCAGATAGGTTTCATGGCTTGCCCAGAGTCACTGGTAATTAGTACATGATTGAGGTTGATATATGTATGGTTCAGTTTATATATATATAAACTCATGTGTATATACATATATGCATACATATATACATATATATATATATATATGGTTCAGTTCTACCCCTTCTGGTTTATTGTTGTTTTGTAAGTTTGTTTAAGCTTCTTGGGTCTCTGTGGCATTCAGCATCAGGCATATCATATATGTCCCAGTAAATATTTATTGATTGAGTGAATAAGAAAATTATGAAAAAATAAGGCAATATAATAACTGAAGTTCTTATGGGCTCTAAAAATCACCAAATCAAAATAAAACAAAGAAGTTAACATCTTTTAAAAATATATTTCTTGCCAAGAATAAGATGAATTGAAACTGCTCTTGTATGTCTAAGGTATTTATGCCCACTTTAATTTATGCAACCAGCATAGGAACTACTTGGGGCATGTAGTTAGTAGAAAAATCATCTTGGTGTTCACATGAACTCTGATCATATTCCTTTTTTTCTTAAACTTAATAGCTATTATAAGTATTAGGACTAAGTACTTGAAATCTCATTGCTTCCACTTTCTCTTATGTAAACTGGAGACAATAGTACCCTATAGTATTCATAGAATAATAACTGGATACAATAGCAATGTTAAGATTCATCGTAAACTTTCAAGTAACATAAACCATGTCATTAAGAAAGCACCTACTTCTTTAGGATTTAATTACTCAGAGTAGCCAAAAATTCCTGAACTCCATTTGAAAGAATATATGCATCATAATAAAAATATATTTATTCAAATGTCTAACACATTTCAAGGTGTGAAATAAAATCAATGTATAGATGTCTACTTTTTAATCTACATTTGATGGAAACCTTATGTGGTGGCCTTCAGACAGTAATTCTAAGCTCTAGTGTTTATAATTATTAGGTAATCAATATTTATAAACCTCTGTTTTCTAAGGCTGAACATCACATGATTTTTAAAGAACTGAAAAAATAGTTATTAACCTATCTTCAAATTATTTTAAAAATAAATATACAAAATAATTTCTAGAGGGTCCCTGGGGGTAATTATAGTCTTGATTTCTTCAAAATGATTGTTGCATTCGGAATATCTGAATCAAAACTTTTGGGCATAAAAACTCTAAAAATTCTTTATTATTAAAAATAGCATGTGTAAGAGATGGAGGAGAAAGAAGCAGAAAACATGAAAGTCATCCGCAAAACCTTCAAAATGTCTGCTTTAGACACTGACCTGAAAATATGCACATTTGAAGAAGTTATTGATAAGTAGTATATCAAAGAGACAAAATACAGTAAATGTACTTCCTGTGGTCATCAGCTGAAAAGGCAGGGCATGTTTTAAAGGAGGAAGGGTTGAGAATAAAAGTTTAGGAAAGCAAATTTTGCAACTTTTCAGTTTTGTGTCTTCCACTTGAAATGCACCCCAAGAAGTGGTAGCGGAAACACAGAAAACAACACAGTGACACACTCCAGAGTCACTTCCCATGATTTAATGAGTTTTTTTTTTCTTTTTCTAGATGCTCTTTTGTTGTAAGACAGGCAACTTTGTCACAGAGAAGCCCTGTTTTCAGCTAGTTAGAATTCAGAGAAGGCAGGGCTCTTCATATCTTTTGGAAGGGAGTTTCCTGTTGAAATAACACATACCTACAATGAATAAAAAAATACCCAACGGAAGATAGGCCTTTATGGCCTAAATAATAAACATGATGGTAAATGTCATACGTATTCTCAAAAAAGAGTTAAGTTTTTCTAACCTGATGTACACCTGAATTTTCGTACAGCTGATGTTCTTGATTCCTCAAAATAACTTTGTGAGGTAAGTTTTATTTTCCCTACTTTGCAAGGTGAAAAAACAGACTTCAGAAAGTTAAGATAATTTATTCAAGCCTCAGGTAAGGGAACAGAGGCTCAGAAAGAATATCTAACTTTTTCAAGCCTTCAGTTCTGGTAAAAAGGGATGGGCTCTGATTGTGCCGGCCTATTCCCTTGCACTGCATTGATGTCTCCTCCACAATTATAATTAAGGATATGATTGCCATTCCCACCATCCATATTTAACCAAGTCAAAATAAGCAGCTATGGCCATACAAAGAATAACAAGAGAGAACCTGAGTCCAAAAGCTGTGGCAAACATTTTTTAACTGGGTAATTTTGGCAATGTGCCACCCCTCCATTTTATTATCAGTAAATCAAAGAGATGGCTTATTGAAAAGCGGTTTTGCAATATGTATTAATGAGCTTTGTACTCTTTGGAAAGCTGCAACATTGTTTGTTGTAGCAATTAGAAACATCTTATATACTAATGTAACAGCAGGAGCCTTATTAAGTAAACTAACAACTTTTTTCAGTAGAATATTTTACACTTGTTACAAGTAATGTTTATGAAGTTCACGAAGAAATTTCAGTAATGCTCTCATGATATGAGTTAGGGAAAGCTCCTTTCAAAACTGGACAATATCTACAAGGTAAAGACTGAGCAAGCAAAAAGGAAGGAAATATTTCAAAATGTCAATAGTTATTGCTTCTGTGTAGTGTATCACTTTCTTTATGCTGCTCACTCCTCTTTTTTTATTTTTAAACATATATGAGCTATAGTTAGGGAAAAATCATCCAAAATGGAGGAAAATGGATTAAATGAGGGGATTTTGAGATCCAAAAGTTCTATCACCAAGTTCTTGAAAGTAGATATTGTTATCTTGGTCCCGGTATTGCAATCTGTTTGGGAGCTCAGACCTTAAAGGCAAGAAAGCATAGTTGAGTTGTATACCTTATACTGTATAAATTAGTCACATGGAAGCATCCTACTGGAAAGGGTATGGACCTCTCAGACAGAACTGGGAACCTTGAGTAAAACTGCTTAATAATACTTGTCCCGTGGGTAGGTTTCAATGAATGATAGCCACTATTGTTTTCTTGGCAACTCTGAGCTTCTTTTTGTCTTTGTTTCCCCCCTCCTTCCCCTCCCCTGCCTCCCCTCCCCCTCCCCTCTCCTTCCTCCCTTCCCTTTCTTCTTCTTCTTCTCCTTTTCTTCCTTCTCTCTCTCTCTCTCTCTCTCTCTCTCATCTATATGTCCTCTAATTATATGCCTATTGCTTATATTGTTTCCCAGGATGAGGCTAATCTCAATATCTGAATATATAAACAAATTACAAATATGCCCACATTAACAGAAATACCTATATACAACACACAAGTATGGACACATACTCATATATTTACAAACAGACATGGCTGTCCTAATCTTTTAGTTCTTTCAGCTGACCAAGCAGCTAAAAACAAATATAAGTAATTCACCATAAGAATTTCTTCAACATGCAAAAGGATAAATTTACAGAATAGTTGTTAGGAAGTGATTATTTTATCAGCTGCAAAGGTTTCTCATTTAGAATTCATGCTAGAGATATTTTAATAGCATATTTATTAGATTTAAAATCACATGTGTTTTATACACAATTTAGAAAAGTCATCTAGAGATGTGGCATTTCACTTAATGGTTAACCATCTGGTATTGGAGTACCTACCTGGGTTTGATTCTCAGGTTTTGTTGCTGACTTTGGTTCCTGAATCCACCCTCCTGGCAGTGCAGACTGGGAGGTAGCACAAGGAATTGAGGGAGACCTGGATTGTGTACCTAGCTCCTGGATTCCACCCAGCTCATGCCTCAGTCTTTGCAGTCATTTGGGGAATGAACCAATGTATGAGAGTATTTTCTCTCACTCATGTGCTCTCAAGCTCTCTCTTCCTCTCAGATAATATTTTTTTTAAATTAAAAATAAGTGACATCCAAAGTGGACATTTGCACAGCAGTTAAAATGCTACTTGGGACACCCACGTGCCATATCAAGGTGCCTGGAGCAGAGTCCCTGCTCTACTTCAGATTTCATCTTCCTGCTAATGTGCAATGTGGGAGGCAGCAGGTGATGGTTCAAGTACTTCAGTCCCCACCACTCACGCAGAGGCCCTGTATGCAGTTCCAGGCTTCTGGGCTCAGTATGGCTCAGCTCAGCCTGTTGTGGGCATTTGGGGAGAGAACAGTGGATGAAATGAAATATCTCTCTCAATCTCACCCCCTCTCCTTTTTTCTCTCTGCTTTTCAAATGAATTAAAAAAGCAAAAATGAAACTGTAAGGGGGCTGGTGCTGTGACGTAGTGGATAGAATTGCCACCTGTGATGCCAGCATTCCATAGGGCACTGGTTTGAATCCTGGCTGCTCCTCTTCTGATCCAGGTCCCTGCTGGTGTGCCTGGGAAAGCAGAGGAGAATGGCCCAGGTACTTGGGCCCCTGCACCCACATACAGGACCTGGAAGAAGCTCCTGGCTCCTGGCTCCTGGCTCCTGGCTCCTGGCTCCTGGCTTTGGCCTGGCCCAGCCCTCGTCATTGTGGCCATTTGGGGAGTGAATCAATGGATGGAAGATCTCTCTCTCTCTCTTTCTCTCTCCCTCCCCCTCTCTCTGTAACTCAGACTTTCAAATAAATAATATTTTTAAAAAATAAAAATTAGAAAGAAAAGGCATCTGCTTTATAACATGTAATACACTTCTAAGTTTTTCTCAAATTATCAAGACAGTAGTACAGATTTTATATCCAGTTATAACCACTTTGGAGGAAAAAGGGCAGAAAATCATGACTTACCAGTAATCATGAATTAAGTCTATAATAATTAAGGCATTTTGAATTTTGTGCTGCTTGCTAAGATCCTGCTTGGGCAGAAAGAGAAATTTTGTCATATTTCTGAGTGTACAGAAATAGTATGGAACCCCTAAAAGAGTGCCTTGGAAAATAATAATTCTCAATAATTATGCATATTAATTTAATTAGAGAACAACAGGGAGAAAGAAACAACCTCCATTTTAACGCCGTGTAGATCTGTTCCTGCATTTTCTGAGCAAGCTTGCTTGGAAACCTGCTCTGTTGTCTAAGAGGTCTCCATTTCATGCTAAAGCTACATTTTTCTCCTTGTGAAAAATAAATAATTAGGGTGGCCATTAAGCTGCCACTTGGGATGCTCACATCCTTTAGCAGACTGCCAGTTCAAGTTCCAGCTACTCCTACTCTGCTGCTTATCCACCTCTCTGCTAATGCACATGGGAGGCAGCAAATTATAGCTCAAGTTCTTGAGTCCCTGCCACCTATGTGAGAGACCTAAGTGGAGTTCCTGTCCTCAGCCTGGCTCCCATCTAGCCTAGCCCTGGCTGTTGCAGGCATTTGGGGAGTGAGCCAGCAGATGCAAACATCTCTCTCTCTCTCTCTCTCTCCCTCTCTCTCTCTCTCTCTCCCTCTCCCCTTTCAAATAAATAAAAGTAAACAGTAAAAGAGAAAATAAATGTTAAATTCCTTGACACTTTTCACCTAAGAGTGCTTCTTTCCTATTTAAAAGACTCTTATCACCCAGATTTGACACTGAAAACTCAGAATCCTTACCCGGGGACACCTTGAGGGAAATCTATTGGCTGGGGTCAACAACCATCTCTTGCTGCACCATTGTTACATTAGCACTAGAATTAAGTATGTGCTCAAGGAGACAAACTAGGTGATGCAGCTAGGCCTAGGACCCTCATTTCTTCATGTTATTGTGTTTCCAAATTAAAGGGGTACATGGAATTATCTTTGATGGCCTCTGTCTTCCATCAGTTCCCTACTGCAGCTAGCATCCTATCCAATAGCCCATTTACACAGGCTTAACACAGCTATGGCTAGAAGCTCCACCACAGGTTATACACCTTGCTCTGATAAGCTGTTTCCTAAGGAATTCCGCTGCATTATGGGGTTCTTTCTAGATTCTGAAATGCGCCCCACCCATGCCCAGTAACACAGGTCTGAGGTATCAAAGTATGCATCACCCCAGTCTCCCTTTCCCTACACTGTTCATTTAGCCTTTCCTAAAGAGCTCATCTGGAATGAAGACAACCTTCCTCCTCCAGAGAAGCAAATGAATGGATGGTTTTTGCCAATACATACTCTTGACTATAGGCCCTTCTCTCTTTATATCCACAAATTTTAGCCAAGTGCCTGATACTTTTTGTCAAGCAAAATTACGAATGATGATTCTGAGAAAAGCAACTCCTATTTGTCTACAAATTTGTTGCATTAGAGTAATATATGACACAGTACAAAAGTCAAATTTCAGAATGTGAAAAGTCACTCATGGGGCAGGCACTGTGGAGCACAGAGTTAAACAGCAGGCTGTTCAAGTCCTGGCTTCCCCACTTCTGATCTAACTTCGAAAATGAGCCTGAGAAGCAGTGAATGATGATTCAAGTACTTGAGTTCCTGACAACTGCATAGGAGACCCAGATGGAGTTCCTGGCTCCTGGCTTCAGCTTGGAACAGCCCTGGCTGCTGTGGCCATTTGTGGAGTGAACCAGTGGATGGAAGATCTCTTTCTTTCTTTCTCTCTCATTACTCTGCCTGTCAAATAAATAAATAAATCTTAACAAAAGAAAAAGTCAGTCACATGCCCATCTGAGTTCTTCATCAACAGACTTTTCTATATTCTTCTAAAAATATCTTATGTATATTTTATTTTTAACCTCAGACTTTATCACCGAATGATTATTTTTAGTAACAATGCTAATATTGAAAATGGAAAATATATGTACACATCTATGTATGTTTATATGCATGTTTTTAAAAAAGTTTTTGTATATTTTATTTCACTTGATATAATAATCCCATGAGGTGTAAAGGATAGAATAAAAAAGAGCCCATTTTGGAGATTATAAACATGGAAGCTAAAAATTAATTAATTGGAATGTTTGATGCAGGCATTTCTCTCTCAGGATTTTCCAGTCAAAAATGAGATCATTACATATAGCAGTACTGTCATTTGGTCCCATCCAGAGCTGTTTCTCTGACTCCTTTTCCTAACAAAAATCATCTTTCTTATTGCATGGAATAGTTGCATAGCATACACACCCTTGTCAGAAGCAGATTTCTAATTTCAGAACACTGCCTTCTCAGATATCTTTCTGTCTCTGGTGACATACTGAATTTGTATTCATGTCTAGTATTAATGTTCTTTGATTTGTAGAGTTCTGGAGTAGGAGCACAATCATAGGCTTTCTGTCACCTAAATAAGTATTCAGATGTCCCTGTAGGTGTCATGGTCTCCACTCTAGCTGGACCCTCCATTCTGATTAAAAAAAAAAAAAGTCTGTAGCCAGGCCAATCTATCTTTCCTCATAAAGGGTATTCCAATCCTGCATCGTTCTCAGACTTCCTAACCCATCTTCTGACTCTGCTAACAGACCAGCCTCCTTGGTTGTGGAAGGAAGCACCTCAACTTCCTCCCTAGCTCTGACCTTTTCTCCCTCTTCAAATCTGCCTGTATCTTCTCTATCCAAATACATGACCACCCCATGCCCGTTGGATTCTGTTTCCTTCTGACCTTTTAAGTAGGTCCTCAGAAATACCCTGTCTTGCCCATGTCCTTAATCTCTTTTTTTCTCTGCTAACTGCCCCATCTCCTCACCTGGCACTTTTCCTTCTTACATGTGTACTCAGGCCTCTTCCACCTTCCCATCTGCTTTGCTTCACTGCTTCACTGTACATGGCCTTGAACTATTACAGCTGAGCTTGGAAAGTGTACTCCATACCCATTGTCTCCAGCTTCTTGCTGTCACACTTACTCCTACTTTTTCTTCTTAATCTCTGAGTGGTCCTTTGCCTGCTTCTTCTTCTTCTCCTTTTTTTTTTTTTCAGGCTCTTGTCAAACATTCCAACTAATTAATTTTAATTTTCTTAAACATCTTTGTCTTTGTATATGTTCTTCCCTCTGTCTGGAACATTTTTCTTCTTTTCTGTCTTTATACTCCTATTCTTTTCTTAATACTGGGCTCAGCTCCCAGCATCCTGGGCATCTGTCTGCACCACTACAAAGGATTTTTTTTTTAAATTTTCTTATGGAATCTTCCGCTTCCTTTTGCTCTTCTAAGGGCTACATATGATGCCTCATTGAATCCCACAACAACCGTTTGAGGTAAGTACTATTGTTTCTCCAGTCATACAGATGAGACATCTGAAGCCTAGAGACAATAAGTAAGTTTGCTCAAAATTAGAGAGAAAATAAGTAGAAAACTCAAGATTGGAACCCAGAACTCATTTTTAAAACCTACACTTGCCACCATTATACTCTCTACTCAACATTTGCACCTCTTGAATGAATTAACAAACTTTTTTTTGCCATAAGTGAGTGATCAGAATTGAGACAGGTTCAAATTTCATAGTATAGATTTTCAAAACAGCCAAAGCCATGGAATTCTCAGGGAAGAAAATAAATATCAAGTGTATTATAATTCCATTTTACACATGTGAAAACTGAGGCTGACATAACCAGCGGCAGGATCATGGGCTTTATATTTTTTATTTCTCCAGGGATGTTAATATCAGTTCTGAGCTATTATAAATAAACTGGGAGTGTGGCAGGTTTTTTAAAAACTGGAAAAGTTTCACACAATTATTAACTATTCACACAAGATTTATAATCAGTAATGGGAAAAGTTTTTAGAACCAAGAGGCTGTACCCAAGAGTGCCATAATCTTTGGGGAGCTCTATTGGAAGTGCCTGAGCTACTGTATACAGACTCCAAAGCCTGTTCTCGATAGCTCCAAAGCATTCAACCTCCACACCTGCTATAATATGCATTCTAAAGATGTTTTTAAATGGTTCCATTTCTCATTTCCGTCACCAGTAGTCTGATACATTGTACAAGCGCTGAAAGAATTCAGCTCTTCCATAGCTGGGTTTCAGAGTGATCCCTGAATTTCCTAGAGGTTTTATTCAGAAGTACATGAACATAATTTTTTTTTAAGAGGGATAATGTATTAAGTTGTTCATTAACAGTCAGGGCTATGCTGATCAAGTCACCGTTTCCCATAGTGTCCATTTCACTTCAACAGGTTTCCTTTTTGGTCACGAACATAATTTTTAAAGAAATCATTACACACTCTCATTTTTGAGGAGAGGATCTATAGCTTTCAATGAATTATTGAAGGAGTCTACTCTTCCCCACACCCAAGGTTAAGAACTATTAATTTAGTGATAGAAACTTATTTTGATATTGGTCTAGAAGCCATACAGTTTACAAGGGGAGTCTATTCCTTTCCTCATGTATTCACAACCAGTATTTTCTCTTCTCCCTCATAAAACACGCTAAGGTGAAGTAAAAGGATCTTATGGGTTTTGTATCCACAGTTTGAATTTTCCACACCATTGCTACCCAGGTACTTGAGAGGTGCCGAGAGGAAAATACAGATGATGCAGTGAAGTACAGTGTGCTTTTATAACAGTCAGTATCCCACAGGTGTGTGTGTGTGTGTGTGTGTGTGTGTTTAAAGATTTATTCGAAAGAGTTACAGAGAGGTAGAGACAGAGAGAGAGGTATTCCATCTGCTGGTTCACTCCCCAGATGGCTGCAAGGGCTGGAGCTGTGCCAATCCGAAGCCAGGAGCCAGGAGCTTCTTCTGGGTCTTCCATAAGGGTGCAGGGGCCCAAGGACTTGGGTCATCCTTCACTGCTTTCCCAGGCCATAGCAGAGAGCTGGATTGGAAGAGGAGCAGCCAGGACTAGAACCGGTACCCAAATGGGATGCTGGCGCTTCAGGTCAGGGCTTTAACCTGCTGCACCACAGCGCCGCCCCCCCAAGTGTTTTAATTGGCATCACTTTATTTTAATTTATATTTTAAGATATTTTATTAAAAAGAGAAAGAGGGAGGGGGGAAATGGATGTCCCGTCCAGGGGTTCAATTGCCAAGTACTGGGAAACAGCAAGGGCTGGGCCAGGCTGAGGCCAGAGGCAGGAACTGCACTGGATCTCCCATGTGGTGCCAGGGACCCAAGTACTTCAGCTGTCTTCTCTGCCTCCAAAGGTGTCCGTTAGCCGGGAGCTGGAATCTGGAGCAGAGCCAGCACTGGCATCATTTTGCAAACTGAATGCTTTGCTGACCAAACAGCAACTGAAAGTCCAAGGCATTCTGGATCTGCTGGAGAAATCAACCAAGGATTGAAAAGTAACTGAAACAGAGCAGGGTTATCCGGCAGGCCCATTAAGCACGGGCTTAAGCTATCGGCAAGGTCTGAGCCACCTAGTTCAAAACATAAAACATATTTAAACTCATAAAAGTAATAATCATAGGGAAAAAAAACCTAACTGTATTTCCTTTCGCTTGCTATATATACCCTAGTTCTGTTTACCTTTTCATCAGATGAGAAGGTGGGGGAGGGTGTCCGGTAGGTTGAAGTCTCTCCTCCAGGGACTCCCTCCCCACTTCCCCCATGTGCCCACAGGCAGAACTCTGCCCCACTCGTGCCAAAGCCAGCCCTTCCACAGGACTTGGCCCTTGTACCAGCAAAACCCTCGCTCCCTACATCCGTTTCACCGGGGAGAGGGGGCGGGGCGGCGCGAGCTGGCCGACTCTGCAGATCGAGTGCTCAGGGCCCGACTTCAGGCAGCCTCGCTCGGCGTGGACGCCGCGCGCGCGAGCCCGGCGTTGAGAGGGGGAGCGGGCGGTGCGTCCTTTAAAAGAAGGAACACCTCTCTGGCCCTCCTCGGCGGCGAGGGGACGGCTTTGAGAGTCTTCTGATTTTAAAAGAGGAAGCAATACTGTGCCTGCGATACCAAACGCCCAGATTCGAGCGTGGCAGTTAGGAATCCCGCGCGGTTTTCTAACGCAGGGGCTGGGGGCGGGGCAGGGTATACTGGGAGGGGAGGAAACGCGGGAGAACAGCTCTCGCTCGGGGACCCGCGTGGCACCCACGGTGGGGAGGGGACAGGTGGGAAGGGGCCCGAGGCGCCCCCCTCCCACCGCCCGCTTCCGGCTCCGGGACGAGCCCCGCCGTGGGGCGACTTCAGGGGTGTCACGTTCCCGTGGCGTTCAAGCGAATGGCGCCTCCTCAGAGACACGTGAGCGGCGCCCCCTGCAATGGAAAGCCGCGGCGCTCCCGCGGGAGGAGTCAAGGACAGAGTCTGGGGGGCCTCTTCCGCCAGCCCCAGAGGAAGAAAGAGGAGGAGCGAGCGTAAGGTCCGAGGGTAGGGCAGCCTCTGACTCAGGACAGCTGCGGAGGAAGGGTGGCAGCGAGGGTCGGGCGGCACTGGAGCCGATGGAGCCCTCGGCGGACAGGCTGGCCACGGCCGCGGCGCGGGGCCGGGTGGAGGAGGTGCGGGCGCTGCTCGAGGCCGGAGTGCCGCCCGACGCTCCTAACCGCTATGGTCGGTCGGCGATCCAGGTAGGTGCGCGGATGGGCGGCCGGAGAAGCGGACAGCCGGGGGCTCTGGAGTGCGAGGTTTGCAGGGCTGCACTACCGGGGAGCGCTTCGATGCATCCGTCTTGGGGAGTTTTCCCGTGGAGCAAGGAATCAAAAACTTTCTCCTGGCGACCCCAGTGGGGTGGCGGGTCGGGAAGCCACCGAAGCAAAGAGCAGGCACGTGCGCTGTGGAGTTCTAGACTGCTGGGACGATCTGGCAAGGGGGAGCGATTTTATAAGATCTAACTCTATCAGGTGCAAAATTCACGAACGTTGGGGATGAAACGCGAGTTTCAAAGCCATGTATTTTTAATAATGATTTGCTGGGACTTCTCAGCCCCAAACTCAAAGGCCCCTGAATGGTGTTTATCCTCTTTCTCAATAAAGGGGGATTTCGGTGGAAATCGGATAAAATACCGATTGGAATTATTCAAAAGTAAATATATACGCTACTTATTTTAACTCTGACTGAGGTAATCTGTACTTACTATAAGAACTTGGGAAATGAAGACAAATATGGAGAGAAGCATTACTGTGATCTCGCTTGAGATAATGTATAGTTACCCTTTGGGGATATCTCCTATTATTCAGGGTATTTTTTGGTTTTTATGGCTTAACTTATTTGGGATTGTTGAGCAGTGTCATTTCTCCCCCTCTGCCCTCTGGTTTGGGCCGTACGTAGATTGTTTTGCTCTTTTGTCTACACCAACTTCCTAAATTTCAGTCTAAAACCAAATTCTTACTGGCAGTCACCACCCTAGTTTTATCCCTGGTGGTCAAAATGAGTTCTGATTCATAAAGAAAGAAAACTTTTATGAAACGAATGCGTGTTGCAAAAACTCCAGCACAACAAAGACAAAGGAAAGTAATTCTACATGGAATTTCACAAATGAGTTCTCCTTTCCTGAAATTATGCTACATAGGATAACTTTTATATATTTAAAATATAGATATAAAAATAAAACCAGAAATCTTTAAAACTTGAGATCATTTGGGATCTGAAGTATGGAGACATTTTGAAACTGAAAAGTTGGGTGGTTATTTAAGAATGTATGCATAATAATGTGTGCACCACTCATAATATCACATCTCTAAAATTTTGCCAGCAGCATGGAAACAATTTGGCTTTGTAGTTTTAGAAGAGACCTTATTTGATTAAATAAAAAAGGCAAATTTGGTTGGATGATTCTGAGTTTCTTAATAGGGAGGAGAAAGGGAAGATAATTTCGTTTAGAACCCTAACCAAATTTATGTTTAACACAGAAATACTTAGTTTATAGAAAAAATAAAGAAATAAATTCAAGTAAATTTCTTATTAAATTTATTTAATCACCCTCCAAATATTCATTTAATTAATTCATTCTTTTTGCTTTTAATTGCTACTATGGTTTGAATATTTAAATGTGTGCCACTTTTCAATTTTTTTTCATGCAACAAAACATTAAAAAAAGGTTTAAGACCAGCTTCATGACCAAAATGAAGGACTTTATAATATACCCAAACAGTGCAGTGCACTGTTTTTTCTTTCTTTCTGTTACTGTAATTTAGTTCACTTACATTTTCTTCTGGTCATTTTGAAAACTAAATCAGTTTCACTTTCTTCAAGGCAGGATTCAACAGCTACAGTATAATTTATTATGTCTCCTTGATTTACACGAATTAAGTAATTCATGTTTAATGGACAGAACATGACTAGAAATAAGTAATTCCTCTTTACACAGTCACTATCTTTGGGTTAATATAACCAAACAGTGGTTATCCTGAAAGAATTCTCTCTCTCCCACCTCTCCATTCAACAGTCAAATTGTAAAGCTGCTGTGATTTTGGACACCATTGTAAAATTACTCTTTGGGAATGGCTTTGTTTCAAAGATGATTTAGGAATCAGAGGTGAGCATTTTCCATTTAATAAACTCTCCAATCATAAGCTTAGAAGTGTTTTTCCTCTCTTCCTCTCTGTCCCATATTGAACTGCAGTTGGAAGAGCTGAGTCCAGTCTCAAAATGGAGGACTGTGATGTGCAGGAAACAGAGCATTTGAGGAAACTGTGGATGGGTGGGTGTCCTGATCTTTTTGAAACTACAGTTGATAGTTGGAGAAAACACTTTAAGAATAGGGGCACACTCACAGACTGTAAAGAGAGACCCTGAAACGAAACATTCCAGGGGCTTTGGTTTTGTGGCTTTCTCTTGTGTTGACGAGGTGGATGAAGCAGTGTGTGCTTGATCACACAAGGTTGCTGTACATGGAGTGGAACCAAAGAGAGCTGCTTCTAGAGAGGATTTGGTAAAGCCTGGTGTTCATTTAAGAGTGAGGGAGATTTTTGTGGGTGGTATTAATGAAGGTACAGAAGAATCTAATTTGAGGAATGTGCCAAGATTGAAACCGTAGACGTTTTGGAAGACAGGCAGAGTTGGGGAGGGGAGTGGAGAGGAATTGCTTTTTGTATCTCTTGAATGTCATGATAAGGCTGATAAAAATTGTTGCTCAGAAATAGCACACTATTAATGGGCATAGTTGTGAAGTGAAAATGGCCTCTTTTAAACAAGAGGTGCAGTCTGCCGCTGGATCACCAAGTGGCTGTGGACATGAATCTGACAACTTTATGGGTTGGGGAAGAACCTTTGGAGGTGGTGGAGATAATTTTGGCCATGGTGAGACTTTGTTGGAGGACGAGACTATGGTTGTGGAGGTGGCAGCGGCAGAGGAAGTTATAGAGGAGGTGACCATAGATATAATAGTTTTAGAGGTGATGGTAGCAACTAGGGCTATAGTCCTTGCTATGGTAGCAGAGGAGGCTATGATGGTAGTGGCCCAGGATATGGAAAGCAAGGTGGTGGATAGGGTGAAGGAGGAGGATATGATGGTTACAATGAAGGAGGAAATTTTGGAGGTTCTAACTATGGTGGTGGTGATTGCTACAATGATGTTCGAATTTAGAATGAACAACAGCAATCAAATTATGGACCCATGAAAGGGGGTGGTTCTTATGGTGGAAAGGTTATGGATTTGGTGGTTGAAGAGATGGATAAGATAGCAGAAGTTTCTAAAAATGCAGGGGGGAAAAAAAGCAGAAAATGGCTACAATTCTTAGCAGGGAAAGAACAAGCAAGGAGTTGTCAAAAAGTTCCAGGATTCTTTGAGACATTCATCCCAAGTGTGAAAATCTGCCACAGAAAAAATGATGATTCATAGTCCAAAAATGTTACTGCACCTTAAACAGGAAACCCTTCTTGTTCAGGATTGTCATAGATACAGTTTGCAAAAAAGTGCAGTTATTGATTAATGCAATGTAGTGTCAACTAGATGTACATTCCTGAAGTCTTTTATTTGTTGTAGTTTTGTCTTTTCACTACATCAGCTATATTGCCCTGTAAACTGTAGCAGTGGTACCAGGAGTGAAAAATTAAGGACGTTTTAACTTTAACAAAAGAAGTGTTTTCCTTTCCTACTGCTGTAACTAATCATCACAACCGGTGACTAAAGCAAAACCAAAATTATTATTTTATAGTCGTGGAGATGAAGATTCCAAGTTGGGTCCACAGGCATTGTGTGGGAAGCTCTAGGGAGGGATCTGTTTCTTTGCCTTTTCTACCTTCTAGTGGCTCTTGGCTTGAAGCCCCTGTGTCTTCTCTCTGACCTCTGCATCCATGCTTATTTCTTTTATGAGAATATTGTGATTTCATTGGGTCCACCTTGATAATTCAGGATACCCCTCAAGGTCCTTAATTTAAGTAGGGCAACTATAGATAATCATAATGTACTGTATGTTTCTCTAAAAAATAAAAGAGCATGAAATAAAGGATGTTTAATGTTTTCACCATAGAGAAATATTAAATGTATTTGGAGATACGTTTACATGGATCAGATATTACGCAGTGAATTCATGTATAGAAACATCATGCCACATAATACACAGTATTTTAATGTGTCAGTTAACATTAAGAACATCATCATATGGTGCCAAATAAATATGCACGATTAGGTGTCAGTTAAGTTTTAAAGAATTCCTTAATTTAATCATATCTGTGAAGTCTCTTTTGCCACATAAGGTAACATATTCACAGCTTCTAAGAATTGGGACCTTGACATTGTGAGGACCTTATGCCACTTACCACAGGAAATGAGTTTTAACACTCAAGGAAGATAAATAGGTATATTTATCTTATATATACTATAAATATATATAAATATATATTTTGTTACATAAATATAACAAAAGATTTTTTTCAGGAAGCATGGTGCTTTGTTGGCTTTTAAAAATTAACATGTCTTGGTTTGGATATATAGTAATGAACTAAGCAAAGTCTCCATGCCTTCACATGGTTTCATTTCCAAATGAGAGGGAAAATACAGGCAGTCAGACCACCGTAGTAAAAGGCAGTTTGTCCCTCACTGTTTTTCGCTTTGACTGTCTGATAGTGTTCTGCTTGTGGCCAGAGCTCCGCAAAAAGTTGGAGAATACGATGCAATCCAGTGTGTACTGAAAATGGGATGGGTGGGAGAACTGGAGAAGGGTGTTGGTGACTGGAAGCCAATGAACGACAATTATACACCGTGCCTGGCATTGGTGTCTGCCTAGGAAGGGATACTTCATAAAGTCCTGATCCATACACTAGCCCTGACCGCTCTTCCCTCTCGCGCAGGTCATGATGATGGGCAGCGCCCGCGTGGCCGAGCTGCTGCTGCTCCACGGCGCCGAGCCCAACTGCGCCGACCCCGCCACCCTCAGCCGACCGGTGCACGACGCCGCCCGGGAGGGCTTCTTGGACACGCTGGTGGCGCTGCACCGGGCCGGGGCGCGGCTGGACGTGCGCGACGCCGGGGGCCGCCTGCCCGTGGACCTGGCTGAGGAGCGGGGCCACCACGACGTCGCTCGGTACCTGCGCGCCGCCGAAGGCGGTAACCACGCCCGCGCAAGGGCCGTGGAAGGTACCGCAGGTGAGGACGGATGATGCCAGAATTCCAACACAGAGCTCCGGAAGCTCAGTGCGCTTGTTTTCAAGAAGGCAAAGTTGAGCACGGGAAAGCAGGGTCTGGGCTCTCAATGCGGCTCACAGAGCCTAAGGCCCGGGAAAACCCGAGTCTTGCCAACTCGCAGCCTAGTCAGAGCCGCAGTCTGCGGAATCTGGGTTCGTGAAAGCCCGTCCCACACCCCGTCCTGCCTCTGCCACCGCTCAAATCCCCCCCCAACCCCCACCCACGCAGCTCAAGGCTAAACAAGACCTTGGAGGCTAGAGGTCCAGCTAGCGCCCCGGCTTCCTCCTGCAGGCTAGCTAGTGAGCCGCATCCCCTCTCCCGGGTCTCAGGTTCGGCGTTCGCATAAATACATCACGGGACCAACCGCTGGATTTCCAAAACCGGTTCTGCAGGGTGTCTGCGTGAAATCCGTCATTCTCAGCTCAGTTGCAAGATTTTACTAAATGCGACCCTCCGCTTTATGCGGTGGAGAGGTGCAGCTTTCCACAACTCCGCAAGGCAATTTTAGGGCCTGTGGGATGGCGACGTCCAAATCTGCACATTCGGATTTGCTGCACACTATGGGAGGGAGACGGAGCTCTCCTCTTGCCCCTGTTTTTTGCTTAAGCTTTCAGTTTTTTGAGAGACCAATGAATGAGAGAAATGGGCCTGGGGGAGGATTTTTTTTAAAATCAAAATAGATATGAGAAGCGATGTACGACAGCAACACTAATATTTAAAGGTAAAATATGACTTTGAAGAGACTAGAATTTATGCTAACTCAGAACTAGGGCTGTAGGCTCCCTGGGCGTTAGCGGAGCCAAGGCGGAGGCTTGCGCGCTCCGCTGAGAGATGCTGTGCATACTGAATGCAGAACCCTATTGGCCTTGGGCGTGAGAGGCGAGATCTACTTCAGTGGCGCAAGCTCTCTCCTGCTCCAATCGCAGCTTGCGTCCAGGGCACTAAGTGGAACCACAGAGTTGTAGCCAGGCAGAGTTGACGGGGAGAAAATAGTTGACTGAATTGTTCCAAGGCAAATGAATAAACTGAGCGACCCTTAATAACCAAGTCGAAGCTATGTAGCCAAACACACCCTCCTTCCTGTCCGTCCTTTTGCCCCCAAGCTCTCCAAGCACAATTACAGTCTTGCCTAAGCGCCTGCGGGGGAGTGGTTCTGGGACCCTCCACGAATACCAAAATCCTCTGATGCTTTCAGTTACCATAAAATGGGATAGTACTTGCAGGTAACGCATGCCCATTCTCCTGTTTAAATCATCTCGAGATACAATGTAAGTGACCTACTGTTGCTTAGGGAAAACAAAAAGACAAGTGTGCACCTGTGTAGTACAGATGAAACCATCCCAGGCCTCGCTGCATTTTCCATCTGGGAGTGGGTGAATGCGCAGATAGGAAGGTAAGGATATGGGGAAAAGGGACATCATTCTTTAGTTAAGATGCTGCTACACGATCAGCCCATCTTAGGTGTTGGGGTCATAGAAGTAAAAAGCAAAACCAGAGACCTGCCCTCACAGAGCCCACATTCAGGGAAATCGACTACAACGATTAAAACAGTGTATTTCTAGAGAGTCAACGTGTGAAATCCAAGGCGGTGGAAAAGTGTAAACAGGAAGATAGGCTAAAGAGTGGCCAGAGACCCTATGAAAAGAAAGTAGCCGCAGACGCGGAGTAATTCTGAAGTTTGAGACTGAAGATCCGGGATGGCTGGGGAGACCGAGGGAAGTGCAGTGTGTCTTGGGGGAGAGTGGAGGGGAAGGCAGGAACCAGGTCGTGTAGGGATCTTGCCTGTAAAAGAAAGGAGCAGCCACATTGTTCCAGAAATGATAGGAAGCCACAAGCGGGTTTGAAAGAGGGGGAATTGAGGCCAGCGCCGTGGCTCACTTGGCTAATCCTCCGCCTGTGGCACTGGCATCCCATATGGGCACCGGGTTCTAGTCCAGGCTGCTTCTATTCCAGTCCAGCTTTCTGCTGTGGCCCGGGAAGGCAGTGGAGGATGGCCCAGGTGCTTGGGCCCTGCACAGGGAAGAAGCACTTGTCTTGGGTCTGCGCCCCGCCCCGTTGGCCTTAGCGGCCATTTGGGGGGTGAACCAACGGAAGGAAGACCTTTCTCTCTGTCTCCCTCTCTCACTGTCTATAACTCTACCTGTCAAATAAAAAAAAAGTTAAAAAGGGGGGGGGGAATTGAAACCAAAGTTTCTCCTATGTCTACCTTCCCCTGGACATGGAAATAGGAGTGCGTTTTGGTGACACGAGCTCGCTGGCTGGTTCTGCACCCTGTGTAAGAGGTGTCTGGAGCCGCAAGAAGAGCGAGATGACATTTTCAGCTTCCCCCTCCCCCCGCACAAGCAGTCAGTAAGAATTGATCACTAAAGTAGAAGTCTTTAAGCCCTCGGGCGAAGCCCCGCTCAGAGCCCGGAGGGCAGTGACGCCTTGCTCCACCGAGGAGGCTTGGGAGTGCAGTGGGAGCTGACAACATTTTGGAACTAATTGGCAGGTCCTGTGCTTTGCGCTTAGGAAGACAAAAGCCACTCGTGTCCTCAAGTGCCTGTATAACGGGCGGGGACTGGGCGGGGAGAGGCTACAAGTCCTCGCTTTCTGGTTTCTAATGCTGCTTTTCTTTCCATCCTCTGCAGACACTCCGAACTCAAACGATCTTTGAGACTTCGCGACGCTGAGAAGTCCAGCATCGAAGCTGGATCAGAGCTATAACCACCCCCACCTTATGCAGTTCTTCCCTGCTTTCTTAGCTCCAACTTTTTAAAAGCGCTTTTTAAAAAAAAAAAAAAGTCAAATGCATTTTTACACCGATCTGCCTTTCCTGACCCTCATTTATATATCGGCATAAACTGTTTTCAAAAACACAACCACATTGTGCCTGCTTTTTTCCTAGGTTGGAGTTTTCTGGGATTGAGTACCTAGGCCTGGAGCACTTGTACAGATGAACTAGGTTTGCACATCTACGTATGCACTTCCGGCTGCCAGTGTCACACATGCACCCCCCTCTCCATGCGATATTGATATCATCACAACCATTTTGTGAACTAGAAAAACTCAAAGAGGTTACATGGCTTTTCCTGGGTCAAACTGCCTGCAAATCGTAGTCAATGCTCGAATTAAAAAGAAAAATAGCTTTCATTCATTTTCTTTTTCAGTCAACATATATTGAGCACTTACTATGGCACTGTGCAAGGAGTGAAACAGGGGGAGACAGACTTCAAGTAATAATCACGGGAAACACATAACCAGAAATTTTCACTCTAATCGAAGGCAATATTTTTTTTCCAAGACACATCACTGTTGTATACACCTCTTAGAAAAACACTGCAATTAGAATGAGACACATCTGGGATTGTTAAGACACATCCAGATCTTCGGGGTGATAAAATATCCAAAGTTAAATCTTATCGATAAGATGCAATTAAAATGATGACTGGAAATTCCAGAGAGAGGCCGGTTCAACCGACTCCTTTACCTGATCAGCCACTTCCGGTGCCTTGGTCTGGAACCCATGAGATTTGGGGTATTTTGCCCAGGTGGCAGAGCCAGGCCGAAATGGCCCACGGCTTTGGACCTCCATTCTTCGGCCAGTTGGGGCCGGATTCCTTCCCTCAGCTTTGCGCTCAGAATCCACGGGCAGCAGCTAGGGCGCTCTGGAAGGTTACCAGCAAGTAGTTCGCCTCCAAACCCAGAGCAACTTGGCCACCTTGCCAGAGTAGGGAAGCTGCCAGGATTTGGCTGCAACTTTAGCTGTGGCTGGCTCCTGGCTACACTGTGCCTCATTCCAGGCTGGAGTACCTGGCCTCTATTGGTTATGAGTTTTAATTGAGGCATAATCCACATTCCACGAAATTAACTGTGATATTGTACCATTCAATGGCATTTAGCACGTTCAAAATACCGTACAACCATCAGCTCTTTCCTATCTAGTCCAAAACATTTCACCATCTCCAGAGGAGGCTCGATTAAAAACATATTCATTTAATCCTTTTTACCCCTAGCCTCTGATAATTAACAAATCTTGTCTCTATGGATTTATCAACTCTGGACCTATCATGTAGAAGATCACACACTATGTGATCTTTTTTCACCCAGCATATTTTTGAGATTCTTCCGAGGCAGCACGCATCAGAACTTAACGCTTTTTATGGCTGAATCATCTTCCACCGTATGAATAGACTGCCGTGTTTTTATACATTCATCTAGTGATGAGCATCTGAGTTTCTACACCCTTTGGCTACTGTGCATAGTGCTGCAATGCAGGTATACAAACATTTATTTGCATGTTTTAAATCCTTTTGCATATAGCGCTCGCGCCCAGCCTTCCCACGCTCTAGGTGTCCGTCCCCGACCATTTTCCGAACCTCCCCAGACCTCTCAGCTGTCTTCAAGTTCTCTCCACTCTTAGCCCCTTCCGCCACCTGTAGGAGGCTCACTCCGCTCCTTTCTAGACTCCCCTCTCACCTCCCTCCTCCACTACTCGGCAGTGGGATTGCGAGTCTGTCCGCACCCCCGTTCCCCTTTGGCGCAGGCCCCGCCTGCTGTGGGCACCTTCGGAGCGCCAAGGCGCCGACTACAAGGCCCCTAGCCTTAGCCAGGCAGAGCTGCTCTCGCGCGCGCAGATCTCGCCCGGCCTCCACGCTCGCGTTTGCGGAGTGCACAGAGCACGCGCACACGGAACCAGGCGGCTTCGCGGAGGGCCCAGAGCGGGGAACTCGGGGTCTGGGCCTCGGGGTCTCAGAAGTGCAGGCTGACAGCGGAAAGAGGCGGCCGCGACGCGCGGACACCCGCGGAGAGGAGGCGGAGACTCGGGCCGATTCTCTCAGGTTTAAAAAGAAAGGGGGGGGGGGGAATCGAGAGGTGGAGGGGTGGGGCGGGAAAGGGTTAGGGGTTCCAAGCTGGGCAGCTGGCCGAGGCCTCCAGGCTGGCGCAGAGGACGTGAGACTTCAATTCGGGGACAAGGGCTTTCCCCGAACGACTGACTGCGGAACCGACCCGCCCCAAGCCCGGCACGCTGCGGAAAAAGGGCACTTCCCTTGCTGAGCCCGCTGGGAGGTTGGCGAGGCCCACGCGCCCGGGTGCGGCGATACTGGCGAGTATCTCAGAGACGCTAAGCGCCAGCGATCCTCCTCGGTCCCACGCGGCTCCCGGGTACCCAGGCACCCGCTGCCCTGGGGCGGGCCCGAGGGGAGGGTATTCGCTCCGCCTCCTTCCAGACCTCCCAGGAGAGAGAAATTCAAAATGTTCGCCTAAAGCGGAATTAGAAGAGAAGCTTATTTTGGTGGAACAAAAAAAGAAAAAGAAGTTTTGAAATTCATGCAGAGTGTTTTCGAAATACACATTTTTCATGAACTTTTTGAAATACCCTTCTAGGCATGGATTTCAAGTTTCTTGCACCCAAACAAGCATCTTTTAATTCCGTTTCCACGAATTTTCTGAAATATCCTCGTCCAATAATTTAAGTGATCAGTTCAAATAATAAGCAATGAAATAAATGCATCAGTATTATTTCCCGTTTTAAAATTTGAACTTTTCTTTGAGTGATTGTGAATTTTTAGATTTTTTTGTTTGTTTGTTCCCCCTCCCCCTCAAAGAGCAGCTAACGCAAGATTTGGGTCTTGGCACAATCTGTGAACAGTTTGGGATTAGAGAGTTGTTTCTCTAAGGCAGTAGCAGCCAGAGAAAGACTCTGAGGCTAATTTTGAGAATCTTTGTTATCTCCCTTATTTATTAATGCCTTTAAGGCATTTCTGAACAAACTAAGAAAAGCATACCCTAACCCCAATCTCCATTCAGATCATGGCGCCCCACAGAGCCTGCTCACACTCATCACTAGAAAATATCTGAGACTTGGGGGGAAGGTGGCTGAAGAGTTTTGGCGGTAGAATTCTTCTTATCTGTTAATTCAAGAAACAACCATTGGCAACCACTCTGTGCCAGGCTCTTCACCAGACAGTGGAAATGAAAGACTCACCATTTATGTCAGAAATTAGACCGGAAGGTACTGGTGGTGTTCAGTACCTGTGCTCTGTTCTAGGTACTACCTCCTGGGAGAGCCATCCCCTCCACAGGGAGGAAGTCCCACCAACTCCAGCAAGCCCTCTGAAAATGGGCAAGATTGCCCAAAAGATTTTTTTTTTAATGAACAGTAGAACAATCAAGATGTTAGTTCTAACCAGTAGAAATTAGTGCTAATTATTTCCTTCTTTATTGGGAGTCAAGAGATAGAGGGAGAATAGTGTTCTGCCCCCATTGTAAATCATTTAATAAACTGTTGCTGTTAATGGCTTGGGTGAGAAAGCTGTTGGAACTTACCAACACAGGAAGTAAATCTTAGGGTCCTTCTACCAGTTATCTCTTGTCACCAAGGCTGATTAACTGCTCTATACTTTCAGAGATATTTTGGCATGTAAAAAGCTTCTATCAGTTGCTACATGAATTTCAAGTTTTAGATAGGAAAAGTAAGGTGACAAACATTTGTCCTTGGAAATCCAGGGGTCTGTCTTCCTACATGGGGAGTGGAGGAAACCAGTCTCCACAAAGTTAAATAATAGTGTTTTCTTAAAGGCTGTCGATGAGACTGATGAAAGGAGCGAACCCAGTGGAGAAATGGAGTGACTGTGCTTCTCTGTGTTAGAGGTATCTTAAGTAAACAGTGCTCAGGAAGATGAAGTAGTTCCCTGGGTGTCATCACCAGGTACAAGGTAGGTGCCTCAGTCACATGTGGACAAAAAGTGGCCCAGGGTTGTGAGGAGCCAGTCTACTGGAAAATGGGGTTGTCTTTTTTATACAAAAGAGCAGAATTAATAGTTTCCATGTCAAATCCTATATTCATTTAAAATAAATCAGTCACTCATATAAAGTAGCAGAGAAAGAAATAGATTTCCCAGTTTCAGTCAGAATGTAGTACTGTTTCAGGAAATGGGTGTTGATGCAACTGCTTGACTCCTAGGCAAGGCTGACAACAGTATTTTTGGATCTCTATTGACAAATTAGACCTCCTCTTCCCTTATCTTCCCTGTCCTTCCCTTTCTCCTCTCTTTCATTTTCCTTTTGTACAAGTAAGTGTTCCTGTACTGTGGAGAGGGTAGGTATAAACACTGCCAGAGGGGAATAAATTTATATAACATTTATGGATGAAAAGCAGGATATCTATGAGAAATTTAAAAAGACATCTGACCCAGCAATTACAACTGAAGGAATCTATTCTGCAGACACATTTGCGTATGTGCAAAATGGCCCATTTGTAAGAATACTCGCTGTTGCTTGTGATAACAGAAGATTTGAAACAACTTCAATGGGCATAAATGTAGAAGGATTTAAAGAAATAAGATCCCCTACAACTTTTATTGTGCAGCTGCTGGAAAGGCTCTGGTAATAAGTCAATATGTAGTGATTTCCAGGACATATTGCTGAGTGGAAAGAGAGAGATGGAGGACAATGTATGTGAAACACTTCTAGTTAAATTTTAGAAATATTTACATCTGTTATTGTATTGACATAAAATGTTTCCGGAAAGACACCCAGAAAGTTGTTGACTGGTGCCTCAGGGAAATGTAAGGGAGTAAGTTACCTTTGTACTAAATACAGTTGCTACCAGTTTTTACACCTAGTGTGTGAGTTATCTATTAAAATAAAATAATAAAGTAAGTGAAGCACTGGTAGAGGAAGTTTTTCTAGACTGACCACATTCTGTTGGGGAAGAATTGTGCAATTGTCAAATTGCTCTAACAGGAAAAGAAAAAAGAACCCACTAGGGTTAGTGGGTCAATCCAAGCCTTAGTTTCCTGATTTGTAAAATGGGTACAAGTGTGACTTCTACTTTGCAGATTGTCGTTTAGATTAGAAATAAGGTACAAACTACCAGAGTGTTAGAAACACAGCAGTTATTCATTACATACTAATACATACACACATACACACACCTCTGACTCAGGATTTTGGTTTCTCCCAAGCAATTTCCACACTCAAGCTATGCTTGAAGCAGGAAGAATTTAGGCATAAATAACCAATTTTTTACCAGTATAGGATTTAATATTAACAGTATGTCCCATCCCCTTATATGTCATTGACTAAACAAACACTACCTATCAGATATAGTACATACTGTGTGCTTGGGTGCAGTGGTGAGCAGACAAAACTCAGATGTTTTAAAAAGTGGTATGCAGTTAAGAATCTATTTAAGTGATGCAGAATGAGTTTGTATTCAAGTTGTGCAGAATAAAATTAACGTGTCTCTTCACTGCTGTTCGTCTGCTGAAAGGTCGCTTGATATGAGGAAGGTGGGGCTGAGATCCTTTATGGCTGTGACTCTATTTGGTACATTTGGTTCCGCCTGCATAGAACTGCCAGTGTTGTCCTGTAACTTGCTAAAACATCATTGTGTCTTGGATGTTTTTGAAGGTTAGAAAAATTTTCCTTCATCTTTTAAACTGCTGCAGGTAGCCTGTTATTTGAATAAGTGTTCCATTTATCTAGTCATTCCCCTGTTGGTGGACATTTAAATTATTTTCAGGTTTTTTTACTAGGATAAAATGCACTCAAGATATTGTCTGTAGGGCTGTTTTTCATATATTCAAGTACTTCTTTTTTCTTTTTTTCTTTGAGGCTATCAACCCTTGCTTATATATGTTATAAATGTTTTCTGCCAGTTTGCTGCATGTGTTATTACTTTGTGTATACTATAGTAATATTCAACATACAAAATTTATCTTTTTTAAAGATTTATTTATTTATTTTGAAAGTCAGTGTTACAGAGAGAGAGAGAAAAAAAAAAAAAAAGAAAGAGAGGGAGAGACACAGAGAGAGATCTTCCATCTGCTGGTTCACTCCCCAGATGGCCACAATAGCCATGGATGGGCCAGGCTGAAGCCAAGACCTTTATCCAGGTCTCGCATGTGGGTGGCAGGGGCCCAAACACTTGGACCATCTTCTGCTGCTTTTTGCAGACCGTTAGCAGAGAGTTGGGTTGGAAGTGGAACAGCCAGGACATGAACTGACATCCATATGTCAGTGTTGCAGACGGTGGCCTCCCAGGCTATACCACAATGCTGGCCCCTTTAAATTTTTTAAAAAATATGTATGTGGGGCTGGAGCTGTGGTGTAGCAGGTAAGGCTGCCGCCTGCAGTGCCAGCATCCCATATGGATGCCAGTTCAAGACGTGGCTGCTCCACTTCTGATCCAACTCTCTGCTGTGGCCTGGGAAAGCAGCAGAAAGCAGCAGAGGATAGCCCAAGTCCTTGGGCCCCTGTACCTGTGTGAGAGACCTGTGCTGTGGCCGCTGCAGCCAATTGGGGAGTAAACCAGTGGATGGAAGACTCTCTCTCTCTCTCCTCTCTGCCTCTCCTTCTCACTCTGTGTAACTCTGACTTTCAAGTAAAATAAATAAATCTTTTTAAAAAATGTGTATGTATTCATTTAAAAACATTTGTTTGAAAGGCAGAGCAGTAGAGACAGAGAGATTTTCCTTCTGCTCATTCGCTCTCCAAATGCCCTTAATAGCCAGGATGAGGCCAGGCCAAAGCCAGAAGCTAGGAATGCTATCTGAATCTCCCACACGGGTGACAAGGATTCAACACTTGAGCCCTAACCTGCCTCCTGGATGCATTAGCAGGAAGCTGAATAGGAAACAGGGGACCCAGACTTGAACCAAGCTCTCTGATATGGGATGTGGGTGTCCCAAGCCACAGCTAACCTACTGGGCCACAACACCCACCCCTCTATTATCTTTTTAATAATCTTTCAGGGGTGGGCATGTGGCACAGCTGTTAGCCTCCACTTGGAACACTTGTTCCCCATATTCGACTGCCTGGGTTTCAGTCCCAGCTCTGCTCCTAGTCCTAGTTTCTTACAAATATGCACCCTGAGAGGCAGCAGGTGATGGCTCAAGTAGTTGGGTCCCTGCCACCCATGTGGGAGATCTGGATTGAGTTTCTGTCTCGTGGTTTCAGCCTAGCCTAGCTCTGACTGTTGTGGGCGTTTGAGCAGTGACCCTGTGGATGGATGGTCTCTTTATGTCTCATCTCTCTGCTTTTTGAATAAATTTTTTGAAAAAGCTTTGAAAAAACTGTTATAAAACATAAAAATTGTATGCATTTATAGGGTACTATGTGATAAAGGTTTTTATACACCCAAAATTATATGTACATTCTCCCACTTTTTCTATTAATATTTGACATTTATATATTTATCCATCTTGATTTTCTTCAGTGTGTGTGAAGATGTAGCAGGTAGCATGATGCCACTAGCCCCACCCTGTATGAACACTCCCAGGGTGCCCACATCTGAATCTCTGAAACATGAGAATGTGTTAGATTATATGATATGGCCTGGCCCACATGACAGCTGGACTGTACCACCCAACACTTCCTTTCTGTGCACCAAGCCCCTACTCCTTCTGTGTAATAGAACCTGCAGGAGGCCAGCGCCGCGTTCAATAGGCTAATCCTCCGCCTGCAGTGCTGGCACACTGGGTTCTAGTCCTGGTCAGGGTGCTGGATTCTGTCCCGGTTGCCCCTATTCCAGTCCAGCTCTCTGCTGTGGCCTGGGAGTGCAGTGGAGGATGGCCCAAGTGCATGGGAGACCAGGAGGAAGCACCTGGCTCCTGGCTTCGGATCAGTGCGGTGCGCCGGCCACAGCACGTCAGCTGCAGAGGCCATTGGAGGGTGAACCAACAGTAAAGGAAAGGCCGGCACCGCGGCTCACTAGGCTAATCCTCCACCTTGCGGCGCCAGCACACCGGGTTCTAGTCCTGGTCAGGGCGCTGGATTCTGTCCCGGTTGCCCCTCTTCCAGTCCAGCTCTCTGCTGTGGCCTGGGAGTGCAGTGGAGGATAGCCCAGGTCCTTGGGCCCTGCACCCCATGGGAGACCAGGAGAAGTACCTGGCTCCTGCCATCGGATCAGCGCGGTGCGCCAGCCGCAGTGTGCCGGCCGCGGCGGCCATTGGAGGGTGAAGGTGAACCAATGGCAAAGGAAGACATTTCTCTCTGTCTCGTCTCTCTCTCTCACTGTCCACTCTGCCTGTCCAAACAAACAAACAAACAAACAAAAAACAAAAAAAAAAACCCTGCAGGTTCTGCAAAGTGCCAAATGTAGAACCAGTACCCGCAGGAAATATCCAGTAGGATACAAGCTGTGTCCTCATGGTGACTTTTAAGTCATTATAATAAAATTACCATGGCCAGCATTCCCACTCCCATCATGGAGTGTGCATTCTTGTTTTGCTTTAAATACGTCTTGCTTTCTGTACTTTCCTTATGCCTCTGCTTTGAATTCTTTCACACGTGGAGGGAAGAACCTGGAATAATCCTAGGCAGCTGCACCATTTCCCACAACAGGCCCAATGTAATAACAAAGATTCTTATAAGTGGACAGGAAGGCAGAAAAAAGAACCAGAGCTGACAGCATGAGAAAGACTATACAACGTCGCTGGCTTTCAAGATGGAAGAAGGGGCCATAAGCCAAAGAATGTGGATGGCCCCTGGAGGCTGGAAGACAGACAGGAACACATTACTCCCTTAAGCCTTCAGGAGGAACATAGCCTTGTCAATGTTTTAATTTTAACCTGGCAAGTCCCATCTTAGATTTCTGATCTCCCAAAGTCTTAAGATAATACATTTACATTTCCCCCATATCTCTGTTAATTTTAATAGGAAAAGCATCAAGCATGCATTATAAAAGAAGTTAGGTGACAGAATACCAAAAAAAAAAAAAAAAAAAAGAACTCTTAAGTAAACACTTGAAGGCTTCCTGTTGCTACCAGTTTTGTTTCTTCACTGAAATCTGTTATTGAACCAAGTTAGAACCTGATTTTGTTTGCTTCCCTCCCTCATGATCAGAAATTAAAAAATTATAGACAGAAAAATATAATATTGCATTAAAAGGAACCTCTTTCTAAAAAGAGGTGTTATGGGAAAAAATAGCATGAAGCTAAAAATTGTTTGAGAATTGTTTTTAAACACAATAAATTTTAGCCTTGGTCTTCATGAAGATTCTACAGTTTATATAGAAAACTATAAATATATAAGACTTCAGGAGAAAAAAAAGTCAGAATTCAAATTATTTAATATTCTGTAGGCCTAAGAAACTTTGGAAGAGAGTGGGAAAAGGAAAGCCAACTAAATAATTACCTAAGAATACAGAGCAGGGACCAGCACTATCCTATAGTGGGTTAAGCCTCTGCCTGTGATGCCGGCATCTCACATGGGCGCTGGTATGAGTCTCAGCTGCTTCACTTCTAATCCAGCTCCCTGCTAACTCACCTGGGAAAGCAAGGGAGTATGGCCCAAGTTCCTGGGCCCCTGCACCCATGTGGGAGACCTGAAAGAAGCTCCTGGCTTCTGGCTTTGGCCTGGCCCAGCTCTTGCTGTTGTAGCCATCTGGGGAGTGAACCAGCAGATGGAATATTTCTCTCTGTGTCTTCCTGTCTCTCTGTAACTCTTTAAAATAAATAAATAAATATTTTTAAAAAAAGAATACAGGGACCGGTGCCATGGCTCACTTGGTTAATCCTCCGCCTGTGGCACCGGCATCCCATATGGGCACCAGGTTCTAGTCCTGGCTGCTCCTCTTCTAGTCCAGCTCTCTGCTGTGGCCCAGGAAGGAAGTGGAGGATGGCCCAAGTGCTTGGGCCCTGCACCCACATGGGAGACCAGGAGAAGCACCTGGCTCCTGGCTTCAGATTAGCTCAGTGCGCCGGCCGTAGCGGCCATTTGGGGGGTGAACCAATGGAAGGAAGACCTTTCTCTCTCTCTCTCTCTCTCTTTCTTTCTGTCTATAACTCTACCTGTCAAAAACAAAAACCAAAAATACAGAACATACAGAACTATGAAACTTTCTGAGTAAAAATGTTACTCCAAAATGGAACCATATTTTATGAAAGCATACAACTTAAATATATTTTTACTTTTTTTAAAAAAAGATTTATTTAATTATTTGAAAGTCAGAGTTACACAGAGAGAGGAGAAGCAGAGAGAAAGAGAAAGGTCTTCCATCCGATGGTTCACTCCCCAATTGGTTGCAACGGCCGGAGCTGCGCCAATCCAAAGCCAGGAACCAAGAGCTTCTTCTGTGTCTCCCACGTGGGTGCAGGGGTCCAAGGACTTGGGCCATCTTCTACTGCTTTCCCAGGCCACAGCAGAGAGCTAGATTGGAAGTGGAGCAGCCAGGATTAGAACTGGCGCCCATATGGAATGCTGGTACAGCAGGCCAGAGCGTTAATCCTCTGCGCCACAGTGTGGGCCCCCTTAAATATATTTTTAAAAGCAAAGAAATAGTGTCAGTCTCTTCCAAAAGGGAACTTTTAGATTAAAGGGGAAAAGATTCTAGTAGTGTAAAGGAGCCTGGCTCAGAAAGAAAACTGAACATATCCAATATCTGTCTATAAGAGCACTGATGGCACAGCTTTAATGTTAAAGAAACAGGCCAGAAAAATTTCACTCTGAGAATTGTTTTTAAAAGCTCCTTTGTGCTCCTTTGTGGGTGCACAATAAAGTTCCATGGGCATGTTCACCTTCCAGTATTTCTCACTGACCAATTCCAAAGGAAAAGAGCCATTTAAAACAGTGAACTAACCACTGGCTGTTGCAATATAAATGGCATGCTGCTTCTCACTGGTTGAATCAAGGTTTATCTGACTTTGATTCTCCTTTGTTTGGAAGTTCTTCTAAAGCTAACCTTAGAGCCAGATACTTAGGCAAGTAATCAATGGTGGCATTACCTGAAGTTTTAATGTGCCTTGTCTGTGTATTGTCATCTTTTTTCCTAAGTGTAGGATGAGGTCTGAATACTAATTCAGTTTCACTAGCCCCATCCATCACTGGATCAGTAGCCACCAATGCACTGTTATTCTCAAGCCCAGAATCATCAGATGTTTTGGTCCAATTGTTACTAGGCCTGCTTCCTGATTGCTGTGGGTGTATGCATTGCTGTAGTGAGAATGGTCACAATTATCTTCTCCACTACCATTTTTGATTTGTTGTTTCTTGCCTCGCTATTGATGGCCTGTATTTTCGTTCCTTCCTCAGTGCTGTGACTCAGTGCTTGCTGATGATTGTGGTTGTTGATCCTGGCTAATACTTCCTTGATGAGCTTCAAATTTATCACGACTTGAATAACTCTGCTTATGAATGGATCTGGCCTCAGTGATCTTTTGGAAACCAGCATTTTTCCAACAGATAAAGGCCATACTAATGCAGTCTGCACAGAAACAGTATGAACTCTCCTTTGTGGTCATGGTGCTCTTCAGCATATCCAAACCAACTGGGCACATTAATTCACTGTGTAGACTTCTAGATGAAACCCCAATTTCCAAACCATCTGTTATTGCCTCTTGGAAAAGAGTTACTGAGATGTTCATTGTAGTTCACATAAGCTGAGTTCCCACGTTTTGCTTAAGGGTTAAGTTCCTGAGATATCGCTTCCCCCACCCCTACCCATGACTGGAATGACAATTTTGCACCAGTCTCTGCAGCCACTAGCACTGCTGCATGATATCACATTTACACTATTTTAAGCACCTGCCAATAAGAAAATTTATTGTGTCAGCAACAGGAAACTAAACTATAAG
The DNA here is from genome assembly GCF_964237555.1 of Oryctolagus cuniculus. Taxonomy (NCBI): domain Eukaryota; kingdom Metazoa; phylum Chordata; class Mammalia; order Lagomorpha; family Leporidae; genus Oryctolagus; species Oryctolagus cuniculus. The sequence continues at coordinate 185,021,158 of NC_091432.1, read as the reverse complement.
AAATTTATGATATGCATTATTCTAAGAATGACTCCCAGTGACCTGCTCTTATATCATCTTCTCTACTTTGTGTGCAGAGCATCATATATCACTAGGGAACTGCAAATTAAAACTAATGAGAACCATCAGAATGGCCAAAATCCCAAACACTGATAACACCAAACACTGATGAGGATGTGGAGAAACATTCACTCTCATTCATTATTGATGGGAACACAAAATAGTACAGTCACTTTGAATGATTTGCTTGACATATTCTTATAGAGCTAAATATAATCATACTATGTTGTCTAACATAAATTACTCCTAGGAATTTACTCAAATGTGTCAAAAACCTATGTTCATGTAGAAACTTGCACACAAATGTTTATAGCAGCCTTGTTGGTGACTGCCATCTATTAGAAGCAACCAAGATGTTTTTCAATAGGTGAATGCATAAACAAATTGGTACAATTGAATAATAACGGCACTTTATTCAGTAATCAAAAAAGATATGAGCAGGCACTTGGCCTAATGGTTAAGACACTAGTTAGGACACCTGTGTCCCACATTGGAGTGCTTGGTTTCATTACCCTGTGTGACTCCTGACTCCAACTTCCTGCTGATGCAGATCTTGGAAGGCAGTGGTGATGGTTCAAGTAATTGGGTTCCTGCAACCCACATGGGAGATCTGAACTGAGTTCCTAACTCCCGGCTTCAGCCCTGTGCAACTGTTGCAGTCATTTTAGGGATTAAACTAGTGGATGGAATCTCTCTGAGTTTCTCTTTCTCTCTGCCTCTCGAATAAATTTTAAATAAAAACTTCAAAATAAAGTAGCAAGCCACAAGAAGACATTGAAGAGCTTTATTGCTAAGTGAAAGCAGCCAGTCTGAAAAGGCTGGCTGAAAGAATCAATATTGCTATTTGGAAATTAGTAATACAGTACATAAAGAGAGGGAGCTAGGAGGTGCCACATTTTGTCCTGTAGAGAGAAGTAAAAAAATGTCAGTTTCTGGAGAGAAAATAAAGCTTTTATAACCAGTGGTCAAATGTGAATGACCATGTGGCTCAGAGAAAGAGAGCGTAACAGAATGTCTGCTTTCATTCTAATGACTTTCTTGTTCCTGGTTTTTGTGTCCTTGTGTTAAACTCCACTTTTATTTTTCTCCTAAGCACTGAGGTGCCAACTACTCTGGAAAGTATCCTTTTCTGAGAATCTTCCCCAAGAAATGAGAAGTCTGGCCGAGTCATCCTCGCATCTGTAAAATGGAGATGTGAAGCTTTATATACTTGGTTGTTGTTAACATAATTCCATTACCCTTGAATAGCTGTGGGAAAATTCCATGCAGACAACAGGTCATAATCCCAAACAATTCAAACACAACAGGTTACAACATGCTAAGTAACCAACATAAAGATGATAAAGCTACATGTGTAGAGGAAGAAAATGGCGATCAGGCTAGAGTCATGGCAGCGGCACTGAATATGAGAGACAGTTGTAGTCATTTAAAACTCAATTAAAATGATTAACTAATTACTCTACAAAGTCAACAACACAGGAACATCCAAGGCATTTGTTGATTTTTGTTTTAATGAAGGTTATCTGACCTGAAGCCAACATCATTGTTACTGTAGGTACTTAGGTATTTTAACACCTTTACTCTGGATAAATTATTTTTTTAATTGTGAAGCATAACACTCATACAGAAAAATGCACAAAACATAAACATTCAGTTTCATGAACAATAACAAAGCCAACACCCATGTTGCAACCAAGTAGGTGAAGAAATACAATGGCTGCAGAGCCTCCCTAATGTCTTTTCTGATCAAAAACCCTCCTTTTTTCTTAATGTAATTTCTATATTGAACTTGTAAAAGTCACTTCCTTGTTTTTCTTTATACTTTTCACCTATGCATTTGTCCCTAAAAGTATTGTTTTGCTTTACCTATTTTTATTGTTACATTGATAGAATCATGCTCTAGGTATTTTTTTTTCTTTTTTCACCATTAGGTTTATTTGTAAAGTACATCATACTGTTTTCACTCTTGACTAGAATTTCGTTGTATGAACATACTAAAACTTATTGATCCTTTGCATTGTTAATAGGCATTTGGGTTTGTTTCCACTTGGGCTCTTATAATTCTATAAGAAATTATTGCAGGGGCCAGCAATGTGGTGTAGCAGGTAAAGCTGCTGCCTCAGAGCCAGCATCCCATATGGGTGCCAATTCGAGTCCTGGCTTCTCCACTTCTGATCCAGCTCTCTGATGAGGCCTGGGAAAGCAGTAGAAGATGGCCCAAGTCCTTGGGTCCCTGCACCCAAGGGAAACCCGGAGGAAGCTCCTGGCTCCTGGCTTTGGATCAGCAGAGCTCCAGCCATTGCGGCCAACTGGGGAGTGAACCAATGGATGGAAAGACCTCTCTCTCTCTCTTTCTGCCTCTCCTTCTCTCTCTGTGTAACTCTGACTTTCAAGTAAATAAATCTTTTTTTAAAAAAGTTATTATTGCAGATATATACTGGAACACCTGTATACAAGTTTTTAATATCTGAAGTCAGTCTGTTTCTGCTTGTAGTTTCTGTGAAATATCACACATGGCATCTTTTTAACCCATGTGATTGCTTATCTTTGTAAATTGATCAATGTTCTTGAAAAATTACTTGTAAGAATAATTTGAGGTCTGGCATAAGTTTCTTATCTCCAGGAAGGATTTTGTTATATTCATGCAGATATTTAAACTCTGCTGTCTTAATGTGAGTGGTTGTTGGCTTAAAGGTAGAGACTCAATCTAATTGTGGCACCTGAGAAGTGGGTCTGGTGGGAAGTGTTTGGGTTGTTGGGATTGTTCCCTTGGAGGGTGGTTCTCATGAGGAGGGTTGGTTATTATTTGAGTTCAAGTTTGGCCTAGCTTCTGTCTTTCTGTTTTCCTGTGATCAATTCCTACACAGCCACCATGACCAGACTCCGCAGAAGCCGGACTATGGGGCCTCCTGACTCTGAACTGTATCCTCCAAACTGTAAGCTGAAATAAATGTTTTCTTTCCCAAGAAGTTCCTCTCAGGTATGTTAGTTGAAGTAACAAGAAGTGGACTGATAAAGACTTTTATTTGTTTTATCACTGGTGGTGGTGGACACTTAAACCAAATTTATGGCTTGAGTTCTATGACTCATTCAGGCAATGTGGATCCCAGTTGAAAATATCTGGATAGACCAATTTATCTCTTCCCCTGTACTTGAAGATGTAGCTCTTTGAGTATCCTAAAATGGAGAAGTGTGGGAAAAAGTCTTTTAAGCACCACACCTAGAGCAGGGCTGGGCTTTCACTTCTGCTCTCCTTACTTTGCAAGACTATTAAGACAAAAGTGAATTTGCTGTACCAGCCAATTGTTATCAGGACAAAAGAAGCTTTGTGGTTGCCTACTCCCCTGAGTTCCTGTAATGCTTTATCACTTTATTAGCTCTCCAGTGCATTTGAAATATTTTTTAAAATGTATTTAAAACTTTTAGGTGCTTTCTTGTAGGAGTCGTATTTGAAGTTACTCACCTCACATTTTCTGGGAATAGAAATTCCAAGTTAAGTAATTATGAAATAATTTCAGGAACTGCTGCAATGATAGAGTAAGCTTGGATCTGACCTTCTGCCATCCTGGCATGGAGAACACTTAGCCAGCCAATATTCTTGCCTTTGTTAGATTCCAGTCCTTACCCATATTGGTTTGCAGATATACTCAAAATCTTTCTAGCTAGAAAATTGTTATCTGATGGCTGATAAGCCCATGAGAGTATTTTAGGCATGGAAAGCCAAGACACCCTGGGGGCGGCGGGGGGGGGGGGTGGAGGGAAAGGAAGACCTAAATGGAAGATCTCTGCAAGTGAGATCCCAGTGGAAAGAACGGGGCCATCAAAGAAGGAGGTACCTTTCTCTGAAGGGAGGAGAGAACTTCCACTTTGACTATGACCCTGTCAGAATAAGATCAAAGTCGGCGAACTCAAAAGGCTTCCATAGCCTAGGCAACTCATGACTAGAGCCTAGGGAGATTACTGACGCCATAAACAAGAGTGTCAAATTGTTAAGTCAACAACAGGAGTCACTGTGTACTTACTTCTCATGTGGGATCTGTCCTTAGTGTGTTGTCCAATGTGAAGTAATGTTATAACTAGTACTGAAACAGTATTTTACACTTTGTGTTTCTGTGTGGGTGCAAACTGATGTAATCTTTACTTAATATACTGAATTGATCTTCTGTATATAAAGATAATTGAAAATGAATCTTGATGTGAATGGAATGGGAGAGGGAGTGGGAGATGGGAGGGGTGTGAGTGGGAGGGAAATTATGGGGGGGGGAAGCCATTGTAATCCATTAACTGTACTTTGAAAATTTATATTTACTAAATAAAATATAAAAAAGCTAAATATTATCAAAAAAAAAAAAGAAAGAAAATTGTTATCTGGTCTCTAGTAGGCCATTCTGCATTTCTGCCTCTGCTTTGAAGTTTCCATTATCCTCTTAATTCTCCTTCTTAGGAAAACAGCCAGATTTCCTGTGCCCAAAACCAAAATCTTGCTATACAAATGTTCTGTTTTTTTTTTTTTCACTGAGTTAAAGATTAGTATTTTTATGGCTCTCTAACGAATCTAAGATCAACTCTAATTTTAATAACGGGACATCTGAAAACTCTTGTAATATATTGTGTCTTTACAAAGATACTTCCTGGTGATATACAAGTTCTACCTCATAGGTCCACATGCAGACCATTTTGCTTTTTCAGTTCTCTTAAAACTTATAAATATCTAGTCGTTCTTGAAAAATTCTAGAGGTTAATACCATCTATTAAGAGTTACTTTATAGTTCTCATTGTGTAGCAGAAGCATAGGGCTGCTTGCCTTGTTTCCAAACTCCCCCTTCTATTTCTGGGAACTTGTACTTCTCATCAACACCCACACCACTAAACAAGCAACACAATAACAGTTATAATACTTTTGGTAGTTATATTCTTACAGTTTTGCCTCATATTTCTGCCTACATTTGATGGAATTCCAGCAAAGCTTCTAATTCTCTAGAAATTTGAAAGTGGAACTAAATCATTCCTGGATCCCCTAGCTGGACTTTTGAACCTAGGCACCATTGTAGATTGGAAAACAGAAAATTTCTATAATAATCAGGCTCAGATCAAAGTTTTTTGGGCATTGAAACAATTACAATTTTGCAGGTCTCCTTTAGGAAAAACAATAAAAAATTCAAAATTCAAAACCAGTTATGAGCAATACAAGGGACCCATGTAGTAAGAGGTTCTGAAGGTTAAATGAAAATTGATCTTTAAGGCAAATTGATCTCTGCTAATGCTTTCATCCAGTGTTACCCAAAAGACTTCCCTGCTGTGCTAGAAAAATGCTATATTTACCATTTCTAGTGCAGTAGCAACAGCCTTATGTGGCTATTTATCATTTAAAAGAAAAGATTTATTTATTTATTTGAAAGCCAGAGTTACCCAGAGAGAAGAATATATGGAGAGAGAGAGAATCTTCTACCCACTGATTAACTTCCCAAATGGCCACAACATCCAGGGCTGGGCCTGGGCCCATGTGGATTCAGGGGCCCAAATCCTTGGGCCATCTTCTGTTTCTCTTCATGCACACTATCAGGGACCTGGATTGGAAGAGTAACAGCTGGGTCTTGAACTGGCACCCATATGGGTTGCCAGCATCTCATAGTTGGCAGCTTTGCCTGCTCCGTCACAATGAATGCTGTGTAGCATTTGAAAGATGTCTAATGCATCTAAATAACTGAATTTTATATTATAGTTAATTTATATTACAGTAGCCTCCTATACCTTGTGGCTACTCCATTAGTCAGGAAGCTATAAAGGAGATGTGCAGAATAAAACAGGACATGGCACAAAGAGATTTAGAGAAAGAGAACATCCTGAATTTCCTACAGTCTCCGGTTTCCAGTACTGACTTGTACCTGCATCCCTGTCCTTCTGTTACAGAGAATTTTTGTTACTTACAACCTAAAGATACTATATTAGTTTTCTAGGGCTGCCATAACAGAATGCAACAGGGTGGCTTAAACAACAGAAATTTATTTTTCTCATATTTCTGGAGGCTGGAAGCCCCAAATCAAGGCTTTGGCAAGTTTGATTCTCCTGAGGCTTCTCTCCTTGGCTTGCAGAGGGTGGCCTCCTCATCACGTCCTCATTTGGCCTTTTCCCTGAGCCCACGTTTAAGGACACTAAGTCCCTTTGGATTAGGGCCTCACCCTTGTGATCTCAGTTAACCTTGAGTGTTTCCTTAAAGGCTGATCTCCAGATATAGTCACACTGGAGGTTAGCTTCAACATATGAATTTTGGGGGAACACAATTCAATTTATAATAGTTTCCTAATTAATACATCTAATTGATTTGTCTGTTCTCATCATTTTCAAACCTAACTGGATGAAGAATCTGTGGTAATAATATGGATTTATACGAATCCATAGATTGTGGAGTGATCTAGTTTTTCTTTATTTCTTTTTCTAAAGATTATTTATTTGGAAGGCAGATCGAGAGAGAGACAGACAGACAGACAGGCAGAGAATCTTCCATCTGCTGATTCACTCCCCAGATGTCCTTAACAGCCAGGTTTGGATCAGGTGGAAGCTTGAAGTCAGGAACTCCATTCTGGTCTCCTACTTGGGTAACAGGGGCCTAAATCCCTAGGCCATCTTCTACTGCTTTCCCAGGTACATTAGCAGGGAGTTGGATCAGAAGTGGCTTAGCTGGGACTCCTACTGGCACTCTCATACAGGATGCCAGCATTGCAAGCAGTAGTCCAACCCACTGTGTCACAATGCTGTGCCCTTTTCTTTAATTTTTTAAAATTTATTTAGTTGAGAGACAGAGAGATAGAGACAGAGAGACAAAGAGCCTGTTCCTATCTGCTGGCGTACTTCACAAATGCCTGCAACAGCTAGGGCTGGGCCAGGCCAAAGCTGGGAGTTGGGAACTCAATCTAGGTATCCCGCATGGGTGGCAGGGACCCAAGCACTTGAGCCATCATGTGCTGTATTCCAGACTGCACATTTGCAGGAAGTTGGAATTAGAAGCAGAGCCAGGACTTGAACTGGGGCATTCCAAAATGGGATCTGGGCATCCCAAGCAGAGTCTGAACTGCTGTGCCAAATGCCTGTCCCTCTATTATATTTTAAGGCAGGCAGACACAAAACAATAACTCAATTCCTGATGTGAGTTTTCTAAGTTTCCATGGTATATAAATACTCCATCCATAGCCTATTTCTACATACCAATGTGACCTCACCAAACAAAACAGGGAAGTAGCATACCATTTTGTATTACTTCCACCATGTAGATACACTAGACATAACCTCAAAAGTAGGGCTAATAGTAAAAAAATTTAAGAAGTGATGAATATTGAGTATTTATTACCTTTGTTTTAAAAATGATTTATTAATTTGAGTGGCAGAGAGACATAAAAACAAAGCATCCCATTTGCTGGTTCACTCCCCAAATGTCTGCAACAGTAATCACTGGATGAAGCTGAAGCTGGAACTGAGGAGGCCAATTCAGGTTTCCCATGTGGGTAGAAGGGTCTGGGTTGTAGGTGGCTTCAGCCACCATATACTGCCATCCATGGTACACATCAGCAAGAAACTGGGACAAGAGTGGAGCCAAGGTTTGAACCCAATAATGAATACAGTCATCCAAACCCATGTCTTAACTTCTAGGATGGATGCCTGCTCGTGTCACCTGTTTTTTTTTTTTTTTTACAAGGTATGCATTTATAATGAATAAAAAAGGTATAACGAGGTAAAAAAAAGTATAAAGAGGTATTTAGTTATATATGAAAGAGTTAGAGAGAGAGAGATCTTCCATCCACTGGTTCGCTTCCCATATGGTCATAACAGCCAGGGCTGAGCTAGACTGAAGCCAGGAGCCAGGAAGTTCATCTAGGTATTCCACGTCGGTGTCAAGGGGCCCAAGTACTTGAGTCATCCTCCACTGCTTTCCAAGGCCATTAACAGGGAGCTGGATTGGAGGTAGAGCAGCTGGGACACAAACAGGCAGCCGTATAGCATGCTGGCATCACAGGTGGCAGCTTTACCCACTATGCCACAACACTGGCCCCTTATCTGTATTGTTATTTATGTAATTATAACTATGGATAGTTTAAATTTTAGAAATGGCTGTGTTTAACAACTGGTTTGCAACATTCTTGAAAATTTAATAATTGGGACTTACTAGCTAGTTTAAGGTGGTTTTAGGAACTCACTGTGTGTGTGCACATCCCTGACTCAACACCACACTAGTCTACAGGAGAATTAGGAGAGATAATGGAAGATAGGATACCCTACATATTAAAGAAGTAGCTGCTGTTTGTAATGTGAGCTGAGTGATTAAAACAAAGAAGTGTAATTCACACCTCAAGGGCTGAGGGATGTCCAAGCCTTTGGGTGTTTTCAGGAGTTAAAATTAATTGCTACTTCTAAGGATAAAGTTTAAAAACTTGCTACTAGATTCCAAATCCCCTTAAGCTGGGTGGTAAAAATACCATCTTAAGTGTTAAAGTGATCATATGGATAGGATTTAGTGTCTGGCAATAATAATAGATAGAATTAAAAAGGAGTGAATGCTCCAACATGGGAAGTAGTCCACACAGCAGACTCATAATGACAATTGCTTTAAACAGCACTCTAACCTCAGAATCAGCCCTTAAGGCATTCTGGTCTAGCTGAAAAGCCCACAAGAGCATTTCAGGCATGGAAAGTCAAGAAACTGTGGCAAAAAATGTCCTACATGAAGGATCTCTGTGAGTGAAACCCCAGTGGAAAGAAGTGGGCATCACAGAAGGACGCACTTTTCTCTGAAGGGTGGAGAGAATTTCCACTTTGCTTATGGCCTTTTGGAGCCATAATTAATACATTTTTGTCATCTAAAGTCCATATTTTAATGGGTTTCATTTGTTTTTACATAAAATCAATTTTCTCTACTAGGATCTCATCCAGCATATCATATAACGGTTAGCCTTCTTAGGCTCCTCTTAGAAATGAAGTTTTTTAGTTTTTCCTTGCTTTGATGAACTTGACAGTTTTGAAGGTAACTGGTCAGGTATTTTATAAATACTCATCTTTGGGTTTTTTCAGGTTTTTTTTTATAATTATGAGACTGGGATTATGGACTTTCAAGAGGAAGACTAGAAAAGTGAAAAGCCATTTTAATCATACCACATCCTTTAATCATATCATATCATTTAATCATATCCTGACCACCTTAATGAGATAGTGCTAGTCAGGTTTTCTCATCACAAACTACTTGTTTATTCCCCTTTACATCCTGTACTCTTTGGAGCAAAGTCTCTATGTGTGGTTCACGATGAGACAGTGGGGAGCTGCGCTTCACCTCCTCTACGGCAGAGTATTTGCATAAGGAATTCTTCTGAATGTAAGAAGGTCTCTTCTCCCCATTTATTTATCTGTTCAACAATATATATGGACTCATGAGTATTTATTTTATACCATATGCTAAAATCCAATACCACTTTATTTTCTTGTTCAAATTGTTCCAAATGGAGCCCTGAGGAGTTCTTTCCATTGGCTCATTTCATTCATCCCTTTGACACAGCACCATCTTTGTGGGTTTGTTGTTTTTAGCACCTCCTTATTTCAGGGTCCAGGCTCATCTTGTATATTTTCTTTTTCTTTTTCTAAATTTGTTTGTTTATTTGAAAGGCAGAGTTATAGAGATGCAGGGGTTGTAGGGGTCTTCCATCCACTGGTTCACTCCCCAAATGGCTGCAAGAGTTGGAGCTGGGCCAATCTGAAGCCAGGAGCCTGGAGCTTCTTCCGAGTCTCCCATGCGCGTGCAGGGACCCAAGGACTTGGGCCATCTTCTACTGCTTTCCCAGGCCACAGCAGAGAGCTGGATTGGAAGTGGAGCAGCCAGGACCTGAATCGACACCCTTATGAGATGGTGGCACTGCCTGTGATGGCTTTACCCACTATGCCACAGCACGGGCCCCTGTACATTTTCTGTTCCCATCCTAGAACCAGCAATTTTTCCAAGAATTCTTGTTTCTTTCATTGGGGGATGATATTTTAAAACAAGAACTTATGCTAAATGTCTTGTTGCTTCTCAGTGTAAGGAAATATGTATGTATAACATACTCAATGTTTATATACAAATCTGTGAATCTACATGTAGTCATCTCTACATTAAGCTGAATGTGATATCATGTCTAAAAAAACATTTACTTATTTGAAAGGCAGAGTGAAAGAGAGAGAGAGAGAGATTGAGATAGAGAGCGAGAGCGAGAGAGCGAGAGTGAGCACTTTCATCCACTAGCTTACTCTCCAAATGCCCATATTAGCCAGGGTTGGCCTGGTTGAAGCCAGGAGCCAGGGACTCCATCAAGGTCTCCCATATGGATGGCAGGGATCCAAGCACTCGGGCCATTATCAACTGCCTACCCAGGTATATTAGCAAGAAGCTGAATCTAAAGCAAATCAGCCAAGACTCAAGCTAGCACTCTGGTATGGGATGCCGGTGTCACAAGTGGTACCTTAACCCATTGTAAAACAACACCCACCCAATGATTTCCTATTTGTATCTCTATTACTACATACTTGAGTGTAAACTCCTACTCCAACAAAAAGAAAGAAACCTTCTCCTATCCAAAATTTACTAGGTACCTTAATGTAACCAGGAAAAATCAGCATTACTCTCCTGCTTCTCAAATAACTTCTGTGAATAAGATCTCTCTCCCCAAGCTGTTGTTGCAACTCCCATGTAAGATGTAACCATACCAATTTTAAAGCCAGGAAATAAAGGATCAAAGAGATCACAAAATTTATAAAGTGCGTGAGCATCCCCAGGCCTTCAGTAATGTTACTGAGACCTACTACATGAGCTTCCCTCAACTAAATGCTATTACATTTCAGAAATAAGCTGAGACTTAGCAAGGAACCATAACTGATCCAAGAACCTACATGTAGTGAATGGTGGAGCTAGTATTTAATCACACTTTTGGCCTGGGGAACAGAGATTATATCTATTAAGCCTGACATTGCTGTAGTCTGGATGATGTAAATTTATTGGCTTTTCTCAAGAAAGTGATTGAGATTAAAGTCACCCTGCTCATCATCCCCATTTTTGTCAGAGACCTCAATATAAGCAAGCTCTCCTGACCAGTTTCCTTTCCCTTCCTATCACCCCTAAATGCTCTGTCCTTAACCAAATCTCTCCTATCTTCCTAACTTCCCTCTGTGTTTCCTGGTACTTTTGGTCCATAATCAGCCAATGCCCTATAGTCTCCACCTCTTCTCAGATAGTTTCTGCTCCCTGCTTGGTATAAAAACAATCCAACTCTCCTTTGAGGACACTGCATTTTGTACAGCCCTTATAATTTTCTTCTGTCTGGCTGTTTTTTAGTTGTATATTTTATAACAAACCAGAAAATGTATGTAGTATATTTTCCTGAGTTACATAAACTGTTCTAGTGAATAGTTAATGGAAATAATTAAGTTTCTAGAGGAAACTATGAAATCTGTAGTCAGCTGGGAAGAATTATGGGTAACCTGAAGTCTCCATTTGTGACTGACAGTTTTGTGGGACTGAACCCTCGACCTGTGGGTTTGTCATACAGGACAAGCCAACATGGTCTAATTCCCCAATACTTGGCAATAATTTTAACCCCAAGGATTATAATTTCCCCATAAGGGATAGGCTCTTTACTCTGTAATCAAATGACTAATCAAGTGAAACAAAGATAGTTCATGAAATAGTTTATTGTAATGTATACAAAAGTAGAATAAACAAAAATCAACAAAAGGAATATATGAAAATAAATGCAAAAGTAGGTGAAAGAAAATTACTAAAGTACAGAGTTGTGTAATGAACAAAGTGCTGGTATCTATGGAAGAAGCAGTCCAAATGGTCCACAAGAGCTGTCTCTTCAAGGTGACCCTTTGAATAGATCTAGAATCACACCAAGGATCTGTGCAACCCTCAGTGTGAGCACAGATCCCACTGCTGTGACCTACCCTGTGCAGTCAGGGAGCTCTGAGCCACACACAGTGTAGAGCTACACACAGTGATTGCCCAATACCCAGCTACACCATGTGCCCTCTTGTGCAGTCACAGAGTTCCCACAGTTTCAGCACACAGGGCACCACAGTCACAGGGTGCAGAGGGCCCACTCCACCCCACTAGTCTGTCCTGTCCATGGAGAGGCTGAGACATTGCCAAAGCCAGCTGCCTGTGGGTACTCCACCTAAGTGGTTTGAGCCATGGAGCCTGTGATATGTTGAGAGGCTGGGAGCACCTCACAGTCCGACTTGGGTGCCCAGTCCCCATCAATTCTCCCAGCCAGACTCAAAGTCAGTGGGGAATGTGGATTTTTCCCTCTGTTAAAATCCCTGGATCATGCACAAGAGCTGCCTGCCTCAGCCCCTACTCGTTTCACAATGGTACCTTCTCCCCACTGGTTGCAGGGCACACCCAAGAGCCTCTGCAGCCAGTACAGATGTCAGAATGGATCCTTCTCCATGCCCATTGCCGGATGCATGCACCTGAGCTGCTGTCACTGCTACTGCTGTCAAGATGGCATCTTGTTCCCACCAGTTGCTGGGTGTGCACACAAGAACCACTGCAGCTGCTACTTATGTCCAAAATAGCACCTGCCCTTTCTCAGCTTGTTGCTGGATGCCCTTGTGGGGTAGATGGGGAGAGAGAAATGTGCACCATTTTTTTGCTGGTTTAGCAGGCACCCTGTCCCCCTCAGGGCTTCTGGGTAGACTCAAGCACAGTGTAGGCTGCCAGGATCTACTTCTGGCTACATCATGAGTGTTATGGGCCACTACTGTCTGATCTCACCTTGTTCTCCAAAACTGGTGCTTTCTCCAGCTCTTGGCTATTTGGGTTGTGTGTTGTGTCCGTGCTCTTTGCTGCGTGCCTGCACCTTCCACATAGATCCATGGCATCCCTCTTCCTTCTGCAGAATCTTCACTGCAGTTTTCTCCCTATTTCTCCCCCTGAGAATGTACTTTCTCCACTTTATTTATTTATTTATTTACTACTTTCCCCTAGCCTAGAGCAGTATGCTCTTTCCCTATTCTGCCATCTTGGACTCCTCCTTATCGATTTATTACAATTTGTTAGTACAATACCCTATTGATGAATATTTTATTTCTAGTCCAGTAGAAACAATATGAAATAAAAAATTAGTAGATAAGTCCTTTAGTAGATATGTAATTTTATCCATGGGATTAAATCTTAGAGGTGAAATTGTTATGTCAAATAATATATACTTTTGTAATTTTCATGGTTATTATCAAATTAACCCGAATTAGATTTTTCTGGTATTCTTTATCTTAGATGTACTAAGTTTTATTAGATTTGTCCTTAGACTTAGTAATTTAATAGTACTACTGTATTTTTAAATCTATTTTGGTCTCCTTCCCTTGGCCAATTTAATTCCTTGCATTTACTTTGAAAATGTGGTCCACTAATTGTCTCTCCTCTGTCCTATATCCTCAACTCCCTCTCTTAAAAAATGAAAATACAGATGTGATACGTTAGAAGATATAGGTAGGAATTAAGAGCCTGGGCTTTGGAGTCCCTAAGACATAGGTTTAGTTTCTTATTTCTCTAGTTAATCAGCTGTGTAAAAGCTTCTTCAGGGGGTTAACATTGGGTTAAGATGCCACTGGGGATGCCCACGTTCCATATTGGAGGGACTGGTTTTGAGTCCTGACTCTGGTTCTGATTCTTGCTTTTTGCCAATGCATACTTTGGGAGTCAACAAGTGATGGCTCAGGTAGTTGGGTCCCTGCCAGTCACATGAGTGATCTGGTTTGAGTTCCTGGCTTCTATCTTTGGCCTGTTCCAGCCCTGGCTATTGCAGGCATTTGGGGTGCAAACCAGGGTATGGAGGGTCTCTCTCTTTCTGTCCATCTGTCTCTCTGCCTCTCCAATTAGATAAACAAATTAATTAATTAAACATTCTTCCAATCCAACTTATTATCATTTAAAAATATTTTATTTGAAAAAGGCAGAGTTACAGAGAGAAATAGAGATAGAGATAGAAATAGAGATAGAGATAGACATAGACATAGACATAGACATAGACATAGACATAGATATAGAGAGACAGAGAGATAGAGAGAGAGGAGGAGGAAGAAATCTATCCACTGTTCATTCCCCAAATGGCTGCAATGGCCAGGGCAGGGCCAACCCAAATCCAGGGGCCAGAAGCTTTATCTGGGTCTCCCACATGGAGTGGTAGGGACCCAAGAACTTGGGCCATCTTCCACTGCTTTCCCAGGAACATTAGCAGGGAGCTGGATTGGAAGTGGAGCAACTGGGACTTGAACTCGTGCCCATATGAGATGCTGGCTTCACAGGCAGTGGCCTAATGTGCTACACTACAACATTAGCCCCTTAATATCTTTTTTTATAGTTAAACAACTTTATTAACAGAGTCAAGCAATGATTAACATTTACATCTATTATGTCACATCATAAAAATGTAAATACAAAATTAGTACAGTATAATATATATTCTCTACATGATCCAAAATATTTGGTGGCCCCGAAAAACTTTTAAAAGTCAGCAGCTTATCAAAAATTAAAACCATATTCTATTTAAAATGAAGATCTGTTAACACAGAGTTAGAAGGAATATCAATCGAGTACATTTTGAGAAGTTGCAGGAGGATATGTTTGAGGGACTTATTATCATTGTTTTAAAAGGCTTGTTCCCTCTTATGTTAAAAAACAAAAGTACACAATCCCTTTATACAAAGTAGAATCCTCTTGCCACCACTGCATCTCTAGTTACACGACTCTCCATTTATTTAAAAATATTTATTTATTTGAAAGGCAGAGTTACAGAGAGGTAGAGGCAGAGAGAGAGAAAGAGAGAGAGAGAGGTCTTCCATTTTCTGGTCCACTCCCCAAGTGGCTGCAATGGCTGGAGCTTGGCTGATCCGAAGCCAGGAGTCTGGAGCTTCTTCTGGGTCTCCCAAAAGGGTGCAGGACTTGGGCCATTTTCTCCTGCTTTCCCAGGCAATAGCAGAGAGCTGGATTGGAAGTGGAGCAGCCGGGACTTGAACTGGCACCCATATGGGATGCCGGCACTGCAGGTGGTGGCTTTACCTGCTACACCACAGCGTTGACCCCATTACATGATTTTTTATAAAGGAGGTCCTTCTTCCTGGTTATGCTTCTAAAGTTTGCTTCTCAATGGTCTTCATTCTGGCTTCTTCTCTCATCACAGCTAAATGGCCAATAAACCTCTTATTGTCAAACCCAGAGAAATTTTTATGACATTTTTCTGTCTTTCTGTGTGTGTATGCGTGTGTTTTTTTTACACGGTTAAGCACTGCCACTTTGAAAGCTTTTCTTTGCTTGCCTTCCGTGACACCATTGTTTCCTGATTCTCCAGTGGATGGATTTCTCTGTTTCTTTGGCAGACCCTTCTAATTTTCTCTCCATCTGTGTGTTAAATGTGGAATTCTGTAGGGTGACTTCTTTGGACCCCTTCACTTTTTTCAGTTAATAAACTTAGCTTTAGGGAAGTATTTTTAAATGTTTTCATCTGCGTGAAAGGCAGAGAGCTTCTTAACCTTCTGTGTCACATGTCTGCCCCTGGAATATTTTTTTTTTTTTGACAGGCAGAGTGGACAGTGAGAGAGAGAAAGAGACAGAGAGAAAGGTCTTCCTTTGCCGTTGGTTCACCCTCCAATGGCTGCCCCGGCTGGCACACCGCACTGATCCGAAGGCAGGAGCCAGGTGCTTCTCCTGGTCTCCCATGGGGTGCAGGGCCCAAGCACCTGGGCCATCCTCCACTGCACTCCCTGGCCACAGCAGAGAGCTGGCCTGGAAGAGGGGCAACCGGGACAGAATCCGGCGCCCCGACCGGGACTAGAATCCGGTGTGCCGGCGCCGCAAGGTGGAGGATTAGCCTATTGAGCCACGGCGTCGGCTCAGAATATTTTTTTTTTTTTTTTTGAAATTGATCAGGAAAAGTTTAAATTGACATAGTTATACAGATTTATGGGGTATAGTGTGATAATTAGATATATGCATACAATGTATAATGATCAAATCAAGGTAATTAGCATTTCAATCTCCTCAAACATTTATCATTTCTTTGTTTTGGAAGCCTTCAAACTCCTCTCTTGTTTTTTATAAAAGTAGATATCGTGCATTGTTGTAAACCACAGTCATTCTACTGTGTTTTATAAACTAGAATATATTCCCCTACTTTATTTAGGAGAGAGCAGTAACACTGAGAAGAGAGTACAGGGAGTTCCCACATACACCTTGTCCTTACACATGTGCAACCTACCCCACTGCCAACAACCTGCACAACACAATAGTAGTAAGGTACTTTTGTTCCTATTGATGAACCTACATTGACACATCATTATTACTCAAAATCAGTAGTATATTTTAGGGCTCATATTTGGTGTTATACATGCAGTTTATTTTGACAAACTTATAATGACATGTATTCACCATTATAGTACTACACAGAACAGCTTTATTGCCCTAAAAATCCTCTGTGCTCTCTTTACTCATCCCTCCCCCCAGCACCTGGAAAATATCTTCATAGTTTTTCCTTTTACAGAGCTGGCAGCATACAGTTTGCAACCTTTTAAAAATATTTGTTTATTTATTCTCATCTACTTGAAAAGCCAAGAGAGAGGGGAAGAGAGAGAGAGGAAGTTTTTCCATTGGCTGGTTCTTCCCTGAATGCCTGCAACAGCCCAGACTGGGCCAGCCAAAGCTAAGAGCCAGGAACTCCATCCAGATCTCCCCACATGAGTAGCAGTGGCCTAAGAACTTGAGCCATTATCTGCTGCCTCCCAGAGTGCACTAGCAGAGAGCTGGATAGGAAGCAGAGGACCTAGCTCTTTGATATGTGATGTTGGTGTTCCAAGCTGTAGCTTTACCCATGGTGCTACGCTACCCAATACAATTTGTGGCTTTTGTTTTTTAAAGATTTATTTCTTTATTAAAAAGGCAGAGTTACAGAGAGAGAAAGAGAGAGAGAGAGACAGAGACAGAGAGCGAGAGCAATCTTTCATCAGCTGGTTCACTCCCCCAATGACTGCAGTATCTAGGGTTGGGACAAAAGGAAGCCAAGAGTAAGGAGTTTCTTCCAGGTCTCCCACATGGGTGCAGGGGCCCAAGGACTTGGGCCATCTTATGCCGTTTTCTCAGGCTCATTAGCAGGGAGCTGGATTGGAAGCAGAGCAGCCAGACTGGAACCCGCACCCATATGGGACGCTGACATTGCAGGCCATGACTTTTACCCACTATACCACTATTTTATTTTATTTTATTATATTTTACCACAATTTATTATATTTTACCACTATACCACTATATACTATATAACTGGCCCCAGTTTCTGTGCTTTTTGAGGCTGATTTCTTTCACTTACTAATATTTATTTAAGGTTCCTCCATATCTTTTCTTTTCTTTTTTTTTTTTAAGATTTTATTTATTTTATTTGAGAGTTAGAGCTACAGACAGTGAGAGGGAGAGACAGAGAGGAAGGTCTTCCTTCCGCAGGTTCACTCCCAGATGGCCGCAACTGCTGGAGCTGCGCGGATCTGAAGCCAGGAGCCTGGCACTTTTTCCTAGTCTCCCATATGGGTGCAGGGGCCCAAGGACTTGGGCCATCCTCCACTGCTTTCCCAGGCCACAGGAGAAAGATGGGCTGGAAGTGGAGCAGCCGAGACTAGAACCGGCGCCCATATGTGATGCCAGCACCGCAGGCAGGGGATTAACCCACTACGCCACAGCGCTGGCCCCTCCTCCATATTTTTTCATAAGTTCACAATTCATTCCTTTTTAGCACTTAATATCTTGTTGTCTGAATGTACCATACTTTATTCACCTACTAGATAAAATCTTGGTTACTTCCAAGTTTTGATAATTATTAATAAAGCTGCTAAAAATGTCCATGTGCAGGTTTTTGTGTGTTCAGTTGAATAAATACTAAAGAATATGGTTTCTTGATTGTATGATAACAGTATGTTTACTTTTGTAAGAAACTGCCACACTGTCCAGCCTTTTGCATTCGAGCAATGAGTAAGGGTTCCTGGCGCTCCACATCCTAACTATCATTTGTATTGTAATAGTTCGGGATTTTTCCTAATCTACTTGGTATATAAAGTTGTCCCATTGTTTTAATTTGCAGTTCCCTAACTACATAGGATATTGAATGTCTTTTTCACATACTTCCTTGTCACGTGTTAACGTTCTTTGTGAGGTGTCTGTTTAAGTCTTTTGACGTGTCTTCTGTACAGCGGTAGTTTTTCATTTTAATGCAGCCCAGTTATTTCTTTCATGGATTATGCTTTTGGCGTTTTATCTAAAAAGTCATTTTATTTTATTATTTTTTAAAGATTTATTTATTTATTTGAAAGGCAGAGTTACAGAGAGGCAGAGGCAGAGAGAGAGAGAAATGTCTTCCATCTGCTAGTTCACTCCCCAGGTGGCTGCAATGGCTAGAGCGGTGCTGATCTGAAGCCAGGAGCTTCTTCCAAGTCTCCCACATGGGTATGGGGGCCCAGGGATCTGGGCCATCTTCTACTGGTTCCTCAGGCCATAGCAGAAATCTGGATAGGAAGTGGGGCAGCTGGGACTTGAACTGGTGCCCATATGGGATGCTGGCGCTGCAGGCAGCGGCTTTACCCACTATGCCACAGTGCCAGCCCCCTAAAGAGTCATTTTAGATATAACTATGCTTCTTATATGTTACCTTTCAGAAGTTTTACAATTTTGTGTTTTACATTTGGGTTCATTTGTATGAAAGTTATAAGGTCAGTGTCTATGTTGTTTCTCACACATAGATGTCTAGTTGTTCCACTAGTTTTTCTTAAGAAAATTATCTTTACTCCATTTTATTGCCTTCACCTTTTCGATCAAAGATCATATTTGGTGACTGTAGTTGTTTTTTCTTGGCTCCCTGTTATAGTCCATTGATTGACTTGTCTATTCTTTTTTCAGTACCACACTATCTTGATCAATGTGGCTTGTAATAATTCTTGGAGTTGCGTATTGTCAGTCCTCTGCCTTTGTTCTTTTCAGACTGGGTATTCAGGGTCTTTTGCCCTCCTGTACAAGCTTTAGAATCAGTTTGCACTATTAAGAAAATCTCACTGAGATTTTGGTTGGGATTGCACTGAATCTGTAGACCAACTTATGGAGAACTGACACTTTGACGGTATTGAGTATCCTTTCTATGCATATGTAAAATCTCTCCATCATATTAGTTCTTTGAAAGCTTTCATCAGAGTTTAGCATTTCCCTTTATATATTGTATATATATTCTGTTAGACTTATGCCTTAGCATTTTATTTTTGAGAAGTCCTAGTGTAAATGGTAGTATATTTTAATTTTGGGTTTCACTTTTTAATTGCTGGTATACAAAAAAGTGATTTTTAAAAATAATAATCTTGTATCCTACAACCTTGCTGTGTCATGTATTAGCTCTAAGAATTGGTTTTGTGACCCTTTTTTCTAAATAGATGATCCTGTTATTTGTGAACACCTTCTTATCTATTGCATTATTTAGGACTTTCAGTATGATGTTGCAAAGGACATGTGAGAGGTGACATCCCTGCCTTGATTCTGAGACCCCTTCAGCTTTCACTGTAAATTTTCTCTTGAATGTTGTGTACTCTTGGATTAATTTATTAATCATACAATAAGCAGACAAATAATAAATACATATTTTCATTTATTCTCTAGGCTGATTCCCCAATTTAAGTGTAAGTATGTATAAATATATGTGAATCTCTAGTTCAGGACTGAATTATAGTGGATCATGGGACCAGCATTGTAGAATTGCAAGTTAAACTGCCATTTGCAATGCCAGCACCCCATATTAGAGTGCCAGTTTGAGTCCTGGCTACTTCACTTCACATCCTGCTCCCTGCTAATGCAACTAGAACAGCAGAAAAACATGGCTCCAATGCTTGGACCACTGCCACCCATTAGGAGACTTGGGCGGAGTTCTGGGCTCCTGGCCCAGCCCTGACTTGTCCTTTGGGGTAGTGAAACAGCAAATGAAAGATATCTTTCTTCCTTTCTCCCCCTTAATATGCTCTGCCTTTCAACAAATAAATGTTTTAAAAAATAAATTATTCTGGGTCACGTCTGTTCACAAGTTACCTAAGACAGCCTTTGTTTCTCATTCCCAGAATAATTCCAAATAATAACATTTCTAGAACCAAGCATGGTACAAAAATCATTGGGATCATTTTTCTGTCAGTTTTTTGCCAAGAGTCATTTGGAACCAAAAATAATCTGCACCAACATTCATCTTGCAAGAATAATTTCTGGTAACAAATAACATTATGACAGCATTATGCACATCATTTCTCACTTCAGTTATTCCAATTCTGAATTCAACTCAACCATCTCTATTATGCAACATAATAAATTACCACAAATAGAGTAGCTTAAACAACCATCTACATTTATTATCTCAGTTTCTGTGAGTCAGGAGTCCTGATGCAGCTTTGCTGTGTCATTTGCTCAGTTTCACAGACTAAAATTGAGGTTTTGGCTGGACTATGTTTTCAACCCAATGAAATTATTAGATCAAAGGGTATATGCATTTAAATTTTGATAAGCACTGTCAGTTGTCTTCCAGAAAATTACTCCTTTTAACTCCTATTACATTCTCCCAACAGTGGATATCATCAATCCTGTAAATATGCTAACTTTTGCATTCAGAGAAAAGTGTTTACTTTCTTTTGGCATATACCTATACTGACAGCCTGGCAGTTAAAATAGACCAAGGTTCTGGCTTTTTGGCAGGGAGGCACAGTCTTTCATGAACATCCTAAGGAAGTTCATCCTTTATCTCACATCCATGTGCTGACTTCCTGCTTCTGTGAGCTTTGCCAAGGGAACTTGGCACAGACTTGGTGGAGTGCTGGAAGAATTTGGCATAATTTGACTAATTCTTGCAAGAGTCAAAAAAGGTTGACCAGGTAATTAAACCTGAAGTCAGGAGGGAGGTGAGGGGGAGAGACATATCAGAAGGTGAAAGAGGAATATAAATGTGGTAATGAGAAAATATGAGAGAAAACTTTCTTTCAGTAACTTTGTTCAGAATTGATACAGAGAAATGTGGTTATATTATCAGTTTACCTTCTACTTTTCCAAGCAAAGTAGACACAGTTCACAAGCAGTACAGACTGAGTTGGTAATCATGTTAAGTATCAATACAAGTTCCTGGGTTCTGGAAGACATCATCATTTTAAAAAGCACAGCAAATATAGAAACAGTATTTAGCATCTCAAATGAGTCACAGTTGAGAGTGAAAACAGATTTTGTTTGGGGAAAGAACCTGGACATTGACACAGTGCAGTTTTCTACTCCAAGTTCAGTGAACAGAAGTGGATTTATGATATCACTTACAACCTGAAGCTTTAGACCCTCCACTTGCTCAAAGCTCCTGATAGCTATCATCTGTCTATGTATGCTGAGAGGAAATACATAATATCAGCGAACAGGCCATTTATTATTCACCCAGCATTACAGTGCTCGATCCCCTCCCCCAGTTTCCCATGTGATGATGCAATGAAGACCAGATGGCTACTTGTGTTTGCAGACCGTTGCACCACAGGAGAGGAACATTGCAGTCATGAGATTCATGGCTTATATTGAGCTGTTGGCACATCTGTGCTTTGCCTCTTCTAGACCTTTTCTCTAGAATGTAAACAAATCTTCATGGGTGAGAAGAGGAGATGGGAAGATTTCTAGGTTCACCATTCTGAATATAAACAAGTGGTTACAGGGGCCTCTAAATGTTTCTGGAGTGATACACAATATTTAGTTTCCAAGGTATCTTTATTAGTCAATAATCTTTTGAAAATTTTTTATTATTTATTTTATTTTTTAAAGATTTATTTTATGATTTGCTTGAAAGAGAGAGAGAGAGAGAGAGAGAGAGAGAGTGAGAGAGTTTCTATTTGCTGGTTCATTCTCCAAATGACAGCAACAGCTGGAGATGGGCCAATCTAAAGCCAGGAGCCAGGCTCCTCTTCCAGGTCTCCCGCATGGGTTCAGGGGCCTAAACACTTGGGTCATCTTCTGCTGCTTTCCCAGGCATATTAGTAGGGAGCTGGATTGGAAGTGGACCAGCTGGGACTTAAGCTAGCGCCCATATGGGATGCCAGTGCTGCAGATGGTAGCTTAACCTGCTATGCCACTGCACTGACTCCACTCAATAATCTTTTTTTTTTTTAAAGATTTATTTATTTTATTTGAAAGTCAGAGTTACACAGAGAGAGGAGAGGCAGAGAGAGAGAGAGAGAACGAAAAGGGGGGGGGGGGTCTTCCATCCGATGGTTCACTTCCCAGATGGCCGCAATGGCTGGAGCTGCATCAATCTGAAGCCAGGAGCCAGGAGCTTCTTCCCGGTCTCCCACATGGGTGCAGGGACCCAAGGACTTGGGCCATCTTCTACTGCTTTCCCAGGCCATAGCAAATGGCTGTACAGGAAGCGGAGCAGCAAGGTCTAGAACCGGTGCCCATATGAGATGCTGGTGCTTCAGACCAGGGCTTTAACCCACTGTGCCACAGCGCCAGCCCCTACTCAATAATCTTTTAATTAAGCTTGACAGTGCTCTTGGCTTGGAAACCCTGGACCATGTTGAAAAGTAGATATCTATAGAGAATTGTTTCCCAACAGCCCCTTTCAAACCTTAAAGGTCTGTGGATAATGGGTTGTCATGATCTTATTTTTTTTTTTTTACACAATTTAGAAGAATCATATTTTTATATTGTTTCTTTAAATAAAGTCCTTCAAAGTAAGTTTCAGGTCCCTTGAGACTTGGATTTGCGCATGCTTACAAGTGGTTCTCTAGTTATTGTAGAAAGAAAAAACATGGCAGTACAAAAGCACCACATGAAGTCAAGAACACTGTCTGTTTTTTTGCTCTAAAGGCATTTTAGCTCCCCCTCCTGCTTTATCTTGCAGCTCTCTCAAGTGGTGGCTTCCCTCCCTCCCCCATATTCCCGCAGCTCTCCCTAGACGTGGGTTAGTGGCTTGTTGCACCTCATTGCTATGTTCATGGTATTCTCTGTCCTTTCTAAAATCCACTAGTTGCCCTCATCTGTAATTTACCCTCATTTCTCAGTGATTTCAGTTCCTGAGCTCAGTCTGAACATACTCCTGTCCAATCCCTCAATGTACAAGTGAACATGCTCCAACTTCTCACTTCTTTGATTAACTTGTCTTCTACTCTACCTCAGCCACCAGGTTATTCTCTAGATCTTGTCACCATCATGAAATGCAGTTGCAAATGCTCCATAATCTTAACTTCATTCATTATACTATCTGACCTAAACACCTTCTGTTGGCTCACTCCCTGCATGTCCTCTAATCCATGATTCTACCACCTTGTCACTGTCATTCACCCACTTGATGTGATCACTCTCCTCCTTACCAAACTTAAATGCTTAAAGGTCACATAGACAATCATTTTAAACACTCTTTTGCATGCACTTTGAGTCTCATAATCTTTTATACTTGGCAAATCCACAATCCTCCTGGTTAAATCCAAGTCTCTTGCTAATCCACACCTGAACCCAAGCAGCTGAATATGCTTTGCAAGAATTTTCTCTGTATCCCACTTCAATTCCAAGTTACCATGTTTGCTTCTTTTACAAGAAACAAAACTCCCAACAGCCTAAAGAAGGAAACCTCAATTTTTATGAATGAATGAAATTAAATGTTGTCTCAGAGTTGCTTTAAAATAATAAAATAGGATAAGTACAGAATGAGTGGGCTTGGGCTGGTGTTGTGATGCAGTGGGTTAAGCCACTGTTGGTGACAGCATACTGTATTGAAGTGCAGGTTCAAATCCCTGCAGATGTCCTTCTGATCCAGCTTCCTACTAATACTCTTAGGAAGGCAGTGGAAGGTCTAAGTGCTAAGGCCTCTGCCATCCATATGGAAGACTCAGAGTTCTTGGCCCTTGGGTTTGTCTTGGCACAGTGCTAATTGTTGCAGCTGTTTGGGGCGTGAGCCACTGGGCAGAGGATCTCTTTCTCTCTCTGTTTCCCTCTCTCTCTTGTGCTCACTCTTGCTCTCTCTCTTTCTCTCTGTCTCTCTCTGTTTTCCTCCATCTCTGACACTTCTCTTTCAAATAAATAAATCTATTAAAAAGAATGAGTGGAAAAATAGATTAATAAGATTCACTGTTGATAGAAAATGATTTAATCTTGGAGATGAGTACATATGGTTTCATTTTGATTAACATGTCCATCTTTGTATACTTGAAATCTTTCCTAATAAAAATGCTTATTTTTAAAAAATTTGCTATATCTTTCTCCAATTCCTCTTCTCCTTTTAGCTCTAAACCCATTCTGCTTAGACTTTTGCCTTTAGAACTCTGCTGGAACTGCTGTTTACCATAGTCACAATGATCTCATTGCAAAATTCAATCATCAATTCTTAGTCTTTAACTTTTCTGTTCAGCAGTGTTTCTTTTTATTTTTTTAAAGTTGGCACAATTTTACTCCTTTCTTTTGTGTACTACAACCACTGTCACTGAAATCCTTTTGCATATTGTAAAAAAGTCTAAATTTTGATTACTTTTTAATTTATTTGCATGTATCTTGTAAATACAACATTTAGAACAGAGTAATTCTTCCCACTGTACCCACCCTCCCACACACTCTCCCACCCCTTTTTCTCTTCCCACTCCTGTTTAGTCCAAGAAAGAAAAACAAAAAGAAAGAAGAAAAAAGAGATGAAAAAAAAGTAAGATGAAAAGCTAAGAAAATTGTTCTTCAACAGTCCAGACAAGGGCTGTTCAAAGTTATTGCTTCTTGAAGGTGATTTTGCTTTTTTCCCCCTTCCTCCTTTCCTTTCCTTCCTCCCCCTTCTTCCCTTTTAGAAACTTAATTATCTTTAAAGAAGAACTCAAGAATGATACATCTTTTGTGAGCTGTTAGACGAAACTATAACTTATGAGACATAATAATATCTTCCACTTAATATACTAAAAGGAAGTGATTCCTGAGAACAGGTTTTAGTAATGAGCTTTATGATTCAACTCTTTGGGGACAGAGGTCCTTCATGGGAAGCTAGTGCACAGTAACTCTTGTTGTTGATTTAGCAATTAACACTCTTATGTATGATGTCAGTGATCACCCAAGGCTCTTGACATGAGCTGCCTTGGCTATGGAAGCCTTTTGGATTCAATAGCTTTACAAGGCCATAAGGAAATTGGAAGTTTTCTCCTCCCTTCAGAGAAAAGTACATCCTCCTTTGGTGCCGCTTCTTTCCCCTGGGGTCTCACCTTGAGAGGTACTTTATGTAGAACATTTTTTTTTTTTTTTTTTTTGCCAGATTGTCTTGGTTTTCCATGCCTGAAATGCTCTCATGGGCTTTTCAGCCAGATCAGAATGCCTTAAGGGCGATTCTGAGGTTGGAGTGGTACTTAAAGCGATTGTCATTCTATGAATCTTCAGCAGTGTTTCTAAGATCTTCATTCCTATGTCACACCTTGGTGATCACTCTTTCCTTTTCTTCAAGTAGATTCTAAGGCAGTCACTGCAATCTCTTGGTCTTCCTTTTCCCCTCATCAGTCACTGACTCCTTCCTAGTCATGTTTGCTGGTTTTTCTTCTACTTGATTTAGTAATTTTTGCTGATCGGGGTAAGCCATGCTCTTTTCTCTACAGTGCTTTCTCTCGTGACCTTTTTCAGTCTTATGCCATATTATGGCTGGAAATAACTTTTGTATGTGACTACTTACAAATTTATATCTCTAGGCCAGACCTCTGTCCAGAATTCAAGACTTTCATATCCAACTGCTTACTTGACACCTCCACGTGGACATTAAGCAGGCACGTAAAGCTTAACATAACTTGATTCCGGGTCTTTTCCCTGAAATCTGCTGTACCCAAACCTTTCCTCATTCAGTTGATGACAGCTTCATCTTTCTACTAGTTTAAATTGAAAGTCTTATGTCATTCTTGATTCTCCCCCCTTTCCTTCATTCCTTAAACAGACAATCTCTTAGTAAATTCTATAGTTCTACTTTCAAAATATTTCCATATTCTGTGACCTCTTCTCATCACTGTAATTTCTATCAACCAACTCTGGGCTAACTATCATTCAGGCCAACCTGAATGACTGCAGTAGCTTCTCTATTTGTTTCCTGGGGTTGCCATAACAAAGTTCTATGAACTGGGTGGCTTGAAACTACATATTTTTTCTCTCTCACATTTCTGAAGTCTACAAGTCCAGAAGTAAGGTATTGGCAAGGCCATGCTATCTCTAAAGTATTTAGAAAAGATATAGATTCTCCTTTACTACACTCGTGTTTCTAGCTTTCAGCACTACTGGAGATTTCTTGACTTATAGATGTATCATTCTAATCTCTGTATCTGTTTTCACATGGCCTTTTATTCCATCTGTGTACAAATTTGTCACTTCTTATAATGAAACCAATCATTGGATCAGGGTACACCTTAATCCAGTATGATCTTACCTTAATTTTATTATATCTTTAAAGACTGTTTCCGAATAAGGTCACGTTCATGGGTTCTAAGTAGACATGAAGTTTGGAGGGATGATATTCTACCAAGTACAAATTTCTAACTAGGTTCTCTGCCTCCTGAATTGCCTTATTACATTATATTCTCAACACATAGCTTGTGTGATCTTCTTAAACGTAAGATTATTTCAGTCCTCCAAATCTCCATTTTAAACAGAATAAAATATAAAAATTTAAATGTGAGTTATCATATGAATCACTAACTCCATTCCCAAGAGAATTAAAAAAAATATATCCATCTAAAAACTCAAGAATATTCAAGAGAATTAAAAAGTACATCCATATAAAAACTTATACATGAATTTCCCTGACAGCATTATTTATAATAGCCAAAGAGTAGAGGCAATTTAAATTACAAAGTGTGGTATAGTCATAACATGGAATAACATTCAGCCCATTAAAGAAATGAAATGTTGCTATAAGAACATCAAGAGCTTTAGGGTACAACTTTGTCATATATATGACAAAGGAGCAATGTCTAAAATAGGCAAAGAAGTCTCAAAACTCACCAATAAGCAAAACAGAAGCTCAGTCACAACATGAACAAAAAATATAGACATTTCACCAGAGAAGATATACAAATGATTAGCTATCTCATGAAAAAGGTGTTCAACATCACTAACTATTAGGGATATAAAGCAATTTCACAAATTCAATGATGATGAGATATTACTACCCATCTGTCAGAATGGATAAAATTTTTTAAAAATGACAATACCAAAATCTGGTAAGTATGTGGAGAAACTATACTACTTATATATTGCTGGTGGGAGTATAAATGGTACAACTACTCTGGAAAACAGTTGGACAGTTTCTTAAAAATGAAACATGCAGCTACTATATGACCCAGTATTTACACTATTGATCATTTTTTTCTCATACAAGTGAATATTTGTATCACATAAAAAGGTGCACATAAACATTTTTAGCAGCTTTAAACAATCAGAAACCACTCAGATGTCCTCTAACAGGTGAACGGTTATAAAACCACAGTGTACCCAGATATCCTCTAACAGGTGAATGGTTATAAAACTACAGTGGATCCTTATGCAATATTACTCATCAATAAAAAGGAACAAAAGTATTGATGCAGGCAACAACCTGGAGGAATCTCCAGGGAATTATATGTTGAGTGAAAAAGTCAGTCCCCAAATATTAGATACTGTATGAATCCATTCCCAAAACATTATTGAAATGATGAAATTGAAGAAATGGGGAACCAAATAGTGGTTACCAGGATTAAGGAAGGGGTAGGAGCAGGAGACAAATGAGTATGACTATTAAAGACAAGGGGGATCCTTGAGAATGAAATGTTCTACACCTTCATTGTATTGCTGTTTATTACCTGGCTTGGGTACCGTGCAGTCATTTTTCAAGATGTCAGTATTGGGGAAAATAAGATAAAAAGTACCCAGGATTATTCTGTATTATTTCTTAGAGTTGCATGCAGGGGCCTGCACTGTGGCATAGTGGGTGGAGCCGCTGCCTGAAGTACTGGCATCCCATATAGGCACCGATTCAAGTCCCTGCTGCTCTGCTTCCAAGCCAGCTCTCTGCTAGTGTGCCTGGGAAAGCAGCAGAGGATGGCCCAACTCCTGTAGCCCCTGCACATACATGGGAGACCTGGAAGAAGCTCCTGGCTCTTGGTTTTGAATGGGCTCAGCTCCAGCTGTTGCAACCATTTTAGGGCTGAACCAGAGGATGCTAGATCTCTCTCTCTGTCTCTGCCCTGCCTCTCTGCAACTCTGCCTTTCAAATAAATAAGTAAATCTTTAAAAAAAAGAATTGCATGCAAATGTTTAAAAATGAATAATTGGAAACATATTAAGATAAACAACCTCTTAAAAGGCTAATGTCTATGTTTTCCTTGTGGTGAGAACAAACAAAACACATTTTTTTCTCATGCATATCTATAGTTTTCAATTTTTCAGTAACAAATGGGAATTACTCTTTTAAATTTTCATTGTATTTGAAGGAGAAAAGAGAGAGAGAGAGAGAGGGAGAGAGAAATGAGAGATCTTCCATATGCTGGTCCAGTCCTCAAATGCCCATTCAGGGCTGGATCAGGTTGAAGCAAGGAGCCTGGAATGCCATCTGGGTCTCCCATGTGGGTGAAAGAGCTCAAGTACTTGAGCCTCATTCACTGTTTCCCAGGATGCACATTATCCAGAAACTGGATAGGAAGCAGAGTAGTCAGAACTCAAACCAGGCATTCTGATATGGGATGCAGGTGTCTCAAATGGTGACTTAACTGCTGTACCAAACACTTGCTCTAGGAATTATATATGTATACACACACACACACACACATATGAAAGAATAGCCTTGAAATCTAAGCAAACCTTGTGAAATAATTGATGACTTTATTGTCTTTACAGGTTAGTGCATTGGAACCTAGTATAAAACACTGCTCACTTCCATTGTGTCTCCGTTGTCTGAATAGCCAAAATCTAGATTAATTGACTCCAAAATCTGACATAGCCATCACAGGTTGTTTCTTCAATAAGCATTTCAACTCCATACCCAACCACATTCCTTCTGAGAATTACATACCCTCCGTTAGTGGAAAATACCTCTTATTTATCATTAGTGTAAACTGCTGGGCTCATCTTTCAGTTTGACACTATTCTGCTGATTCACTGAATTACTGCCAAACATTCTTGAACAGGAAAAGAGATAATGCAACTTTTTCCCCCTCAAACTAAGTTTATTTTTAAAGTCAGGGGGCATAGTTCACTATATATTCTGGTAATTCTTTCCACTAATTTATGACCTTATTCCTGCTAATGACATAATGGCTATTTTACTAATGAGTGTTCCTTCACAGGTAGCCTTTAATCCTTTTATCTTTAGTTTCTTTTAGGAATTGTGCTCCATCTTTGGAATTCTGCTATTTCGTTGTCATATGTCTAGATGTGAATTTAAGTTTAGAAGTTATTTTTCATTCTAAGTATTTAAGTTTTTCTCTAATTTATGTAAATATTTCAGCCATTATACCTCCCTCAAACAGGTAATCCTCATCCTCTGTGTTCTTTGCATTTGGCACACATCTTTTAGATTTTATAACAGTCCTTCAGGTCTCTTAATACCTCTTACATATTCTTTCTCCTCTCTCTTCCCCCATTTTTAAAGAATTTAAGAATTTATTAATTTATTTATTTGAAAGGCAGGAGAGAGAGAGAGAATATGAATCATTCATTCTCTGCTTCATGCCTCAAACAACCAGGGCTGGGTCAGGCTAAAGCTGGAAGCCAGGGGCTTTATCTGGGTGCCCATGTGTGTGCCAGGGACCCAAATAGGGCCATCCACCACTGTTTTCCCACTTACAGAGAGAGAGAGAGAAAGAGAAAGAGAGAAATAATCCATTCTCTGCTTCACGCCTCAAACAGCCAGGGCTGGGTCAGGCTGAAGCTGGAAGCCAGGGGCTTTATCTGGGTGCTCATGTATGTGCTAGGGGCCCAAGTAGGGCCATCTCCCACTGCTTTCCCAGGCCATTAACAGGGAGCTGGATCATAAGTAGGGCAGCCAGGACACAAACCTGTGTCCATATGAGATGCCAACATCAAAGGCAGCAGCTTACCCACTCGACCACAATGTTGCCCCCCCCTTCTAATACTTATCCTAATCCTCCCTTTTCCTCTTTCCCTCCTTCTTTCCTTCCTTGCTCCCTTCCTCTCCTCCTCTTCCTCCTCCTCCTCTTCCTTTTCTCACTCTGTCTTGCAGATCTAGATAATTTCTTCAATTCTATTATCCAGTTAACTGAGCCTTTCTTTAGTTGTGTTCAATCTTGTGTTTAAACCTGTCCATGATGAGTTTTACTTTCAATGACTATATTTTTCTACTTTTTAATCCAAAGTAAATTGAAACATACTTTCATACTTTTCTGTAAAATAATCACATCTCTATTTCCTTCTTTGGCAGCATACACTTAACAATTTGAACTGATTTCCCTGTTTCTTCCTTTGCTGACATTTGCTTATAAAAGACTGTTACCTTTTGAATTTTGTGTTTTAGAAGATGAGTCCATTTTATGTGGGGTTTTACACATAAATATCCTGTGTAGCCTGGTTTTGAGACGAGTCCCTCAGGAACATTTTGCTTATGTGTTTCTGCCAGTCTTCGCAAGAATATTACCGATTTGTTGCCAGTTATTAAGTTAATTTCATGACTTAGAGGTACTTGCATCCTTTAACTAGAATAAATAGCAAAACCACTTACAGGCAGACTTTTTATTTCTCCACACCCAGAGCCACTTATGGCAATGTGAGTGTTGACATCTCACTTGCAATGTTTCTAGGATCTCCTGGCAATCAATTTATATCTTTTCAAGGGACCTGCTTCTGGATGGAGATTTAAATCCTGGTTCCTTGCTTTCTTACTTTCAAGTTCTTGTCTCCATCCATGAGCACTACTGTAACCCAAATCTTGATTCCTGATATTTCCCCCTTCTTAACCTCTTACTGCTTTGTTTTTTAGTTTCCTCTTGTTTTGGTGCCCTTCGAAATTCCTTAACTTTATTGAAATTTTACCTGTGCACTTAGAGAATATTTGCTACATTTTGTCCACCATTTCTTTCTGTACCAAAATTATATTTTCTCACCTTCTAGATTCCTGAAAAAGGGAGTTATTTGGGAGTTTTTGTTTTAATTTGGTGTGGTGGGTTCATCACCAATCTCGAATTGTTTTTTCAAGTTTTGTTAGCTTTCATTCATTGCTTCATATTTAAAATGCAGCCTATTATCTAAGGAATACTGGATAGGTGAAAATATTGTGATACTAGCTTTAAGCAATCTTACATTTTCCATCATAAGATGACAATCTCTAAACCAATAATGTTTGACCTTAATGATGTTCTAAGTGGGTCTAACAATTATATACTGAAAATATGGCTTTAAAAAATACTTCATAACAAACAGCAAGCACAACTAAAACAATCTCATGAATTAGATTACTCTTTTTATGCCTTAAATTTTTTTTTCTGGCTCATCTGGTTAATATGTGTTTTTCTTTTTAGTGAGCCAGGATAGTATGTTCATGCTTTTCAGTTACCAAGGCCAGCCTGCATTGGTGGCAGAAAGTGACTCACATGCAGTGTCCGGGTTCCAGGAGCAAAAGCAGCAGATAGGCAGTTGTTGGGAAGTCCCAAGTCCCCCAGGGCAGGCAGCAGCATTATGACCAGCTGGAAAGAATGTTCTTCTCCTGGTCTCTCTGCTCAGTCTTTTACATCTCTACTTCATTCAGAGGCATTTTCTCCTAATCCCACACGTTGTGTTCTCAGTAAAGGACATTTCAGATATTAGTTAAGAGTTGGGCCTGGAGATTTTTGTTGATAGTCTTGGCTCACATGCCTCAGGCTAACTTATCCATAAAAGCCAGGGATCATCATTCTGCAGCAAGCCAAGGCATGCCTGACCCATGCTCATTGGCAGCTGTACTCCAATTATACTACATATGTATCCACCCCCTAAAATAGCCTGCATCTGGAGTCATCAAACAAACCAGACTCTACCCAGTGCCACAGAGGTATTAGGCAATTGTCAAATCCTCCTTCCTCATTTGTAATAGTGCCCTTGGAGAGAAGATGAGAGTCCCCTTTTAGAGATATTTGTGTATCTAGTTGGGTTAGTCTTCTCCACAATAGCTTTTTTTTTTTTTTAGATTTATTTATTTATTTCAAAGGCAGAGTTAGAGGGAGAAAGAGAGAAGAGAGAGGAAAGAGAGAGAGAGAGAGAGAGACAGAGAGAGAGAGACAGAGAGAGAGAGGGAGGGAGAGAAAATCTTCCATCCACTAGTTCACTTCCCAAGTGGCTGCCAAGTGCTGGAGCTGTACCACTCTGAAGCCGGGAGTGAAGAGCTTCTTTGGGTTCTCCCATGTGGGTGCAGGGGACCAAGTACTTGGGCCATCTTCTGCTGCTTTCCCAGGTGCATTAGCAGGGTGCTGAATCAGAAATGGACTGTATGGGATGCTGTGGAAGAGGGGCTTTACCCACTATGCTACAGCACTGGCCCCACATAATAGCTTTTTGTAATTTTTTCAAGTCACCCTTTCAATTCATCTACATATCTTCTTCTGTTTGAAAATTTATGTATTTGTGCCCCTACCCTAGTCATTTTTTTATTTGAATGGTAAAATCAGGTTTATTAAGAGATCTTAAAGGCAATAAAAAGGATTTACTATTTTATCCATTCCTTCAGGCACCTTGGTTTCTCTGAATATTCTTGTGTCAAATTAAATCAATGCAAGAAAGTTACATGTTTGGATATGTTAAGATCCTGTACTAGAAGTAGTAAATAAGTACAGAACTATAAACACATTATTGAACTGAGAATAGTTAGATCAGAAAGTCAATATGGGCACGAATAGCAATTTGCAGTCTTAGTTTTTGCACCTCCCAGGACTGACTTCATGGATCATACAGCAAACTTGGAAGTGCATGGTGTATGGTTATTGGTATATGTTTTGGCTACCCAGCAGTATAACCATTTTTTTATGTTTGGGGAATTCCTAATCTTATAAATGTTCGGTTTGTATGGTAGGTTGGATGATACACTACAGCAGCTAAAAACGACAGATACTTACTTCCTCTTCCTCTTTTGCTGATAGGGCACAGACATGTGGCCTTGGCTGTACCAGTTAGAAACTGCCAGATAGGATTTGACTTTAAGCTGTATGAAATGAGAGTTTGAGAGCACACTAGCTCTGCAGGCAAGAATAGCAGTTTCTGTGGCACTGGAGGGAGGAGTTTCAACTACAGACCAATTCCAAAACATGCTTCAGTGCATTTTTCCTGGTGGCTTAGCTATGAGTCTGCTTTTCTATCCTACGAGGTAGATTCTGTGAACTATTCAAATATCTATTTAGCTAATTTTTAAATTTGGAGGGTGAACCAATGGCAAAGGAAGGCCTTTCTCTCTGTCTCCCTCTCTCACTGTCCACTCTGCCTGTCAAAATAAATAAATAAATAAATAAAATTAACTTGATAGAGATAGCCTCTGTTTTTGCATGCAAAAATTCATAGCTATTTTTTACACACTTTACCAATGGATTTAATGTGGATTACCCTATTGCCTGATTTCTAATAATGATTTCTAAAATATTTGTCAATTTTTTTTTCCAATTCTCTTGGAAGATAGAAAGCTCAGAATCAAATGTGGACTTTGTGCATAGCAGAGAGTAACTTCTAAAATTAGCGAAATCAGTTTACTTACCTCCGGGTATTTTTTCCTTGTTTTTAACTTATTTGATTTGTATGATGATGTCATCGGTTGTAGGCAGCCTATAAGAAAACTCCACAGGTCTTTTCAGATACCTGTGGGCTCCTCATATTCTCATTCTTTTCTGTGGCAAGCCCCTGGGACTCAGTCTTCTTCGCTTGCCCTAGTAATTACCATCAGCTTTATTTTTTTCCTCCACACATGTGACAAACTAGGGTGATGGATCCACCCCAGCTCTTCATTTTCTTTTTCTTGACTCCTAATAAAAGCTCATTTAAGGGTTTTATAATTAACAACAATTAGGAAAATGTTAGCAAAACACAAATAGCCAAGATTCTAAACTGTGTAATATCTTGGGCCTGATACCAATTTTTTTTCTGTGTCCCTTTTGATTTTCAAGCTTCAGTAAACTCCTTCCTATTCTTTTAGGCTTAAAATTGTCTTAGTTAGGAAATAGTACAGTTTTTAAAGAAGATCAGTTTAGCATATATTAAGTAAAGCTTTCAACAGTTTGCACCCACACAGAAACACAAAGTGTAAAATACTGTTTGAGTACTAGTTATAGCATTAAATCACAGTGTACAGCACATTAAGGTCAGAGATCCTACATGAGGAGTAAGTGCACAGTGACTCCTGTTGTTGACTTAACAAATTGACACTCTTGTTTATGGCATCAGTAATCACCCTAGGCTCTTGTCATGAGTTGCCAAGGCTATGGAAGCCTTTTGAGTTCACCGACTCTGATCTTATTTAGACAAGGTCATAGTCAAAGTGGAAATTCTCTCCTCCCTTCAGAGAAAGGTACCTCCTTCTTTGATGACCTGTTCTTTCCACTGGAATCTCACTCGCAAAGATCTTTCATAGAAATGCAATTTTTAAAAGTATGTTTCTAAATGTTCTTGATTGCATATAGGAATACAAGGGTACTTTTAAAATATTAATCTTGCATTCCATCAAACTTGTTGAACTTTCATAATAGCTCTAACAATTAGTTTTTAGAAATAGTTTAAGATTTTCTATTTTTATAGTTATTTTGTCTGTTAACAATGGCTTTGCTTCTTGTTTTGAATCCTTACAGTGTTGACTGGTTTATTGATTGTATTTGTTAAGCTCTCGAGGATAATGTTGCATAAAAGGGCTGTCATCAGCCATCATTATTTCATTCCTGACTTTCAGTTGTCTTCTGATGTGTATGATAGCGATGGTGTTTACTATTAATGCAAAACAACTTTTTTCAAACTAAGGAGTTTTCACTCATTTTTATTTATTATTAGTTTTTAAATTTTTGTTTCCACAAAAAAGGGAGAACATGCAGTATTTATCTGTGTCTGGCTTACAAATCACTGAACATGATATTCTTCCAGTGCCACCCTTTGGATGCAAATGGTAGAATTTCATTCTTTTTTTAATAGCTAAATAATATTCCAGCATGGCAAGTGCCACGGCTCACATAGGCTAATCCTCTTCCTGCGGCGCCGGCACACCAGGTTCTAGTCCTGGTCAGGGCGCCGGATTCTGTCCTGGTTGCTCCTCTTCCAGGCCAGCTCTCTGCTGTGGCCCGGTAAGGCAGTGGAGGATGGCCCAAGTGCTTGGGCCCTGCACCCACATGGGAGACCAGGAGAAGCACCTGGCTCCTGGTTTCAGATCAGCGCGGTGCGCCAGCCACAGTGGCCGTTGTGGGGTGAACCAATGGAAAAGGAAGACCTTTCTCTCTGTCTGTCTCTCTCACTGTCCACTCTGCCTGTCAAAAAAAAATAATAGTAATATTCCAGCATGTGTGTGTGTATGTGTGTTTGTGTATTACATTTTCTGTATACATTCATCTGATTATGGACACATTAGTTGATTCCATATTTTGGCTATTGTGAACTGTCACTCCCCGTCTTCGTGGGGGAACGACACAGGACCCTGCGCTGTTCTTTTGTCTGCTCGGCCCTCCCCGGGTTTGCTGCTGGTTCTTCCCGGGTTGGCTACCGTCCTTCCACCTCCGTGGAAGGGCGGTTCCCCCTGCCACATTCCCCACTTCCGCGGGGGAGCGGCACACCGCCGGCCGGCTCTCTCGGGGGCTGCACAGGTGTTCCTTCAGATAGATGTTCCCCCTTAGATGTACCTGGTGCATGTTGTCTCTCTCCTCCCTTATAGTCCTTTTCCACCAATCCCAACTTGGCTGCCCACACGCCGAGTATGCTGCTCTCCTCCAATCAGGAGCAGGATCAGCTCCTGGAGGTCATCACTCAAGTTGGCAAGAGGCAGCTGTGTAGAAGCTGTTTTCTCCTCTCCCAGCGCCATATTGTGGGAGAGCAGATGCATAGAATAAGTCTTAATTCCAGCAACTCAGTCCAGTCCGGGTTGCTCCCCACAGATCCCCCTTTCTTTTTATTTTTTTGGCATTGATACGCGCCTGTCTTCGGTGTCCCGCGGCACACACTCTGCTCTGCTTGCTAGAGTTGCCCACAGGTGCTTACAAGTCCTATCAATCAGGCAAACCGAATCCGAGTCCTCTCTTTGCCATGTTGTGAGGAGGTTTTTAGGCGTTGATGCGTGCCTGTGTTCGGTGCCCTGCAGCGCATGCTCTGCTCGAACTGCCTGCAGGTGCTTACAAGCTCTATCAGGCAAACCGAATCCAAGCCCTCTCATTGCCGTCTTGTGGGGAGACTTATTGGTGTTGGTTCGTGCCTATCTTCGGTGACCTGCAGCTCATACTCTGGTCGAGCCGCCTGCTGGTGCTTACCACCTTACTAATCAGGCAGACCGAATCCAAGCCTTCTCATTGCAGTATTGTGGGGAGACTTATTGATGTTAATTCGTGCCTGTCTTCGGTGACCTGCGGCGCATAAGCTGCTAGCCGCCCGCAGGTGCTCACCACCTCCCTAATCAGGCAGACCGAATCCAAGCTCTCTCATTGCCATGTTGTGGGGAGGCCTTATTTTTCTCTATTTCCCTATCTCCGGGCATTCCTATTTCTCCTATTTTACTTCTATCTACCAGCATTCCTATTTCTCTCATTTTACTTCTAAACTTCTGTTTCTCTTATCCCTGCGGCTTCCCGGCGCCCGCCCCGAGGCTGCTTCTCGGTGGCTTCCCGGCTCTGAGCCGCTTCAGCCCGCGCTTCTCCCATCTGCGCGGCTTCCCGGCTTTGTGTGGCTTGGCTTCGCGCGCTCCGCGGTCTCCACGCCCTTCGCGTCTGCACCACGGCCTCGCGCCGGCCCCGCGTTCCCTATCTATTCACGCCCCGTGCTCTCTCTGCACGCGGCGGCTTCCGCGAGTCACACAGCGTAGCTTATGTCTCTGCCACTAGCATTCAATCCAAGTTCCCCGGACTAACCTGGCGAATTCCAACCTGGCGGCCCACGTCTCTGCCTCTGGTTCCAGATCTTCGCCTCTTGCTCCCCGGGGTGACTTGAAGAATTCCAAGCTGGCTTACGTCTCCGCCTCGGCCTGCACTCGCGGCTTCATCCTCCCTAACATATTTTTCTACCCGGTATGTTTCCCTAAGTTTTCTTCCAACAATATTCCTCCCTCATTTCTCCTGGCCTCTCCCCACAGTCCGTATCCAAGTCTAAGTTTCTTATAGGTTTCACTTTCACTTTCAACCTGCAGTCCGTATCTGAGTCTAAGTTTCTTCTTGCTTTCACTTTAAATCCTAACTTCTTTCCCACAGTCCGTATCCGAGTCTATGCCTAGGCTTTCAATAGCTTCTTCCGGCACCTTTTCCGTCCGGCTTTCCCCTAGGCTCTTCTAGTCTCTCTCTACGGTATTTTCCCATTTCTTCCCGTTTCTTCCCTCCTAGGTTTCCTATCCGAGTCACGGCACCATTATGTCGCTCCCCGTCTTCGTGGGGGAACGACACAGGACCCTGCGCTGTTCTTTTGTCTGCTCGGCCCTCCCCGGGTTTGCTGCTGGTTCTTCCCGGGTTGGCTACCGTCCTTCCACCTCCGTGGAAGGGCGGTTCCCCCTGCCACATTCCCCACTTCCGCGGGGGAGCGGCACACCGCCGGCCGGCTCTCTCGGGGGCTGCACAGGTGTTCCTTCAGATAGATGTTCCCCCTTAGATGTACCTGGTGCATGTTGTCTCTCTCCTCCTTTATAGTCCTCTTCCACCAATCCCAACTCGGCTGCCCACACGCCGAGTATGCTGCTCTCCTCCAATCAGGAGCAGGATCAGCTCCTGGAGGTCATCACTCAAGTTGGCAAGAGGCAGCTGTGTAGAAGCTGTTTTCTCCTCTCCCAGCGCCATATTGTGGGAGAGCAGATGCATAGAATAAGTCTTAATTCCAGTAACCCAGTCCAGTCCGGGTTGCTCCCCACATGAACAGTGCTGCTCTAAGCTTGATGGTGCAGCTATGTCTTTAATACATTGTGTTTATGTCTTTGGGGTTTATGTTTAGCAGTGGGATTGCTAGATCATACAGCAAGCCTATATCTAGCTTTTAAAGAAACATATTGTTTTCCACAGTGACTGCACTAATTTACATTCCCACTAACATTGGTGTCACCCCTTTGTCTACGTCTTCACCAGCATCTGTTACTCTGTCTTTAGGATAATGGCCATTCTGACACGGGTAAAGTGATGTATCATTGTGGTTTTGATTCACATTTACTTGATGGCTAGTGATGTTGAGCATTTTTCCATATATTTGTTAACAGTTTGTATTACAATTTGTATTTTTTCTTTTGTGAATTGTCTGTTGAAGTTCTTTGCCCATTTTTTAACTGATTGATTTTTTTGTTGTTGAGTTTTTTGAGTTGCTGATATATTCTGGATATTAATACTTCATCATATAGGTAGCTTGAAAATATTTTTTGCCTATTCTATCAGCTGTCTCTTCACTTTATTGATTCTTTCCTTTGCTGTGCAAAAACTTCTGAATTTGATACAATCCCATTTGCCTAGTTTTGCTTCTGTTGCCTATGTTGTGGGGGTCCTATTTAAAAAGTCATAACCTATACCAATGTCTTGAAGTGATTCCTCCACATTTCTTCCAGCAGTTTCATTGTCTTGGGTCTTAAATTTCATTAAGTCTTTGATCTATCTTGTGTTGATTTTTGTATATGGTGAGAGGTAGGGATTTACTTTTTTTCTTCTATATAATGCATCCAGTTTTGCCAGCACCATTTATTAAAGATTATTCTTTCTCCAATGTATATTTTGGGCACTTTTGTCAAAAATCAGTTGACTTTATGTACGTGGGTTGATTTCTGGGCTCTGTTCTATTCCATTGATCTGTGTGTTTTTTTTTTATAACATTACTATGCTGTTTTAATTACTGTAGCTTTGTAGTACACTTTGATGTCAGGTATTGTGATGCCTCTAACTTGATTTCTTTTGCTCAGAATTGCTTTGGCTATTATGGCTCTTTTGTGATTTCTTGTGTACGTTAGGATTACTTTTTCTAATTCTGTAAAGAATTTAACTGGTGTTTTCATAGTGATTGTAGCAATATCTGTAGGTAGTTCAGACATTTTAATTTAATTAATTCTTCAATCCATGAACAATGAATATCTTTGCATTTTCTTGTGTGTTCTTGATGATTTCTTTCATCAATGTTTTACAATTTTAATTGTAGAGATCTTTCATTTCTTTGGTTAAGTTTATTTCTAAATATTTGACTCTTTTAAAAATGATTTATTTATATTTATTTATTTGAAAAGTAGAATTACAGAGAAAAAGGGAGAGACAGAGAGGGAGAGAGATTTTTCATTCACTGCTTCACTTTCCAAATGTCTGCAATGGCCAGGTTGAAACCAGGAGCCAGCTTTATCCATGTCTCCCATGTGGTGCAGAGGCTCAACTACTTGTGCCATCTTCCACTGATTTTCCAGGCACATTAGCAGGGCATTGGATTGTAAGTGAAGCATCTGGGACAAGAACTAATGGCTTAACCTACTATATCTCAATGCAAGTCCTAAATATGTGATTTTTTTTTTTTGGCTTTTGAGATTGGGATTTCTGTTTTGATTTCTCTTTTTGCAAGTTCATCATTAGCATATATAAAAGCTACTTTTTTAATGTTGACATTGCAACCTTCAACTTTAATGAATTGGTTTAGCGAGTTCTTACAGCTCTTTTTCCACGTACAATATCATATTATGTGCAAACATGAATATTTTGGCTTCTTCCTTTCTAGTTGTGATGCCTGATATTTCTTTCTCCTCCCTAATTGCTCTTGTTAATACTTACAATACAATATTGAATAAGAGTAATGAAAGTGGACATCTTTGCCTTGTTCCAGATCTGAGGGGAAAGTGCTTTCAGCTTTTCCCTGTGCAATGTGATATTGGCGGTTGATATGTCACCTATAGCCTTTATAGCTTTGAGATATGTTCCTTCTGTATCTAGTTTGTGGATGGTTTTTATCATGAAGTGGTGTTGAATCTTATCAAATGCTTTCTCTGCATCTACTGAGATGACTATATGGGTTTTGTTCATCATTCTGTTGATTTAATTTATGGCATTTATTGATTTGGAGATGTTGAATCATGCTTGCATCTCTGGGATAAATCCCACTTGGTTGAGATGTATGATCTTTTTGATACGGCATCAGATTCAGTTTCCTAGTATTTTATGGAGAGTATGTGCGCCGGTGTTTGTCAGGATCATCTGTAGTTTTCATGTTGTATTTTGTTCTGTTTTAGAATCAGGGTGATACTGGCCTCATAAAACATGTTTAGCAGAATTCAATCTTGTTCAATATTTTGGAAAAGTTTGAATAATATTGGAGTTAGTTCCTCTTTAAATGTTTTGTAGAATTCAGTTGTAAAGCCATCAGGTCCTGGATTTTTCCTTAATGGGAGACTTTTAATGACTGCTTCAATCTAGTTTCTTATTGTGAGTCTATTTAGATTTTCTGTATCTTCTTGATTTAATCTTTGTAAATTATATGTATCCAGGAATTTATCCATTTCTGCAAGGTTTCCCGATTTGATAGCATATAGTTATTCATAGTAGTTTTTTTTATTTTTGTATTTTTATCTTTGTATTTCAGTGTTGTCAGTTGTTATCTCAGAAGTTTTCCTTTTGTTACTATCTTATCAATAGTTTTTTTGTTTAATTTCCTCAAATATATCAATATTTTTCATATTTTTTGAGATTGCCATATGAACTTTCCACTTGATCCATTAAAGAAATCTCTTTCAATTTAATCCAGGATTGAGCTATTTTTGCATTCCTGTGGTAATGTCTGCTTGCAAAATTCACCTTCCCATAATATCCATGATTACTTTCTTTTTCCCCCAAGGCTATATCAGATGATTGGTTCTCAATGTATGATCCCTGGACAATAAGCATCAGAATCACCAGGAAATTTGTTAGAGGTGCAAATTATTGGGTCCCACCACAGACCTATTGAATTAGAAACTTTTAGAGAGGTGCTTAGGACCTCCAGTTGAGACTGATGTGTGCTCAACCTTGAGAACCATGTACAGGGTAACAATGATATAGAGAACTTTTTCTTGTATATTCTTTGGAATGAATTCATAAAATTGAGAATATGTCTTCCGTGAATGTATGGTACAGTTTGTTTATAAGCTTCCTGCCTGAATCATGGCAGAGTTTGTTTTGTTTTTGTCTTTTTTTTTTTGAAAGATTTGTTTATTTGTTTGAAAGTCAGAGCCACAGAAAGGTCTTCTGTCTGCTGGTTCACTCTCCAGAT
Source organism: Oryctolagus cuniculus (assembly GCF_964237555.1). NCBI lineage: Eukaryota > Metazoa > Chordata > Mammalia > Lagomorpha > Leporidae > Oryctolagus > Oryctolagus cuniculus. Next base: position 184,979,712 of record NC_091432.1, on the reverse strand, counting down.
GGCCAAAGCAGCTGCAGCTAGGCCAGGCTGAAGTCAGGAGGAGTGAAGAACTTCTTCCTGGTCTCTCATGAAGGTGCCAGGGTCCCAAGAACTTGGGCCATCCTCCACTGCCTTTCCCAGGCCACCAGCAGGGAACTGGATCTGAAGTGGAGCAGCCAGGACTCGGACTGGTGCCCATATGGGATGCCATCTTCGCAGGCAGTGGTGTTATCCATTACATCACAATGCCAGCTCCTGTTTTTATCTTTTTAAAAGGTGTGAAATAAATAAACCGAAGAGAACATAAAATTTATATGTAAAGTATGAATTATAAATATTTATTTATTTATTTATTTTTAAAGATGTATTTTATTTATTTGAAGGGCAAAGTTGCAAAGAGAAGGAGAGACAGAGAGAGAGAGAGTGATCCTCCATCTGTTGGCTCACTCTTCAGACAAAATGACCAGGGCAGTGCCAGCTGAAGCCAAGAGGCTGCGACTCTATCTGGATCTCCCACGTGGGTACAGGTGCTCAAGAACTTGGGACATCCTTTGCTGCCTTCCCAAGAGCAACAGTAAGGAGCTGGATCTTAAACAGAGTAGCCAGGAATTCCACTGGTGCCCATTTGAGATGCCGGTATTGCAGGCTGCAGCTCAACCCACTGTGCCACAATAACAGCACCAGGAATAAATGTTTATAAAAGCAAACATCAGTCCAACCATCACTAGATTGAGAGAGAGAGAGAGGGAGGGAGGGAGGGGGAGAGAGAGAGAGAGAGAGAGAGAGAGAGAGAGAGAGAAAATAACTCTGGTACCCTTAAAAGTTCATAATGAATTTATTTTCTATCATAACCTCCTCTCTCCTAAATGTTGATGTAACCCTGAATTTTACATGGTAGTGGTCTTCTTGCTTCTTTATAGTTTCACTGTTTGTAGGTGCATCCCTGAATAATATATTTTAGTTTTGCCTGTTTGGGGACTTGATATAAAGAGATTCATAGAATGTTTGGGACTGTATGCTTGTGTTTCTTCAAGATTCATAACCCCAATGGGATGGTATTAGGAGGCTGGGATTTTGGGTGTGATTAGGTTTAGATAACATCACGAAGGTGGAGACCTGAGGAGGCAATTCTTGTCCCTATAAGAAGAGAAAGAGAGTAGAGGTCACTGTCTTGGGCATGTGAGGATACAATGAGAAGTCTATAAACCAATCAGCAGACACCAGCTCTGCAGCGGCCTTATCTTGGACTGCCCAGCATCCAGCATTGTGAGAAAGAAATGTTTACTGTTCAAGCCATCTATTCAATAATATTCTTGTGGTAGCCAGAAGTGACTAAGATATGCAATATGTGCCGTAGTCTCTTAGCATTGTTTGTAAGGTCCAGTGATATTACTGCATGTAGCTCTATTCTGTTCATTTTAATAGATGTTATTATTCTGTTATACAAATATAACCACAGTTTTTTACCCATTCTGAGCATTGTGTTGTGCCCCATTTGAAGTAATTGTAAACAAGGTTTCCATGCATATTCTTATGTATGTATCTGGTGTACTCATAGAGTAAGTATGCCAGTTATCAATTTATTGCTTCTTAGGTTTGAGTGCACCCTTCAACATAGGGTCTACAATGAACTATGAAATTCTTTTTTTAGAAAGCTTTTATTTAATAAATATAAATTTCATAGGTATAGCTGTAGGAATATAGTGGTTCTTCCTCCCATACCCACCCTCCCAACCCCACCCCCGTCCCACCTCCTACTTCCTCTCCCATCCCATTCTTCATTAAGATTCATTTTTAATTATCTTTATATACAGAAGACCAACTCTATACTAAGTAAAGATTTCAACAATTTGCACTCACACAGACACAAGAAGTATAAAGTACTATTTGAAGATAAGTTTTACTGTTAGTTCTCCTAGTACAACTCATTAAGGACAGAGATCCTACATGGGGACCAAGTGTACAGTGACTCCTGTTGTTGATTTAACAATTGACACTCTTACTTATGACATCAGTGATCATCTGAGGCTCTTGTCATGAGCTGCCATGGCTATGGAAGCCTTTTGAATCCACAAACTCCGTCATTATTTAGACAGGGCCATGAGCAAAGTGGATGTTCTCTCCACCCTTCAGAGAAAGGTACCTCCTTCTTTGATGGCCCCTTCTTTCCACTGGTGTCTCACTCACAGAGATCCTTCATGTAGGTCATTTTTTTGCCACGGTGTCATGGCTTTCCATGCCTGAAATGCTCTCATGGGCTTTTCAGCCAGATCCAAATGCCTTAAGGGCTGATTCTGAGGCCAAAGTGTTGTTTAGGGCATTTGTCATTCTATGAGTTTGCTGTGTAGCCTGCTTCCCATGTTGGATCATTCTCTTGTTTTTAATTCTATCTGTTGTTATTAGCAGACACTTGATCTTATTTATGTGATTCCCTTTGACACTTATTCCTATATATATGATCAGTTACACACTTAAAATGATCACTTTAACTAGTAAAATGGCATTAGAACCACCCAGCTTAATGGGATTTGGAGTCCTATGGCAAGTTTTTAGCTTATCCTTAGGGGTAAGTCTGTGGGAACATGTACCAAACTGTACACCTCCTCCCTCTCTTATTCCCACTTTTATTTTTTACTGGGATCAATTTCCAATTGGATTTAAATACCTACTAATAATTCTGTGTTAAGTAAAGAACTCAACCAATGGTATTAAGTAGAAAAAGAAAATAAAAAAATAGAATAATAAGTTGTTCCTTGACAGTCAGGAGAAGGACTGATTATGGTCATTGCTTCTCATAGTGTCAGTTTAACTTCTACAAGTTTCCTTTTAGGTGCTCGGTTGTCACGGATCAGGAAGAACATATGATATTTGTCCCTTTGGGACTGGATTATTTCACTAAGTATAATCTACCAGATTCCTCCATTTTGTTGCAAATGACTGGATTTCATTTTTTTTACTGCTGTATAGTATTCCATAGGGTACATAGCCCATAATTTCTTTATCCAGTCTTCTGTTGATGGGCATTTAGGTTGATTCCATGTCTTAGCTATTGTGAATTGAGCTGCAATAAACATGGAGGTGCAGACAGCTCTTTTATATGTGATTTAATTTCCCTTGGGTAAATTCCGAGGAATGGGATGGCAGGATCATATGGTAGGACTATATTCAAATTTCTTAGGCCGGCGCCGCGGCTCAACAGGCTAATCCTCCACCTTGGGGCGCCGGCACATGGGTTCGAGTCCCGGTCAGAGCGCCGGATTCTGTCCCGGTTGTTCCTTTTCCAGGCCAGCTCTCTGCTATGGCCCAGGAGTGCAGTGGAAGATGGCCCAAGTGCTTGGGCCCTGCACCCCATGGGAGACCAGGAGAAGCACCTGGCTCCTGGCTTCGTATCAGCGTGGTGCGCCGGCCGCAGGGCGCCGGCCGTGGCAGCCATTGGAGGGTGAACCAACGGCAAAAAGGAAGACCATTCTCTCTGTCTCTCTCTCTCACTGTCCACTCTGCCTGTCAAAAAAAAAAAAAAAAAAAAAAAAAAAGAATAATTAAAAAAAAAATTCTTAGGAATCACCAAACTGTCTTCCATAGTGACTTCACCAGTTTGCATTCCCATCAACAGTGGATTAGGGTATCTTTTTTCCCATGTCCTCACCAGCATTTGTTGTTTGTTGATTTCTGTATGAAAGCCATTCTAACTGGGGTGAGGTGAAACCTCATTGTGGTTTTGATTTGCATTTCCCTAAGGCTAGTGATCCTGAACATCTTTTCATGTGTCTGTTGGCCATTGGATTTCTTCTTTTGAAAAATGTCTGTTAAGTCCTTGGCCCTGGTACATAGGCTCTCAGCTGCTGGAGTCTCGAGCTGTGGGTGCCCACGTCCTCCACGTAGGTCCACCATGTCCCTCTAATTTCCTTTGAGTTTCCTCTGCAGTTTTCTCCCTAACTCTTCCTTGAGACTACACTTTCTCCACTTTTTTTAAACTCTCTTCTTCTGGGCTACAGCAGTAAGCTCCCTCTCTACTCTGCCACCTTGGAACCCACCCACCCTAAAGAAATTCTTTGAAATGATTCACCTTTAAAGTGATCACTATGTTAACTTTTCTCCAGTACAGGATGTTAGAGGGGCAGGATGAAACTTCCTACAGTTTCTTCAGAGGTGTGGCTATAAGAACACCCAAGTAGGGCCTTCTCCAGCCTGGATTACTCTGCAATATCACAGACTCAGCTTGGTGATAATCTTTCCACAACTCTCTGGAGCACAGAAACCAAAGCTCCTGTTTGGCCTACACAGAGCCACCCGTGTGGGTGGCTCCTTCTGCAGGTCTCAGTGTGTGGGTGTGCTCTGGTTTTCTGCCCTGCCTCCAGATTGGCCTTGTACATCCACACCACTGATTGCTGTTGGCTGTTTCCCCGCCTACACTCTGGAGAGTATTCTATTGTTTGCCTAGCAACTCCAGATCATCTCTGGCCTGGCTAAGTCAGCAAATTTTTCTTCTTTCCAGTGACTAAACCAACATTTTCTCTAATGAGGTCTAATCTCTTTCAAGTTTGTCTTTAGTTGGATATTCTTTTCTTATATTTTATACTTACTCTTGTATCATAGATAGGAGGTTTCTATTTCCTGGTTGGGTCTAGACTGCTACGGTAAACATGTCTTCAACTCAGCTGGGTAATGCCATGTTCTAACATTTTGTGCTCTCACTGGCACTGTATGAGAATTCCTAAGGCTCTACATGGTTGTTAAAGCTTGGAGTTGTCAGCTTTTTAATTTTTTGATCCTCTGATGGGATGTAGAGGCATCTCATGGTGGTTTTTGAAATTTTCATTTTATTCATATAGAAACTGCCCCTTTCAGATTTCCTTTTTCATTGAAATGACTAAGATGTTTGCTCCTTTTTTATTTGGTTGCCTGATTTTATGTCATTGATTTGTAAAGTTTCTTTGTATATTCTGAATACTAGTCCAGCCTCAGTTATAAGTGTTGCATGTAACTTTTGCTGTCCTATGACTTTTTTTTTTTTACCATATTTTCCTTGTCTTCTATTTTGCTAATTTTAATGATATAATGAAAAACTATAATTACATGTGCTTATGGGGTAGAAAGTGGTGTTATTTTTAAATACAACATGGAAAGGTTATACCCTTCATTAATTTAATTAATTTTAAAATCAATTCTTGAGATACTAGTTTCATTTTTTCTAACAAACACGTTTTAAAATTAAATGCTATAAATGTACCTCTAAATATACTTGCTTGCATCTCACAAATAGTAATCACATTTTCCAATTTCATATTATTTTTCACACATTTTCAAAGAAGTATATTTTAAAATTTCGCTTTGGCCAGCGCCGCGGCTCTCTGCCTGTGGCACTGGCACCCCAGGTTCTAGTCCCGGTTGGGGCACCAGATTCTGTCCCGTTTGCTCCCTTTCCAGTCCAGCTCTCTGCTGTGGCCTGGGAAGGCAGTGGAGGATGGCCCAGGTCTTCGGGCCCTGCACCTGCATGGGAGACCAGGAGGAGGTGCCTGGCTCCTGGCTTCAGATCACTAAGGCACAGCGCACTGGCTGCAGCACACTGGCCTTAGCGGCCATTTTGGGGGGGGGGTGAACCAACAGAAAAAGGAAGACCTTTCTCTCTGTCTCTCTATCTTTCTCTCACTGTCTAATTCTGCCTGTCAAAAAAAAAAAATTTCACTGTAAGATTTTTTTTTGTGATTTTTAAGGTTAAATTTTACTTTTCATTATGGTTAAAGGATAAAGTCTCTGATACTTTAACATTTGTTGTGGGGTAGGCATTTGACATAGCAGTTACAATGTTTGCGATGTCTACATTCATATTGGAAAGCGTGCGTTAAAGTTTTGGCTTCACTTCTGATTCCAGTTTTCTTCTCTGATATGCACACTGAAATGTAGTAGGTGATGGAACAAGTAATTCACTCCTTGCCTCCCATGTTGGCAAACCTGGATTGAGTTTTACCCTCTTGAGTTTGACCTGGCCCAGCCCTGACTGTTGAGGGCATTTTAAGAAGTAACATAAGCAAACACGATCACTTTTTGTAAATGTACCATGCATTTTTGAAAAGGATGTATATTTTCTAGGTGCTTCATAAAGAATGTGTTTATTTAATCAAATTTGATAATTTTGTTGTTCAAATCTATATCTAAATGTGTTTGCCATATTAGTTACTAGAAAATTGAAAAGCTTATTCTGATTGTGGTACTGAATCTGTAGACCAATTTGAGGAGTATTGCCATCTTCACAAGATCAAGTCTTTCGATCCACAATCATGAGATGGTTTCCCACTTACTTAGATCTCCTGTAACCCCTTTCAACAATTTACTGTAGTTTTGGCTTTACAGATTTTTAAAAGTTGTTACAAAAAGCATATGATATAAAAGTTATTATCTTAACCATTTTGAGTATGCAGTTTAGGGGTGTTAAGTATATTCACATTGTTGTGCTACAGGTTTACAGAGCATCATACAGAATTAAACCTTCATGCTCATTACCATTTCCTCTGCCCCAACCCCGGCAACCAATATTATACTATCTGTTTACATGCGTTTTATTTCTTTAGATATTTTGCATAGGTGTAATCATATAGTATTTTTCTTTTTGTGCCTTTCTTCACTTGGTACATTGTCTTTAAATTTCACGCATGTTGTAGCATGTGAAAGTCTTTCCTTTTTAAGGTTAAATAATATTTCATTGTATGTGTGTCCTACATTTGTGGTACAGTGGGTTAAACTGCCACCTGCAATGCCAGCATCCCATATGAGCATCAGGTCAAGTCCTGGACACTCTGCTTTCTGATCTACCTCCATGCTAACATGCCTGGAAAAGCAGCTGAAGCTGACCCAAGTGCTTGGGACCCTGCCATGCACATGAAAGATCCAGAAGAAGTTTCAGGCTCCTGGCTTTGGCCTGACCCAGTGCCAGCCCCAGCCATTGCAATTATTTGAGGAGTGAACCAGCAGGTGGAAGACCTCTCTCTCTGTGTATATGTATGTATGTGTGTGTGTCTTCTCTCTGAAAATCTGCCTTTCAAATAAATAAATAAATCTTTAACAGAATTTTGGATTGTTCATTGCAAATGTATACAAATATCATTGATTTTTATATTGTTATTGTATCCTACAACCTTGTTGAACTTGTTTTATTTGTTCTTACTGATATTTTGTGGATTCTATAGGGTTTCCTGTATATACGGTTATGTTGTTTGGCAATAGAAATAGTTTTGTTTATTTTTTTCCTGACCTAATTGCCATATCTGAAACATTCAATGTAATGTTGAGGAAAAGTGGTAAGAGTGGATATCTTTGCTTTTTCTGTGATTGTAGAGGGAAAGCACCCAGTCTTTCACTATTAAATATGATGCTAGCCATGGGTTTCTAACAGTTACCATTTATCAGATTGAGGAATTTCCCTGTTTCTAGTTTGTTGAGTTGCTTTACCATGAAAGTGCTTGGTTTTATCAAATGCTTTTTCTTTGTCTGCTGACAAATTCACATAATTTTTGGGTCTCTTTTTATTCTGCTTATTGTTTTTGTTGTTGGTATTTTTATTTTTTCTGATACTTTATTTTTTCATGTTAATGTCAAATTAATACAAAGAGAACAGATTCAATGTCATTCATAGATGCAATTAATATTCCCTTCCATCCTTTCTCCCCCTCCCACTTCCTCCCTCCATCCCTCCCTCCTTTCCTTCCTTCCTTTTTTAATTTTTGAGATAACATGTTTATAATTAATATTACAGCCAAGTGCTTAATGTTCCATAAGTGCTTTATGTTCCATAAAGAGACCAAGAAATAACAAGAAGACCCTAGATCAGCAGTAATAGAGGCAAGGGCTATACACAATAATCAAATGGAAAGATGACCACTTCACCCTTATACAGTAAATTTTAGAGTAATAAGATAATTAAAACTATAGTAATGTAACATTCTTAACCATTAGTTTGACAAGATATAAAACATAGTAGGCTAATCTTCCACCTTGTGGCGCCGGCACACGGGTTCTAGTCCCGGTCGGGGCATCGGATTCTGTCCCGGTTGCCCCTCTTCCAGGCCAGCTCTCTGCTGTGGCCAGGGAGTGCAGTGGAGGATGGCCCAAGTCCTTGGGCCCTGCACCCCATGGGAGACCAGGAGAAGCACCTGGCTCCTGCCATCGGATCAGCGTGGTGCGCGGGTTGCAGCGCGCCAGCCATTGGAGGGTGAACCAACGGCAAAGGAAGACCTTTCTCTCTGTCTCTCTCTCACACTGTCCACTCTGCCTGTCAAAAAAAAAATATATATATATACATATTTGCAGCAATACTGATACAGTCCTATCTTTTTTTTTGTTGTTTCCTGATTTTTTTTTTTAGGGAGAACATACAGTACTTGTCATTTTATGTCCAGCTTATTTCACTCAATATGATGTCTTCTAGTTGCATCCATTTTGCTGCAAATGGTAGATTCACTTTTTTATAGCTGAATAGTATTTCATTGTATACATATACCACATTTCCTTTATCCATTCATCCAACGATGGACACCTTGATTGATTCAGTATTTCAGCTGTTGTGAAGAGTGCTGCTGTAAACATAGTGGTGCAGGTATCTTTGCTAAAACATTTTCATGTCTTGTGGTTATATACCCAGTAGTGGGATTGCTGGATCTTATGGCAAGTCTATTTCCAGTTTTTTAGAAGATATATTTATTTATTTGAAAGGCAGAGTTACACAGAGAGGGATAGAGAGAGAGAGAGAGAGATCTTCCATCCACTGGTTCACTCCACAAATGGCCACAACACTGGAGCTGTGCCAGGCTGAAACCAGGAGCCAGAAATTCTTCTGGGTCTCCCATGTGGGTGGCAGGGGTCCAAGTACTTGGACCATCTTCACTGTTTTCCCAGGTGCATTAGCAGGGAGCTGTATTGGAAATTGAGCAGTTGGGACCTGAATTGGCACACACATGGAATGCCAACATTGCAGGCAATGGCTTAACCCAGTATGATACAATGCAGACCCCTATTTTTAGTTTTTTTTGTTTGTTTGTTTGTTTGTTTTTGGACAGGCAGAGTTAGACAGAGAGAGACAGAGAGAAAGGTATTCCTTTTCCGTTGGTTCACCCCCCAAATGGCTGCTACGGCCGGCGCACTGTGGCCGGTGTGCTGTGCCAATCCAAGGCCAGGAGCCAGGTGCCTCCTCCTGGTCTCCCATGCGGGTGCTGGGCCCAAGGACCTGGGCTGTTCTCCACCGCACTCCCAGGCCACAGCAGAGAGCTGGACTGGGACAGAATACGGTGCCCCATCCGGGACTAGAACCCGGAGTGCCGGCGCCGCAGGCAGAGGATTAGCCAAGTGAGCCGTGGCGCCGGCCTATTTTTAGTTTTTTAAGAAATCTCCATACTGTCTTCCATAGTGGCTGCACTAATTTATGTTCCCATGAATAGTGTGTAAGAGTTTCCCTTTCTCCACATCCTTGCCAGCATTGTTAGCTTTCTGACTTTCGGATAATAGCCATTTTAACAGGGGTGAGGTGATACCTCATTGTGGTTTTGATTTCTATTTCCCTGATAGCTAGTGATATTCAGCATTTTTTTTTTAGTATATTTGTTGACCATTTGTGTTTTCTTCTTTTGAGAACACTCTGTTGAGGACATTTGCTCATTTTTTTTAAACTGGAATTTTTGTTGTTGAGTTTTTTGAGTTGCTGATATATTCTGGTTATTATCCTTTGTTGGATAGATATTTGCAAATATTTTTCCCGTTTGGTTGGATGTCATCATTCTATCAGTCATTTACTTTGTTATGCAGAAGCTTCTGACTTTGATATAATTTCATTTATTTAGTTTTGCTTTTACTGCCTGTGCTTTGGGGGTTTTATCCAAGAAGTCATCCCCTATACCAACGTCTTGGAGTGTTTCCCCTGCTTTATCTTCCAGCAATTTGATAGTCTCAGGCCTTAAATTTGGGTGTTTGACCAATCCTGAGTTGATTTTTGTATATGATTAGAGAGGTAGGGAATCTGTTTTCATTCTTCTACATATATACATCCAGTTTTGCCAGCACCATTTATTGAAGAGATTATCCTCACTCCAGTGTACAGTCTGGGCACTTTTGTAAAAAATTAGCTGGTATGTGTATGTGGATTAATTTCTGGGCTCTGTATTCTGTTCCATTGATCCATGTATAGGTTTCTATGTCAATATCATGCTTTTTTTTTTCTTTCTTGACAGGCAGAGTGGACAGTGAGAGAGAGACAGAGAGAAAGGTCTTCCTTTTGCCGTTGGTTCACCCTCCAATGACCGCCGCGGCCGGCGTGCTGCGGCCAGCGCACCACGCTGATCCGATGGCAGGAGCCAGGTGCTTCTCCTGGTCTCCCATGGGGTGCAGGGCCCAAGGACTTGGGCCATCCTCCACTGCACTCCCTGGCCACAGCAGAGAGCTGGCCTGGAAGAGGGGCAACCGGGACAGAATCTGATGCCCCGACCAGGACTAGAACCCTGTGTGCGTTGCCGCAAGGTGGAGGATTAGCCTAGTGAGCCCGGCGCCAGCCTATCATGCTGTTTTAATTAGTGCAACTTTGTAGTGTGCTTTGAAGTCAGGTATTGTGATTCCTCCAGCTTGATTTTTTCCCCCTCAGCTATTCATGGTCTTTTGTGATTCTGTGTGAATTCATGGTCTTTTGTGATTCTGTATGAATTTTAGGATTGTTTTTCCTAAGTCTATAATGAACATCATTGATATTTTGATAGGAATTGCATTGAATTTGAGATTTGCTCTAAGTAGTATAGACCTTTTTTAAAATTTTTACAATGATATACTCTGTTTATTTTATAATCATAAACTTAAACCTACACTAAGTAAAATTCAATAAAGAGTAAGAAGAAAAAACTCACTGTTCCTCAACAGTAGAGGCAAGGGCTGCAAATTTTGATCAGATCTCCAATTGTCAATTTTACTCATATATATTAGATTTTTTTGTACTCTAGTATAGACGTTTTAATGATGTTGATGCTTTGCATCCATAAGCAAAGAATGTCTTTCCATTTTATTTGTGTCCTTGATTGCTTTCATCAATGTTTTATAATTTTCATTGTAGAGATCTTTCACTTCTTTATTTAAACTTATTTCTAAGTGTTTGGTTATATTTGTGGCTATTGTAAATGGGATTTCTTATTTTCATCATTAGTATACTAAAAGCTACTTTTTAATGTTTATTTTGTAAACAGCAACTTTACTCAGTTGGTTTACCAGTTATAACAGCTTTTTGCAGTGAATTTAGGTTTTTCCAAGTACAACATCATGTCTTCTGCAAACGTAGCTATTTTGACTTACTTTTTTTTTTTTCCAATTTTGGTGCTCTTTATTTTTTTCTCTTCCCTAATTGCTGTTGCTAATACTTCCAATAGCATATGGAATAAGAATGATTAAAGTAGATATCCTTGTCTTGCTTCAGATCTGAGGTGAAACAGTTTCAGCTTTTCCCCATTCAGTATGATATTGGCTTTTGGTTTGTCATATATTGCCTTTCAATTTTGATGAATGTTCCTTCTAACTCTAATTTATGGAGAGTTTTTTTTTATCATAAAGTGGGTTGAATCTTATCAAAATCCTTCCTTTGCATCTCTTGAGATGACCATATGTTTTTGTTCTTCATTCTGTTGATGTTACCTATGACATTTATTAATTTGTGAATGTTGAACCACCCTTGTATCCCTGGGGTAAATCCCACTTATCATGATGTATGATCTTTTTGATATGGTTTTGTTATCAGTTTGCTAGTATTTTATTGGTAATCCTTGTATGCATGTATGTTCATCAAAGGTATAGGTCCATAGTTTTGTGTGTGTGTGTGTGTGTGTGTGTGTTGTGTCTTTATTTGTTTAAGCATCAGAGTGATACTGATCTCATAAAGAGTTTTGTTGTAGAGTTCTATTCTATTCAATATTTTGGAATACTTTGGGAAATATTGGAGTTAGTTACGTTTTAATTGTTTTATAGAATTCTGTAGTAAAATCATCAGGACTTTTCCTTGATGAAATATTTTTATTACTGCTTCAATCCCATTGTTGTTTTGGGTCTATTTAGATTGCATATATCCTCTTGATTTATTCTTGATAGATTGTATTTATCCAGTAATTCATCCTTCTCTTCAAGGTTTTTCCAGCCTATTAGTTTATTGTTTCTCATATTAGTTTCTTTTTTTTTTTTTTTTGACAGGCAGAGTGGACAGTGAGAGAGAGAGACAGAGAGAAAGGTCTTCCTTTGCTGTTGGTTCACCCTCCAATGGCCACCGCGGCTGGCGCGCTGTGGCCGGCGCACTGCGCTGATCCGGTGGCAGGAGCCAGGAGCCAGGTGCTTTTCCTGGTCTCCCATGGGGTGCAGGGTCCAAGGACTTGGGCCATCCTCCACTGCACTCCCTGGCCACAGCAGAGAGCTGGCCTGGAAGAGGGGCAACCGGGACAGAATCCGGCGCCCCAACCGGGACTAGAACCCGGTGTGCCGGCGCCGCTAGGCGGAGGATTAGCCTAGTGAGCCGCGGCGCCGGCCTCTCATATTAGTTTCTTATGATACTTTGTATTTCAGTGGTGTTTGTTGTTATGTGTCTTTTTTCATCTCTATTTTTATTATTTGAGTTTTTTCTTTTTAGTCTGGCTAAAGGTTTCTCTGTTTTGTTTATCATCTCCAAAAAAAAAAAAAAACCCACCAACTTTTTGTTTTGTTTATCTCTTGTACTGTTTTCTTAGTTTCAATTTCATTTATTTCAACTCTGATCTTCAATTCTTCTTTCCTCCTGCTGATTTGGAGTTTGATTTGTTCTTGTTTTTCTGTCTTTGAGATGTGCCATTAGATCATTTATTTGAAACATTTCCCCTTTTTAATGTGAGTACTTAATACTATAAATTCCTCTCAATACTGCTTTTGCCATATTCCACAGGTTTTCATTTTCAATTTATTTCAAGAAAGTTGTTGATTTCCTTTTTAATTTCATTGGAAATTAAAAATTTCAAGGAAATTCATTAATTTTCTTTTTAACCCATTGATCATTCAGTATCATGTTGTTTAATTGCATGTATTTATGAGTGTCCTTTAGTTCTTATTGTTGACTTGTAGTTTATTCTTTTGTGGTCTGATACATGGTAGGATTTCAATCTTTTTAAATGTACTAAGACTTGATTTGTGGCCTACTATGTGGTCTATCCTAGAAAATGTTCCATGTGCTGATGAGAAGAATATGTGTTCCATAGCCTTTAGGTGAAATATCCTGTAAATGACTATTAGTTCCATTTGGGCAATAGTATGCTTCAACTCTGATGTATCTTTATTGATTTTCTGTCAGATTTGACCATTGATGAGATGGGTGTATTGAAGTCACCTACTATTATTATATTAGAGTCTATCTCTCCCTTTAGATTTAATAATATTTATTGTATGTATCAGGGAATTCCTGTGTCAGGTACATATATATTTATGATTGTTACATCTTCTTGATGAATTGAATCTTTTATTAAAATATAATGTACTTTTCCTCTTTTTACAGTTTTTGAGTTAAAGTCTGTTTTACTTCCTGTTTTATCTACTTCTTATTGTTTTTGGTTTCCCTTTGCTTGGTATATCTTTTTCCAGCCCTTCACTTTCAGTCTATCTTCATGAAGTGAGTTTCTTGTAGGCAGCACATAGTGGGGTGTTGGTTTTGTATCCATTCAGCCAACCCAAGTATTTTGGCTGCAGAATTTAATCCATTTACATTCAAGGTTAGTATTGACAGGTAAGAACTAATGCCTAATACTTGTCATTTTGTTGATTGGTTACAGATTTATACCTTCTCTGTTAGTGAATTTGGTGGTGTCTTGTGGTCTTGTGTTATTATGATGTTTACTTCTTTTCTTATTAAATATTTATTTTATTTATTTGAAAGACAGAGTTACAGAGAGAGAGGTCTTCCATCCGCTGGTTCACTCCCCAGATGGCTGCAACAGCCGGAGCTGAGTTGATCCAAAGCCAGGAGTCAGGAGCTTCTGTAGGAGTCCAAGGACTTTTGGCCATCTTGTACTGCCTTCCCAGGCCATAGCAGAGAGCTAGATTGAAGAGCAGCTAGGACTAGAACCAGCACCCATATGGGATGCCAGTGCTTCAGGCCAGGGCTTTAACTCACTGCGCCACAGTGCCAACCCTGATGTTTACTTCTAATGCAGGACTCCTTTCAGAATTTCTCGTAAGGCTGGTCTGATGGTGGTGAATTCTCTCAAATTTTGCTAATATGGAAAATACCCTACTTTGCCTTCACTTCTAAAGGATAGCTTCCCTGAATATAATATTCTTCATTGGAAATTCTTTTGTTTTAAGACCTTGAAAATACACCCCATTCTCTTCTGTCCTGTAGGGTGTCTGCTAAGAAGTCTGATGTTAGTCTAATTGGTTTTCCTTTATATGTAGCGGTGCTTTTCTCTTACTGTCTTTAGGATTTCTTCTTGTCCTTAACTTTTGACAATTTGACTACAATATGCCTTGGAGAAGATCTTTTTTGGTTGAGTCTTTTTGGTGTCCTTTGAGCTTCCTATATATGGATGTCTGTGTTTGTTTCAAGACCTGGTAAATTTTCAACTATGATTTCATTTAGCAGATTCTCAATGCCTTTTTTTTTCTTCTCTTCTCCTTCAGGAATAACTATAATACAAATATTTGATCATTTAATGATATCCCAAATTTCACATATATTTTCTTCATTATTTTTAATTCTTTTCTCTTTGTTTTTGTCTGATCAGGTTACTTTTTTAAAGATTTATTTACTTATATGGAAGTCAGAGTTGCACAGAGAGAGGAGAGGCAGAGAGTAAGAGAGGTCTTCCAATTACTGGTTTACTCCTCAGTTGGCTTCAGTAGCTGGAGCTGTGCTAATTCGAATCCAGGAGCCAGGAGCTTCTTCCCAGTCTCCCATGTGGGTGCAGGGGCCTAAGGACTTGATCCGTCTTCTACTGCTTTCCCAGGCCTCAGCAGGGAGCTGGATCAGAAGTGGAGCAGCTGGGATTCGAACCAGTGTCCATATGGGATGCCAGCATTACCTGTGGTGGCTTTAACCACAACACCACAGTGCTGGCCGCAGATCAGGTTATTTTTTTAAAAACCTGTCCTCAAGGTCAGAAATTCTTTACTCCACTTGGTGTTTTCTGCTGTTAAGACTCTCAATAGAAATTTTATTTCATTGATTGCAGGTTTCTTCTCCAAAATTTCTATTTGGTTCTTCTTAATGATTTCTATCTCCTTAGTAATATTTTCATTCATGTGATTCATTTATTTCCTCATTTCTTTAATCTGTTTTTATATATTCTCTTCCATCACAATGAGTTTCTCTACAAGCATTATTTTGAATTCCATTTCTGGCATTTCTTAAATTTCTTTCAAAAAAGATCTAATTCTGGAGAGTTATTCTGTTCTTTTGGAATTGTCATGCTATGTTGCTTCTTCATGTCTCCTTTGTCCCCATGTTGATGCCTTCACATGTGGTATAATATTCCCATCTTCTTTATGGAGTAGGTTTTATTGGGAAAGAGTTTATGGTTTAGTTGGGATGCAAGGTATTGCTTGGCTTGTTGCTTTGGTTTGATTCTAGGTGAGTCCAGAGTGTAGTCTCTGAGTGATTTGTTTTGTTTTAGTCAGTTTCAGCTGTGTCTATAAGTGACACAGTGGCCTAGTCTGCTGCAGTTCATGGGGTTAGAAGTGTGACTTTGAGATGAGTGGGTTTCCTAGGGTGTGTATCTTCAGTCCACAGAGAGTTTGATATCAGTCACACTGGGGATTGTAATAGTCTTGGTTTGGAGGGAGACAAAAGGGGCTGTCCCCTTGTCCAGCTGGCAAGCCTGTGTGATGCTGGGGCTTGTCTCACTAGTTACTGTGACTCTGGGACTGATATGGCTGGGTACTTACTCAGACCTTGCTAGGAGGGTGCAGCTGGTTCTGCAGCTTATAACATGAACAGCCCTAGTCCTAGGACTAGAAAATGTGAATTGAAACCTGCTCCAGTCTTGCAGGATGACAACAAGGTATACAAAAGATTTTGCTCTGGCAGGTATGAGTCCAGAGAGGTGGAATGTAGCTAGGATCCTCTCTAGGTCAGTTGGGATTCCAGTGGGATTGAGAAACTTAGAACTGATTGTTATAGTCCTAGTGTTGCATGGTACAGTGGGGTCATTTTCCAGATCTTCCACTGTGGGAGCAGGTTTTTTTATGGGCTGTGGCTAGTGCTAGTCACCAGAAGCTAAGGAGAGGCCTCCACCTCTACCCCCATACACATAGAGTGAGCATAGAACTGGGGCTAGTGCCTCGAAACTCCCAGAGTTGCAGGATGCAGGGATCTGTCCTCTGACTCACAATTGCCCTGACTCAGATTGCCTCTGGTAGCAGAGGTGCAGAGATGGATTGGTGACTTTTCACAGGAGAGCCAGCACTCTGTGGGGCTAGAGAAGGGGAGGAAGGCAATGTGCTTGCCTTCTCGGAGCTCAGCAATTGTGCAGATTCCAGCGAGCTCCCCAGGCTGAAGTTACAGTCAGTGGGGGACTGTGGGTTCTCCCTCAGGGCAGCTTCTTCCTACATTGACTTGGTGATATGGCGACTTCCAGCCAGCAGCTGGTGGTGCCACACAGCCACATCCACCATGTCTCTGTCTTCTTTCTTAACAGTCCCAGTGGTGTTTTTATTCTTTTGGATGAGTCTGCACTGAAAATTTCTGTCAGGCAGACCCTTGGAAATGTAGGGTCTTTCTTTGTTTTCTTTTTTAATCCTAGCACAGCTCCAGTCACTGTGACTTCACCTTATTCAGCCATTTTGGATCTGTACTGATATTTGTTACAAAAATTCATTGAAAAAATTTAAATCAACTGTACACCCCTGGAATTTTTAATCATGTGTATAATTTTCTTTATATGTTGTTGGATTCAGTTTGCTAGTTATTTTGGATTAGGGATTATGCATCCATATTTGTAAGAAGACTGGTCTGTACTTTTCTTTCCTTGTGATGCCTTTGTATGGTCCT
This sequence comes from Oryctolagus cuniculus, assembly GCF_964237555.1. Classification (NCBI taxonomy): domain Eukaryota; kingdom Metazoa; phylum Chordata; class Mammalia; order Lagomorpha; family Leporidae; genus Oryctolagus; species Oryctolagus cuniculus. The sequence goes on along the minus strand of NC_091432.1, from coordinate 184,962,722 downwards.
GTTACCTGGCTAGTATTGGCCTTATGGCATGAGGCAGGATGTGTTCTTTTTTGGAAGAATTTGAGAAAAATTGGTATTAATTTGTTAATTTATTCTTTTTTTTATGGTGAAAAAAACATATATTTAGAATTAGCCAGCTGGACTCCGTTCAGATGATCCCAATTTTTGTTGGCAATGTCCAGAGCATCATAGTCAGGAGCCAGCCGCACACACGCCTTCCCTCTCTGTCAGGGCTGATCAGGGTGTTGACTTTGGCCACATCAATGTCATAGAGCTTGTTTGATCTGGTGCTTGTTGGCCTTGACATCCACAGTGAACACCAGTGTGTTGTTGTCTTCTATCTTCTTCATGGCCGACTCCGTGGTCAGGGGGAACTTGATGATGGCATAGTGGTCAAGCTTGTTTCTGCTGGGGGTGCTCTTCCGAGGGTATTTGGGCTGCCGTAGGAGGCGTAGTGTCTTGGGCCGCCTGAAGGTGGGGGACGTGCGGATCTTCTTCTTCTTGTGGCTGTGGACGCCTTTCAGCACTGCCTTCTTGGCCTTCAAGGACTTCGCTTTGGCTTCGACTTTAGGAGGGGCAGGAGCTTCCTTCTTTGCTTTCGGCACCATCTTGGTGAAAAGTGTTAATTTATTCTTAAATGCTTGTAGAATTCAGTAGTGAAACCCCCTGGGATTGAGCTTTTCTTCATGGGTTAGTGTTTTGTCATAGGTCTATTGTTATAATCTCTCCTTAAGTCAGTTTTAGTGGTTGTGTGTTTTTTGGAATTTTTCCATGTCATCTAGGCTATCTAATTTGCTGCCATACAGTTGGTGTTGTTTTTTTTTTTTTTTTTTTTTAGTATTCTTTTATAGTTCTCTTTATTTCTGTAAGATTGGTAGTAGTGTCCTGTTTTGTATCTAATTTTAGTAATTTGAGTCCTTTTTGTCTTGGAAAATCTAGCTACAATTTGTCACTTTTGTTGCTCTTTCCAGAGAACCAGCATACTCTTGTATTCTAAAGACTTTAAGTGGCTGTTTAGAAATATTTTCACTAGTTTTGCTGGAGAGCAAATCTGCAGAATTCTTCATACTGCCATTTTGGAAGGCAGAATCATATCCATTTATTTCCTCTTCTTGAGATGTGTCCTCTTTAATATTTATGTTGGAACTTTTGTCACACTTCATGGTTTGAATTCCTAGTCATATTTTCCATCTTTTTATTTTAAATTTATTTTTAAGATTGATTTTATTATTTATTTAAAAGGCAAAATGAGAGAGAGAGAGAGAGAGAGAGAGCAAGCGCATATCTATCTACTGGTTCACTCCCCAAATGGCAGCAACAACCATAGCTGGATCATGTTAAAGCCAGGAGCCTAGAACTCCATTTGGGTCTTCCATGTAGGTGAAAGGGACCCAAGCATTTGGGCCGTCAACTTCTGCTTTCTCAGAAGCATTAGCATGGATGTGAATGAGAAGTGGAGCAGCTGGTACTCCCACCGGTGCTCATATGGGATGCCCATATTGCAGGTGGTGGCTTAATATACTGGGCCAAAATGTCGGTCCCCTACATCATTTCTTTAGTTCATTATCTAGCTCACCAATTTTCTCTTCAGCTCTAATGTTCAGATTAACTTTCTTTTGAATTTCTCATTTTATTAGATTATACCTTAAAGTTTACTCAATCGTATTTATTTCTTTTAAAGTCTGGCTATTATTTAACTTATAGCTGTGTTTTCTTCCTATGGCTTTATTCCTAATCACATATCATATACATATTTCTTATAAATTCTAAGGAATTTCAATTATTTGTTTACTAAGCTTATTTGCCAGGAATGTCTGTTAAGTTTAATGGAATTCTCTTTGTATGTTGCTACTAATCCTAATTAAAACATAGAGGCTGCCATGTCACTTTTCATGTTTAAACAGAGGTAACTTTGCCTAAGGGTATGGGGTGTTTTGCAATTAACAGTTCGTGGATGATAATACCAAAGAGAGGTATGTTATTTGCCTCTTCAGGGAAGATACATCACATCCTCTGAAGTAGCCTTGAAAAAATGAATTTCCCGGACGGCGCCGTGGCTCAATAGGCTAATCCTCTGCCTTGTGGCGCCGGCACACTGGGTTCTAGTCCCAGTGGGGCGTCGGATTCTGTCCCAGTTGCCCCTCTTCCAGGCCAGCTCTCTGCTATGGCCCGGGGAAGGCAGTGGAGGATGGCCCAAGTGCTTGGGCCCTGCACCCCATGGGAGACCAGGAGAAGCACCTGGCTCCTGGCTTTGGATCAGCGCGATGCACTGGCCGCAGCGCGCCGGCTGCAGCGGCCATTGGAGGGTGAACCAACGGCAAAAGGAAGACCTTTCTCTCTGTCTCTCTCTCACTGTCCACTCTGCCTATCAAAAATAAAAAAAAAAAAAAGAATTTCCCTACATTCAGTTTATTAACTTAGAAGAAATACAGAGAAGTATCTTAAAGTATACTTGGAAATGCAGTGGAAAGAATCTGGGCTGTATGAAACTCTCCAGAACAACTGGATTTCTTAAATAAACTTCATGGAAAGAGATGATAGAGATGGCAGAGGTAGGGGTAGGGGTAGGGATAGGGGTAGAGGTAGAGGTAGAGGTAGAGGTAGAGGTAGAGGTAGAGGTAGGTAGAAGTATCCGTAGAGATGGAGAGAATCAGGGAGTGGGGAGGGAAGGCAGGAGACAGGAACACTAGATTAGAGGGAACAGGAGGGGCAGTGTATTGGTGCAGTGATTTAGCTGTTGCTTGTGATGACAGCATTCCATAAGAGTGCTGGCTTGAGTCCCAGCTGCTCTGCTTCCAATCCAGCTTCCTCTTAATGTGCCTGGGAAAAGTATCTCAGTCCTTGTGGGAGATAGAAATGGAATCACTGGCTTTGGCCTGGGCAAGCCCTGGCTGTTGCTGGCATTTGGGGAGTAAACTAGCTAATGTAAAACTGTCTTTCTCTGTCACTTTGCCTTACAAATAAGTAAATCTTTAAAAAAAGAAAGAAAGAAAGAAACAAAGAAAGCAAGCAAGCAAGCAAGCAAGAAAGAAAGAAACGGGGCTGGCGCTGTGGCGTAGCAGGTAAAGCCAACACCTGCAATACTGGCATCCCATATGGGCGCTGGTTCGAGTGCTGGCTGCTCCACTTCTGATCCAGCTCTCTGCTATGGCCTGGGAAAACAGTTGAAAATGGTCCAAGTCCTTAGGCCCCTGCACCCACGTGGGAGACCCGGAAAAAGCTCCTGGCTCCTGGCTTCTGATAGGTGCAGCTCCAACCATTGTGGTTATCTGGGGAGTGAACCAGTGGATGGAAGACCTCTCTCACATACATACTCTCTCTCTTCCTGCCTCTCTGTAACTCTGCCTTTCAAATAAATAAATCTTTAAAATAAATAAACATGAAATACATGTTGGTTCAAATAAAAATGCATAAAAATGGCATTTGTGAAACATTTGAACTTTGGATATTCACTAAAATATTTGCTGACATTAATAAGGCATGAAATTTTGATCCTTATAGGGCGGGAATTTGTAAACTAAAGTGAGGCCAAAAAGACAGAAGCTAATATACACGTCATCACATTCCGATGCATAGACGTTTTAAGACTGAATCATCCGGCCGGCGCCGCGGCTCACTAGGCTAATCCTCCACCTAGCGGCGCCGGCACACCGGGTTCTAGTCCCGGTCGGGGCACCGGATTCTGTCCCGGTTGCCCCTCTTCCAGGCCAGCCCTCTGCTGTGGTCAGGGAGTGCAGTGGAGGATGGCCCAGGTGCTTGGGCCCTGCACCCCATGGGAGACCAGGAAAAGCACCTGGCTCCTGGCTCCTGCCATCGGATCAGCGCGGTGCGCCGGCCGCAGCGCGCCGACCGCGGCGGCCATTGGAGGGTGAACCAACGGCAAAGGAAGACCTTTCTCTCTGTCTCCCTCTCTCTCACTGTCCACTCTGCCTGTCAAAAAAAAAAAAAAAAAAAAAAAAAAAAGACTGAATCATCCGTAAAATTGAGGGCATAGTTTGAAAACACCAACAATTTCCTGTTAATCTTCCCTAATAAAATAATCAATTGTTTTTATTTTTTATCTCCCCCATACAAATGCTGCGCAGCAAAGTACTTATGAAATCAGGCATGTGTCCCTTCTCCAGTTACATGCGGATTTCTGAAATGCTTAAACATTTTGATGTTTGTACTTAAAAAATCATTTCCTTAAGGTGTTGTATGAGTAGTTTTCAATTTCCATGGCTGTTCAGTTTACACTGATTGGAGTAAAATGAACAACTCTTCATTGGCTGCTCAGTCCCTTTTGGGCTGTTACAGCATCTCAGCTTGGGTTACTTAAAAACAAATGAAATTTGTACTCATGGTTCTGGAGGCTGGAAAGTCCAAGATCCAGGCACCAGCAGGTTCGGTGTCTGGTGAGAACACACTCCCTGCTTCCCAGGTGGCATCTTCTATTTGTGCTTGTAAATAGTGGAAGGGAAAAGCAATTTCTGTGGGCCTCTTTTATGAGTGCTAACCTCATTCACGAAGCAGGCACCCTCGAAACTAAATACCTCCCACAGGCCACACCTCTTGATACTATTGCTTGGGGATTAGATTTCTATAAATGAATTTTGGGAAGATACACTCAGGCCATAGCAGCTGCTCATTAGATGCAGGGCATGTGTCAGGATCTTGGGAGTGGCTTCTTAATCCCTCTGCAATTTACAGAAATCTACAGTCTCTTTGAGAGGACAAATTACATGACAAAATGAACAGAAAGTTGTAAACAACTGTCACTAAAATACATTTTATGGGATTTTTTTTGGGGGGGGCAACTCAAATTCAATACCCAGAATCCCTGTTTCCTCCCACCTTAGGTACTTTTTCAAATGTATCACACCCTGACTAATCTCCACCTCTGCTCAGGTAACAAGGGGGCACGGAGAGGGAAAACAGGGAAGAACAGGAAGAGGGCTCTAGTAACATTAAGGTACCAGCACAGTATTTGTAAACATATTTTTTTGTTGGAAAACCTGGACTCTTGGTTTCTGCCAAGACACCACCACCTTTATCATGAATTGAATTACAGAGATCTGGACTCCAGCCTCACATCCACTCATGTGGGTATTATTAGAACTATGGTTGGGGCGGCATTGTGTTACAGTGGGTAAAGCTGCTGCCTGAGACACCACATCCCATATGGGCACCAGTTTGCATCATGGCTGCTGCACTGCTGATCTAGCTCCCTGCTAATGGCCTGGGAAAAGCAGTGGAAGATGGCCCAAGTATGCTACCCATGCGGGAGACCCTGATGAAGCTTCTGGCTCCTGGTTTCAGCCTAGCCCAAGTCCAGCCATTACAGCCATCTAGGGAGTGAATCAGTGGATGAAAGATCTTTCTCTCCTCTCCTCTCTCCTTGTAACTCTGACCTTCAAGTAAATAAACTGAAAAAAGAAAGAAAGAAAGAAAGAGAGAGAGAGAGAGAGAGAGAGAGAGAGAGAGAAAGGAAGGAAGGAAGGAAGGAAGGAAGGAAGGAAGGAAGGAAGGAAGGAAGGAAGGAAAACGAACGAAGTATGGTCATAAATGCAAGGAGGCAAAGCTCTTCTCTATTTGTAATACCTTTTCCCACTCAATTTTTCCTCCAACCCGGAGGGAGAAAAAAATTGTTAATTTTGCTGTAAACTACATAGATCTTGGAAACAGTTTTATAATTAAGCTATTTACCACTTTGACTATTCAAGGATGCTCTTTACAAAAGGGGAAAATATACCATACTCTTAATTATCCAGGATGTAGTGCATCAGTGATAAGTAAGGTTGTATATAACAATTTTTTGAGGTTTATATTTATTTTGAAAGGAAGAGTTAGAGAGGCAGAGGGAAGCAGGAATCAAACTGTTGCCTATATGGGATGATGGTGTGGGTTTACTCTACACCACAATGCCAACCCTTTTGATTTACTTTTAAGATGTTGCTCCTAGGAAATTAAAAATTATGTATTGGCCCAGAGGCATGGGGATGAAAAGAGAGGCTGGAGTAAGCCAAAGCATGAATGACTTTCCAAGCTTTGTGTATTGGAAAGCTGCCCATCCAAAATAGTACTGGCCAGAAGCCTGAGTATTCAGCTGGATTCTGGTCATTTGAGACATGCATCAGGGAAAACAATTCCTGCACTCATACCATTTACCTTTTAGCATGGGAGGCAAGACAACAAACAATAAGCACAAATACTAGAGTAGGTTGAGAGGTATTAACAGCTGTGAGGATTTAAAAAAATATTGAGCCAGGTAAGAATTATGTGGAGCCTTAGGCGTGGCACAGGGTATTCCCACCATTAACATAAGATGGTTAGGATTGACTCATAAAGGTGATTTTCAAGCAAAGATTTGAAGGAGGTGATGGAATGAGGTGGGGGTACTTAGGGAAAGAAAACCAAGTATAAATCAAATATTGTAGTGTTAAAGGAGGAGAGGGATTGACATGTTCTAGGGAAAACAAGGTCATTGGGGCTGGAGCAGTTGAGGGAGAAGGTGATGAGAGAAGTCAGAGGAATGTAGGGCAAGTGCAGAACACATAGGGATTCATAGGCTATTTGAGCAGAGGATTGACTTAAGTTTCAAAAGAACCATTCTGGCTCCTGAGTTGCTGTAAGGAGCGAGTAAGGGCAGGAAGACCTGTTAGAAGATTCACATGGCCGGTGCCGTGGCTCAATGGGCTAATCCTCCACCTGCGGCACCGGCACTCCGGGTTCTAGTCCCAGTCGGGGCGCCGGAGTCTGTCCTGGTTGCTCCTCTTCCAGTCCAGCTCTGCTGTGGCCCGGGAGTGCAGTGGAGGATGGCCCAAGTCTGTGGGCCCTGCACCCGCATGGGAGACCAGGAGAAGCATCTGGCTCCTGGCTTTGGATCAGTGCAGTGTGCTGGCCGCAGAGCGCCGGCCACAGTGGCCATTGTGGGGGCGAACCAACGGAAAAGGAAGACCTTTCTCTCTCTCTCACTGTCCACTCTGCCTGTCAAAATAATAATAATAATAATAATAAGATCCACATGAGAGATGCAGGTGGCTGACTATGGTGGAGGCAGTCAGCTAAGCTGACAAATAGTTTCTTGGTATGCTCTGACGGTAGAATGAATAAATTTCCTGGTTTCAATGTGAATTTTGAAGAGTCAAGGATGACGTCAAGTTTTGGTCTGAGGAACTGTAAGAATGCGACTGCCAGCAATTGATATGGCCATGTGGGGATAGCAGGTGTAGGGAAGAAGTGATCACCAAGAAGTGAGTTACACTGGAGATGTCCAACTATCAAGCTTCTGGGCAATGTTCAAGAAATAGGAAGGGGGCCAGTGCTGTGGTGTAGAGGGTAAAGCTACTGCCTGCAGTGCTGGCATCCCACATGGGCGCCGGTTCAAGTCCTGGCTGCTCCACTTCTGATCCAACTCAATGCTATGGCCTGGGAAAGCAGTATTAGATGGCCCAAGTCCTTGTGCCCCTGCAGCCACGTGGGAGACCCGGAAGAAGCTCTTGGCTCCTGATTGGCTCAGCTCTAGCCGTTGTAGCCATTTGGGGAGTGAACCAGCAGATGGAAGACCGCTCTCTCTCTTTCTCTGCCTCTCTGTAACTCTGCCTTTCAAATAAATAAATCTTTAAAAAAGAAGAAAAAAAAAAAAGAAAGAAAGAAAGAAAGAAGGCCAGGAACCAGCCAAAGGAAGAACCTTTGAGCCAGAAGGAAAATCAACAGTGTGGAGTCAAGCGAACAAAGTTCCTCCAGAAGGAGAGAAGGATCCAGTATGTCAAATGCTGCTGATTGCAAAAGAAGGTTCAAGTCTAGCAACTGACTACTGCAGTAGTACAGAGGTAGTGCTGGAGTTTCGGTGTTAACACCTGAATAGTGTCGCTCCCCCTCTTCGTGGAGGAGCAACACAGGACCCTGCGCTGTTCTTTCGTCTGCTCGGCCCTCCCCGGGTTTGCTGCTGGTTCTTCCCGGGTTGGCTACTATCCCTTCCACCTCTGTGGAAGGGCAGTTCCCCCTGCCACATTCCCCACTTCCGCAGGGGAGCAGCACACCGCCAGCCGGCTCTCTGGGGGGCTGCACAGGTGTTCCTTCAGCTAGATGTTCCCCTTAGATGTTCCCGGTGCATGCCGTCTCTCTCCTCCTTTATAGTCCTCCTCCGCCAATCCCAACTCGGCTGCCCACACGCCGAGTACGCTGCTCTCCTCCAATCAGGAGCAAGTCCTACAGTTTATTGGTTGAACTGGAGGCAGCTGTGTGGAAGCTGTTTACTTCTCTCCCAGCGCCATATTGTGGGAGAGCAGATGCATAGAATAAGTCTTAATTCCAGTAACTCAGTCCAGTCCGGGCTGCTCCCCACAGATCCCCCTTTCTTTTTATTTTTTGGCGTTGATACGCGCCTGTCTTCGGTGTCCCGCGGCACACACTCTGCTCTACTTGCTAGAGTTGCCACAGGTTTTTACAAGTCCTATCAATCAGGCAAACCGAATCCGGGTCCTCTCTTCGCCATGTTGTGAGGAGGTTTTTAGGCGCTGATGCGTGCCTGTGTTCGGTGACCTGCGGCTCACACTCTGGTCGAGCCGCTTGCTGGCGCTTACCGCCTTAATCAGGCAGACCGAATCCAAGCCTTCTAATTGCCATGTTGAGGGGAGGCCTTTCTATTTCTCTATTTCTCTATCTCCGGGCATTCCTACTTCTCCCATTTTACTTCCATCTTCCAGCATTCCTATTTCTCTCATCTTACTTCTAAACTTCTGTTTCTCTTATCCCCGCAGCTTCCCGCTGCCCGCCCCGAGGCTACTTCTCGGCGGCTTCCCGGCTGAGCCGCTTCAGCCCGCGCCTCTCTCATCTGCGCAGCTCGGCTTTGCGCGGCTTGGCTTCGCGCGCTCCGCGGTCTCCACGCCCTTCGCGTCTGCACCACGGCCTCGCGCCAGCCCCGCGTTCCCTATGTACTTGAGCCCCGCACACTCTTGTCTGCGCGCGGCAGCCTCCGCGAGTCACACAGCGTAGCTTACGTGTCCGCCACTAGCATTCAATCTAAGTTCCCCGGACTAGCCTGGCGAATTCAACCCAGCTCACGTTTCCGCCCCACGATCTGGCTTCCCGTCCTTTGCTCCCCGGGCTAATCAGACGGACCCCAATCTGGCTTACGTTTCAGCTTCTGGTTTCAACTTTTCGCCCCCTATTCCCGGGCTAACTTGAGAACCCCAAAGTGGCTTTCGTGTCCGCCTTGGCCTGCCCCCCGCGGCTTCAATTTCCCTAACATTTTTCTCTACCCGGTATGTTTCCCTAAGTTTTCTTCCAACAATATTCCTCCCTCATTTCTCCTGGCCTCTCCCCACAGTCCGCGTCCGAGTCTGTTTGTTCTAGCTTTCACTTTCGCTTTTGACCTTAGAGATTTCTCCCAGCTTCCCCCCGTAGTCCGTATCTGAGTCTATGCCTAGGCTTTCAATAGCTTCTTCCGGCACCTTTTTCGTCCGGCTTTTCCCTAGGCTGTTTGCTAGTCTCTCTCTCCGATATTTTCCCAGTTCTTCCCGTTTCTTCCCTCCTAAGTTTGCTATCCGACCTAGGTTTCCTAATCCGAGTCATTTCTTCCCTCCTAAGTTTCCTATCCGAGTCACGGCCCCATTATGTCGCTCCCCCTCTTCGTGGAGGAGCAACACAGGACCCTGCGCTGTTCTTTCGTCTGCTCGGCCCTCCCCGGGTTTGCTGCTGGTTCTTCCCGGGTTGGCTACTATCCCTTCCACCTCCGTGGAAGGTCGGTTCCCCCTGCCACATTCCCCACTTCCGCAGGGGAGCGGCACACCGCCAGCCGGCTCTCTGGGGGGCTGCACAGGTGTTCCTTCAGCTAGATGTTCCCCTTAGATGTTCCCTGGTGCATGCCGTCTCTCTCCTCCTTTATAGTCCTCCTCCGCCAATCCCAACTCGGCTGCCCACACGCCGAGTACGCTGCTCTCCTCCAATCAGTAGCAAGTCCTACAGTTTATTGGTTGAACTGGAGGCAGCTGTGTGGAAGCTGTTTACTTCTCTCCCAGCGCCATATTGTGGGAGAGCAGATGCATAGAATAAGTCTTAATTCCAGTAACTCAGTCCAGTCCGGGCTGCTCCCCACAGAATAGGAGTGGGCTGAAGAAAGAATGGGGAAAAGGAGTTGGAGACAGGGAAAACAGATAACTTCCCAAAGGGTTTAATTTCAGTGACTGGTAAATGAGACATCACACAGGATTTGGAGCAAGAATTTTAATGGGAAAAATAGAATATATTTGTGTGCTGAGAGAAATGATCCAGTAACTAGAGTAAAACTGATCATGAAAGGGCCACTAATCATTAGGCAACACTGGGCTACAGCTTTCCCATTAAGCCCATCAGCCATTGAGGAAACTTTTTTTCCAACTTTTATTTAATAAATATAAATTTCCAAAGTACAACTTTTGGATTATAGTGGCTTTTCCCCTCCATAAGCTCCCTCCCACCCACCACCATCCCATCTCCCACTCCCTCTCCCATCCCATTCTTCATCAAGATTCATTTTCAATTATCTTTATATACAGAAGATCAACTTAGTATATATTAAGTAAAGATTGCAACAGTTTGCACCCACACAGATACACAAAGTATAAAGTACTGTTTGAAGTAGTAGTTTTATCATTGATTCCTTTAACACTGACCTTGGTATTCACTTACTTCTGAAGAAAAAAATCTGTGTGGGGTCAGTGTTGTAGCCACTTGTGATGCAGGCATCACATACTGGAGTGCCAATTTGAGTCTCAGCTGATCCACTTCTGATCCCGTTTCCTGCTAATGCACCTCAGAAGGGTCCTGCCCTGGTTATTGTAGCCATTTGGGAAGGGAACTAGCAGATGAAGATCTCTCCTGTCACGTCACTACAACTTTCAAATAAAAAGAAACTGTACAGTGTAAGAGCAGTGAGAAAGAAGTGCTCCTGGGAGTGTTGAACAATGTCCTCAAGCATGATATATGAGAGAAATTATATTGGCTTTGTACATGGAATGAATGGGGTCAAAGAAAACAGGAAGTTGCTACAAAGAGCTACTGGATCTGGGGCTGGCTCTGTGGTGTAAGGCTAAGCTTCCGCCTGTGGTGTTGGCATCCCATATGTGCACAGGTTTGTGTCCTGGCTGTTCCACTATCAATTCAGCCCTGGGAACGTAGTAGAAGATGGCCCAAGTGCTTGGGCCCCTGCACCTCTGTGGGAGACCCGGAAGAAGCTCCAGGTTCCTGGCTTCAGATTGGCCTAGCCCCAGCCGTTGCAGCCATTTGGAGAATGAACCAGCAGATGGAAGACCTTCTTCTCTGTTACTTCCTCTGTCTGTGACTCTACCTCTCAAATAAATAATTTTTTTTTTTTAAAAAAGCTATGGGATCAAGAAAAGTGCATTCGCAAGTTGGAGAGAACTGTTTCCTGAAGGCAGCAATAAAAATGTCCACATGTTTTTGCCCTGACATTCTCTGACACCTACTAAGAATGAGGGAAAGTAAGGTATGTCTACATTATAGTGTAGTGAGAATAATCATGGGTGAGTTAGAGAACTGTTGGTTTTAGATCCATTAACTTCTCCATGGATCCCTAATGTGTAACAAGAGTTGAAACTACAGGATCAGGGATTCCAAGAGTCACAGTCACATGTAACTCAAATGGCTCAATATTAATGATGGAGATTAACTGATTTTATTGTTTATAATCAGTAGCTTAGTACCCCAAAGTGAATGTCACAAATACCTTGACTTCACAGAGTCTTTAAAACAAAGATCCTCTAACCTGATCCTAAAGTAGGTTGTAACAGACCATAGCAAAAAGAATTCTGAGGTGAAAGATTTCATGATAGGAAACTTACAAAAAAACAAGAAGCATTCCTATACAATTAACAATGAAAAAAATAAGAGGCAAGCTTCCACTTTTTTATTAAGAAACAAAAATTGCCAACTCATGTAAAATAATGCATCAACACATAAAAAGGAGTAGAAACAGAATCAAATAATTTAAAAAATATCTGATACACTAGGTGTATATTTAATCTTTTAAATACTTTTACCTTATAGACCTCAGTAGTAAACACACAGCTTTCTCAGGAAGCTGTTGCAAGCCCCAGTATTGTTCTTACTGTAGAGTCATCAGTGATCCTCTTTTTTGAAAAGAATAGATGTAACTTCCTGAAACAACGCTCCTCTTAATGTTACCATCTTAAATTTCACTTTATTATCATCAACAATGTTTTTAAGAATTGGACTAAGTGCATTTTTATTTTTTACAACTTTATTATTTGATTATACTCATTGTAGGAAACCGTGAGGATACAGAAAGATTCAAAGAAAATAAAAATTACCCAGTATCTCCTCCCCCAAATACAATAAAAGATTTTGTATACTTCTAGTCTTTCTGTACATTAACATGGCATTTTAAAACAAGTACTGTAAAATGCTTACATAGTTTTTCACTTTATATTATAGAATGGTCATTTCTTTTAGATATCAAATATTATGTGAAAACATGATTTTCAGTTGACTGCTTCACAGTTAAACCACAACTTATCTCCAACTGCTGGATATTCATATTGTTTTGAAAATCTGCTATCACTAATCCTATTAAAATTCTTTTTTATATATGTATATGATAATTTCTCAAAGAGAAATTCCTAAGAGAATGCACAAAATAAAATGCTTATATATTTTTGAGCCTGTTGATACATTTTACCAAACTGCCCTCCAAAGATTGCACCAATTTACAGTCACATCAATAAGTAGCCAGAGTCCCATTTCTTCTTCACCGTCTTTGGCAACATAGGAAACCAGTTATTACTTCCCGGCCTTTACTGCGGCAAATTTAATAGGCGGAGGGAAGAATAATATCTTGTTTAATTCTAAAATGTACGATTTTTACCCACATGTGGACGGGGCACTTGCTTTTGCTCCCATGTTTTGCAGTAGTCCAGGTCTTCTAGGAGGAGTCTTGAGCATCTGCAGTGTACTCTTTCCTACACGTGTTTTTCTCTCCCAGGCAAGTGCATGAAAGCTGCATGTCTTTCTCAGGAATTTTTTTTTCCCAAGTGAAGCAGCAATTTCCACGACGACAGGAACTAGAAAGTCACCTTTTTTCTAGGCAGCGTGCTATTTTAATGTCTTGGTAATAAAACAGAAAACTGGGCCATATTCTGAAAAGAAAAAAGGAGGTACAGATGACAAGTACTGTAGGCTAATTACCTGGAGATCCTGTTTAAGACCAGATTAAAAACAAAAACAAAACAGAATTTTGTTTTATGGATTCACTGGACACACACCTACTTTCTTTTTTTTTTTATTTAAAGATTTTAGTTATTTATTTGAGAGGCAGAGTTACAGACAGAGGTCTTCCATCTGCTGGCTCACTACTCAAATGGCTGCAATGGTCGAAGCTGAGCCAATCTGAAGCCTGGAGCCTGGTGCTTCTTCCAGGTCTCCCATGCAGGTACAAGAGCCCAGGCACTTGGGCCATCTTCTACTGCTTTTCCAGGCCACAGCAAAGAGCTGGATTGGAAAAAGAGCAGCTGGGACACAAACTGGCACCCAAATGGAATGCCAGTACTGCAGGTGGAGGTTAGCTTACTATGCCACAGCATTGGCCCTTGGCTACACACTTTCAAGAAATCCTCCAGATAGTTCTCAAATTCACCAACATTCATAAATCACTGTGTGGATGTAGGGCTTTAGGTACAACTCTTCACTCTTGGTTCCTCACTGCCCTCTCCTGTGAAATGAAGAATGCTGATCACGGGGCTGGCATTCTGGTGTAGTGGATAAAGCCGTCGCCTGTGACAGCATCCCATACAGGCACCAGCCCAGTTCCTGTCCTGACTGCTCCACTTCTAACCCAGCTCCTGCTAATTGCCTGTGAAAAGCAGCAGAAGATGGCCCAAGTGTTTGGGCCTCTGTCATCTACATGGGAGACCTATGTGAAGCTCCTGGCTTCAGCCTGGCACAACCCGGGCTGTTGCAGCTATCTGGGGAGACATAGGAAGATTTCTGTTTCTCCCTCTCTCTCTGTAACTCTGCCTTTCAAATAATGATTCTTTTTTTTTTTTTTTTTAAATAAAAGGAGTGCTGATCTGCTGATCACAGAGACTTGTTCTGAGAATCACTACTTTCACCCATAAGCAACACTTTATATGCTGACCCCCAGCCTGGATTATTGTTTATACAACCTCCATCTCTTATCCTTCTTGCATTATAGAAAACACTGGAATTTTAAAATGTCTGCAGCTCCAAACAAAATAGGATCTTCTTCATCACAAGCAGTCTTTATGTACCTTTATAAAACCACAGCTTGACACACACTAGGCGCTCACTAAATGTTTCTGCACTAATTAATTAGTGCATGAGTGAATGCCATACACTTCCGTATTTAGAAGACGGAAAATGCTTAGTGCAGAGTAAGAGGTTCTCAGGACAGTGATCCCTAATGCTATACAACAGTGAACACAATTCTCAAGTGTGTCAAGTGCAGCAATTCTTCATTTTCTCCCTTAGATCTTCTATCCCCCTTTGAAAATCCTATACATATTAACCTCTTTAAAACTCCAAACATGCAAAGCCACACACTTTCATACACAATTTCAGAGACTTCAGGAAAGAAAAGGAGAACACTGGAGTCTACCATCCATGCTATTTTACTTAAAATGAAGCCATCTATGCTTTTATTTGAAATGAAGCTGAAATTGCTTGAGAGATTCACGTTCAAGAGACTACGGTCAGTTGGGAGACATAAAACAACAACAACAAAAAACCTCTATCACTTCTTGGAGGTAACACTAGCTCAGCAGCAGCAAAAGTGAGTCACATTTCCTGCAAACCCACATGTGACTTAATGCTAAAGCCGTGCTGCTTACTGCTTTGTACTCATTATCAGCAGCTCAAAGTAACTGCTTTTACAATGGAACAAAACAGCCACCTGTTTCTAATTTAAACTGATATTCCCTAATTCTCAGAGTTCATTTCTCTTTTCTTCCTAGTTATATTACTATTAAACAGGGCTTCCTGTACTTTGTCACTCCTAAAGGCTGAGACATCCTAGTTGGAGTTGTGTGCTAGAATCTGCTTATACCAGCTTGCAAGAGCCATTTGTAAGTCACTTCCCGACTTACAAGTGGCTTCCTGCTGGTGGCGTTTATGCCATGTTAATCAGCAAACATTAAGTCATGACTCTGCCACACTAGTGGTATCAATCACTTATCATCACTTGTCCTCATCACACTAAAATTCCAGCGCTCCTAGGTGGTAATTCAGGTAGGGAATGCTTTAAATCAATCTAAGTCCTAATTCAACTACTGCCATGAGACTTAAGTGTACAGGTTGTATTCTGGACACATCAAGATACGCTCCTGGGGCATGGCAAGTAAAGCCACTGCCTGCAGTGCCGGCATCCTATATGGGCGCCGGTTTGAGTCCTAGTGCTCCACTTCCGATCCAGCTCTCTGCTATGACCTGGGAAAGCAGTAGAAGATGGCCCAAGTCCTTGGGCCCCTGAACCCACGTGGGTGACCTGGAAGAAGTCCTGGCTTCGGATCGGCGCAGCTCCAGCCGTTTCGGCCAATTGGGGAGTGAACCAGCAGATGGAAAACCTCTCTTTGCCTCTCCCTCTCTCTCTGTTTAACTTATTTTCAAATAAATAAATGAATCTTTTTTCAAAAAAGATATGTTCCTCTCTGGATACTAGGAGAATGTAAAATCTGTTCAATTTGAGGTAACTCTTTATCTAATGTGGTTAATCAAGGTGTCACAAAATGTAAAGCCCCCCCCCGAAAAAAAAAAAACAAAAACATGCCTCTCTCTGAGCTCAGCAGCCAATTTCAGTTACCCTAGCCTAGGTTATTGTCCACACAACCTCACCCATTATGCTTATCTTACTGCAGAGCAAGACTATGTGAAGAACCTGGTTCACTGGATAATAAAAGTCTCCCCACTGCAACTTCTACTGCTCTTGCATTACCAGCTGCAAAATATGATGACTCAATTTCACAAGTAGGATAGTGAATGGTAGGCCAGCGCCGCGGCTCAGTAGGCTAATCCTCCACCTTGCAGCACCAGCACACCGGGTTCTAGTCCCGGTCAGGGTACCGGATTCTGTCCCGGTTGCCCCTCTTCCAGGCCAGCTCTCTGCTGTGGCCAGGGAGTGCAGTGGAGGATGGCCCAGGTGCTTGGGCCCTGCACCTCATGGGAGACCAGGAAAAGCACCTGGCTCCTGGCTCCTGCCATCGGATCAGCGCGGTGCGCCGGCCACAGCGGCCATTGGAGGGTGAACCAACGGCAAAGGAAGACCTTTCTCTCTCTCTCTCACTGTCCACTCTGCCTGTCAAAAAAAAAAAAAAAAAAAAAAAACTACAAAGAAGGATAGTGAATGGCATGGAAACTTGCTGAAAGCATCCAGGCTAGCATAAAATACCTAAGCAGATGGGCCAAGGCTGCAATGCAAGTAAGAGAGACAACTGAGGGGGTAGGGAAGTGTTTGCTTGAGAGGACTGGGGGCACTCACCTTCAGGTTATGGAGGGTTTCGGACCATTCTGTGGACCCTATCTGAGGTATGGTGGTGAGGAGCAAACTTTTGGCTTTATTGGCATTTTCTTTCAGGGTCTTTAAGACTCGGTCCACTGAAACCTAGAGAAATAACAGTACAGGATGTTATTGCAATTTACAGTTTTGCTGCTTTTCAGATAATTTTTCTGAGTTCCAACCTAGCCATGGTCTGAATATTTGTGTCTTCCTTTCATCCCAATTCAGATCAGTGTTTAACACCAATCCCCAAGGGGAGGGTACATGGAGAAGGAACATTTTGGAGGTGATCAGATCTTGAAGACAGAGCACCTCATCATGAATGGGATTAGGGCCCTCAGAAGAGGGGTTCTAGAGAGAACCCCACCCCTTCCCTGTCTGAGGCTCCAGTGAGAAGACAGCTTTGAGAAAGTGGGCCCTCACTTGACAGTCAATGGACAAGCACCTTGATCTTGGACTTCCCAGCCAACCTCCAGAACTATGCAGTCAACTTGTATTGCCTCAAAGCTACCACATCTGTGGATATTCTGTTAATGCAGATTCAGAGATAATTAAACTTTTTTTCCTACTCCCCTAGGAAGTCCAAATCCGTCCCACAAACACTGAGATGTATCTGGGAAAAACAATGAGCGCCACAGGAGAGGGAAGTTCTCCACTGCTGTGGGAACACAACGCTGTGAGCAGCTGACTCTCAGCCAGGGCCATGTAAAGGCAGGTTGAACGCTGAGTCACTCAGTGCAGAGGGATGAGACAGCCGAGACAGTTACCTTACATTTATTTACTCATTTCCTTACAGTTTTCCTGGGATGATAAATCTATGTAGACTCTGACCTTTTCTCCCCGACCTCTCTTTTCCTTGTCCCTACTGTTGATCTCAAACCACAATATCTTTCTCTGTGTTCAAGGTCCACTTCAAATCACACAAGATATATCTTCTTTGCAAACTCTTCCCTAATACTGCTCTCCTCCAACTCCATCGTAGCACCCTGGGATGACCACCCTCACAGGAGCCAGCACTGTGAGTGTCCTAATCCCATCATTTGGTTAAATTCTCCCAGTAATCTTGCAAGGTCAGAATCACAATTAAACAACCCAAGCCCCTCCTCTAATCCATGGTTTCATCTTACAGAAGAGTCAACAGGCCTACAATCACAAGTAAATGGAGCAACTCAAATGTGAAGGTGGGTTTAGGCGATTCTAAAACCCTGCCACGCCAGGCTGCATGTCTGGTTTAAAGCACAAAGACACACGTAGTTGACTGAGATGCTGCCCTCTTTATCTGTGCCTTCCTTATGACATTTAACATTACTTGTCTTTATGTCTTAACATAGCTGCTCTGCTTAATAAACTAGCTCTGATTGCTTTCCAAATCTCATTTGGACCAGGAAAATGAGCAGTTCTGCAGAGCAGGAGACATGTTTCTAGACTGAGCAGAAAGCCACCAGCAGGAAGCAAACAACTTTCAGGGAGTGGCGGGGCTGGAGTTTCCCATTAATTGGAAGCAGACTGTCAACATCATGAGGCTGAGCTGCTCTTCAGGTTCGAGAAGCTGCTGAGCCAGGTATTATGTTGTGACAAAGGCGGGATTTGCAAATCTCAGAGAAAAGGTGTCTTACTATCCAGCAACAGTTTATTAAAACTGAGAAGTTAGGATAAGATCTCATGGAAAAAAAAAAGAACTGTATTCGTTCATGACCCAAATCACGATACACATGGACAGACAGCAAGAATATCTAACAAGTTTTACATGAAATTGGATGGTGAAACAAACAATTCTCAGGCATGGTAGTAAGGGCTTCTTTGGCGATGCTGCCTACCCTAAATTCTTCCTTGCTTTAAAATTCTGTAACTGGGGTTCTGTCCCTTTCACTATTTTAAAATCAGATGAATGGCACAACAGATGATCTGGTTTCTTCAAGTAGAACATAAGGAATGAAAGGGGAGAGAGGGGAATGTCAGACTGCTTAATCTTTACCTCCTCAAACAGAATGTAGGCCCCATAAGGCCTTGTCTGTCTGTTAACATTCCTATGTCAAGCACAGTATCCCAAGATGGTTAAATGAATGGATATAAATAGTCTTTACTTACCAGGAAGAGAGCTTTTTGCCTTGAAAACAAAATATAATAAATAGTACCATAGCACAAGGCAGTTACAATTAAAATATATATGAAATAAGGCCCAGGTCTCAATAGGAATCCCAACATCTACATGTCTACAGTTGATCCTTAGATGATAGTACTTTTTTCTTTCCTATGAAGATCTCTGTTCTTACATTCCAAAGGGAACTATGGAAAATATCTGATAAACCTAACTTTAAAACCTTATAGAAAGGTACTTTCTGAAACTAACAGAACAGTGAAGACATTCTCTTAATGGTTCATGGCACCCAGAAACCCCCACTCTACATGCTGAAAACAGAATTCCACCTACTGCTTCCTCGTGCTCCTTCCAGCAATCATAATCTGTTGCCATGGCAATACTTGCATAGCAAATTCCAGCCTCTTTGGCAAGAACCACCTCTGGAACAGTGGTCATATTGATAACATCCGCTCCCCAGGTGCGGAACATGAAGCTTTCTGCCCGGGAGCTAAATCGCGGTCCTTCAATTGTGACCATTGTCCCCTTTGAGTGGCACCGGAGTCCTAGCTTCTTAGCAGTCTCTATGAGGACCTGGAAAAGAAAGAACCATAAACTCAAAACACAAACATATGTACAACTTAATATTTTATTCATTCCTGATGTGGAACAATTCTTGAGAGTTTTCATTATTAAGTGACTTGTCCCTCAGTGAGGACCTACAGAAGAGCATTTCCTAGCCCCTTACCCATTTGTGATTCTGCTCTCCCAGCCCTTGCACCTTTACCTCACAGCTACAAGAGCAAACGCGGAGCTTTCCCCACGCACCAGGCATCGGACTCTCATTTACTTCTTGCCCACTGCAGGAGACTAAGCTCATGTGCCTCCCATCACTCAGATCATCAGAGGTGTGCTGAGTTCTGTTACCAAGGTCCTGTGAAGGTAATGAGTACTGGTTTTTTTCATCTCTAAAATCTAAAAGCTTGTTTTGTTTAGAAAGTGATTTCTCCTCTGTCTGTTGCTTTTTCACGGACATGTGATGAAAACGATTGGGGCTGTGCTGATTTTCTCTGTCCAGTAATAAACATCTAGGAAATCCTTTAGTGGAAAGCCCATGTCTTTTAGAAACATTATTTAAAAGTCTGATCAGTTTACCCAGTGTTTTAATTAATACTACACATCTAATCTCCAAGTTATTACCTTTCTTTTTTCTAAGCCTACGCTTCAATATCCCTTTTAATTAAAAATAGTATTTTCAACTTAACTGTTAACTTATTGAGGTACTGTTGCAAAGTCTGTTTCCTCTGTATGCCTTATTTTCTCATTTTTAAAAAAGATTTGTTTATTTTATTTGAAAGGCAGAGTTACACAGAGAGGCAGAGAAAAAGAGAGAGAGAGACCTCTCATGTGCTGGTTTACTCCCTAAATGGCCTCAATAGCCAGTGCTGGCCAGGCCTTAAACAGGAGCCTGGACCTCCATCTGGATGTCCAACATGAGTGGCAGGGACTCAGTTACATAGGCCACCTTCTGCTGCTTTCCCAGGTGCATTAGCAGGAAGCTGGAGTGGAAGTGGATACCCCATCTTGCCAGTCCCAAGTTTTCTTATCTTTAAAATGGTAATAACAACACTGGATAACACAGATATTTGTGAGGATTAAATAAGCCAAGTATATTCAAGCACAGAATTATATCAGGGACTATAAGCACTATATAAATGCTAAATTGGTCTTCCAAAGATTATTAATACTGGTGGCTTTTACATATATCTGCAGAGTAATTGGCAAAGGTTCCTGGGATACTATATTTAAAATGAGTGGCTCAAATCAAGAAAAGGCCCCAATCTAGGCCAAGTTTTATCTGCACATGTATTAACCACATAAATAAGCAAATTAAAATATTTCCTTAAAAATAGTTATACTATGCCAAGGCAAATGGGAAGAACTTTTTTAAAGGTTTATTTATTTTATTTGAAAGGCAGAGTTCCAGAGAGGCAGAGAGAGAGAAAGAGATGTTCTTCATCTGTTGGTTCACTACTGAAAAGGCCACAATGGCTGGAGCTGGGCCAATCCGAAGCCAGGAGCCAGGAGTCTCCTCTGGGTCCCCCAGTTGAGTGCAGGGGCCTGCTTTCCCAGGCACATCAGCAGGGAGCTGGCTTGGAACTGGAGCAGCCAGGGCTCGAACTGGTGCCCACATGGGATGCAAAGTTAGAACCATGACAAGCTATGGATAATGAACAGTTGATGCATGTCATTTTTACCTTATAAGTGATAGCAATAAGATCAAACTTAATCAACACTGTTTCCTAAAGAGTACAGGTTTATACAGTCCAAATCTCCATTTCTCTGTCCTCTCACCCCTGCTGCTCCCCACAGTTAAGACATAATCAGCCTAGTCATGCTGCTTCATTAAATGTCTTCCGAGTTACTGAATAACCAGGCTGCCTGCCTTGGCTGCAGTTCAGTGGTGCTTCTAGAGATGTGTGAAGGAAGATCAGCACTGGGTGCCAGCAGGGGTGACAATGTGAAGTCCTCCCCTGGGAGGTCAGTGCTGTGATGCTGAGGAGGACTGAGGGTGTGTGTGACTGCTAGTAACAGGCCTTGGGGGCCTTCCCACCTGAACCAGCACTTAGCACTCCCATGAGAACGGATAACACCACCTTAAGGTGGCTGAAAATACAAACTGCAGGGTCAAGCACCAGCTTAGAGGCTAAGATGATTTCATTTCCTTATCTTGAGTAATCACAATGGAACTACTGAACCGACCACAATTTTCACAAAGGGAGTAGCAACATTAGATCACCAGGTTAAATATATGCAATGTGTCAGGACTTTCATGAGTTTAACATTACCTCTTAAAATGACTAGATGTGACACCATTTTTATGTCACACCACTGTTAAAACAACTAATATCCATACATGACACAGAACCAAAATAGTGCAAAGGGGTATTATTCTGGAGAAGAATTTCTGCCCCCTTTGTTGCTAAGAACTCATTTTGGGGCCAGCACTGTAGCACTGCAGGTTAAGCCAGACTACAATGCCAGCATCCCATATGGGCACCAGTTTGGGTCCCAGATGCTCCACTTTCAATCCAGCGCCCTGCAAATGTGCCTGGGAAAGTAGCAGAAGATGGCCCAAATCCCTGGGCCCCTGCACCCACACGAGGGACCTGGAAGAAGTTCCTGGCATTGGCCTGGGAAAGCCCTGGCAGTTGCAGCCATCTGGGGGGTGCATCAGCAGATGGAAAAATCTCTGTCTCAC
Source organism: Oryctolagus cuniculus (assembly GCF_964237555.1). Classification (NCBI taxonomy): domain Eukaryota; kingdom Metazoa; phylum Chordata; class Mammalia; order Lagomorpha; family Leporidae; genus Oryctolagus; species Oryctolagus cuniculus. The sequence goes on along the minus strand of NC_091432.1, from coordinate 184,940,876 downwards.
CTTCTCTCTCTCTGTAACTCTACCTTTCAAATAAATAAGTCTTAAAAAAAAAAGATACAGCACTTACCTTACTGCTCAGTTATTTGTTGGGGGAAAAAAAAAAAAAAAGCTCAGTTCATCTCCCTCAGGGAAATCACTACTACCAGTTTTTTGGTTACTTTCTAGGATACTCTATTTGCATATAAACATTTACATACTCTTCACTTTATATCCAGGCAGACTTTAACCCAAGTGGTAGGATATGGTACAACTGCTGGGTGTTGCTCGCCCCCTGACAAGCTTTCCTCATCAGCACATTTGAAAGACCATGTGGATGCTGAAAGTGCAAGAACAAAGTAATATTCTGAAGGCTTATTGTGTCCATTTGCTTCCAACTTCCTTTCCCAGCATTTTCTATCTTGATGTGGGGTTGTTTGGCTAATGCTAATTTGGTTTCAAGGAAGACTAAATTATATTATTGGAAACACCCCAGGGCCACACTACCATGTGTTCTGTATAGATACTGCACTTCCTCACTCACCTCTGCTTCTAGTCCCCTAAGTCTCTGTACTCCACCCAGCACCAGATCTCAATTACATGCTGATGTGTATATTCTCTCCTTAGTCTATTTCTTTCCAAGCTGACCCCATTTTAGAACAGAGAAGAATTTTATCCACATTTCATTTTGCCCTGGATAGCATGTTTATCACCTGGACAGATATGTGTTTCAGAGGCAAAACTTAGTATCCTGATACATTCTATCCATAAGTATATGGGAATATTCACTATATATATTCACATACAAACTTAACTTGCTATCGTTTTGAGGAGTGAAATGTGTACTCTCACGAAATCAGAATCAATGTGCAGTGGTGAAGAGAGCCTGAAATGGCTCTCTACAAACTGCAGTTCTGGAGTCTAGATTTTTGTCTGAGATGACTATGAGGTTAAAGTGTTAGCTTGAGGACACTGATTTCCCCTGATTACATAGGACTATATGTAAAGGTTAAAAGAAATCATCTACTTTCTACATGTAGATGTTAAAATTATCTGAATGACCAACAAGTTTAGGTATTTATGCGTATTCTGACATCTCAAACCTGTTATTATGAGGAAAACTCCACAGCATGTATGGACCAACCAATGGACCTTTGATTTCCAGTGGCCATTTTTACTCCTTGGGAGCTAAGATTGGGACTTAATACCTCTTAGCCCCGTCAGACCTTGTGGGCCCGCTCCCCATAATTCTGAGATTTAACCATAATATAGGAGAAGAGGCTGGACAGTAATGGCCAAACTCAGCTCAAAGGCAAAAGAAGCCAATCTGAACATTTTGAGGTTGTCAAATAATAATTTAATTCATTAAAGCAGTGACCAGTCATTGGATGTTCCATATCAGACATGGTTCAAACCACTTTAAGTATTAACTCTTTTATCCCTCATACAGTGTCGCTCCCCCTCTTCGTGGAGGAACGACACAGGACCCCGCGCTGTTCTTTTGTCTGCTCGGCCCTTCCCGGGTTTGCTGCTGGTTCTTCCCGGGTTGGCTACTGTCCCTTCCACCTCCGTGGAAGGGCGGTTCCCCCTGCCACATTCCCCACTTCCGCAGGGGAGCGGCACACCGCCGGCCGGCTCTCTCGGGGGCTGCACAGGTGTTCCCTTAGGTGTTCCCTTAGATGTTCCCCTTAGATGTTCCCGGTGCATGCCGTCTCTCTCCTCCTTTATAGTCCTCCTCTGCCAATCCCAACTCGGCTGCCCACACGCCGAGTACGCTGCTCTCCTCCAATCAGGAGCAAGTCCTACAGTTTATTGGCTGAACTGGAGGCAGCTGTGTAGAAGCTGTTTTCTTCTCTCCCAGCGCCATATTGTGGGAGAGCAGATGCATAGAATAAGTCTTAATTCCAGTAACTTAGTCTAGTCCGAGTTGCTCCCCACAATACAGTTCTTTAAGGTACACATTATCATCATCTTCTTTATTCAAAAGGCATCACTGAAGTACAGAGATGTTAAACAATTTGTCCAATAATATACAGCCATGAAGCTACAGAGCAGGGATCTGATCCTAAGTAATCTAGCTCCCTCCAGCTTGTAGACTGGACTAATACTCCATTATACACTGAATTATAAGCATCCTGACAGCAAAATTAAAGCAGGTTGCAACTTTGAAGCTTCTGCTTAGATGAATGAGAGTGGCAAAAGCATGACTAGCAAGGGGAAATGATTCTTCAGAAAACCGTGAACTTGGGGTGATGAGGGACAACTAGCTCAGCCAACGAATCTAACCTTCAAACTGCCACAAACCCCTTGTGATTTTTTCTAGCACACCTTCCAGAAAGACTACAAACCTCTCTTGTTTTGGGGCAAAATGGCTCAGCCATTGGAATATGGCATACTCCTCTGGCACAGGAATGACTTCCATCATAGAAGGTCTGAGGCCTTGTCATGGTCCTGCAAAATAAAGTGAAAAGGTTGTTTGCTTTTAAAAATATATTTATTTTCACTTTATATGAAAGGCAGACACACACACACACAGAGGGAAAGAGATCTTCCATCTGCTGGTTTACTTGCCAACAGTCAGGGCCAGGCCAGGCAGAAGTCAGAAGCCGACTTCTCAATCTGGTCTACCACACGCGTGGCAGGAACACAAGTGCTTGAGCCATCTCCTGGGGTGCACATTATCAGGAAGCTGATAGAAAGTGGAGCAGCTCCAACTCAAACCAGGTATTCCAATCTAGGATGTGGGCATCTTAACTGCTGTGCCAAACATCTGCCCCAAGGTCATCTTCTTGTTTGCTTCTTTAGGCCACCTTTCTGTTCTCTGAGGACTGGGGAACCAACTTATCTAGAGCAACAACTCCAGGACAGCTGAAGGCAACTGTTTATAAAAAGCAGTTTCAGGATGGCATTAGGCTTTTCTGGCTTTGGGCTGGTGGCATCATGCTACTCAACAGGATTAAAGTGTCTGTGGTCTGGCAGCTGTGGCAGGTTAACCAGTTGGGATTGTAGTAGAACTCAACTGTGGGCTCAGGGAGGCCAGGTAAAACACTTAAGTCAATGTGGAAATTTTTCTGTAGATCCAGAAGATCATAGCAGGGTACTGTAAAAAGCTCACGGAATAACCAAATTAAAGAATAAATTTATGTAGTGCAAAAAACTCTGAAATCCATGCATAGTTTTTTCATTATATGCATTTTCTGTGAATACATATATACAATTTTAAAAAATTTTTACCAAGTTACACCAAGTAAACATATTGAATTCCATCTTCCTCAGACTTTTTTTTTTTTTTTGGACAGGCAGAGTTAGACAGTGAGAGAGACAGAGAAAAAGGTCTTCCTTCTGTTGGTTTACCCCCAAAATGGTCGCTACAGCCACCGTACTGCGCCAATCTGAAGCCAGGAGCCAGGTGCCTCCTCCTGGTCTCCCATGTGGGTGCAGTGCCCAAACACTTGGGCTATCCTCCACTGCCTTCCCGGGCTACAGCAGAGAGTTGGACTGGAAGAGGAGCAACCGGGACAGAATCCAGCGCCTCAACTGGGACTAGAACTCGGGGTGCCGGCGCCGCAGGGGGAGGATTAGCCTAGTGAGCCGCGGCGCCGGCCTCAGACTTTTTGAAGAATCCTTGTATAGTGAACTTCCTCTGCCCATCACCTTGATTCAACAATTTCCACAATTTTGCCAGACTTGTCACTGGTTAGCTTTTCTATGGTTACAGATCCCAAGCTTTGACTTGGAATTTGTAAATTCCCCTGATGCCTAAAATGATATATTTATAAAACAGCTGCTTTATTAGTTTCAGGGTCCAAATAAGGATGCTTGCATTTGACTGCCATGTTTCTAAATTAAGAATAACTCCTGCCTTCAGCCTCATACCCTGTACTACTGAAGAAAGCACCCATCTGTTTTGGGAATCTGTCTCTGCCACCTTGTCTTACTTGCTCCTTTTTGGGCTGTGATTAGCTCTAAAGTATCTTAGTTCAAGTTTTTGGTAAAACATTTTTTACAGTACACACACGCACTCACACACACACAAAGCTAAAAAGATCAATCCAGTGCCAAGTCACCCAGGAATTTTCTTGCTGGAAGTTTTTAGAACAAATCACTTCCATGTGCATAACAGAGTTCTATACGTGAATTCATGAATTCATGAGTGACCCAGGAAACCCCTTGGGGATGTAGGTGCAACTCCACTGAGGGCTCAGGAGGCTGGGTGAAACACGTCAGAAGTCAACAGGGAAATGTTTCAGCAGCACTTTTTCTACAGAATGGAGAAGGGGAAGGAACAGGGAAAAACCAGTGGGGGAAAGGAAATAACCTGATTTTCTCTTCCAGAGGTGGGAGAGTGGGGACAGCACTGGGAAAATTTTACTGGTCCCACTTACACAGCTGCATGCCTACCACCAAAACCAGCCTGCTACTTCTACTCCATCACATACTAAACAGTGACACCAGCTGGCACAGAAGCCAGTAGCTCAGAAATGAGGCCTCAGCACTCAAGGAAGGAAAACCCTGGCCACATTCTTCCAAAAGGCTGTTAACCCCAAAGCAGTTCCAGCTGGGTTGAAAAACAGGTCAAATGACTGTTAGGGTTGGTATAAACAGAGGCTTTTCTCTTTTTGAAAGACTGACCAATAAAATGGTGCCACGTGCTTAACCCCAGCGCTGACTTGGTTTCAGCTTTCCATGACTCAAGTATTAGCAACAGCCCGGTTACAATTGTGATTACAAAAGTAAGGCCACAAAAAAATCTCCAGCGGTTATACCACAACAAAAATCCAGGCAGTAACACCTCCAATTATCTGTCTTTGTCCCTCTCTCCTCCATCTCCATCCCTTTGCCTTGGTACTCCTTCCTTTGTTTTTGAATTTTTTTTACTTTAAAACATAGAAAACATTATATTAAGCTTTATGTTACATTATATACACAAGGTATTTATTGACTAAAATTTTTGAAATTTATTCAAGATGCACAGAGAAAGGGACAGTATATTGTGGGGAGCAGGGTCCGTCTCCCGCAACATGTCGGGGCGCCCGGGAGACAGGTACTGAGACTGTGGACTGAAACTAACTCTATGCATCTGATCTCCCACAACATGGCGCTGAGAGAGAGTAAACAAATCTTACAAAGCTGCTTCATTAATTAGCTGATTCCTGACCCAACCCCTATTTGGAGGAAAGTGTCGTGCTCAGCACACGGGCAGCAGAGCGTGGATTGGTGGGAGAGGACTATAAAAGGGGGAGAGAGCCGGTTGGAGAGCTCCCCGGTGCCGCTCCTCCGCGGAGGCGGGGGAGCGGCAGCAAATCCAGGAAGGACTGGGGAAAGAAAACAGCGTCCGGTGTCGTTCCTCCGCGAGTGGGGGAGCGACAGTATGTGAGCACTCACATCCACTAGTTCATGTCCAAAATGTTCACAACAGCCTCCTCCTGGCTCCAAAGCCAGGAACCAGGACTTAATCCAGGTCTCCTAAATGGGTGGCAGGGACCCAGCTACTAAGCCATCAATGCTGCCTCCCGGGGTCTAAGCGGGCAAGGAACGGGAATCAGGAGCTGGAGCCAGGAATCAAATCCAGGTACCTTAACCACTAGGCCAAATGCCCATTGCTGACTACAGGCATACTTCCCCCTCTTAAGTGGAACGTCTTAAAACAAAGCTCCCTAATCTCTGGCTCTATGACTTATAGCAAATTGCATATCTTTCTGATTCTCCATTTTCTAATCATCAAATACAGTGTTTGCCTGACCATGTATGAAGATACAGAAGAGGATTAAAGATACAGAAGAGGATTAAGTCACCCAGGTATTCTAGATAACCTACAGCAGCTCAGAAGTGGGGTCTAGACTAAGACAGAACTGGTAATAGGCACCAGGCTAGGACCTCAGAGCATTCAACCTTGTATGAGGGAAGTGAAGAGGGTGGCCCTAGGAAGGCAGTGACAGCTTCAAAATCCTCAAAATACTGGGCCAGCGTATCCTGTGAAGATACCAGAAAGGTGCAGGTATGAAGTGCCTCTCTGGGCTGGCACTGTGGCACAATGCGTTAAGCTGCTACTTGTGAAGCTGTATCTTGTGTCAGAATGTTAAAGTCCCAGATACTCTGCTTCTGATCCAGCTCTCTGCTAATGTGCCTGGGAAAGCAGCAGAACATGGTCCAAGTACTTGGACCCCTGCAGCCACGTGGGAAACCAGAATGGAGTTCCTGCCTCCTGGCTTTGACCTGGTCCAGCCAAAACCATCATGGCTATTTGGGGAGTGAACCAATGGATGGAAGATCTCTTTGTCTCTGCCTCTGTCATTCTGCCTTTCAAATAAATTAAAATAAATCTTAAAAAAATAATGAAATAAAATAAATGCTTCTTCAAGGCCTGCCTACCTGCCAGGATACTTCAAAAGGTTCATGAAAGATATATATTTATTTCAAAAAAATTATGCGTGGATTTCATGAGCATAGTCTTCATGATTGGGATTGCTGCCCCAAGAGGTCCACATGTTAACCTCTAGAACCTGCAAATATGTTGCCTTACTTGTCTACCATAAAATAGAAAGATTATTCTGGATTAACTGGGTAGGAGAAATGCCATCTGAAGAGTCCTTTCATGTGGTGGAGGAAGGTAGAAGTGTCAGTGTCACAGTGATGAAATGTAATTCAGACTCATTCCACTATTGCTGGCTCTGAAGGTTGATGAGGGCCAGGAGCCAAGAATGTTGGTGGCCAAGGGCAAAGTCGAAGCCTGCGAATGGAATGCAGCTGCTCAGACTCTTTTTTTAAACCCCACTGAGACCCATGTTAGACTCCTAATCTACACAACTGTAAGATAATAAATTTGTGTTAAGTATTGCATCAGCAATACACATAACACACATGCTTTGGTGGTTTGAGATGTGGCTAACTCGGCTATGGTTTCTACAGTAATAAAGAACTTATGCTGAAGGTCCATCCCTTACTTTTGGGGGGGGGACACTTTTTTATTTCAAAGAGATCCTTATGGTCAAAATTCAGTATCAAAACAGTTATACTACGACAGTACACTGTAAGTGAATACATTGCAGGATGTACACTTCACAGATCTCATGGAGACCTCACCAAAAGTGGGGAGTGGGTAGGCGAAGAAACTTGGAAAGACCAGCGCACCACCAGCCCAGACTGCACAGAGCTCTCACAGCCAGATGAGCCTGCCTCCTAGTTTTGCTTCAATCAGTAAACCCTCCTCGCTGGGCAAGGACACCAATTTTACCTCCCTTTAGCTTTGGATCTTACTGGGACACAGAGACTTCAGGGGACTGACTGATCTGGCTGGTTTTACACTCACCAGCTGTGGGCCTCTGGGAAAGTCCCTCTGCCCTCTCTGCCGCTCCCTATCAGCTTCCTCATATTTGAAATGGGAATAATACAGTGCATGTGGGGACTGAAATGAGAGAATGAAGCACATGCTTGGCCAGAGTATTATGCAAGCTGTTGCTGTGCCTCACACGATGCACCCTGATGGGCCTCAAGTCAAGGGCCCCTGAAAAGTGGCCAAGGTTGCCAAGCAGGGAATATGCTGAGAATAGTGCATAAAAGAACAAGAGACTCCCAGGGAGGAGTGAAGGAGACAAAGGTATGTTGTGCAACGGCAAGATGTGTAACAGAAAAAGAAAAGCCCAGAGGAAGTCTGCCTGGTTGGTTGTTTCTTGAAACCAGACTCTTGAATCGGCTTGAAGACAGCCATTTATTAATATTTTTCCCTTTCAAACAAACTGAGGGAAAACACCTGTCCTCCAGAGGAAACAACACAGCCACACACCTCTGCAGTGGTTTCAAAACATGGTCCATGGCCACAACAAGCCCCAACTTGCAGGAATGCTAAATCAACTGCTTTACTGGCAGCGCTTAAATGGCCAAAACAAAGGAGAGTGGTTTTGGGGGAAGTGATTCTACCAATGCCATTTACAAGATTCTCAGTCTAGCAAGGATGTACATGAATGGAGATGAGAGAGAGGGGAAATTCTGACATGCACAGCAATGGAGAAGGAGTGGGGATGAATCTGTCCATCAACCAGAAGGAAGGAAGAAGCTGAAAATCTTGACGCACTTCATTCCTACCCTCCCACTGCTCTGGTCTCACAAATGTCCGTCACTGCTATGGCAGCATATGAAAGGGGGAAATACCAGTGGATGCTTAAATCCCAGTAAGGTGAGACTGCTCGATAAACACGATTACACAGCTTCCCCATTCTCTTTTCTATTGATTTTCATGAAGTCTTGTTAAACAGCAGTGCAAGAACAACAACAAAAAATCCTAGCTATGATACAGGTGTTGATGAGAATCCCTTTGGGCTTCAATTTTCTCTTCTGTGAAAGGAGATAAAAAGGCATGTAGAGGATGCTTCCTATTGCTGGCATAATTAGCAATGTCAAAAGCAAAGTAAGGGCTATAAAAAGTAGTTTTACTAAGCATCTTCATAAGTATTGTGGGCATGTCTCCAGATCAACGGATCTAGCTTCATCAAATCGATTCACAATTTCATGACATTTCACAGGATGGCTGTTCAAATGACTGCCTTAGGCTGCTCATGTGGGAAACAATATGCACACATCTTAGTAGACACATCTCCAAAAATGCACCATTTGTTGCTTTTATTTTTGGGTTTGCAAAATGCAACAGGCTGGTTGGAGAGGCATGCATATTTATGCTTGAATAATGCATCAGACTGACTTAGAAAAGGGTCCTGGGGCCGGCGCTGTGCCATACGTAGCAGGTAAAGCCACCGCCTGCAGTGCCAGCATCCCATATGGACACTGGTTCAAGTCCCAGTTGCTCTATTTCCGATCCAGTTCTCTGCTACGGCCTGGGAAAGCAGTAGAAGATGGCCCAAGTCCTTGGGCCCCTGTACCCGCGTGGGAGACCCAGAAGAAGCTCCTGGCTCCTGGCTTCAGATCAGCCCAGCTCTAGCTGCTTTGGCCATTTGGGGAGTGAAACAGTGGATTGAATACTTCACTCTCTTCTCTGCCTCTACCTCTCTGTCACTCTGCCTTTCAAATAAAATAAATCTTAAAAAAGAGTCCAAACATCTCCTCTAACAGTGGTTATATGAGTTGTTACCAGGGCCTAAAAACATTTCAGGAGGTTTCAGAACATAGTTCATGTCCACAACAAGCCCCAACAGCCAGGAACGTGAGTCAATTAATTCACTGGCAGAATGGAACGGCCACACACAAAGGAGGATGGTTTTGGGGAAGTGATTCTACTAGCGTCATTTGAAAGACATTCAGGGTGTCCAGCAATAAAGTACATGGGCAGAAATGAGACAGAGGAAATTTTAACATGGAAAGAAAAGGAGCAGCAAGTAGGACAAGTCTGTCCCATTAATCAGAAGGAGCTAAGAGCTCAATATTTTTACTTTGGAATTGTCTAGAGATGATGTGATTTTACTTTCAAAAGACCACAATGGCCAGATAGTAAACATTAATATTTTATTGGAAAGGGAGAAATGAACAATCAACTGGGGTTAAGTACAAAAGCCCTAGAAGAAATTACCACTAAGGTGACAAGACATTTTAAAACATATGTTAAACACCTTTAACATCAGAGATGAAAGAAGCTAGGAAAAACTCACATCCAACTACAGGAAGAGTTGAGTCTTCTATATAGCAACTTGTTAGGGCATCACTTCTTCCTGGGCAAGGCTGGATATGAACTGGTGCTGATGGCTGCTCAGTCTCAACTCTGAGGATCAAGTCAGATTCTAGGGCAAGCCCCTCAAAGGGTAGCAGGTGCTTGGTTTCCAGCACTTTTGTGACGGTCTCTTGCTTTATATTTTCACCAGGAGGAGCATGGAAACCAGCTCTGAGGTCAAGTTGGAGAGAAGGATGAATGGGATGGGAAGAACTGATACCAATAAGAATAGTGCAGACCGTAGAGACAGGGTGGGTTCATAACCTGCACATGTGACAAAATGGCACAGTTTAGACTGACTAGATGACAGATCTGTGCAATAACCACTGAGTGGAAGGCCATGCCACAGTGTTACCAACTTACCAAGGACAGAGGTGGCATTCACAGAAGTGGGAGTGGGAGGCACTGACAATCATGGGAGATACTTCAAAATTTTTTTATAGAAGGATTTTAATAAATATAAATTTCATAGGTACAACTTTTGGATTATAGCAGTTTCAAATTTTGTCATTCAAGATTTAGTCATCTCTGAGACCTCACCCTGTATCTGACAGCCAGTACTATCAGAGGGAGAATAGGAGCTGGAGTGATATAGATGAAGGTAGTTGAGGTAGCTGGCTTGGGAAACTAACCTGAGTTCAGTTCCCACAGGTCCCACTGACAGGCATTTCTGGGCTGAACTGTCCTCACCTATAGACTGCAGAGATGATCACTGTATACAGCCAATGGGACTGTGGGCAGCACTTAGTAGGAACTCAAACACTGGTAGCTTGGCATTTTTTATAACAGGATGCATAATAAGGAGGTAATAACACAGCTAGGCTATGGAGTAGAACGTGAGAATGAACCTCGTACAGGCAGGTGGGTGGCCCCACTTCCAGGACAGCTGTAGCAGGAAGCTGACAAAGAAGAAAGGGATGCAAGTAACTAGAGGGAGGGAGACTGAGAGTGTATGCCTGATGGCTTGGCTTTCCTCTATCAGGTTGGAGGTGACGTTCTCAGTTAAAAGGGAGGGAGATGGTCAGGAAGCTTTGAGAATGTGAGGGTCACTGACAGCTGCTGACAGGATGGCAGGAAGAGTAAAGCCCAGGCCCTCTGTGGAATTCTCCACCAGGAGCCATTTCTGGTCATCAGAACTGCTCCCTGTCCTGTCCCCCCTCAACAGGTAGTTAGTGCAGTAGTTAAGTTGCTGCTTGGGATGCCTGCATCTCATCTCAGGGTAGCTGGGTTCCAGTCTCAGATCTGTTTCAATGCCAGCTTCTTGCGCATGTGCACCGTGGGAGGCAGTGGATGGTGCTCAAGTACTTGGGTTCTTGCCATTCACATGAGAGACCTGGACTGAGTTCTGGGCTCCTGGTTTCAGCCTGGCTCAGCCCTGACTGTTGAGAGCATTTAAGGAGTGAATCAAAGATAAAAGATCTGTCTCTCTCTTTTCCTTTGTTGTTCAAGTAAATAAAAAGCAAAGAACCCACTCCCTGGCGGAAGAGATGGAGAGACTGGGGAGGGACTCGATATCAGAGCACACTCCCGCCATGGGGCCAGTGCTTTACAGGATGACGTCATGGGGGAAGCCCAAGACAGGGCTGTCTCTTTGGGAGGGGGAAATAAACGGACATAACTGATCCCTCAGCACTGTGTTTACAGCGGGACTTTCCTGATGAGTAAGACTGCATCACAAAAATGCACCAAGACCTCTCCCAATTCTTCTAGCAAGAAAATAGTTACAGAAAAATAATCTGAAGAGGGAGGACACCAGAATCCTCAGGAGTCAATCCAACTCCCTCATTTAGCAAATGAGGACACCAAGGGACAAAGGAATTTGGGGGCAGAGCCAGGCAAGAATTCTGGATGTCCTCACTTCCAGGCTGGGGCTTCCTGCACTGCATTCTTTAAGCAGAACCTAACCAGTGGCCGCCCGCGCAAAGAGGCCAACGTGCTAATAACCGCATTTTACAGAAACCGCCTGCGCTAGGATTCGTACCCTGATCGCAACAATCTTCATTCTTTGGTTGTATTTTTCCCATTGGAGAAAAAAAAAAAAAGGTCCTACCTGCAAAATATTCCTCATAAAGCCCACTTTTTAAAATAGAAAGCTTTTATTTAATAAATATAAATTCCATAAGTACGACTTTTGGATTATAGCTGTTCTTCCCCCCCATACCTGTCCTCCCACCCCCACTCCGCCCACCACCTCCTACTCACTCTCCCATCCCATTCTTCATTAAGATTCATTTTTAATTATCTTTATATACAAAAGATCAACTCTATACTAAGTAAAGATTTCAACAGTTTACACCCACAAAAATACACAAAGTATAAAGTACTGTTTGAAGACTAGTTTTACTATTAATTCTGATAGTACAACACATTAAGGACAGAGGTCCTACAAGGGGAGCAAGTGCACAGTGATTCCTGTTGTTGATTTAACAATTGACACTCTTATTTATGTCAGTGATCACCCGTGGATAAAGCCACTATTTAAAAGAAATTTCATCTGGGGCTGGCATTGTGGCATAGCAGGTAAAGCTGCCGCCTGCAGCACCAGCATCCTATATGGGTACCTGTTTGAATCCCAGCTGCTCCCGTTTCTATCCAGCTCCAGCTAATGGCCAGGGAAAAGCAGTGGAAGATGGCCCAGGTACTTGAGCCCCTGCCACCCATGTGGGAGACCTGGAGGAAGCTCCTGGTCCCTGGCTTCAGATAGGCCCAATGTTGGCTGTTGAGGCCATCTGAGAAGTGAACCAGTGGATGGAAGATCTCTCTACTTCTGTCACTCCTTCTGTGTAACTTGGACTTTCAAATAAATAAATAAATAATAATTTTTTTTAAAGAAATCTCATCTTTTTCCTTACTGGTATGTTCAGTTTCACCTTGAGATACTTCTGAGAGTGACACAAGCATTGTAGTAGATACTAACGGTTTATTTATTTATTTATTTATTTGAAAGGCAAAATTATACAGAGAGGGAAATATCTTCTCTCAGCTGGTCCACTCCCCAAACCTGCAACAGCTGGTACTGGGCTAGGCCAAAGCCAGGATCCTGAAACTCCATCTGGGTCTCCAACATGGGTGGTGGGGACTCAAGACTGCCTTCCTAGGTGCAAAGTGGAGCAGCCAGGACTCAAACCGGCACGTTGATATGAAATGCTGTGTCACAAGTGGTGAGTTAGCCCACTGCACCAAGACATCTGCCCCAGGTCTTTCTTGTTTTAGACTTAATATAACATCATGTGGGCATCTTTCAAACCGTTTACAGATATAGGCATTCCTGTTTATACTTGTATCATAACTATGGTGAACTGAATCCCTATAATAATGAGGACAGATGGCAAAGAGGAATTCTTCTATAAAAACTGCTGTTATTGCCTACCTATGTGCCCTGCACAGCATGGAGAGTTAGTACTTTGGGGTGAAAGAAAGGCCACATCATCAGTTCTCCCATCCAAATAAGTGTGTAGAAATATCTGGTAAAAACCAGGTTAGGAAATAGAGGGCCCATGTACACAAGGAAAACAGGAAGAGACAACAAAATGCTTCATGCTGTGAAGAAAACAAGTAGTGGGGGAAATGGTCTTGCTTTCCTCCAGTGGCAAAAATTCTTATTAGAAATCATCCCTAAGCATCACTTTCTAATGTATCATTCACGTCAAACTTTAAAAGGTAGGTGAGTGTGGGGATTAGAAAGGGGTCAGGCCTTGAGCTGCAAGGCTGACAGGAAAAACCAGAACAAAGGCCAGGCAAATACACAGCCATCCTTCTGAATTCATCTAAGTTTTACCTTAGGATTTGGTTAGGATTCCTCACGGCTCTTGCTAAGCCACAGACAGGAGAAAGTATGACAAATACTGAGCTGCTTAAAATACCCATTACAGATCCTGCTAGGCCTAAAGGACATTGCAGCTTGAGAGCCTTTTGTAGAAATGAGGGTCACCATTGAGAGAGGAGGTAAGCATAGAACCAATCAACAAGTAATTTGAAAGGTGGTTCCCCTAGCTGCTCCCTGGACACTAGCAAATAGACACAGAAGGCCCAGAGATGTCAGGGTGAAAACACACTGTTACAGTTTGGGTACCTGTCTCCCTTATGTTCACCGTGCTATGAGAGTATTCAGAGGTGAGGCCTTCGGAAAGTGATTAGATTGGGTTAGGTTGTTAGGGAGGAGCCCCCGGGATTGAATCCTGGTGGTTTTGGGACAGATGGATCACAGGCATGCATGCTCCCTGGTGCCTGCTCTGTGATGTTCTGTTACACAGAGGCACTGTCAGCAAGGCCATCACCAGATGGGGCCCAAGACCTTGCCCCTCCAAGAACGGTGAGCCAAAATGAACCTCCTGTCTTTACAAAGTCAGTCAGCCTTAGATATGTGAATACAGTAATAAAAAGCTGACTAATACAGACATGTGAAGCTTAATGGAAAAACTATTTAAAAACCTTACCTGGAACCATGAGAGTAGCTGAGCTTTCAGAATGCTGTCCCTGTTACACAGGGCAAAGCCAGATTCTGAGAAAGGCCATCTACTTTGACTTCTTTATGAGTCCATTTCTTCTCCCCTCACTTACAAAACATCTCAGTTTAATTCACTAAAGGGAACATAGTAAGCCAGGTGTGCCCTGTGCATACAAGGGTGGAGACCACAGAAAAGAAACCCCAAAATTATGAATCTTGTATAAATAGCATGGGAACTTTCATAGCACAGTTAACAGGTCAAATTCTGTTACCTGTTTAAGGGGATTATTTATTTTATTTATTTTTTATTTTTTTAATTAATTAATTAATTAATTTTTTTGACAGGCAGAGTGGACAGTGAGAGAGAGAGAGAGACAGAGAAAGATCTTCCTTTGCCGTTGGTTCACCCTCCAATGGCCGCCGCGGCCGGCGCACTGCGTTGATCCGAAGGCAGGAGCCAGGTGCTTCTCCTGGTCTCCCATGTGGGTGCAGGGCCCAAGCACTTGGGCCATCCTCCATTACACTCCCGGGCCACAGCAGAGAGCTGGCCTGGAAGAGGGGCAACCAGGACAGAATCCGGCGCCCTGACCGGGACTAGAACCCGGTGTGCTGGCGCCGCTAGGCGGAGGATTAGCCTAGTGAGCCATGGCACCGGCCTAAGGGGATTATTTAATCACTGCCACAAAGTAGAACAAATTCTACTCCCAATCATGTTCTATCCTCAGAGGTCAAATGCATTATGGCTCTGACAATGGGGACCTTATTTTACATATATGTCTTTATTTTAAGGCTTTATTTATTTAAAGTCACAGTTACAGAGAGAGCAGAGACAGAGAGATCTTCCTTCCACCCACTGGTATACTCCCCAGATGGCTGCAACGGCCAGAAGTGGGCCTCTCCCACAGGCATGGCAGGTGTCCAGTGCGTGGGCCATCTTCTGCTGCTGTTCCTAGGCCATTAGCAGGGAGCTGAATTGGAGTGGAGCAGCTGGGATACAAACCAGCACCCATACTGGATGCTGGCATCACAAATGGTGGCTTTACCCACTACGCCAGCCCCAACAATGGAGACCTTCTGGAAGGGCAATGATGGATTTTCCAAATCCAACAGAGCAGGAGGCATAAGGTACTAACGACACCTACTGTGGATAAGCTCCCCGTGAGTTCTTGGTATGAATTCCTATTTTCCTACCTTTAGTGCTTGGTTTGTAAACAACCTCACACAAAGAGCTCAAGAGTTGGGAAACCTGCTACAAAAATGGGAGAATGTGGCATTTCAGTTCTAGATCAAGAAATATTTTGCTTTCCATAGCAGCCTTAGCCACAAATGAAAAAAGATTATCTTTACTTCAAATGTCTAGTATGTTTTCTTGCATGTTTGAGAGATAGACACAAGGACTGACCACAAACACCAAACATTCTTGGAACTCCTGCTCCAGCCACTTGGTGTGCTGCCCTGCTTTCTCTAGGACAGATGCACTCATGACTCCCCTTTTCTCATTCCTAGACTTTTCAGTCTTGCAAGTAGGAATGCAGTGTGAAAGAGCAAAAAAAAAAAAAAAAGTTTTTAGAAAAGAATGACCCTATTTTATTTCTTTTAAAAAATAGTTAATTAAATTTTTTCCATTCATTTTGAGACAGAGAAAGCTCCACTCCCCAAATGCCCACAAAAGTCCGGGCTTGAGCCAAGTATTCTAATGTGGGATATGAACGTTCCAAGTGCCCCTTAACCCATGAGCCAAATGCCCACCTCTAACTTTATTTATTTATTTTTTAAAGATTTGAAAGGCAGATTGAGTGAGTGAAAGAGAGAAAGAGATAGAGAAGGAGAGAGAGAATGACTGAGTTACCACCTGCTGGTTCACTCTCCAGATGGCACAGGGCTTGGGTTAGTCCAGGCAGAAGCCAGAGCCTGGAAATCCAACTGAGTCTCCCATGTGGGTGGAAGAGACCCAAGTATTCTGCTGCCTTCCCAGGCATATTGACAGGGAGCTGGAGTTGGATCTGAAGTGGAATATCCAGGACTTGAACTGGCGGTCCAATATAGGATGCTGGTGTCACAAGTGACAGTTTAACCTGCGGCACCACAATGCTGGCCCCAACTCTATTTTCTTAAAAGAACTTCCAGGGCCGGCGCCGTGGCTCACTTGGTTAATCCTCCGCTTGTGGCGCCTGCATCCTATATAGGCGCTGGATTCTGTCCTGGTTGTTCCTCTTCCAGTCCAGTTCTCTGCTGTGGCCCTGGAGTGCAGTGGAGGATGGCCCAGGTCCTTGGGCCCCTGCACCCGCGTGGGAGACCAGGAGAAGTACCTGGCTCCTGGCTTCTGATCAGTGCAGCACCGGTCGTGGCGGCCATTTGAGCAGTGAACCAACAGAAGGAAGACCTTTCTCTCCGTCTCTCTCACTGTCTATAACTCTACCTGTCAAATAAAAAAAAATTAAAAAAAAAAAAAAAAAAAAAAAAACAACTTCCAGCCTTCTTAGATTCCTTCTAGAGTATATTTAATTGAGTAGAAATTTAATGTTTCTATAAAGAACCCCAGAGAGCAGAGCCACCTTTCATTCCTAAGCCTTAATGATCTCTCAGGTATGCAGAGCATGGCTGACACTACAGGCTGGGCCCCCAACCCACCCACGCTGGGCACAGTGAGAACCGAAAGCAGTGTGCTTTCCTTCCGCCATATTATTCTGTTCCAATTCTGCCAAACTTCTCACATACAGATTCAAAGAATCCCTGTAAGCCTTACAAGACCTCTTTAGGATGAGATCTTTTTTTCTGGGACAATGTGCTGGCAAAATTATAGGTACAGGCCAATGTGTTTCTAGGTCAGCCCTGCAGAAGGCACACAGGCAGTGCAGGGAAAAGGGGCCTGAGAGATGGTGCAGTTCATTCAACCCTCATTCTCAAGCAGGGACTGAGAGCCAGGTAGGTGGAGGCATCTGCCCAAGACCAGAGCCAGGACAAGACCTCCTCAGTGACTGCCTCTGCCTGTGCCCTGAAGCTCTCAAGTCCACTGGGCTGCATCAGACAACTTGAGGATGTGGGTATGGCTCTGGCAACTTCCGGTTGCACACAGCACAGCTTCTAGTCCACCACTCATGCCTTATGACAGCACCAAATGGAAGTATCAGGCAACTGCCTCAACACATGCCAAGATTCATGTTATTAGGAAATGTGGGGGCCGGCATTGCAGCACAGTGGGTAAAGCTGCCGCTTGCAATGTTGGCATCCCATATGTGCCCCCGTTAGTGTCCTGGTTGATCCACTTACAATCCAGTTACATGGATTTCCCAGTGGCCTAGGAAAAGCAGAAGAGGATAGCCCAAGTCCAACACCACAATGAAGTTCCTGGCTCCTGGCTTCAGCCTGGACAAGTCCTAGCCCTGCCCCAGCTATTGTGGCCATCTGGGGAGCAAACCAGCAGACGGGAGATCTCTCTCACTCTTTCAAATAAATAAATACATTAATCATAAAAGAAAGTAATGTGCTGTCAGCACCACACGTACAGGGCATTACCCACGAGGTGAAAAAGTTCTGATTCTCTTCCTACGAGATGTTCAAACACACCTTTGTGAATCTTACACATGCCCAGCCTCGTTAACATAAAGCCATGGAGCTCAGTCAAGGGAAAGATAACCTGGAAGATGCTATTCAGGGGGCCAGCACACCGTGGTGTAGCAGGTAAAGCCGCCGCCGGCAGTGTCAGCATTCCATATGGGCGCTGGTTTGAGTCCTGGCTGTTCCACTTCTTCTTCTTCTTTTTTTTTTTTTGACAGGCAGAGTGGATAGTGAGAGAGAGACAGAGAGAAAGGTCTTCCTTTGCCGTTGGTTCACCCTCCAATGGCTGCCCCGGCTGGCGCGCTGATCCGAAGGCAGGAGCCAGGTGCTTCTCCTGGTCTCCCATGGAGTGCAGGGCCCAAGCACTTGGGCCATTCTCCACTACCTTCCCGGGCCACAGCAGAGAGCTGGCTTGGAAGAGGGGCAACTGGGAAAGAATCCGGCGCCCTGACCGGGACTAGAACCCATTGTGCCAGCGCCGCTAGGTGGAGGATTAGCCTATTGAGCTGTGTCGCCGGCCTATTCCACTTCTGATCTAGCTCTCTGCTATGGCCTGGGAAAGCAGTAGAATATGGCCCAATTCCTTGGGCTCCTGCATCCAAGTGGGAGACCCGGAGGAAACTCCTGGCTTCGGATAGACACAGCTTCAGCTGTTGCAGCCATCTGTGGTGTGAAACAGCAGATAGAAGACTTCTTTCTCTCTCTTTCTCTGCCTCTCCTATCTGTGTGTAACTCTGACTTTCAAATAAATAAATAAATCTTAAAAAAAAAAAAAAAAAGATCCCGTCTAAGAGCAAAATGACAGGAGCCACGTACATCATTTTAGAATTCCTAGTGGCCACATTAAAAAGATAGAAGAGCAACAGGTAAAATGATCTTTAGAATCTTATGTAGCCGGCGCCGCGGCTCACTAGGCTAATCCTCCGCCTAGCGGCGCCGGCACACCGGGTTCTAGTCCCGGTCGGGGCGCCGGATTCTGTCCCGGTTGCCCCTCTTCCAGGCCAGCCCTCTGCTGTGGCCAGGGAGTGCAGTGGAGGATGGCCCAGGTGCTTGGGCCCTGCACCCCATGGGAGACCAGGAAAAGCACCTGGCTCCTGGCTCCTGCCATCGGATCAGCGCGGTGCGCCGGCCGCAGCGCGCCGGCCGCGGCGGCCATTGGAGGGTGAACCAACGGCAAAGGAAGACCTTTCTCTCTGTCTCTCTCTCTCACTGTCCACTCTGCCTGTCAAAAAAAAAAAAAAAAAAAAAAAAAAAAAGAATCTTATGTAACCTAATGTTTCTACAGTGTTATCACTGCAATATGCAATTCATATAAAAATTGAGATTTCACCCTGAATTCCATTCCAGGAGGGATCTTCCTTTCAGTAGATCTTTGCTTGCACAGCCACTGTGCTCATACTCTTGGTAGCGGTACCTAGCTATTGAGCAGGTAACATGCTGGATCTAAGAAAAGGTTTTCATGAGGAGGCAGATTATCCACACATGGCTCACAGAAAGAAAACAGGCACCAGAGGATCTTAAAGCTACATGGCTAAGAGGTGCCAAGTCAGAATGAAACTAGATCTGATGGCAGCACCAGTTCTCTTTTGAGTTTCTGTATTTCTGGGCCTAACTGTGTTCTTAAAAGCGGCAGTGTATGAAACATCTGTATTTACCACCAGAGAAAAGTTTTAGGAAAGGCAACAGTGTACAGTTCTACCACGTAAGCAACAAATTAATCCCAGACCCTGTACCCAAGATGGACTTTTCTTTCCAGTATCATCCTAGTGTCTTATAAATCTGGGCCACTCTGAATGTGGAGTCTTATATTCTGCTTTTTAAAGCCATCAGATACAATCATTTTCTTAAGTCATTACCTCCAAACACATGGACTTGGACAGCCAGAGAGATTTCAATCAAAACATTTCCTAACCACAAACTCCTGCCTGTCCCTCTCTTCAAACGACTATGTTCAATGGTTCAAAAACCACTGTTGTGGGTGTTGGGGAGAAACTGCAAATACACCCTCACACAGCTTCTATTCTAGAGGAAAAGACAGATACCAAATAGATAAAAGGTAGAGTGAGAGGTATGTGATGACTTCAATCTCTTTATTTATCAGGAGGAATCACATGAAAATACCAGTACTCAACCATGACTGACCTACAGAATGGGCAATTTCATATAGTTTGACCTAACAGTTTCATTCAGTCAGCAGTCAGGAATGCTTCTGGGGGGCCAGCGCTGTGGCGTAGGTGAAGTCTCTGCCTGCAGCACTGGCATCCCATGTGGGTGCCAGTTAAAGTCTCGGCTGTTCCACTTCTGATCCAGTTCCCTGCTAATGCGCCTAGGAAAGCAGAAGATGTTGGGCCCCTGCACCCACATAGGAGACCCGGAAGAAGCTCCTGGCTTTGAATCGGCTCAGCTCCAGCCATTGTGGCCATTTTGGGAGTAAAGCAGCAGATGGAAGACCTCTCCCTCTCTTTGGAAGGCAGAACACGCAGAATTGGACTGAACATAGAACTAGACTGCATAATTCCCTCTCCTACAGCAGCAGAGGCAGGACAGCCTCTTGGGTGGGAGGAGCAGGATGGACCGAGGTGACAGGGTAACAGGATGGGGGTTGTGGTAGGAGGCAAATGGCTCGCTTGTGCTACTCCTCCCTTCTGGTCCAAGAGGCTCTGTCTCCACCAACAGCACCCCGAGAAGTGGTTTTTTCTACCAGGAATGGGTGGTCCTAATATTTCCTTTGTGATTTCTTAAACTACTTCTAAGTGAAAAAAAAAAAAAAAAAAAAAAAAAAAAAAAAAAAAAAGCCCAGGAACCTGGCTGTCCATTATTATTCGATTATTTGGGGAGAATAAATTCTTTGTATAACAAAACACTCCTAGCACCTGAAACACCCACTTAAAGTTGTGAAGAAACAACTGGATATGAAGTATTTCCTGATATAATGAAGAAAGAAGAATTCTCGCTAAGAATTCAAACCCGATTCTCATCAGGCCCCCAGAGCTAACTGCCAGTCTAAAGCAAGCATGAGGGACAGGGTAAGACACTGGGACAGTTAAGGATATAACCAGTAAAATCCAGAATGTAGGGAGAAGCTACAGGAAAAAAAGAAAACAAAGGAAAGAGGGTGGAAACCTTTGGACTCTCAGGGTTATTAAGTATGCATGTTAACAAATTTGCAACTAGTTGCACTTTCCTTGCACCTTTGAACAGTCAACTATAATAAAACAAAGTCTGCAAGACAATAGGGAAAATGAGAGTACTACCTAGATATTCACATCTAATACTAAGGAGATATTAATTTTTTTTAAAAAAAGATTTCTTTAAAGTTATAAACTGCAATGAACTGATAAATACTGAAGCTGGGAATCTGGCATATGACAGTTCTTGATTATTTTTCCACTGTGTATATATTTAAAAACTTCCACAATATGAAAAGACAACCTACAGACTGGGAGAAAATATTTACAAACTGTATATCTGTTAAGGGGTTAATATCCAAAATATATAAGGAATTCAAACAACTCAGCGGCAAGGAAAAAAAATAACCCAATTAAAAATCGGGCAGCTGGCACCGCGGCTCACTAGGCTAATCCTCCGCCTTGCGGCACCGGCACACCGGGTTCTAGTCCCAGTTGGGGTGCCAGATGTCCCGGTTGCCTCTCTTCCAGGCCAGCTCTCTGCTGTGGCCAGGGAGTGCAGTGGAGGATGGCCCAAGTGCTTGGGCCCTGCACCCCATGGGAGACCAGGATAAGTACCTGGCTCCTGCCATCGGATCAGCGCGGTGCACTGGCCGCAGCACGCTGGCCACGGCAGCTATTGGAGGGTGAACCAACGGCAAAGGAAGACCTTTCTCTCTGTCTCTCTCTCTCACTGTCCACTCTGCCTGTCAAAAAAATAAAAAATAAAAAAAAATTAAAAAAAAAAATTGGGCAAAGAACCTGTATAGACACTTCTCAAAAGATGACCTACAAATGGCCAATAAATATGTAGAACAAAAATGCTCAACATAATGAATTACCAGAGAAATGTTAAGTTTATTAAAAAGATGAGAACAAGGATGTAGAAACAGTTTATACTGTTAGTTGGAATGTACAGTCATTTTTGGAAAACAGAATGCAGGTTCACAAAAACAGATTTATCTTGTGATCTGTCAATCATACTATGAAGTGCATATCCAGTGGAACTGAAATAAGTACGCTGAAGAGATGTGCATTCTCAGGTTCATTGCCATACTTGTCACAATAGTCCAGATATGGAATCAAACTAAGTGTCCATCAAGGGATGAATGGATAAACAAAATGTGGTAATATCCACCATGGGATACCATTCATCCACAAAAAAGAAGAAAAGTCTTTCACTGGTGACAGCACAGATGAAATCAGAGGACATGATGCTAAATGCAATAAAGCAGATACACAGAGATAAGCAGTGCAGGACCTCATTGACCTGCGTGCTATATAAAAGATCAGCTTACAGAAGTAGAGAGTTAAACAGCAGTTATCTGAGGCTGGGGGACGGGGACATCAGGGATGTTTGTCAAAGGAGACAAAATTTCAGTAAGGCAAGAGGAGTAAGTTTCTTAGTAATACTCTGTACAGCATGGTGTTTATAGTGAATAGGAAAGCAGAAATCAAAAATGTTCTCACCACCAAAAATGATAATAATATGCAGTGATATGTTCACTAGTGATTTATCATTATTCAATGTGTACATATACCAAATATCACTTTACCCCCAGAAATATGTAAAATTACTATTTGTCAATTATAAAGAAATAGAAACTCCCACAAGAAAAAATTTTAAGCCAGTCTGTGGCCCTGCCCACCTTTTCTTCTTCCAGTTCCCACATATCATCCATTTGAGCTGGGAATGAGCAACAGGAGCCTGAAGTGTTTCACAAGGTTGCTCACCTGTCGATGAACTGATCGATAATGACGATATCGCCGGGCTGAATCTCCTCCCTCAAGGAGCCACAAGCTGTGGTCACTATGACATGTGTACAACCCTCCTCCTTCAAAGCCCAGATGTTTGCCTGGTAGTTGACTTTGGAAGGCATGATGGTGTGCTGCCTCCCATGCCTAAGAGAGAAAAGGGAAAAGGACAGACAAGGGCATTTGAACAGTTAGGAAAGGAAATTCATTTACAGCAGTGTTTTCCAGCTCTTTCCACCAAAGTGCTTTTACTGGCAGAGGGCGAGTGAGAAACCACTGGGTAACACTCAGACAACTGTAAGCCCCAACTATTTGGTCATAAAATGCAGACCATCTTTACATTCTTTATATTTATTTTTCTAAGTGTGGGTAATAACTTAAAATTCATGCTTTAGGAAGGTATATCCCCCGTCTATCCTGTGGGATACAAACAACCCAGAGTGAGCATCTGGTCTCACATGTACCATTTCATGGAAAACAGGGGCACCAGTGAAGACAACAACACAACAGAAACAAAGTTTAAGTTCCCAGTTGCATCTCTCCATTCCCTTTTCTCTTATCATCCAAGTAAGTTAATGAAAACATTTAAAATATTTTAATTTTCACTTGTTTAGCATGACATTGCCAGGTTTTGTGCAAGAAAGGATCACCTCACTCTTGGCTCCTGTTATGTGCTGAACTGGGTCCCACCAAAATTCTGACATGGAAGGGCTAACCCCTCCATTCCTCAGAATGTGACTATATTCAAAATGAAGGACTTTAAAGAGACAACCAGGTAAAATGAGGTCATCAGGGTGGGCCTCTTCCAATGTGAGGGTGTCGTAAGAAGAAATCTGGACCCAATCATGCACAGAGGGAAGAGGACATGAAGACACAGGGAGAAGACAGCCGCCCACAAGCCAAGGAGGGGCCTGGAAGAGAGCCTTCCCTCCCAGTTCTCAGAAGAAACCAATCACTCCAGCACCCTGATCTCAGACTTCTAGCCCCAGAACTCTGAGGAAATAAACTTGTGTTATCTAAGCCACCCACCTGCTTCGCTGTTATGGCAGCCTGAGCAGACTCATACACCCACCCATCCATGACTTACTTCCTACTTCAAATAAAACCCAAACACAATTCCCTGAACCCAGCCTACTAAGGCAACCCAAGCTCTACCTTCACCCATCTCCTCACTTAGCTTGGGCTCACTGCTAAGTGAGCTTTCAGCTGCTCATCCGTACTCACTCCTGCTCAGACCTCTGCTCCACAGTGATCTCCTCGGGGAGGAACTTCCTAGGATCACTGCCTCTGGCTCACTTCCCTGTCCCCTAAACTGAGTTTCCTTCTAGCACCCTTCGGCATCTCCAGCACTGCACTGTCCTGCAGTGCTCATGGTTCTCACTACAATCAGCCTCAAGGGTGATGCCCCTGTCTGTCTTCCTTCTTGGCCCCTAGACCAGGATCTGCCGTGTGAGCAGTTTAATCTGTCAGATGAAAGAATGTGTTTGGGCATTGGGAACATGTAAGCACGCACGCACGCACACACACACACCCCTAAAGGAACGCTGGTAAACAGCCAGGAAAGGGAACCCAATTTCTAAAATTATTTTTAAAAAATTTACATGCGTAACATGACATCTGCGTAGGCAGTCTTTCTTAGAGACCTAAAATTACTCAGGGTTCCTTGAAAAACTACAATAACCATGTAAGATTCTACGACAAAAAGACAACTGTTCACAGTCAAATCTTTTATATGTGGTAATGCAGAAAAATACAAAATCATATTTTGTATCATGATGATTAAGAGCTTGTTTTTTAATTCCTCATACACCTGTTTTTCATGTGGTAAGAACACAAAAACTGCAATTTTCAGTCTAAGTATGTGAGGCTAAAAAAAGCAATGTGAACTGGGTGTTTTGCCATTTGCTTAAAAAAATGTGAATGTGTTTTGTGCATTTAAAAAACTTTACTTCCTAATTCTGACAACAGTGAAAATTGTATACAGCATAATTATAGTAATAAACATACACGTGTATTTACATATGCACACGTGTTTAATATCAACACTTCCGACATACATTTAGGAAAAAAAGACTGGAGCCCAGTTTTCTTTAATCTGTAAAACGAACAGTTCAGTAATGTTCTACAAGGGGGTGTTATTAAATATCTCTAGCTATCATCCTATGTTTATATTTTAAAGGAAACTTTAATGTCTCTTCTGATGACCGAAACATAATTGCTAGAAACATCTTAACTGCAGATAAACAGAGCCTATCAGGGTTCCCACCCAAGTTTATGGATGGGGGCAGTGAGCACCAGAAAGTGTGTTTCTCTGAGGCTCCTCTCTAAAAGGCTAATTACATTTGCAAAAGAAATCTGCAGGTCAGAGCTGTTAGGGCCAAACACATTTCAGTTCCAAAGTCAAAAACCCTTGCCACAGGGCCACACCAAACATCTCTTCCTAAAGCCTGGAAAGTTGAGTGATTCTCCAGGAATGACCCAAGACCAACAAAGGAGGCTGCCTGCAATCCTCCCAGGTAGCTGCCTGAAACTACACTTTCGTTTCTCTGGATTCTGCGCGGATACTTCCATTTTGCAAATGTAGAGTGGCAGACAGACTACAGTGCATTCCCTGTTTCATGTCCTGTACAATCGCCTCCCCAGCCGTGGTGGACCTGTGACTTGCTTCTAACCATCAGAACACAGCAGAGGGGATGGAAGTCATTGGCACGACTGGGCTGTACCTTGCTAACAGGCACTCAGAGGGGGCCACGGGACACAGAGTGTGGACTGTCTCAGGAGCCGAAGTCCTCAATCCTACTGCTGTGAGGAAGTGAATTCTGCCAACAAGCACGGGAGCCTGCACACAACCTCAAGCTCCAGAACACAGCCCTGAACACACCTTGTGTGACTGCTGCAGAGCACCCAGCTAACCTGTGCCAGTCTCCCGACTCACAGAAGTTGAGATAACATGTGCTCTTTGAAGCTGTTAAGTTGTGGCACGGAAGACTAACACTTACAGTTTGATTTTTAACTGTGTGATCAAAAAGATCTGTCTCCTCTACAGCATGGGACAACACTAGCCTTGTAAAGAAAGCGAGGATGTGGACACCACGAGTGACCCACTTCAGGGGCCTAAACCCACTCCCCAGAGGGACAACCTCTGCTACCTAAGGGGTCACGAGTGGAGTATTCACTGCTTATCTTCATAACTAAAAGGAAAAGAAACAGCTAGAAATGAAATCAGAGTTCTAATTTTAGTCAAAAGATCCACTGTCCAAGACTTAATGGGGTGACATGTGTGAGATGAGTAATCCCAAAATGAGCGTAACTGACTCCCAGACCAAATGCGGTAAATGAGGGTGACTATGATGCTCTGACTCCACTAATACCTGGCAATGCACACCTGCTTCGTTACTCCTTCCAGATTTTAAGTTCACACTGTCGTTTAGTAGTGACACTCAAACAGCTTAAAATATCTTACCTGGCAAGGAGGACGCAATCAACATTTTTTATTTTCCCCAAAATTAAGGCATCGGATGGCTGCATGAAAGGACAACGTTAGAAGTCAGTGAGTGTAAAATGCATTGAAACAATTAAAAATACTACTGTTTGAACTGTTCAATCACAGTGGGACTTACAGAAACCTGCAGCTTGATTCTATAGCTTAAAAAAGTCTAGTGTTGATTGATCACATCTTTCACTGTTTCCTGAGCCCTCTACAAGGCATAGAGATTCACAGGACTCTGCACAGAGTCTAGGGTGTCTGTGCAGTGCCATTTAGTAAAATCTATGTGTAGCATGTGTCCCAGGGGACTCTGATGGGAGCGTGGTCAAATTCTGATGTGGCAGGTGCACCAACAGGTGTGAGTGAAAGGCAGAAAGGAGAGAGGCCACTGTCCTGGCATATAAGAAATCACTGGAGCTTTCTGCTCGTGTTGACCAAGCCTGAGATGGCCAGGGAATGGCCGGAGGTAATAAAGGGAAAGGCCCTTAGGATCTAAGGGGTTAAGAAAACACAAAGCTAAGCAGTGGACCAAGATGATGGCAAGACATGGAAGATGCGAGGCCAATCTAAGAGCTTAGCTAAAGAGGGTTTGGTTGGGACGCTCAGATGTGGAGGTGGTCGCAGGAGGATGAGAGAGACTACAGCGTTTGGAAGCAGTCCCATGGAATCAGGAGAAGATAGACGCCCTCACCCCCACCTTGGCTGGGGACACACTGGCTCGGAGAACAAGCAGCCTCTCCAGAAAAGGACGGGTGTTTTACTCCCAGTGCAGTCGAGCATTCAACTGTCAGCGGTTTCTGGATCCCCAAGGCAATCCTCCTTTGGGACAGGGCTCGCTCACAGATGCTGCTGAGACCTCATCCTATTAGTCATCAGCTTGTCCCCTAAATCAGTGTGGTGTGACCTACCGGCCCCAAATGAGAGGCTGATTTGAATGCACAGATTTGAAAAGCACAGTTGCTATGTCTGAAGTGAGTGCCTGCCTTCAAGCAACACAAATTGAGCAACACACTGAAAAGCCACGCTCTCAGAACAGCGAAGTCTGAGCATCCTGACGGACACCATCTGAGCTGGCGCAACCCAAGTTCATGGCTCCTGGCTCCCCCTCTGGGCTTTCTGCCTACAGCAGCCAGCCCTGGGCTTCTAGGACAAAAGGATTTTTTTTTTTTTTTTTGACAGAAAAATGAAGCCAGTAAGAAGTGGAAAAGCTAACATGGCTCCACTAAGTGGGTACTGACCTTGCCAAATGGAGTATCCACATATTTTTCAGTTCTTCCTTCTAAAATTTCTGGATCATCCAGGCCTGTTCCACCAATTATTCCAATCTAAGGGAGAAAAAGAGGGAAAGAAAAAAAAGGATTATCATATTTGGTCACTTTTCATTAGAAAGAAAATCATTATTTTTTTAAAAAAATATTTATTTATTTGAAAATCAGAGTTGCATTGAGAGAGAGAGAAGAGGCAGAGGGAGAGAGATCTTCCATCCGCTGGTTCACTCCCCAGTTGCCCACAATGGCCAGAGCTGTGCCAATTCAAAGCCAGGAGCCAGGAGCTTCTTCCAGGTCTCCCATGGGGGTGCAGGGGCCCAAGAACCTGGGCCATCTTCTACTGCTTTCTCAGACCACAGCAGAGAGCTGGATTGAAGTGGAGCGGCCAGGACTTGAAGCAGCACCCATATGGGATGCTGGCATTGCACACGGTGGCTTAACCCACTATAACACAGCACTGGCTCCAGAAAAATCATTATTTTAAGCAAATATTTACTTACATTTACTAATATTTTCTTAAAATAATTAGTAAAAATATTTACTAATATCTTGTGTATCCTCCATTCCTGCTAAGCCCTAGGTGGTTTAAAAATCTGAAAAATAGTGGGGAAAATAAAATCCAACAACCATTTAAAAGTCATCAGTATTATAGAAATAAAATACAGGTCATGTTTTTTAAGACAACAGTGCATTTATTTACGTTTAAATTACAAATAGTCACAGAAAGGTACTTGAACTAGCTTAAGTTAGAAAATCAAACCTAAAAGTCAGCAAACATGGTTGTAGGAAAGCATTTTCTGATTTTAAAATGGACTACGGAAGAGAGACTGTTCATAGGACCCGTGGCATATAAAATACTAGGTACATCCATATAGTTATGGTTTCTTCTCATTTCTCCATCTAATAAAAATGCAAGAGATTCCCTTTCATGTGCCACAAGAACCAGAGAACATGGAACTGGAAGAGTATGCAGGCAGAAGACACTGGAAGTTAGCTTCATGTACACTTACCAAGTTAAGCCATCATTCATATATGTACATAACTTCATATTTATGTACAGTAAATATATAGAGCAAACAGAAAATTCATTTATTTATATTATGTAAACGTAAGGAATTCAAAAGTAGTTCTAAATTTATTTCAAGTTCAAGCATAGATTGCATTTTTTAGAGGTCATCTTCAAAGTCCTGTCCTCAGACAAGGTAAGAATTCCAGTACTACCCTCTAAGGGTTAATCTAATTGGATGACTAGGGAACACAAACGAGCAATTACAAAGATAAATACTAGCTCAACTGTGAAAACTAAAAATTAAGTAGCTGAAGTCACTATGAAAATCTCCCTAGGCTGCTACTACCTAAAGGAGGAAAGTGTTGGAACAGTCAGCTGCCAGCTGAAGATACTATATTGTACTGAAAATCCAACAAAAAGTGACCACTGCACCTTTTTTCATCGCAATGACTGCCAATCTATTGTCACTTGAGTAAAATTTCTAGAAAGTATATGTGGAGGGGCTGGCACTGTGCATAGCGGGAAAAGCTGCTGCCTGCAGTGCCCGCATACCATAGAGTGCCAGTTCGAGTCCTGGCTGCTCCATTTCCAACCCAGCTCTCTGCTATGGCCTGGGAAAGCAGCGAAGGATGGCCCAGGTCCTTGGGCCCCTGCAAGGCTCCTGGCTCCAGATTAGCCTAGTTCCAGCTCTTGAGGCCATTTAGGGAGTGAACGGTGGATGGAAGATTTCTCTCTCTGCCTCGGCCTCTCTGTAACTCTGCCTTTCAATTTTTTTTTAAAAGAAAAAATATGTGGCTTATTGAGGAAAAAATGTCAGAGGTTAAATAATGTACCAAACAACGTATTTGCTATAAATACACATTGGTTTGTATCAGCATGTTAAAAATGGTTACCTCCCTGGCCATCAGTTTTCTGATTAAAGAAAAAATCAACAACATAAGAAAATAAGGGCACCTTGGTGAGGTTTTATTGAAGAAATCTGCTAGTTTCCCTCAGCATTGTCTTTTTTTTTAACTTTTATTTAATGAATATAAATTTCCAAAGTACAGCTTATGGAGTACAATGGCTTCCCCCCATAACTTCCCTCCCACCCGCAACCCTCCCCTTTCCTGCTCCCTCTCCCCTTCCACTGACATCAAGATTCATTTTCAATTCTCTTTATATACAGAAGATCAGTTTAGCATACATTAAGTAAAGATTTCAACAGTTTCAGCATTGTCTTGTGACAAATGCAATTTTTGTCATTAGTGCCACCTTGTGGTACATTATTGAAACCACAACAAACTACATATTTTATGTCTACTTAACTTTACAGGTAAAGACTAACCAATATTTGTTTCCAAATCAACAGTTCACTCACATCAATATGTTTAAATCATGCTAGTTTGACACAAATTTCCAAAAATTTCACACTATTTTTATACAGTGCAAACCCTTCCTCTACCCTGATTTATCAATTTTTTTTTCTTTCCTTTTATGTATGTCGTAGGCATCCGAGATCATGGCCCATGTCCTGACCCTGGGCCAAAGAAATGAACTGAGGCTTCTGAAATGGCTCTCAGCCTATCCTCTGGGGGATTCAGCTATTCATAAAAACTTTGGTTTCTGGATTATTACCACAGTGACCTGGCTGTGTCTGGATATTCTCCAGGGCAAATTCTAGACCTCAGGGTCAAACAAGAGCACTTCAAAAGCTCATGGAAAAACAGAATTAAAAGACAAGTTTATTCTGGTGCAAAAGAAAATGAAATCCATACATAATTTTTTGACAATGGGTGTCTTCCATGAACTCTTTGAAGATCCTTTGTTTATAGACTGCAGATTTTTTTTACATTAAAGTAAACTTTAAAAAAAAACTTAAATTTCATTTATTTGAAAAGTAGAATGACAGAAAGAGAGGCAGAGAGAGAGTCTTCCTTCTGCTGCTTCACTCCCCAAATGCCCACAACAGCCAGGGCAGATCCAGACAGCAAGCAGGGTCTCCATCTAGGTCTCTGTGTGGGCGGTAGGGACCCAAGTACTTGAGCCATCAGTTTTGCCTCCCAGGGGACATAGTCACAGGAGCCGGATCAGAAGCAGAGGCAGGATTTGAATGCAAGCCCTCTGATAAGGGATTCCGGTAACCCAAGTGGCAGCTTAATCACTGTGCTATAATAGCTGCCCCATACAAGCTTTTTTTTTTTTTTTTTTTTAAGGGAAAGGGCTTATTGGGAAAAATCCAGCAGACTGGAAGGAAGGGGTGAGGAAGGAGAAAGAGAGAGAGAAGGAGAGAGTAAGAGAGACAGAGAAGAGAGAGCAGAGAAGAGAGAACAAGCAGGAGATAGAAGAGAAGGGAGCAGAGACAAGAGAGGAGAGAGGGGAGACCAGAGGAGGAGGCTAGAGAGAGCCATGTGTTCAGGAACAAGACCTTTTAACACTTTGCTGGAGGGCAGGCAGGGAAGCAGAAGCAGCAAATCCCATTAGTATGACGGTGGAACTTGACACTGGCATACACCTATCCGTTAAATCCACTTTCCACATGTTTTATTTAAGTACTCTCATATATACAAGTAAATCTTTGTTTTGCAACTCCCACTCCCTTACATTAACTAGTGCAGCATGGCAGCAGTACTTAATTAATCCTAACCAGGGTCCTGCTGAAATTCCATCCCTGGGTTCACCTGCAGAATCCCTAAGCTTCAGTTCACATCAGGCTGGGTGCATGACGACTCTACAGTAGGTAGCTGACATCTCGGCACTCAGAAAAAAAAAAAAAAGTGTAGTACCAGGCAGGCCAGGATCCGTTTCTGGCACAGGAATGATCTGCAGGCAAGTCCATCCAGTCACCCAGCTGTGTCTAGTTTTTTATGGAAACTCACATCTTGCAAGGGACACAAACAAAGCAATTAAGCACTGCCATACTAGGGACCTCTAAGATGGAGGCCAGTAGTGCCAAGATATGGCCAATGTCTCCACCTGCTGGCCCTACAGCAAAGTACAACTGGAATGGAGCACCCAAACTTAAAGTCTGAATTACAGGTTCTGTGCTCAGTGCTTTGGTAGCAGTACCTCATTTGAACATCACAACCACCCTATAAGACAAGCCTGTGGTATTATACCCACTTTACAAATGAAGAGAACAAACATTAAGAAACTTATCCAAGATCAAATCACAAGGAGCAGGGCTGGGATAGGCTCTCAGGCTTAACGACCATGATGTGCTTTATCCTGATGTCCCCTAGAGTCCTTCGTGACATCCTATCTTATTAGAAAAGCCTTATTCCCTCCATGTTATGAGGAAATTGATGTTCAGAGGTCAAGTTCTTGACCAAAGGGACCGAGAAAGTCTAGAAACAGGGTCTCTGAGTATCTGAGTGACCCATCCCAGAGCGGAGGGAGACTCTAAACTGACAACCTCATTCAGGAAACAATGACAAGACCTTGTCAGCAACAGTCCTAGGCCACATCAGGCCCTGACTGCCTAGGAAGTGTGCTCAAGGCCCAGGGGGGAATTACCGCTCAGCTAGGACTTCTTCATTACATAGGAGAAAATTCTTTTTTTTTAAAGATGTATTTTCTTATGTGAAAGGCAGAGTGACAGGGGCCGGCACCGTGGCACAGTAAGTTAATCCACTGCCTGTGGTACCAGCATCCCAAATGGGCGCTGCGCTGGTTTTAGTCCCGGTTGCTCCTCTTCCAATCCAGCTCTCTGCTGTGGTCTTGGAAAGCAGTAAAGATGGCTCAAATGCTTGGGCCCCTGCACCCATGTGGGAGACCTGGAAGAAGCTCCTGGCTCCTGGCTTCAGATCAGTGCAGCTCCAGTCATTGTGGCCAACTGGGGAGTGAACCAGCGGACGGAAGACCTTTCTCTCTGTCTCTCCCTCTCACTGTCTGTAACTCTACCTCTCAAATAAATAAATAAAATCTTTAAAAAAAAAAAAAAAAGGAAGGCAGAGTGACAGGGAGGGAGAGAAGAGACACAGAAGGAGAGATCTTCCTCCCATTGGTTCATTCCCAAATGCTTGCAATGGCCAGGGCTGGGCCAGGCTGATTCCAGGAGCCAACAACTCCATCCAGGTCTCCCAAGCACTTAAGCCATCTTCTGCTGTGTTCCCAGGGCATTAGTAGAGAGCTGAATTGGAAGTGATGCAGCCAGGACTTGAACTAGTGCTCCAATGTGAGATGTAGGCATTGAAGTTGGTGTCTTGCTGCACCCCAATGCCTGCCCCAAGAAACTTCTGAAATTGTGACCTCCATGTCCATCAAGGCCATTGCAACATCTTAAAAGCTAGTGGTTCATCCCACGTTCTTCCATGATCAGACCACTAAGCTCACTTCCTTAATAAGATCAGAGGGTTTGATTTCCTCTCTGGGACAGTGATTTTATCCAAAGGTTGGCTTACCTGGCCAGAGTAGTTTCTTCTTATGAGGCTGAAATGGCATCCACTAACCCTACCCCACATCACTTTGTCCTGGTACCTGGCTCCAAGAGACTTCGTCAACCCTATTTAGTCTCAGGAACTATTCAGCATCACTTTAAGGCACATGCTGCCTTCAGGAACCCAGCACTCCCAACACTGTAAGCCCGAGCAGCTAAGGACAGCTCACAAAAAGAGAAGAGCTGCCTTTTATCGTTTCCAGCTTAGAACTAGGTCAGAGGCAGAAACGGAGCAGTCACCGTCCCTGATCTGAGAAAGGCTGTCCTTCAGCTTTGGCTGCCCCTAGCAAGTCTGGCGAGAGCAGCAG
This sequence comes from Oryctolagus cuniculus, assembly GCF_964237555.1. Lineage (NCBI taxonomy): Eukaryota > Metazoa > Chordata > Mammalia > Lagomorpha > Leporidae > Oryctolagus > Oryctolagus cuniculus. The sequence goes on along the minus strand of NC_091432.1, from coordinate 184,907,829 downwards.
ATGCAACCCGTCTTTTGGGAGCAACGGGGCTCTGAGGTTTCCCGGGGCCTTGCCAAATCCCAGAAGCCCAGCTACATGGGAAGAGAGTGGCCACATGTCTCAGCCTGGGAGGCCTGTCTGACACCTGCCGTGGGATCCACAAGGACAGCTGGTGGCTCTTCTCTGACAAGACACCCCTCTCTGTAAGTCACCCTATTAAGTCAAGGTCATGGGCTAGACTGTGTTCCCCCTGAATTCCTAGCACAGGCTTAATCCAATGTACCTGGTGTTCTCAAGAGATGGGGCGCAGAAGGAAGACCGTGGGAAGATGCATGGGGAACACAGCTGTGGATGAACCACGGAGCGAGAGCTCAGAAGAAACCAACCCTGATGGAATCTCAGCCCTGGGCTGCTTGAGGTAGCCGCTGTCAACTCACCCTCGATGCTCTATGTCCTCAGACAGGCCTGCAGGACTGGGGGCTTGTTTGACTATTTAGTCTAATGCAGGGGTGGGGAACGTCTGGCCTTGCCAAGGCAACCACAGGCCGGACTGGAAATGCAATAATCTATAGCAGGCTCATTTTCAAGTTGGTAATTTTGTAGGCCCATAAGTGATGTTATAAATATCCAAATAGCTTTTGGCAGAAAAAAAGGTTCCCCACCCTTGGATGGGTAGATATTCCCTTTAAGATACATTTCACCTGCTCAAATGGCCAATGATTTTGGGGAGCGTTTTCTTCAGAGCGTACAGCAGGACCTGCCGCTGAGATCCTCCTCAGTCAGCTGACGTTCCTGAGAAGTTCCTGATCCCAAAGCCAGGTCTCACTCTGCAGAGGTTCTGATGAACTGGGCAAGGCCCAGCTTGTTCACAAAGCTCTTCAGGGGGTTCTCTGAGCAGCCAGAATCTAGCACTCTGCTCTTGGGCCCAAGCCACAGATTTCAAAATGTGCACCAGCTGAGTGTGGCTGATGGAATCCTACTCCCAAGATTCATCTACGTCCTAGTTCCCAGACCTGTGAACATTATCTTCATGTGCTCAAGGCTCCTGAGGTGGGGAGATTACTCTGGATTATCTTGAGTGGGCACTAAATGTCATAACAGGTCCTTATAAAAGGGAGGCAAAAAGGTCAATGAGGAAGGGGATATGCCTGCCGAGGGAGGTGGAGGGAAGAGGCGGATATGATTTGGGGCTGGGAGCCCAGGAATGCTGGTGCCTTCAGAGGCTGAAACAGGGAAGCAGATGGATCCTTCAGATGCTCCAAGAGGAATCAAGTCCAGGGACACCATGGTTTTGGCCTCTAAGACTCACTTTGGAGTCTTAACTATGGAAAAACATATCTGTGGGGCTGGCACGGTACAGTGTGGTTAAGCACCACCTGAGATGCCGGCATCTCATATCAGATGCCAGTTGGGAGTCCCAGCAGCTCCACTTCTGATCCAGTTCCCTGTAGTAAAACGTGGCCCAAGCACTTGGGCCCTTGCCACCCACATGGGAGACCCAGATGGAGTTCCAGGCTCCTGGTTTCTGCCTAGCCCAGCTCTAGCCTTTTGGGGAGTGAACCAGCCGATGGAAGGTCTTTCTCTCTCCATCTATCCTCTTCTCTGTCACTGTGTCTTTCAAGTAAATGAAATACATCAATGAATCTTAAAAAAAAAAAATAAACACATCTGTGTACAGTCACTCAGTATGTGCCAATAGGAAACTAACACAGAGCGTGTTAAACGCCCATTCCCCAATGAAATCAGCAAATAAAAGGGTTATCTACACCATCCTGTTTATTATAGCTCATTCACAACAGCTAAGACATGTAATCAACCTAAATGTCTGTCAACTGAAGACTTGATAAAGATATTATGGGATATGTACTCTATGGAATACTACACAGTGGCCAAAAAAAAAAAAAGGATGAAGCTGGAGAACATCATACTTAGTGAAATAAGCCAGTCCCAAAGGGACAACCTGAACAGCTGTTCAACAAGCAGACCCCCCCCCCCCCCCCTTCAGAAGCTCCCAGGCCACTGGCTGTCAGATATTCAGTGGGCATCTGAGGAGCCTCAGGCTTATGAGAGCCCAAATTCCTGGGCCCCATGCCCAGTTTCTGATCTCCAAAATGTGCATTTCTGACAAATTACCAGGCGATGCCCACTGGAGGACCCCTGCTGTGGATGACGCAGACACAGAACACCGTGACTAGTTACAGTAAGGACCCAGGGTCCACTGCATACATTTCCCTTCCCTGTTTCCTCATCCTCCCTACCTGTGAGGGTAGGGCTTTTGTTTAGTCCACTGAATTCTCATGAGAACGAGGTCAGTTCCTGTTTAGGTATACCCTACCAGCCCCAACAAAACAAGCTTTTCCAAAGCAGCAAAAAAAGCCCTTATTTCCTTGTTTTCCTTTGCTGGTGAGGACACAGGCCTGCATGCGCCTCTCTCTCTTCCTCACACGGTGTCCCTCTCAGGGACCAGCCCTCCTGGGGTGTCTGGAACAGGAGTGCTTTCTGGCTGTCACTGCACTGTATTAGGGCATCCATGGGGAGGGGCTGCACATGCATTCTTTCTGCCACAACGAGCAGCATAGTCCTTGAGCACTGTCCAAAATGCCATTGTGTACCTAGGTAAAAAATGAAGGCTTAGGTCTAGCACTATGGTGTAGCGGGTCAAGCCACTGCCTGTGATGCCAGCATCCCATTGGGGCACCTGTTTGTGTCCCTGATGCTCCACTTCAGATCCAGCTCCCTGCTAATGGCCTGGGAAAAGCAGCAGAGAATGGCTGAGGTGCCTGGGCCCATGCTATCCTTGTGGGAGACCCAGAGGAAGCTCTTGGCTCTGGCCTGGCCCAGCCCTGACTATTGCAATCAACTGGGGAGTTAGTCAGCAGATGGAAGCTTTCTCTTTCTGTCTCTACCTCTCTGTAACTCTTTCAAATGAATAAATAAACCTTTAAAAAAGAATGCAGGCTTGTAGTTCAGTTGATTCTCAACTGAGGCCTGTGGGTAGTGCCCCAGTTTCAGAGGACCAGAGAAGGACTTCAGTCTGAACGCCTTTGCTGGCCACTCTCACAACAACCAAAAAGGAGTGTTAAAGGCCCATTCCCCAACAAAATCAGCAAATAAAAGTTATCTGCACCGCCATGTTTATTACAGCTCAATTCGCAATAGCTAAGACGTGTAATCAACCTAAATGTCCATCATTTGAAGAGTTGATAAAGAAATTATAGGATATGTACTCAATGTAATAATACACAGTGGCAAAAAACAGAAATCCGGTCATTTGCACAAAATGGATGAAGCTGGAGAACATCATACTTAGTGAAGTAAGCCAGTCCCAAAGGGACAAATACCATATGTTCTCCCTGATCTGTGATAACTAACAGAGCACCTAAAAGGAACCCTGCAGAAGTGAAATTGACACTCAGAAGCAATGACTTGAGAAGCAATGACTTGAACAGCTCTGGTCTTGACTATCGAAGAACAGTATTTTCCCCCCTTCTTAATACCATCGACTGAACTCTTTAGTTAACATAGAATTAATCATATGTGGGCCGGCGCCGCGGCTCACTAGGCTAATCCTCCGCCTAGCGGCGCCGGCACACCGGGTTCTAGTCCCAGTCGGGGCGCCGGATTCTGTCCCGGTTGCCCCTCTTCCAGGCCAGCCCTCTGCTGTGGCCAGGGAGTGCAGTGGAGGATGGCCCAGGTGCTTGGGCCCTGCACCCCATGGGAGACCAGGAAAAGCACCTGGCTCCTGGCTCCTGCCATCGGATCAGCGCGGTGCGCCGGCCGCAGCGCGCCAGCCGCGGCGGCCATTGGAGGGTGAACCAATGGCAAAAGGAAGACCTTTCTCTCTGTCTCTCTATCTCACTGTCCACTCTGCCTGTCACAAAAAAAAAAAAAAAAAAAAAAAAGAATTAATCATATGTGTATAAAGTCAATTGAAAATAGATCCGAGTAAAAAATAAGAGTGGGAATAAGAGGGAGGAGCTGTATAGTTCTGCATACATTCCTACGGACTTACTTCTAACAATACAGCTAAAAACTTGCCACCAAATCCCATTAAGCCGGGTGGTAAAAATGCCATCTTAAGTGTTAAAATGACAATATTAAGTGTTAGAGTGAACATATAGATAGGGTTAAGTGTTAAAGTGGTCATATAAATAGGATCAAGTGTCTGGTAATAATAATAGAATTAAAAAGGAGACAATGTTCCAACATGGGAAGCAGTCTACAAAGATGACTCAGAATGACAATTGCTCTAAATAGCACTCTGACCTCAGAATCAGCCCTTAAGGCATTCTGATCTGCCTGAAAAGCCCAAGAGAGCATTCCAGGCATGGAAATCTAAGACTCTGTGGGAAAAAATGTCCTACATGAAGGATCTCTGTGAGAGACCTCCCAGTGGAATGAAAGGGCCATCAAAGGATGTACTTTTCTCTGAAGGGAGGAGAGAACATCCACTTTGCTTATGGCTGTGTCTAAATACTGATGGAGACTGTGGACTCAAAAGGCTTCCTTAGCCTTGGCAACTTATGTCAAGAGCCTCGGATGATCACTAACATCATATGTAAAAGTGTTAATTGTTAAATTAACAACAAGAGTCACTGTGCACTTACTCCCCATGCAGGAATTCTGTCCTCAATGACTTGTACTATGAGAGTTAACTGTAAAACTTGTTCTCAAAGTTTTTTATATTTTTGTGTGTGCAAATTGTTGAAATCTTTACTTACTATAGAGTTGGTCTTCTGGGTATAAAGTTAATTGAAAATGAATCTTAATGGAGAATGGGACTAGGAATGGGATAGAGAGAAGGAAGGGGAGTAGGAGTGGGGGTGGGAAGAATCACTACATTCCTAAAGTTGTACTTACGCTTATTCCCCACAATGCAGACTATTTAACCTGCCCTCTACCCTTAGTGCTACTGTTTATAACCTGCTACCCACACCACAATGAGACCCTCTCCCCTCCTTGTCACAGCTACCTTGATTAACAAGAGCTATTATTAAAAAACATTTCCCTGGGGCCAGTGCTATGGCATAGCAGTTGAGGCCATTGCCTGTAGTGCCAGCATCCCATATGGGCAACAGTTCGAGACCTGGCCACTCCACTTCCGATCTGGCTCTCTGCTATGGTCTGGGAAAGCAGCGGAAGATGGCCCAAGTCCTTGGGCCCCTGCATCCATGTGGGAGACCAGAAGAAGTTCCTGGCTTTGGATGAGCTCAGCTCCAGCTGTTGAGGCCATCTGAAGAGTGAATCAGCGGATGGAAGACCTCTCTCTGTGTGTCTCTACCTCTCCCTATAACTCTTTCAAATAAATAAAAATAAATCTCTTTAAAAAAATTTTTTTGACGGGCAGAGTGGACAGTGAGAGAGAGAAAGGTCTTCCTTTTCTGTAGGTTCACCCCCCAGTGGCTGCTGCGGCCAGCACACCGCACTGATCCGAAGCCAGGAGCCAGGTGCTTCTCCTGGTCTCCCATGCGGGTGAAGGGCCCAAGGACTTGGGCCATCCTCCACTGCCCTCCAGGGCCACAGCAGAGAGCTGGACTGGAAGAGGGATAGAATCCGGCGCTCCGATCGGAGCTAGAACCTGGTGTGCCGGTGCCACAGGTGGAGGATTAGCCTATTGGGCTGTGGTGCTGACCAAAATAAATCTTTTTTTAAAAGATTATTTTCTTTTTTTAAAAAAAGATTTATTTGAAAATCAGATTTTACACAGAGAGAAGAGAGGCAAAGGGGGGGGTATTCCATCCAAGGGTTCACTCCCCAATTGGCCGCAATGCCTGGACTGCACTGATCCGAAGCCAGGAGCCAGGAGCTTCCTCTGGGTCTCCCACGCGGGTGCAGGGGCCCAATGAGTTGGGCCATCTTCTACTGCTATCCCAGGCCATAGCAAAGAGCTGGATCAAAAGAGGAGCAGCTGGGACTAGAACTGGTGTCCATATGGGATGCTGGCATTTCAGGCCAGGGTGTTAACCCACTGAGCCACAGCGCTGGCCCCCTAAAAATAAATCTTAAAAAAAAAAATCCCCCAGAGCGAAAGGTGGGTAGCTTTCTGGGGGAGCCACCATCCATTGAGAAGCTCTCCAGAATGCCCTCCATATGGATGCCAAGACCTATTTGATTTTCCATGTGGCTGAGTACATCACATGCCCATGGCTGAGGCTGGTGGACGGCTGAGGTCCTCCCACGCAATGGCAGGTGTTAACCCCACAGCCTCCAGCTCCCTCTATGGTTGCCCCACATGTGGTATCCTCATCCCCTGCCTGCACCACCTCTCACTGCAGGGAACCATAAAGACTGCTTCAATTACTCTTCCAAGAATTCAACCTGGGTCTCCCATGTGAGTGGCAGAGATCCAACTACTTGAGCCAGCACCTGCTGTCTCCCAGGAATGCACATTAGCAGGATGCTGGAATTGGGAGCAGGGCCAGGTACTCAAACTCAAGACATTCTGATATAGGATGTGCCCTAAGTGGTGCCTTAGCCACTGTGCCACATGTCAGCTCCTCAATTACTCTTACCTGAGGTAGTTTCTTCCCTCCCCCAACCTGCCACACTGCATTGTGCCAGTAAGAGGTCTCTCCATCTCATGCCCCTGGCCTCCTAACCAGAGATATCTTAGAGGAATGAATCCTACAGTTAACCCTCCTTAGCTCCTCCTTGGTCCCTCAGCTCCTAGTTTGAAATGATTCACCAGCAGCACAACCAGCTTCTGGCCTCTCCAGTTAGAACCAGAAATAGCCCCTTGGGGCCAGTGCTGTGGCACAGCAGTGCCATCATCCATATGAGCGCCAGTGTGAGTCCCAGCTGCTCCACTTCTGATCCAGCTCTCTGCTATGGCCTAAGAAAGCAGTGGAAGATGGCTCAAGTCCTTGGACTCCGGCATCTGTGTGGGAAACCTGGAAGAAACGGCTGGCTCCAGATCAGTGGAGCTCTAGCCATTGCGGCCATCTGGGGAGTGAACCAGCAGATGGAAGACCTCTCTGCCTCTCTATAGCTCTGCCTTTCAAATAAATAAATCTTAAAAAAAAAAAAAGAAAGAAAGAGGCCCCTTCCTCTTCCTGAACTCCCCACATCTCACCCAGCTCTCTGCTCTACCTGCAAGTTCTCACTACTTCCATGGCTACCATCTTAGATTTGGGCACTGGTACCATGGCTTCTGGCCAGATGTAGCTCTTCCCCTACACAGGCTATTTTATAAACAGCAGCCAAGGAATCATTTAAAAAACGTTACGTAGATGCCACTTCTCTGCTCAGAACTCTTGGATGGCTTCCAAAACATTTAGAACAGAACACACATTCTTTACCATGGTCTACAAGGAAGGTCTTATGGGTCACACTCCCCTAATTCTCAGGGGGTACCAGCACCGAGACTTCTATTCCTATGACACAGAGCTCATGTTCTAGCTGTCCTGACCCCTTTTGCTTCCCTTAGATTTTCCTGTGTCTCATTACCTCATTTCAGCTACCTGCTTTTCTTTGGCCTGCTAAAACAAATACCACAGATTGGGTGGCCTTTAAGCCACAGAAATTTATTTCTCAGTCTGTAGGCTGGGAAGTCCAACATCAAGGCAAATCCAGCACCTGGTTTTGATTCACAGTTGCTGCCATCTCACATGGTGGAGGGTCAGGGAGGTCACCAATCCCATTCAGGAGGACTCCATCCTCATGACCTAGCCCCCTGCAAAGGCCCCACTTCCTAATAGCACGTGGTGACTGGCTTCCAGCTTGGGGGAAGAGACCATTGCACAGCTTAAAGTCACCTGCCCCAAGGTCTTTTCTGACCCCCACCCCTCACAGGCTCTCTCACTGCTTCACTTTCACGTTGGCTGGTCATCTACCCTCACTCAAATATACGCTGGAAGAGAAGAGTGAGCTTGTCTTGCTCCAAGCTGCATCCTCAGTGTCTGGCACATATTCAATAAATACTTTTGGATAAGATTCTGCCAGCAGAGTGCCAGATGTGAATGATGTTCCAAACATTACTCTGCCAACCTCAAACCCGATGGTGTTTTTCACCTGAATTCTCAGGTGAGAAAAAAAGGGAGAATGAATTCAAGCTCTAAGCCCTGGTAATAACAGAATTTTAAAAATGGAGGTACTGGGGCTGACATTAACAGAGTGCCTGGCACTAGGCTGAGTGTGTTACACGGTACCGCATTAAAGCCAAGCTCTGCGAGCAGGTGTGATGAGTGCCCAGCTCACAACAGAACACGGTAACCCCCAGGCACCAGCTGCTGCTCAGGACGAGGTGTGCTGGGAGAGCGGGAGAGCAGGCTGGCTCCACAGCTCTTCCCTCCCTTCACCTCTTTCAGTGGAGCAGCAGCAGGCGGTCCTAGCGCCATTTGTGCCTCTTAATTTTATAGGCAGCAGCTTGCCAAGACCAAAAACATGCATCATTCAATATTTACATCAGGGCTGTTAGTCACATTGCCCACTCTCCACTTAAATGCACTGCATTAATTTTACAGGGAACTGTGCGGCAGGGAGAACACTGACCAGACCAAAGTGAGCTTGTTTAAAATACCACCCCTCTCCCTTTCTAATTCAAATGTAACAGAAAAGGAAAAGGCTGTGACTTAACCTAATTTAGTTGTTGGAGAAAGGAGCATTTAAAATGCATTTTAGATCCCACTTCGAAGCACTATCATTTAATACCATTTAACTACGTGGCAACATACACCACATCTAACTCTAACCCTACCAGCAAATTCTGCAGTGAAATTCCCTCAGCATAAATAGGAATCTAAGCAAACACACATACTTTGCTCATGAGTTTCATGAAAACCTTTCGCCTTGCTCTCCCCAACTGGCATGGGAGACGCTTTCTATAAATACTGGAGGCCTTCTAAAATTTTTGCTGAAGTCAAGATTCTTTTCAAAATGGCAAAATTTCCTAGCTAGGTTTGACTGCAACATCCCTCCACTCCTCTCCCAAGTGGCTTAGCAACAGCTGCCCGGTTCTAGCGCTCCTCACTGTGGCTGATTCCACACGACGGCAGAGGCTGCCTAATTCCTGGGGAAGCGCACTCAAACTTAGGGACTCCAGAGATGCTGGGAGAAGCCTGTGGACCTTTCTATCCCAGGGCCCCAAATCCCTGCAAGTCAAGAACACGTTAACTGGGTCCTTGGCCAATTATAAACAGCCTAGAAAAACTAAAATTTTATCATCAAATCTTCCTTATTGCTTTCTAATTCTACTCTCCAACAACCAAGAAAGCAGTGTTTTGTTTTGCTTTTCTTTTGTTTTACTTTTTTTTTTTTTTTTTTTTAAGGCTTTAGGGCTCTGAGGGCCCAGGGCACAGGGAAACTGAGCTGTTAACTTTCCAGGTGGCGAACAAACGCACTTTCAAGGCAGAGGCCCCCAGACAGGCTGCAGCCCTAAGGGAAGGGCGCCTGCATTCCTTTAGGTGCTCAAAACCGCTCAGAACCCCCAGAGCACTGCGCTACAGGGGAAAACTTCAGGGCAAGGACAAGGCCTAAGTTTGGAGAAAAAAAGCAGCCGGAAGCTTGCCAAAGAGCGAGTACGCAGTTCTCCCACGTGGGCCGCAGTTAGCGGAGACAGGGCGGAAGCATGAGTCCCGGAGGGCGCGAGTCTATGATCTAGCTGATCTAGCTGCTCCCGGCGCCCTGCCACCCCGGCCACCTGCTAGCTGCAGCCAGCGCGCCTCCGGGAAGGGACGAGGAGCTCGGGCAGGTTGTCCGCGTGGGCGCAGTACCTGTGCACCCGCCGACCCCCAACCAAAGGACTTGCCCACTCCGGGCGGGGTGCAGAGATGCGGGTGCAGAAGACTCCACAGATTCGGGGGTTGGTTGGCCGGGATACCCTTTCCTCCCCCCCCCCCCGGGGGGCCCCTAGGTCGCGGCGCCGCGCCCAGCCTTTCCCCACCCACCGCAGCGGAGGCACAGAGCCAGGGCGCACGGCCCAGGGCGCGCTCCCCCGGGCAGCGGCGAGAGGGCACCGGGCAGGGCGGGCCGCAGCCGCCGGGACCGCTATCCTCACCTTCACGGCGGCGGTGGTGGCGGCACCTGAGGCCATGTCTGCGCGGGGCAGGAGGCTGCTGCGAGCAGGCTGCAGCGCGCGGCGCGGAGTCCCGGGGCCGCCTGGCTCCGCCTCTTCCTCCCCGCCACCGCTGGATTGGCTGCCGGCTCCCTCGGGCCACCCCTCCTCAATTCCACTTTCCCGCGACCAGACCCGGGGGCTGACCTTCGCGGTTCTCCGAAGTTTCAGGCTTTTCGCCCCCGGTTATAACAAACGGGCTCATGATAACGGTGACGGTGGAGTCGTTCAGCGAGCGATAGTACTGCTCCACATCCTTGGTGCGCACTTTAATGAGCTCACTTAACTTTCACAAAACCCCGACCTTGATCAGCGGTGTTCCCCGCCCCGCCCGGCGTGAGCCGCGGTCCAGGAGGCCGACTGCATTCCAGAGGTTCTCGCGGGAGGGCGACTTCTCGCCCGGAGGCGGGGGCGGGGCCCCGAAGGGGCGGGGCCGGGTGGGCCCTCGGAGGGGCGGGGCTTGCCCTTCCCACAACCGCAAACCAACCAGGGCTTTGCTCATTTCCCTTAACTGCTGCAGGGCGGAGCCTGGGTGAAGTTGCCCCCAGACTCTGGGGTGGCAAAGGAGAAATTAACCGGGTAACCTCTCTGATTTGCTGGCCTCCTATTTGAAGGGTGGTTTTTAAGGGTATAGAACTCAACTCCCAGCCTGGCTCTACCAGGCCAAGACCATCTTTAACCCTTCCTACGCTAGAGAAGCATCCAACAATACACCTGGATTCAAAAATCCAGATTCGTGTCTGCATCATTCGGCACGGGCAGGATCCCAACTCCACACACACACACACACACACACACACACACCACCTGCCCTCCACTCGGGTAATTCCTCATCTCAAAGCTCCTATCCTACCTTCCTGGGGTAATTCAAATTACCCTTCCTTAGTGGATGCTTTGAGGGAGGAGAAACAAGGGTGGGAGTATGGGTGGGAGGGAGGTGGGGGGAGAGAATCCTCATGTTCCTAAAATCTGTGTATGTTGAATTCCTTAAACAAAATGAAATAATTAAAAATAAAACACTGGGTGGCAGCAGTCTTAACGTGACCCCTGAGATATGGATATACTACAAATTACCCTGGGGTGGGAAGAGTGCTGAGGATGGAGAGCAGTAAAATGTGGAGAAAAAGCATGATCACAATTTCATTAAAAGAAAAAAAAACCACTGGCTTTCTTTAGCCTCCATGCTGCTCATTTAACCTGTTTAACGAAACAGTGTAGACGTTCCCTTTCTCGTTATTGCTTGCCTTAGGACTAAACTTTCTTTTTTTTTTTTTTTAACTTTTATTTAATGAATATAAATTTCTAAAGTACGGCTTATGGATTACAATGGCTTCCCCCCCATATCGTCTCTCCCACCCGCATCCCTCCCCTTTCCCACTCCCTCTCCCCTTCCATTCACATGAGGATTCATTTTCGATTCTCTTTATATACAAAAGATCAGTTTAGCATACATTAAGTAAAGATTTCAACAGTTTGCTCCCACACAAACATAAAGTGAAAAATAATAGATGATTTTTTAAATGATGATGAAGTCAGATCAGACCTATTGTCATGTTTAATCCCAGTGAGAGTCAAGTTGGGAATTGATAATTTCTTCTCTCTCTCTTTTTTTTTTTTTTTTACAGAGGATCAGTTTAGTATACATTAAGTAAAGATTTCAACAGTTTGCACCCCCATAGAAACACAAAGTGAAATATACTGTTTGAGTACTCATCATAGCATTAAGTCTCAATGTACAGCACATTAAGGACAGAGATCCTACATGAGGAGTAAGTGCACAGTGACTCCTGTTGTTGACTTTACAAATTGACACTCCTGTTTATGGCATCAGTAATCTCCCTATGCACCAGTCATGAGTTTCTTAGGACTAAACTTTCTCAAAATATAGTTGTTGTTGTTGTTTTTTCTTTCTGCCACCGTTATGTTTCTTTTAAGTCGTAGAATGAAGTGGAAGAGGGGGAATAACAGGTCAGGGTGCTACTTTGAAAGGGCAGGGGCTTCTAGTCTCCGAGTCTTTCTACTGATTGTTGTACCAGAGAGCAGGAAGCCCAGCGCCCCCAGGGGGCTGGTACTCAGGTGCCTGGGGTTCTGTAGCTGCCACATAAGTAGGGGATCTTGGCCAACATCTGTGCTTTGACATGTCCAGCAAGTCCAGCTTGTACTCAGTACTGCCTCTCTGCCAAAAGTTAGACACCATAAGCAAGTTAGATTTTGTAAGCATAAAAGACCTTTGGGCAGCATGAGCTTGAAACTTGAAGGGGCTACATTGGACTTCTGGACTTTTCCACTGTATCTTGCTGATCAAGGCTCAAGCATTTGATCTTGAACATATGATGTCTGTAAAGAGAAAATTGTCCCTCATTTGGTCTGGTTTTCAGAGTGATGTAATTCACAAGCCATTTCTGGGAAGAAATTAGCATTTCTAGATCAAATTTAAGCAATTTTCTAGCCTCTTCTAAGAAACCAGGCCCCTACCAATCAGCTGATTGTTAGACGCTGTTTTGTTCTTGAGTATGGGAACACGTAGTTCAAGAAAGATTAGTCTACCTCACAAGGGGACTCCAGCAATTTTAATGCATTTTGAGGAAAAAAAATCATACATGCTTAGAAACATGGGAACTATCAATTATAGGTGATTTGAAATTATAGTGGTCATTGCAAGATTCTTCTAACAAAGTAATCTACTTTAGAATATGTATGTTAAAATAAATTTTTCAAAAAGTTAAGAGCATAACATTCAAACACATGTATAGTCAGTCTGTGTCAGAGATGCATTTAATCCAGTGGTAAAGGAATCAGCTGGATGAAAAAGCTTTCAAAGGAAGATATAATAAGCTACATCAGTAAACAGAAAGGGGCATGCTAGAATAAGACTGAAAAGCCAGGTTCAAGATTGACATATTTTATAAGGCAACAAAACTGTGGCTTATTTTATATGAATGGATACTATTTGCACCTCTAAGGGAAACATTTGTAGTTTATCTTGCACAATACCTGACATAAGAATCTGAATGCTGGGGCAGGGTGCTGTGGTGCAGTGGGTTAACGCCCTGGCCTGAAGTGCTGGCATCCCATATGGCGCTGGTTCTAGTCCCAGCTGCTCCTCCTCAATCCAGCTCTCTGCTATGGCCTGGGAAGACAGTGGAAGACGGCCTAAAGTCCTTGGGCTCCTGCACCTGTGTGGGAGACCCGGAAGAAGCTCCTGGCTTCGGATCAGCGCAGCTCTGGCCTTTGCAGCCAATTGGGGAGTGAACCAGCGGATGGAAGACCTCTCTCTCTGTGCCTCTCCTCTCTCTGTGTAAAATCATTTTTTTAAAAAAGAGTCTGAGTGCTAAAGGTGGCGCGGCTCCGGGGGCATCTGCGTGCGTTCCGGCTTCTGGGGCCGGCCTGGGGAGGCGCAGCGGCTGGCGGGCAGGTGCACTGATGCTGAAAGACTATGAACTTGCAGAACTTCTGGAGAGACTACAAAGTTCTGGTGGTTATGGTACCTCTAGTTGGGCTCATCCATTTGGGGTGGCACAGAATCAAAAGTAGCCCCATTTTCCAAGTACCTAACAAGGACAACATTCCTGAGCCAGACAGTCTGGCCCTTGCAAGTCTGCCAAAGGGCCCACCCCAAGGGAAATAGCAAACTTGCCATCTTCAGAAGGTAGCAGCTTTGAATCTGAGCTTGATATTGAAAGAAGAGATGAGAAACACCAGCTGGATTAGAAAGAACTGGCTTCTTGTAACCAGCGTGTCCTTCGTAGGCGTCCATCTTGGAACGTACTTTATTCAGAGGGCTGCAAAACAGTCTGTAAAGTCTCAATCTGGAAGCAAACAGAAGAGCACTGAAGAATGACGTAAAATAAATATGTGGAATCACCAAAAAAAAAAAAAAAGAGTCTGAGTGCTTATAATTGAGAAACAATAAAATAAAATCTCATCCCTTAGGAAAAGGATTTGCAAACCTTTACAACAAAGAGGCAAACGTTGAGAAGTGTATAGAGTTCAAAAGCTCAGACAATACTAATGGAATGAACATGGCTGTATTCCAACAAAACTTTGTTTATGAACAACAAAATCTGGATTTCATGCAAATACTCACATAGGACAAAATATTCTCATTGATTTCCAGCCACTTAAGATTGTAAAAATTATTCTTAGCTTGTGCCAGACAAAAACAGGGGAGAAACTGGTCTGGCTGAGGTTTTGGGTCATTGTCTGCCACTCAGCGGAGTACTTGAATCAGATAAACCTGCCTGGGTGACCCTTGGGCAGGCTTGTTGGGCAGTGCCTTAGTGCAGCTTCATCTTTGAAAAAGATAGGCCATAATATTTGCCATGTTTTGGATCTTTCTTTCTTAACAAGCTTAGCATAAAAGGAGAATAAAACTAGTCAGTGGTCTCCTGTTTTGATTGATAAGGTGAATCCTTAACAAGACAAGGGGGGATTCTTAAGGGTCTGTCAATGAAAGTAGAATTTTGCCCCATCCTCTGTTCTTATTCTATAAATTCCCCTTTGTCAACCTGTATCTTTGTTTTCCCAAGGGTTATTTTTAAGAAGAACCAAGGCTACCTTAGGACAATTCTGACTGTGAAACTCTACAAATATTTCAAGGACTTTACCCTTTTTGGGTAATCCTTGCTAGATGCTTCCCCTACTTTCAGCTTCAGCCAGTAATGGACTAAAATGATGTCAGCAGTAGCTGTCTGTATCAAGCCTTGGTCAATAGGCCCTCAATATCCCACAATTCCCTTATAGGGAAGAATCTACAATAACTTATAAATCTTTAAGCATGACTAAATTGTTGTTTTTGAAGACTTCTCCAAACCATTCCAGGACCATCAAATATTCAAGAAGAAGTATTTACACAAAGGCAGGAGCTGTACCACTTCAGCCAACTGTATCAGGTTTCTCACTGAGCCCTTACATCTCGGCCCTGGACCAGTGTGTCCATGCTGGGTGGCTACCACATAAAGAGTGCAAGCTGGCTGCTATTTCCCTCATCTGGAGCCATGAAAGCTGGCAAGTTGTCATGGCTAAAGCAACTCTCCTAACTTGCCACCTCCTCATAGGTATCTGAGTGACTTGACTCTTTACAGTACTCCTGTGCCACAGATACAAAGGATAGGAACATTTTGGCCACCATTTTTGTTGGTGGATTAGGATCTGGCATTGGAAGCTTTAGTGAAAAAAGGTAATGTTCTGTTAGAAAGTAGCCACTGTAGAGATAGCAGAACATAGTCAAAATATTTTAAGGAGACAATAAAAAAAACCTGAACAGTAATAACAACAATTATAAATTTTAAAGTGGCTGCATATACAAATTTCCCACCAGGCAAGCCCATGCCAGCATAAAGACTGCAACGATGTCTGGACTGGTGTAAATTCAAGTTCAAAAATCCTAATGTCATTATTACATGAAATGTAGTATTGGGAAAAAAAGTCAATCTGGAAGACAGACTACAACCTTCATAAAATTGTACCCCAAGAAAATTTTTCACAGGCAATTCTCAAAATGGTGTCTCCTCTGCTTGGGAAGGTGAGGGGTGGGGTGGGTGGGTAAATGTACTTAAAAGGAAATAGTGGGGCTGGCGTTGTGGCATAGCATGTTAAAGTTGCTGCCTGCAGTGCCGGCATCCCATATGGGTGTTGGTTCAAGGCCCAGCTGCTCCACTTCCAAACCAGCTCTCTGCTATGCTTTGGAAAAGCAGTGGAAGACAGCCCAAGTCCTTGGGCCCTGCACCCATGTGGGAGACCTGGAAGAAGCTCCTGGCTCCTGGCTTTGTATTGGCACAGCTCTGGCCGTTTTAGCCAACTGGGGAGTGAACCAGCAGATGGAAGAACTCTCTCTCACTCTCTCTCTCCCCCTCCCTCCCTCCCTTTCTCTCTCCGTGCTTCTCCTTCTCTCTCTCTGTGTAACTCTGATTTTCAAATAAATAAACAAATCTTAAAAAAAAAAAAAAAAGGAAATAGTGGCTGCAAAAGATAGGTAAATATATACCAAACCATCCTTAAGGTAACATTCTGTTAAGAAGTGACATACTAACTTCCTGAAAAATATGTATAGCACACTTAAAGTGGCAATTCCTTATAATGACTTTCAATAAAAAATTCAGTGTTCCATAACAAAATATTCCTTGGCTTCTTTACTTTGTTTGAAGGAAGAACCGCATGCTTTGACATGCAATAATCATGGTCCATTTAGACAGCCTACTATAAAGAGGGTGTGCTCCAGATAGTTGAATTTTTTCCTATTTAATTGTTTTGCTTAACTTCAAACAATTCCACTCCTTTAACTCATCTTCTTCCCTTCCTTCTGTTCTAAGTTCATTTGACCCTAGAAATAGCTTCCATTCCAAATCACCTTGACTCTTCCTCCAAGCTCACTTCAAAGGGTATCTATCCTGTTTTTTCTATTACAGATGACTTAAATTATATATAATTTGGATTTATTAAAGTTGTGCCATTTTTCCACTTTTCCTAGAGTAATGCTACACATTAAGAACATATTCTGGACAGAATGGCCATCTGTTTTGATATCCATCCTGGGATCCCAGAATCCTTGCATCCTGTAAGTAGGTTTTATTGTTTCTGTTATAAGCAAAGTGCAAGCCCTAAGCAAAGTGCAAGCCCTAAACCTGACACCTCCCTTGGTGATGGAGAGAGTATATTAAGTCAGGCTCTGAAGAGACATGATTCTCACTTCCTGTGCTCTGTTTCAAAAAGGATTGAGAAGTTGTAGTTTCTGAGATAGATTTTGATGTCTGACTGCAACAAAATCTGCCCTCCAAGCTGTCAGGATTGGAGCTAAGGGGACAGACCCAGATGATGAGTCCTAGAGTGGCTCCTGCTCTTCGTTTGTCTTTGAGAATTTAAGGCACACCGCGTGTAATGAAGAAAAGTGAAAACATAGGAAGTAACTCTAAGAGCATTACTTTCTTTCAACACCAAATCCATGTGCTGTCCAGAAACCAAAAATCCAAAAATAAATAAATAAAATAAATTAAGAAAGAAGCCATGTGTATTTTCTGAGCATTTGCAAGAGCAGTAACAATGGCTGGTAGTTATTGAGAGCTGTGAATTTTTCATTTAGTCTTCACATGTATTGATGCAGATGCTGTGATAATCCCTGGTTTATAGTCTCTTCTGCTGATTTGCTTCTTTCAAAGCTTCCTTTTCTGTTTGGGTCCTGCAGGTCTTCTCTCTCCTCCTTCATTCTTGTTTAGTTTTAAATGTCCAAAAGTGGTTTAATGTGTTACCTTACCCAGGGATCTGTGAATTTTACAGGATTTAAGCCCTAAACAAAGATAACAAAATTCTAGGTAGAATGTGATGTTGTAGAAAGCACAAGGGTAGTATTACCACTATCATCATATGAGGAACGTGAGCCTCAGAGCATTTAAGATGCCTTCTCAAGTTTGTTTAACTAGGGTAATTGAGGTTCAGACCTAAATCTGTCTTAACTGCAAAATCTAAACTCTTAATTACTATAATATTCTTCCCACCATGTGCTGTGGCTTAAACTAAGTGCTGCAGAGAGAACGATGTGTGATCTATAAACCGTCAGTACCTAAGAAACTACTGATTTGGGGAGAAGAGTCAGAAATAAAAGTCATATATTATAAAACAAAGTGGTAAAAGTGAAGTTAGAGACAGAAAGCGCAGAGCAGGGCACTGTTTCAGGTCTTCCTAGAGAAAGTGACTCCTGAGTTGAGCCGAGGTGTGTGTGTGTGTGTGTGTGTGTGTGTGAAAGAGAGAGGGAGGGAGGGAGGGAGGGAAGTGGGGGAAGGGATGGAGAGGGAATGACTATGAAAGGAACTGAACGGAATTGAGATGCTGGCGATAGTCATTCAAGTAATTAACCATTTGGTTCACTAGGATTAGCAATGAAAATAATTACTGATAAAATTTGATCATTAGGAGGTTGTTGATGATCTTTATCATTCACGCAAAAACTTGTTTCAAAGACAGAAAAAAAAGTATAAAGGAAATGCCACAGCCAATGAGAAAGTATTAAAATGAATTCAGAGTTGTGGCCACTTAGAAACATTAAAAGGAACTCATGATGTAGTAGTGATCGATAACTATCCAAATCAGGCAGCATAATGGAGTAAGAAAGAACTATCAAAGAGTATACCTTGAAATTGTGAGATATATTATAACATGGCTATGAAATACACAACCTCTAAGTTTCTGCTGGACACAACAGTTATAAAAAGATCTCAGTGGTCCACAGGGGACAAAAGGAATCGTTCAGGAGCAATTAATTCTCCAGGCCTATATCCTGCTCTAGATCTCTAACCAATATAGCTATATTATGATCATGAATACTCGAAACAGGGTGTTCTGCTCACTCAAATTGTAAATGGATCCCTGTACTTGCTCAGGTCTGGAGTGACTATCAGTCTGCTTTGACTGGGACAGCCCTGGTTTATCCCTGAAAAGTACCAGTTAACATGGGAATGCAGACATATCTCTCATGATTGCCTTTCCTTTTGATTCTCCTCTAGGATTGGGAATCCTGGACCATAGAGTGATTTTATATATATATATATATATATATTTGAAGAATCTCTGTATTATTTTTCTAAATAGCTGTACATTACCACCAACAATGTACAGGATTTCCTTCTATTCATTTTTTTGCCAACGTTTGTTCTTTCATCTTTTTTATATCTATTTTTCTAATAGGTATAAGATGATATTTTATTGTGATTTTAATTTGCATTTCCCAGATAATTGGTGATACTGAACATTTTTTCATATGTTGCTTGACCATTTGTATGTCGTATTTTGAGAAATGTCTATTCAGATTCTTTGACTGCTTTTTAAATTGTTTTTTTTTTTTTCTTGCTTTTGAGTTGTTTCAGCTTCTTTTATATTTTGGGTATAAATCCCTTATGAGATCCAAGGCTTGTTGGCATATTCTCCCAACTGGTGGGTTGTCTCTTCATTCTGTTAATTGTTTCCCTTTGTGTGTGAAACCTTTTTAGTTTGATGTAACCCCATTTGGTCATTTTTTATTTTGTTGTCTGTGCTTTTGGGGTCATACCAAAGAAATCATTTTCTGGATCAATGCTTGAAGCTTTTCCTCTGTGTTTTCTTCTAGTAGTTTTGCAGTTAGTCTTAATGTTATTCTTTAGTCCATTTTGGGTCAATATTTGTATATGGTGTGAGGTGAGGGTATAATTTCATTCTTCTGTATGTGGATATCTAGTTTTCCCCAACATTTATTAAGGAGATCATCTTTTTTGCCATTGTGTATTCTTGGCAACTTTGTCAAAAATCTATTTACTACAAATGCATGAGTTTAATCTGGGTTTTCTATCCTGTCCCATTAATCTATGTTTCTATTTTTATGTGAATACTATGATGTTTTTATTACTATAACTTTGTTGTATATTTTGAAGTCAGGTAGTGTGATACCTCCACTTTTATTCGTTTTCTTCAAGACTTTTTTGGCTATTCAGTATCTTTTATGGTTTCATATAAATTTTAGGATTTTAAAAATCTGTTTCCATGAAGAATGCTACAGAATTTTTATGGAGATTGCATTGGATTTGTAAATTACTTTGAGTAGTGTGGTTATTTTAGTGATATTAATCCTTCTAATCTATGAACACAGGATATTTTCTATTTATGTGGGTCATCTTAAATTTACTTAATCAAATTTGATAACTTTCAATATATAAATTTTTCATCTCCTTGGTAATATTTATGCTTAAAGGTTTTTCTGGTGCTATTAGAAATAGGAAATTGTTTTCTCAATTTCTTTTCCAAATAGTTTGCTGTCAGTGTATAGAAATGCTCCTTATTGATTTTTGTATTAATTTTGTATCCTGCAACATTACAGAATTTGATTGTTAGTTCTAATGGTTTTTTGGTGGAAACTTCAGTGTTTTTATGTATAAAATTATGTACCCAGAAAACATCAACAACTTTGCTTCTTCCTTTTATGTTTGAGTGCTTTCTATATCTTTATTCTTGTCCAATTGCTCTAGTTAGAACTTCCAGTACTACGTTGAATAGAAGTAGTGAGGGTCAGCATCCTTGTCTTAATCTTGATCTTAAAAGAAAGACTTTCAAATTTGTACTGTTGTGGTCATATTAACTATGAGCTTCTTATATGTGGTCTTTATTGTATTGAAAAAATTCCTTCTGTATGAAATTTAATAGGTTTTTATCATTTAAAAGATTTATTTATTTAAAAAGATTTTTTAATCAAGATTTATTTATTTATTTATTTAAAAAGGGTTATTTAAAAGATTTCTAAAACCTTTTCTACACCTTTGAGATGATGATATGGGTTTTGTCTTCCATTCTGTGAATATGATATCTCACATACTAGCAAACAGAATTCAATATCACATTAAAAAGATCACTGTGATCAAATGAGATTTATTTCTGGGATGCAAGGATGGTTCAACATGTACAAATAAACAACTGTGTTTAGCCAAATAATCAGAAGAGGGAATCTCAATCAATCAGTATTTTGGGGAGAACCAAGGAAAACTTCTCTCAGGAAGTAATATATGTTTGGGATCCTGAAGACCAGTTCTTGTAAAGTGGGCATGGAGAAGAGCAGAAGAGGTAAGTGGCAAATTTAAAGCCAATGAATGTATTTCATGGGGATACAATGCTTCTGTAGTATTGCCAGTTGTTTCAAATGGCTGGATTTTTTTAGTAGCTATGGAGTATCCATGAGTACTGGCGAAGCTGTGACCCAACTGTGAAAATAGCTCTTGCAGGCCAAATAGGGCAGAGGTGAGAGAAGGGAAACATGGCATCTCTCAGGGATTCAGGAGCCTCCCCAGGGACCTTGTACCAGATGAAACATTTTGTTACAAACCATCTGGTAATAGTTGCCCCAAATTAAGTGAAAATATTAGACACAAATTTTGCTCCTAAAGAACATACTCCTATTAACCTTGTCCAGCTCTTTATTTAAAGACCTTATGCTTATAATGTATGTAAAGAGGAAACAACAAGCTGTCCTCTCTGTGCTGTAGTGACTGGATTACATCATGTGTACTGTGCCAACCCAGCTTCTTCTTCTCTTGCCTCTCCTTGTCTGTCCTCACCCCATATCTTTCCCTTCCCCTTTATCCTCTCTCTCTCTCTCTCCGGTGGGCCATTATTAAGGCATCACAGTTTTGATACAGCCAAACTAACGTACTCTAGCAACAGATTAAAACAGATTTTCTGAATCTTAATGAAGAATGGGATGGGAGAGGGAGTAGGAGGTGGGATGGTTTGGGGGTGGGAGGGCGAGTATAGGAGGAAGAACTGCTATAATCCAAAAGTTGTACTTATGAAATTTATATTTATTAAATAAAAGCTTTCTATAAAAAGCAGATTTTCATATGATTTTGTCTGGAAATTCATTTTTACTTTCGTGTCACATTGATCACAATATTGTAACCTAGTCAACTTGACTAGACCACGGACCATAGGTGCGTAGTATGGTATATGTCCATTCATTGAATGAATAACTGAGTGAATGACCAGAGGAATGAAGAACAGACACACTAATTAATCTGGTTTTTAGCAAGAGAAAGTGAAAACACACAAAAAAGCTAAGGAACTTAAACAGCAGGGGGCAGTAAAAGTTTGCTTTTTTTTCAAACTTGCAGGCCAACAATGTCTAATGCTTGAATCCTATTGGCTTCAGATGAGAAAGAGAGAGAGAAGTGCAAAGAAATTATCATTCAAAGGTCAATTCTAAAGTGGTAAGTAAGTTCCTATAGAGTTCGCTTCAATTGCTCCTAGAACATTGCACATGACTTCATGACCCTTTTCTGAAGAAGCCACCACTGTTCTTGCAGCATTGCATACCAACGTCCACCAGATGGTAGTACTTCTCATGAGTCAGGAATACAGAACAATATTTTGGGAGAAAAATAAAGCACACATAGAGGATAAATATCTTAATTTAAAAACTACAGAAGTAAAATCAATATTAAGTAGAGGATTAAACCTGCTATGTCTCAAGTATCTTAATGAAAGAAAGGTAGAATTTTAACCATGGGCACACTGGTCGGTCTGAAGCAAGGTAATAACTAAAGTGTTTTTAAGTGTCAACTGTAAGACTTAGAAAAGGTGAGGTGTAATTGATGGAAACCATTTGGATTTCACTGTGTACTTTCAGAATGTTCCTTTATCAGATTTTTCAATGATCGATTATTTCACACATGTTAGCCAAGGGAAAGACAATCATTCACAAACACAATGCTTTTAGATTACTGATTAATAGCATTAAATTATTTCCCCAGTTGTCCTTGGCTACATTATTTAAGTGTCAACAAAGGACCTCAAAGTTTCTTCTGTATTATCAGCTCTTCACCTTTTCCAAACACTTAGCTACTTTTGTGGGATATTTATAATCAGATAACAACAGGAACAATGTCTGTAGTTAGAGTACTTGTAGTGTAAAGGAAAATGCAGACTCACTGGTTTTCGAGAGTGACAGCACTTGACCCGAAACTTCAAACACGCCTGTGAAACTTCCATCTGGGTGAAGGAGCAGAAGCCAGTCTAGTACTCAGTTTCCTTTTAGCTCTTTCATTCCTTAGTCATGCAGATAAGTAATGACTGCTTGAACGGGAATAAAAAGCATTCTGCTGTATTTCTATGTATAACAAAAGTTCCCCTGTCTTGGCTTTTTGATTTCCCACATGAAGTACAACTTGGATTTTACTACAATAACAAAGAGCACCAGAAAAAAAAAAAGGGCATATTTGTTTAAATTGCTTTTTGCACCAAAAGAAACTGCTTAATGGGGTTATCACTGGGTCAGACTGCACTCTGTTTTTTTTTACTAAGGCTGAAACAAGGGAAGATGAATTCAGGAGAGCTAGGTGACGTGAGAGTCTTTGAACACCATTATTTTCAGAAAATTCTTGGGAAAACTATCTCTGAGCCTTTCTATCTGATAGCAACTGAAAGATATATAAGAAAGGGATTGAAAATATTGAGAAGTGGTAAGCTACTAAGAATTGTCCCTAAGATTTAATGTTATTTTCAAAGAACAACATTACTCCTCATACTAGAAAATAAGGTTTAGAGGCCGGCGCCACCACTCACTAGGCTAATCCTCTGCCTGTGGCGCCGGCACTCTGGGTTCTAGTCTCTGTTTGGGCGCCAGTTCTGTCCCAGTTGCTCCTCTTCCAGTCAAGCTCTCTGCTGTGGCCCGGGAGTGCAGTGGAGGATGGCCCAAGTGCTTGGGCCCTGCACCTGCATGGGAGACCAGGAGGAGGCACCTGGCTCCTGGCTTTGGATCGGCGCAGTGTGCTGGCCGTAGCAACCATTTGAGGGGTAAACCAACGGAAGGAAGACCTTTCTCTCTGTTTCTCTCTCACTGCTTAACTCTGCCTGTCAAAAAAGAAAGAAAGAAAGAAAGAAAGAAAGAAAGAAAGAAAGAAAGAAAGAAAGAAAGAAAGAAAGAAAGAAAGAAAGAAAGAAAGGAAAGAAGGAAAGAAAGAAGGAAAGAAAGAAAGGAAAGAAGGAAAGAAAGAAGGAAAGAAAGAAAGAAGGAAAGAAAGAAGGAAAGAAAGAAGGAAAGAAAAAGAAAGAAAGAAAGAGAAAGAAAGAAAGAAAGAAAGAAAGAAAGAAAGAAAGAAAGAAAGAAAGAAAGAAAGAAAGAAAGAAAGAAAGAAAGAAAAATACAGTTTAGAAACATGTATCTGACTCTGGACTATTCGGTGTTGAATCTTGTTATTCTCTGTGCTTCAGTTTCTTCATCTCTAAATTAGAATGATTATGAAGGGTTGGTGTAAGAGTTCAAGTTAATACTTGTAAAACACTTGAATCATGAGAAGTACAATATGTGATGATGATGATGATGATGATGATGATGATGACAACAGAGTACTGGGTACTGCATTAAGTGCTGAGAATAAAGAGATTGATAAGATACCGTCTCTGCCTCTGGGGAGCTTAAAGTCTCTTAGGAGGAATCAGGTGAATAAACAGAGCAAACTATCAGAGATACAATAGGAAGGTTTTATAGAGTTTGGGGGTTGGGGGGGGTCCAGGTGAGTTTGGTCTGGGTATGTGTGAAGAATGTCTTGAAGATGAGGTGTTGTGCTGATTCATGTTATATGACCATGTGTTAGAAAATAAGAAAAGGGGCAGCTAGGGGCCTTCAAACCTGTGGCTGAAGGTCAGACAGGGGACCACAAGACTAAAGGCACGAAAGTGAGAATCACTGTGGTAAATGTATTGAGCTGCCATTATTGGAGTATGATCAGACTGTGGGGCTTGTCTTTAAGGAGGCAGAGTGAGATGAAGAACTACAGTTGGAGGTCAGAGTCCAGCGTCGCAAAGAGAGATCCATGAACTAAATTGGAAATTAGATAGGCTTCTTTAGGCTCATTCAGCATATTTTAAGAAAATTAAACATTTAAAATTTAAGATATTTTTCTTGGAAAACCGTGGATTCCCAAGATTCCTAGAAAATGTGGAGTGTCTGGCAAAAAAATGGTTCTCTAATTCCAGCACAGTATCAGTGGATGACATCTGCACTGCTGGGCCTGTCCCATACCTCTTCCCTTCCTATTCAATCCTTACCTTCCCTCTCAACACAGTAGTGAACATTGGAGTTGCTGATCTTTATCATTCTGAAGAATTCTTACTTTATTCCAGCATGGAAGTGCTTTAAGCAAGAGATTCTACTATGATCTAATTACATTTTTGTGTAGAGGATAGATGTAAGAAAAGGATGATAAATCATTTTCTACTTTTAAGGAAAGCAATGACTGGTCACATTCAACGGCAATTGAGTGTCATTGAATTTTCCTCTTAGAATTTATTACAAAACAGAATTTAACATTGTAAGCTTTAATATAACAAAATAATGTTATAAAGAAGTGATTGGTCTTGCAGTCAACATTTTGTTATTTTTAAAAGTATGCAAAAAGTCTAAAGTTTTAGAGGAAAACTCACCCTAATTTAAAGCAACTCCTTTACATTTCACAGCCCCCTTAGAATCGATAATGAAGAAATAATGGGAGACAGGGCTGTTTCAAAACAACAGTTACCAAGAGGTGGCCAAATATTTTAAGTAGAGTGCATTTTGCTATCTAAAACTAGTTCTTACTAGTGGAGACAACCTCTCATCTCTAGATAACATGATTTTCTGGAGAAATGGCATATAACTTAAGTTGAAGTGATAGCTAAAAATAAACCCAGGGCTTTTTTGGCATGTAGTTCAGACTTCTGGAGGTTAGTGGAGGAAGAGCAGGAGCAGCTGTGCTCAGACAAGAATGAAGAATGATACAGATGTTCATGAAGCATCTCATAAGCACTTCCTTTTGGTCTAGGGAGTGGGGGTCAGGTAAGGTAACCATGAAAACAGAGATGAACTAATCATATAGTTATGCTCTGGCTTTTTATTTAAAACAAATGGATTGGTTCCTAGCTGGAGATTTATGCCAGATGTATTAGTCAGGATTCTCTAGAAAAACAGAACCAATAGAGAGAGAGAGAGAGAGAGAGAGAGTGTGTGTGTGTGTATAGACACATATACATACATACATGTACAGGCACACACACACACACACACACATATATATATATTTAACCATAGAGTTGCAGGGAGATTTGTCTGAAATTTGTGGGGCAAGTCGGAAGTCTGGGGAAGAACTGATTGTGCAATGTTGAGTCTAAAGGCGGTATGAAGCAGAATTCTTTTGAGAAGCAGATGGAGAGACAGAGAGATCTACTTCCCACATGGCTGCAACGGTCAGAGCTGAGCACATCTGAAGCCAGGAGCCAGGAGCGTCTTCCAGGTCTTCCATGTGGATGTAAGGGCCTAAGCATTTGGGCCATCTTCCACTACTTTCCCAGGCTATAGCAAAGATCTGGATTGGAAGTGGAGCAGTGGGTACACAAGCTGGCACCCATACAGGATGCTGGCACTGCAGGCAGAAGCTTAGCCTACTACATCACAGCACCAGCCCCAGAATTCCTTTTTCTTAAGGGACTTCAGTCTTCTCTCTCTCTCTTTTTTTTTTTTTGGACGGGCAGAGTGGACAGTGAGAGAGAGACAGAGACAGAGAGAAAGGTCTTCCTTTTCCGTAGGTTCACCCCCCAGTGGCCGCTGCGGTCAGCGCACTGCGGCCAGTGCACGGCGCTGATCTGAAGCCAGGAGCCAGGTGCTTCTCCTGTTCTCCCATGCAGGTGCAGGGCCCAAGGACCTCAGGCCATCCACTGCACTCCCGGGCCACAGCAGAGAGCTGAACAGGAAGAGGAGCAACCGAGACAGAATCCGGTGCCCCGACCCGGACTAGAACCCGGTGTGCTGGCTGGCGCCGTAGGTGGAGGATTAGCCTATTGAGCCGCGGCGCCGGCCTTCAGTCTTCTCTTAAGCCTTAAACTGATTTTATATTCATCCACATTATGGAGGTGATCTGCACTATTCAAATACTACAGATTTAAATGTTAATCACATCTCTAAAATAGACATTTGTAATAATCTATATTAGTGTTTGACCAAATTACTGGACACCATATCCTAGCCAACATAAAATATGAAATTAAGCATCACATAAGGTCACAGGCTTGTCGGCATGATATAGATTGGAGAGGAGAGGAAGTTACTGCCTCTGAGCTATCCTCATCTCTGAGAAACCAAATTTCAACTTGTGTGTTCTAATATTCATTTAACAAACGGAGAGTACCAGCTTTGTGCAAAGTTCTTAGCCAATTTTCTGCTTTTAGGGGTCTATTGCTATTGTAAGTCCTTGGAGGAGGTGCACAGATGCAGAAAGAATCCCTGGGAGGCAGCTGAGTATGGTGGAAAGGGCACTGGGTGTGGAGCAAAGAGCACTGGTTTGAGATGTGTGGCCTTAGGCAAGGCTTCACCCTTCAAGACATTCATACATCATGTTGAGTCTATTTTACCAAAAATCACAAACTCTCTGAGCCTTATTACATTTATCTATAATATGAGCATGATAATAATAACTGACCAGCATATAATGATAAAAATCATGTAACATTCTCTGATATAAGTTATGAATAACTGTTCTTTTTCTTCTTTTACCCACTCATACTGCTGGGTAAGTGAACTATGAGAAACTGAATTAGAGGCAGAAAGAGACATAGGGCACCTGGCATGAGCACTTGGTACAGTCCACTGGCAGCATGACAAACTGGTCGTAGAAGCCAGATCTGTGAAGCAGATGAGGCTTCATATTTATCTATGGGTTGGTGATAATGAGGAGCTGTGCCTGAAATCTAGAATCATTATAGAATGCTATAAAAGGATTGACTGATTCTCATGTGTTTTAGTTTCTTAGGTTATGCTTACCATTTACTGTTTTAAGCCTTGAATTTTAAGCAGTATACTTAAATTGCAAAATTCTACTCAGAACCCATTATTCTGTGTTTCACAGCAAAATAGCCACTGGGTTCTAATATTAGACAAGTTAAAATATATGCACTTCAATATATACTTTATGTAACTTCTCTGAATTTTGTTATTTGAGAACAGAAAACTCAAAGTTGCTTGTATTCCTATTATGGTCTCCTAGCTCACTTGCTGAAAATGACAGGCTATCATTTGCCAATAGGTTCTCATAGCAATTTGTGGATTGGGTTGATATATTACTTTTCTCACACTGCATTCACTAACATGTGTGTATTCTAAAGAATACCTTTGTTAGACCTACAAATGTCCAGTGGAAATAAAAAGAAAAGTTGAGTTTTCAAGTCTTATTAACATTAAATATGAACACAACAGGTTTTGTGGTCTCTGGAAGGGGAGAACAATGGAAAGGAGATTGAATAAGTTATCTGACTTCTTGAGAGGTGAATTTTTGTCCACCCAATGAGTTCATTGAGATAAGTCATGATTTTCTTAACTTGACAGTAAGTTGCTGGTGAGTGGTATCACACACATTGTCACTAAAAATTATTGATAGGTGAGAAAAACAGAAAATTGGATACTGGAGTAGTTAAGCAAAACAAAGCTCTAGCCCCAAGCAAATCTTCACTTATCCTCAGAGAAACCAAAATGATGAGACTGAAGGTCATGATTAAAGAACAATTATGAAGACATCACATCTTGAATATAGGGTTAGTTCAGCTGGCTGCTCATAACTATGGGTGCATATCATCCCCACAAATGCATGGCTCATTAAACCAGCATCTTACTCTCACCAGAGCTGTGCCAATCTGGAGGACATTTCCAAACACAGCCATAGGAATTCAACTCAAGGAAATCAAGATTGTGTAAATATCACTTTAGCAAACATGAGAAATAGAGACTTCAAAATGAATTACTGAGGATAGGCACTGGAAAAAACTAGAAAGAGACAAAGACAGAGATACAGTAACGAGTAAAGTTTTTTTTTTAAAAAAAGGTTTCTTGGCACATGTGTCTCTTGAGCATACAAGAAGGTCTTCTATAAATTCTTACCAAATGAGTGAGATGAAACCTATCTGCCCACCATCAAAATAAAACAAAACAGAAAGACAAAGTCCACAAAATCTAAAAGCAATTCCTAAGGAAAATAGACAAAAAGACAAGTTATAGAAGTTAAGGTGGGAGGGGAAATAAGATTTGAAAGAAAAGGAAAAAATTGGAAGAAAAGCAAGAGATTTGATTCAATTGCTGTACACAATATGATGCATAGTTAATCACATCTTACAAATTCATGCAATTCTCAAAGTGGTGTGAGATGGGTACTCATTTTGTGTCCCTTGTACAGATGAAGAAACTGTGGGTTAGAGGGAATAAGCAGCATGCACAAGGTCAAATAGGTGGCTGCTGCCAGACTCAAGTTTGAATCCAGTCTGTCTGAGGCTAAGGTTATACTCGTACCTAAACTATGCCTTCTACTGAGCACAGCCCAAGTTGCTTGGTCCAATCAATATTTATACATGTTATTCGGGGATATTTATTAAACCACAGTTTTTGCTTTCAAAATTGTCAAAGGCTGGACAGTAAATCATTTATCACTCTAGCTATGGGTATACTTGAATGACAAAAAAAAAAAAAAGATTTTTGGCCTTCAAGGAGTTTACAGTCTAATAGAGGAAATTAACTCATGAACAAATCATTGTAGTACTAAGTGGAATGACATGGAATATACTTAGAGGGTAGGGTGGGGAGCTTATAGCCTAAAGAAGGGATTAATTCTGGACTGTAGGTGATTTCAAACAACCAGTCTTTGGAATGATGGAAATGAAAGTTTAATTTTCTCCCAAATTTTCTGTGAAAATACCTTAGAAATAATTCCTGAATTATAATTCCCGAATCTTAAGGCTGGACAGGACCAACCAGAGGTAAATATTCTAACCTTCCATCTTATATAGAAATTAAATTCTAGCAAAACTTCCATCACTTTAAAGAACTGATTTCCAATTTCCATGCCAGCCAGCAGAAGCTTCCCAATCATTTCCTTTCATGATCACTTTAAATCAAACCAAAAACACTGCCTGGAAAAAAATGCATGTATTTTAAACTTTTAAAACTGAGGACTACAACGTTTTTCCTAAACATTTGTTCAAATGAAGTGTTATCAATTTTATGAGGAATCATTTTATTTATAAAATACCTCATGTCTCAGTGGAATCTTTCTTTATAGCCTTTCCAAGAAGGAAAAAATAAATTTAAGACTATTTGAGTTTTTTTTAAGAAAATTTCAACTCTCAGCGACACAATTTATCTATATTATTAAATAACATATAACATCATGCATACATAAAATTTCTTGCTCAAATATATATATTATATTTATCCTATGGTAAATTAAATATATTGACATATGTATATATATATATATGATTGCCTTTAAAATAGCATTAAAGCTAGCTCATCGAATTTGGTGTTTTGCATTTTGTGGAAAAAATATCCCATTAGGAGAATTCAAAATATTTTATAAGTATGTCATAAAGTGGAGTAGGTTTTATTTTTAATTTTATTATTATTTTTAAAGATTTATTTATTTGTTTTGAAAGTTGGAGTTATAGAGAGAGAAAGAGAGAGGGAGAGACAGAAACAGGTCTCCCATCCTCTGGTTCACTCCCCAGATGGTTGCAATGGCTGGGGTTGGACCATGCTGAAGCCAGGAGCCAGGAGATTCATCTGGGTCTCCCACATGGGTGGCAAGGTCCCAAATACTTGGACCATCTTCTGATGTTTTTCCCAGGCCATTAGCTGAGAACTGGATTGAAAGTAGAGCAGACAGGACATGAACTGATGCCCAGATGGGATGTCAGTGTTGCCAGTCCCTGCATTAGATTTTTTTATTTTTATTTTTTAAAGATTTTATTTATTTATTTGAGAGGTAGAGTTTCAGACTGTGAGAGGGAGAGACAGAGAGAAAGGTCTTCCTTCCATTGGTTCACTCTCCAAATGGCCGCAATGGCTGGAGCTGTGCTGATCCGAAGCCAGGAGTCTGGTGCTTCCTCCTGGTCTCCCATGCGGATGCAGGGACCCAAGCACTTGCGCCATCCTCCACTGCCCTCCCAGGCCACAGCAGAGAGCTGGATTGGAAGAGGAGCGACTGGGACTAGAACTGGCACCCATATGGGATGCCGACACCGCAGGCGAAGGATTAACCTACTGCGCCAGGGTGCCAGCCCCCTGCAGTAGATTTTAATCATTGCCCTTCCTCTCATCTGATCACTAACAGAAAGTAAGACTGAGGGTTAACTTATGAAAAGTTAAGAAGCAGTAGTGAAGTTTAGTTCTGCCTTTGGTTGCTGACATCTCATTTGACTCTAGAAGCATCCTTGTCTTTGCTGGTCAGGCATGAAGAAGCCATTTCTAGGGTAGTTGGTACGGAGGATGAAATCATGACTTCCTCCTACCTACTGAACAACTTTCCTGACCATTTTGTACATGATGCAAGTACTGTTGTAAAATCTAGGGGAAGAAATTAGCAAAGTCCAAACAGTTGTTACTACTCCCAGAGAACAAAAGCAGTTTCTAATCAAAAGGTAAATCAGGGGACTTATCTTAGCTGGAAATGAGTCCTGTGTTTGTTGTTTCCTTCTTCTATCTCAGGTCTCATTCATGATTGTTGAAGGCTTGTAGGAAAAGTTCCTGAAATATTTAAATCAACATATTGATTTTTAAAAATGAATATTGATTTTTAGGAATGAAATAAAGAAGAGAGCTAATTTTGAGTGATGGATTGACACTTGTAGTTCATTGAAAATGCCACCACAGTCTGGTGTTCTCACACTATTCAAGAGAAACCAGTGGATTTTTTTCTTTAAAAGGAATCTAAACTGAGTATAGGTGTAGGAGGACACTCAGGTTTACCTTTGTTCCTGAACGTAGGTTAAAGGGATTGGTATGTTATCTGGTAAGGATTCTCAAGGATGAATTTCTTGAAGGCTAATATTTATGAAAGGAATAGGGGCCGGCACTGTGGCACTTGGTTGGTCTTCCACCTGTGGCGACAGCATCCCATATGGACACCGGGTTCTAGTCCCAGTTGCTCCTCTTCCAGTCCAGCTCTCTGCTGTGGCCTGGGAGTGCAGTGGAGGTTGGCCCAAGTGCTTGGGCCCCTGCACCTGCATGGGAGACCAGGAGAAGCACCTGGCTCCTGGCTTCAGATCGATGCAGCGCTGGCCGTGGCAGCCATTTGGGGGGGGGGGTGAACTGGCGGAAGGAGGACATGTCCCTCTGTATCTCTCTCTCACTGTCTGTGACTCTACCTGTCAAATAAAAAAAAGAAAGGGATGAAAAACACAATTGTTGTAGCACTTTTTTTTTTTTCCTGAATCTGCTCCTTTACAATCAAGGAAAACCATATTTTCTATGACTTGCTTGTAGTTCTTTCTCCAGTGTGGGATGTTCTCCTGTGGTAGATTGTAGTGTGTTTATCAGATACATGAACCACAGGACTATGATCTTTATCCCAGAAAGAAGATAGAGCGGATTGTTCCTGAGAGCTGCTGAGGTAACTGTCAATCAAGAGAGAATGATACCAGTAGTGGAGTGTTAATCTTTGTTTCCAAAGCAGTTTTTTTAAATTAAAAAATATTTGAAGTTACAGAAAGCACTACAGAGTTGTACTTTCCACATTTAGCTTTTTCTGAGTGGAGAATATTACAGAACATTCCTTCTTTTTAATTTAATTTAAGTGACATCTTGGCCAGAATAAGAGATGATTTGAAAAAAGAAGAGTAATCCAAGTTCTAACATAATGAAGCTAAATGGATTTGAATTTTACATGTGCTTCCTCATAGCTGATTGACCTTGAAAAAACTTTTCAAGCCACTTTGGGCTAATTTTCTCCCTTATAAGGAGATACTAATAAAATGAGTATCTAATAAGGTTGAAGACTATATTAGATTAAATATGCAAAGCACATATGACAAGGATTGACTCCTAGTAAGCACTGAGTATATATGGTTCTTGAGGCTGGCGTTGTGGCATAGCAGGTTAAGCCTCCACCTGAACCTACCCCATATGGGTACCAGTTCAAGAACCCACTGCTCCACTTCTGATCCAGCTCTCTGCTAGTGTACGAGGGAAAGCAATGAAGGATGGCCCAAGTGCTTGGGCCCCTGCACCTACATGGAAGACCTGGAAGAAGCTCTGAGCTTTTGGCTTTGGCCTGGCTCCCAGCCCTGGCCATTGTGGACATTTGGGGAATAAACCAGCAAATGGAAGATATTTCTCTCTCTCTCTCTCTCCCTCTCCCTCTCCCTCTCCCTCTCCTTCTCTCTCCTCCTCTTCCTCTACCTCCTCCTCCTCCTCTTCCTCTTCTCTCTATAACTCTACCTTTGAAATAAAGAAATAAAATCTTTAAAAAATGTAGTTTTTTTTTCCAAAAGATGTATTTCTTTATTTGAAAGGCAGAGTTACAGAGAGGCAGAGGCATAGAGAGAGATAAAGGCCTTCTGTCTTCTGATTCATTCCCCAAGTGGCCACAACAGCCGGAGCTGGGCTGATCTGAAGCCAGGAGCCAGGAGATTCTTCCAGGTCTCCCACACAGGTGCACGGACCCAAGGACTTGGGCCATCTTCTTCTATTACTTTCCTGGGCTATAGCAGAGAGCTGGATTGGAAGTGGAACAGCCAGTTCTCAAACCGGCACTCATGTGGGATTCAGGCACCCCAGGCAGCAACTTTACCCATTATGCCACAGCAACGGCCCCAAAATGTAGTTCTTTTTAAGCTCAGCCCAGATTCATATATTTTTATTGGTATAATATCCGTGTAATACAATTTAAACTTTTTTCATTTATGTGCATAAATACCTTTTTATGTGGCTATATAGATTCTATATTTTTGGTTTATTTTTTATTTTTGACAGGCAGAGCTAGACAGTGAAAGAGACAGAAACAGAGAGAAAGGTCTTCCTTCCGTTGGTTCACCCCGCAAATGGCTGCTATGGCCGGCGCGCTGCATCGATCTGAAGCCAGGAGCCAGGTGCTTCCTCCAGGTTTCCCATGTGGGTGGCAGGGCCCAAACACTTGGCCCATCCTCCATGGCACTCCTGGGCCACAACAGAGAGTTGGACTGTAAGAGGAGCTACTGGAGCAACAGCCAGAGCTGGACCAGGCTGAATTCAGGAATTTGAACTCATTTCAGTCTTCATGTGAATGGAAGGGACCCAAGTACTTGAGCCATATTCCTTTGCTTCCCAGGGTATGCACTGGCAGGAAACTAGATTGGAAATGGAGGAGCGGCTCTCTAGGGACTCCAACGTGGGATGTTGGCATCCCAAGAATTTTTTTAACTACTTTGCCAAATGCCCACCCCAAATGTTACTTTTAATAGCTACATGAAGTTGTTCCATTGTTATTTACTATACTAGTCCAAAATGCCATACCTTTCAAAGTAGTGTAACTATCCCTTTGCTGTAATTTATATAGTTGTACCTATTATTATTTTACAAGTATAAAAAACCCACAGTGAACATTCTAGAAATTTTTGGATTCATGTTTTCAATTTTTTGTTTAGGAAATAGAATTTCTAAAGATAAAATGTGAACTTTAAAATAAAGACATTTCAATATAATTTTTCAAGAGTTACAATATCACAAGTATTGTGTGACTATTGTGCAGCACATTCTTATCAGCATTTTTATTGTTGTGTTAGATATAAGCTTGTGCTTGCTTTCCTGTCATCTTTTTATTTACAATTTGGATCTCTTCTTGTTTGAAGTATTTGTTCATATTATTTAATCATTTACCTAATTGGAATTATTTTCTTATACACTTAAATACAGATATTAACTCTTTATCACATTTGATAAAATTAGTTTTTCCTATCTGTAATAGTTTTGTGATTTATATATTTGTAATTTTGTAAGTTTTTGTGCATTTGAATATTTTGCTTTGAGACTAAAAAAATACATCTGGGCTGCATTCTAGGTAAGATTATCTTGTTTTTCCATTTTTCTTATGAATAAATTCTTTTTTTTATTTTTTTTAAATTTTTTGACAGGCAGAGTGGACAGTGAGAGAGAGAAACAGAGAGAAAGGTCTTCCTTTGCCGTTGGTTCACCCTCCAATGGCCGCCGCGGCCGGCACACTGCGGCTGGCGCACCTCGCTGATCCGATGGCAGGAGCCAGGTGCTTATCCTGGTCTCCCATGGGGTGCAGGGCCCAAGCACTTGGGCCATCCTCCACTGCACTCCCTGGCCACAGCAGAGAGCTGGCCTGGAAGAGGGGCAACCGGGACAGAATCCGGTGCTCCGACCGGGACTAGAACCCAGTAGGCTGGCGCCGCAAGGCAGAGGATTAGCCTAGTGAGCTGCGGCGCCGGCCATGAATAAATTCTTAACAGAGGGTTTATTTTCTAAATAATATGATTGTGGGGCCGGCGCTGTGGCGCAGCAGGTTAATGCCCTAGCCTGAAGCGCAGCATCCCATATGGGTGCTGGTTCGAGACCCGGCTGCTCCACTTCCAATACAGCTCTCTGCTATGGCCTGGGAAAGCAGTAGAAGATGGCCCAAGTCCTTGGGCCCCTGCACCCATGTGGGAGACCCGGAAGAAGCTCCTGGCTCCTGGCTTTGGATCGGTGCAGCTCTGGGTGTTGAGACCAATTGGAGAGTGAACCAGCGGATTGAAGACCTCTCTTTCTTTCTGCCTCTCCTCTCACTGTGTAACAAGACTTTCAAATAAATAAGTAAATCTTTTAAAAAATAATAATATGATTGTAGGGCTGGTGTTTTGACTTAACAGGTAAAGCCACTTCCTGAGATGCCAGTATCCCATACAGGCACTGGTTCATGTCTCTACTGCTCCACTTCCAATACAGCTCCCAGTTAATGGCCTGGGAAGGGCAGCAGAAGATGGTCAAAGTGCTTGGGGCCTTGTCACCTTGACATGGGAGACCCAGATGAAGCTCCTGGCTCAGCCCTCACCATTGTGGCCACTTGAGGAGTGAATCAGTGGATAGAAGATCTCTTTCTCTCTCTCTTCCTCTCTCATTCTCTCTCTCTCTTCCTCTCTCCTCCTCCTCTCTCTGTAACTCTGGATGTCAAATAAATAAATAAGATCTTCAAAAAAATGATTGTAAGCCATCATCATAAACATCTGTTGTTTGGTGTTTTGAGATAAAAATTATAAGTAAAGGAGAAATACAATCCTGCACAATTAAGTGCACATTTCTACTTAAAATAAAAATAAGAAACTGCAAGAAGATGGCAAATTCTTTGAGGAAAGAGTCTATTTTCCACTTTGCATTACATTGCCTTTTGATTCCAAACAACAAACTCCAAGGAAAGGAAAATCTTGTGCCCAAATAAAGCAGAAAGTTGACAACTAAAGACAATGCTGAAGTCTCATTGTCTCCTTGGGTTAGCAAATATAATTTATCTTTTCTTTTCATGAAATTAATCTTTGGCATATACACTGTTTGTGCCTAATGTGCTTAGAGAGAGCTAGGAATATTGATTTCTTAATGTAACACTTAAACACATATATTATTCCATCAATTCCTGGCAGAAACTATTTTGATTTAATTCTTTCAGCCAGTAAAATTCAAAGTGCTGCATGTGGTCAGAAATGTGAGTATACTTAACTATTGTTCCACGCTAGTAAGATTATAACCCAGAAATATTCATAGGCTGGTGCTGTGGTTCACTTGGTTAATCCTCCACCTGCAGTGCCGGTATCCCATATGGGCACCGGATTCTGTCTCGGTTGCTCCTCTTCCAGTCTAGCTCTCTGCTGTGGCCCAGGAAGTCAGTGGAGGATGGCCTAAGTGCTTGGGCCCCTACACCCGCATGGGAGACCTGGAGGAAGCACCTGGCTCCTGGCTTCAGATTGGCGCAGCGCCGGCCATAGCGGCCATTTGGGGAGTGAACCAATGGAAGGAAGACCTTTCTCTCTGTCTCTCTTTCTCACTGTCTATAACTCTACCTGTCAAATAAAAAAAAAAGAAATATTCATAAAATTTTTTGTCTCATTGGGTTATTTCATTCTAGAACAACAAAACCTTGTCATTGGCTTTTTAACCAGATGATTTCAATGCATCCCATACTTACTAACCACCTACAGAATACTACACATTGTATTAGGTGCTGGTAGTAAAAAGATAAATAAGAAAGGTTTTTGGTAGGGGCTACTGAAAGCCTGGCTGCAGGCAGACATGGGGACAGATGACTGCAACATAACTGGGTGAGTCCTGAGGTTCAGACCTCTTGACTGTGTCAAAGGTTTTAAAAGAGGCTCAGAGTTTAGTTAATTGTAGCAGGACTGTTACTCCACGTTATGCCTTTGACGCTGCCCTCAGCCCAGCTAAAAGAGCTTCAGACCTCCACAGACCTCCATCCCACCACCCCAGCCACCCAATTCTTCCACTGCTTCATCCCCACATGCTGCCCCAGCACCCCATCCCAGGAAGGAAGTAGCATTTAGAATTGATTTTTCCACCTGTGCCTGGGAGCTGTAGGACTAATCATGATGTCTCATTTTCTCATTGGCCTGTTAGGCTTGAACAGGAAAACTCTTTTGCTGTCAGCCTCGTGTCTGAATGGTACCTTTACCTCTTTGCTCCATGCCCTGGCTCTCACCACTAGCCCAGCCCACACCCCATTCTCCTTTGGTCCTTTCAAATGGTGGCTGTTTCTGCTTCCATGCCCCACATGTCCAGGTCCTGGGTGTGGGAATACAAATTCTCCTTGTTTGTCATCACCGTTTCTCTCTCAGAAATCCCAGGGCCCCTGGGATTATTTCAGACAGCTTTCATATCTTAACCTCCCTATTACTCCATATCAGAATGGACGATTTCAGCAGCTATCTCACGCCACTGTTCCTGTCATCATTTCTGGTGACTTCAGCATCATTGATTCTCAAATGTGACTGTGCGTTAGAATCTCCTAAGGACTTTAAAAAATTTACCTGTGTTCAACCAGTCTCTCAAGCCCCAGGAGTGTGTGTGTGTGGGGGTAGGGGGTGGGAGTGGGAGTAATGATTTAATTAGCCAAGGCTAAAAACTACTAGGATTTGAATGTGCAGGCAGGATTCAGAATCGCTGATTAGAACCTCAGTTTCAAAGTGAGCATCTCAATTCCTTGGCCATCCTTTTCCCAGATCTTTTCCACCTCTTCCTACCTGGAAACTTCACTTTCGCCTACACCCACAGTCACAGCCCAGATCTTGACATCATCAGTAACCCCCAGTGTCTTGCTTCCTGGAGTCATCTCATTTTCTTTATCCACAGCATCTCTTCCTGCTTCCTCACTGAAGCACACCATGCCAGTATCCATAGACCCACCCTGTAATCCTTTCCCTGACCATTTCTTCCTTCTGGTCTTTACTTACTCAGCTCAGATCCTACGGTTTGTTACCACAGCTTCCTAGCTACACCACTAACTACGCTCTCTTCTCTCATTGTGTTTCCCTGGCAAACCCAGATTCTGCCTAATCACTATCTGCATTCCAGCAGCTGCACAGGGTGGGAGGAAAATGCATTCGCTTTTCACTACAGCCACAGATCTCCAATAGGTCCTGAACATGGTAGGATTATGTTGCTAGAATTCTCTGCGATGACGGTTTTACATGGTCCCTTTTTTTTTTTACCTTTTATTTAATGAATATAAATTTCCAAAGTACGACTTATGGATTACAATGGCTTCCCCCCCATACCGTCCCTCCCACCCACAAGCCTCCCCTTTCCCACTCCCTCTCCCCTTCCATTCACATCAAGATTCATTTTCGATTATCTTAATATACAGAAGATCAGCTTAGTATACATTAAGTATGGATTTCAACAGTTTGCTCCCACACAGAAACATAAAGTGAAAAATAATAGATGATTTTTTTTAAATGATGATGAAATCAGATCAGACCTATTGTCATGTTTAATCCCAGTGAGAGTCAAGTTGGGAACTGATAATTTCTTTTTTTTTTTTTTTTACAGAAGATCAGTTTAGTATGCATTCAGTAAAGATTTCAGCAGTTTGCACCCCCATAGAAACACAAAGTGAAATATATTGTTTGAGTACTCGTTATAGCATTAAATCTCAATGCACAGCACATTAAGGACAGAGATCCTACATGAGGAGTAAGTGCACAGTGACTCCTGTTGTTGACTTTACCAATTGACACTCCTGTCTATGGCATCAGTAGTCTCCCTATGCTCCAGTCATGAGTTTCCAAGGCTATGGAAGCCCTATGAGTTCTCCGACTCTTATCTTGTTTAGACAAGGTCATAGTCAAAGTGGAGGTTCTCTCCTCCCTTCAGAGAAAGGTACCTCCTTCTTTGAAGACCTGTTCTTTCCACTGGGATCTCACTCACAGAGATCTTTTGCCAGAGTGTCTTGGCTTTCCATGCCTGAAATACTCTCATGGGCTTTTCAGCCAGATCCGAATGCCTTTAGGGCTGATTCTGAGGCCAGAGTGCTATTTAGGACATCTGCCATTCTATGAGTCTGCTGAGTATCTCACTTCCCATGTTGGATCACTCTCCCCTTTATTTATTCTATCGGTTAGTGTTAGCAGGTACTAGACTTGTTTATGTGCTCCCTTTGACTCTTAGTCCTTTCATTATGATCAATTGTGAACTGAAATTGATCACTTGGACTAGTGATATGGCATTGGTACATGCCACCTTGATGGGATTGAATTGGAATCCCCTGGTATGTTTCTAACTCTACCATTTGGGGCAAGTCAGCTTGAGCATGTCCCAAATTGTACATCTCTTCCCTCTCTTATTCCCACTCTTATGTTTAACAGGGATCACATTTCAGTTAATTTTCAACACTTAAGAATAACTGTGTATTAATTACAGAATTAAAGCAGTCATATTAAGTAGAACAGACAAAAAAACTACTAAGAGGGATAATGTATTAAGTTGTTCCTTAACAGGGCTATGCTGATCAAGTCACCGTTTCCCATAGTGTCCATTTCACTTCAACAGGTTTCCTTTTTGGTGTTCAGTCAGTTGTCACCGATCAGGGAGAACATATGGTATTTGTCCCTTTGGGACTGGCTTATTTCACTCAGCATGATGTGTTCCAGATTCCTCCATTTTGTGGCAAATGACTGGATTTCGTTGTTTCTTACTGCGGTATAGTATTCTAAAGAGTACATATCCCATAATTTCTTTATCCAGTATACCGTTGATGGGCATTTAGGTTGGTTCCAGGTCTTAGCTATTGTGAATTGAGCTGCAATAAACATTAGGGTGCAGACCACTTTTTTGTTTGCCAATTTAAATTCCTTTGGGTAAATTCCAAGGAGTGGGATGG
Organism: Oryctolagus cuniculus; assembly: GCF_964237555.1. Taxonomy (NCBI): domain Eukaryota; kingdom Metazoa; phylum Chordata; class Mammalia; order Lagomorpha; family Leporidae; genus Oryctolagus; species Oryctolagus cuniculus. Next base: position 184,868,142 of record NC_091432.1, on the reverse strand, counting down.
CTGGGTCGAATGGTAGGGTTATCTTCAGGTTTCTGAGGAATCTCCAGACTGACTTCCATAGTGGCTTGACCAGTTTGCATTCCCACCAACAGTGGGTTAGTGTCCCTTTTTCCCCACATCCTCGCCAGCATCTGTTGTTGGTAGATTTCTGCATGTGAGCCATTCTAACCGGGGTGAGTTTTGATTTGCATTTCCCTGATTGCTAGTGACCTTGAACATTTTTTCATGTGCCTGTTGGCCATTTGGATTTCCTCTTTTGAAAAATGTCTATTGAGGTCCTTGGCCCATCTCTTAAGTGGGTTGTTTGTTTTGTTTTTGTGGAGTTTCTTGATCTCTTTGTAGATTCTGGTTATTAACCCTTTATCTGTTGCATAGTTTGCAAATATTTTTTCCCATTCTGTCAGTTGTCTCTTCACTCTCCTGACTGTTTCTTTTGCAGTACAGAAACTTCTCAATTTGATGCAATCCCAATAGTTGATTTTGGCTTTGACTGCCTGTACCTCCCGGGTCTTTTCCAGAAATTCTTTGCCTGTGCCAATATCTTGAAGGGTTTCTCCAATTTCTCTAGTAACTTGATGGTGTCAGGTCGTAGATTTAGGTCTTTAATCCATGTTGAGTGGATTTTTGTGTAAGGTGTAAGGTAGGGGTCTTGCTTCATGATTCTGCACGTGGAAATCCAATTTTCCCAGCACCATTTATTGAATAGACTGTCCTTGCTCCAGGAATTAGTTTTAGATCCTTGATCAAATATAAGTTGGCTGTAGATGTTTGGGTTGATTTCTGGTGTTTCAATTCTGTTCCATTGGTCTATCCATCTGTTTCTGTACCAGTACCATGCTGTTTTGATTACAACTGCCCTGTAGTATGTCCTGAAGTCTGGTATTGTGATGCCTCCGGCTTTGTTTTTGTTGTACAAGATTACTTTAGCTATTCGAGGTCTTTTGTGCCTCCATATAAATTTCAGCACCATTTTTTCCAGATCTGAGAAGAAGGTCTTCGGTATCTTGATTGGTATTGCATTGAATCTATAAATTGCTTTTGGGAGAATGGACATTTTGATGATATTGATTCTTCCAATCCACGAGCATGGAAGATTTTTCCATTTCTTGGTATCCTCTTCTATTTCTTTCTTTAAGGTTTTGTAATTTTCATCGTAGAGATCTTTAACGTCCTTGGTTAAGTTTATTCCAAGGTATTTGATTGTTTTTGTAGCTATTGTGAATGGGATAGATCTTAGAAATTCTTCCTCAGCCATGGCATTGTCTGTGTATACAAAGGCTGTTGATTTTTGTGCATTGATTTTATACCCTGCTACTTTGCCAAACTCTTCTATGAGTTCCAATAGTCTCTTAGTAGAGTTCTTTGGGTCCCCTAAATAAAGAATCATGTCATCTGCAAAGAGGGATAGTTTGAGTTCTTCCTTCCCAATTTGTATCCCTTTAATTTCTTTTTCTTGCCTAATAGCTCTGGCTAGAACCTCCAGAACTATATTGAATAGCAGTGGTGAGAGTGGACATCCCTGTCTGGTACCAGATCTCAGTGGAAATGCTTCCAACTTTTCCCCATTCAATAGGATGTTGGTTGTGGGTTTTTCATAGATTGCTTTGATTGTATTGAGGAATGTTCCTTCCAAACCCAGTTTGCTTAGAGTTTTCATCATGAAAGGGTGTTGTATTTTATCAAATGCTTTCTCAGCATCTATTGAGATAATCATATGGTTTTTCTTCTGCAGTCTGTTAATGTTGTGTATCACATTGATTGTCTTGCGCACATTAAACCATCCCTGCATACCAGGGATAAATCCCACTTGGTCTTGGCATTGTCCCTCTTTTGAACCCTCCCACATTCTCTTCCAGTTCTTTCTCTCAGCCAATGGGCTTGGTTTTTATTGCCATTAAGAAAATAGAAGCAAATGTAAGAGAACTGCTTTTTTCCCCTTTATCAAATCTGCCATCCTCCTTGCTGCATCCCCACAGTCACAAAGGATGAGCAATTCCTGGTCCTTCTGGAGGACAGTCCCTCCTCTCTGGGCTCCACTTCTATTTTCTGCTTCCTCACCCAGCCTCTTTATTCTTACTGTAGATCATTCCTGGCAGCATATGAATAAGTCGCCTATCTCAATGAAACAAATATGAAACTTCCCCAGAGTTCCTATCATACTCTACCTTCAGCTGCATTTCCTGACTCCTCTTTAGAGCAAGATATCTTGAGAGTTTATTGTACTCACGATTACAGTGTTTTCTCTTCTGTCAAAATCACCAGCAGTTTCCAGTATTGCTAAAAGCAGCAGTCAATTTTCAGTCTTTATTTTATGCAACCTACCAGCAAATTTGACACAATCATCACCATTCCTGAAGTACTTTCTTTGTGAGCCAGGAGGATGCCACACTCTCCGGGTGGCCGTTCCACCTTGCTGTTGCTGCTTCCTGGTTTCCTCTGCATGCTCTGCTGTCTCTCCATAGCTCTCAGTGTTGGAGTGCTCCAACTTGAAGCTGTTGGATCAGCTCTCCGTGGTTTCTAGACTCAGGTCCTAATTGATCTCATGGCTTCAAATAGCATCTTCATGCTGATAATAGTCCTTTTTCATCTTCTCTAATTTCCAGGTTTGGTGATCCAACCTCCTGCTAAATAGTTTCATTTATTTTTCTGGACAACATAGCATCCTGTTGAGGTGGATTTGTTCTGAGAGAAGGAGCATGATGGGGGCAAGAGGCGTGGAGTAACCACACAGACCCTGGGAGGCGGGTGAAAGCAGGCCAGAGGTGAGCAGCCTGCAGACTTGTTTATTTCAGTTGGTACAGTGGCTTAAATAGCCAAGGCAGCCAATCCGGTCAAGGGGCGGTTTATGCCCTAACCAATCACAGCCTGTTGCCAGGCAGTATCCGAAGCCATCCAATCACCCTGTTGCCAGGCAGTTTCTGTTGCCAGTGGCCATCTTGGCATGGCCTTCTCATTCCACCACAGCATCCTAAAACCAAAATTTTGTATTTTTTTTTTTGTGTCAAATATGCTCTTGGTACAGATTCCTTCTTTCAGTATATGCTATTGCTGTTCTCTGACTTACACAGACAAATATCTAGATACTATCACTTTTCTTTTGTTTTCCTAAACCTAGTATCTTGTGTCAGTCCTGCTTGAAAAACACCTCAAATTTGACAATTCTCACCGCATCTACCTCTACCTCTATAATTTTGGTCCAGCCTATTATTTTACCTGACTGTGCCATTGATTTCCTAAAGTCTTCCTATTTCTGTTCTGTTATCCTCTCAGTAAATTCCCTACACAGCATCAGATTATATTTTCAAAATATGAATTTGTTCAGTCAACCAGGCTTACCCCACGCCCATGGCTTGTTATTGTGCTGGGAACAAGGTAAGTCGTATTAAAGCTTACAAGCCCCTCTGAGTTGGCTTCTGAATCACCTTTCTGAACTGAACTTTAGCAACCTTCCCTTGCTCAGTCTACCCAAGTCAAACCAGCTGGTTTGGCTCCCTGGGATGCATCAAGCTTGGGCCTTCTTTTAGCTCAGTGTGCATCCTGCCAAGAATGCCACAACTTAGGTAAGTTGTAAATTTATAAGAATAACTTATTAAATTGAAATATTAGGGCCTTTGAATTATAATTATAGGAAATTACAGCTTAAATATGATATCTATGATTAATAATTCATTTGAGGTAATAATTAAAGATATTGGGCTAAGTTTGTATTTAAGTAGGGAGTGCTACAATTAGTTTAAAATTCATGTTTAGTCATAATTCTCTTATTCATTTATTCAATGAATATTTATAAAGTATCTGCTATGCCAAATACTAAGAATACAATGATGAAAAAAGAGAAAATGCTACCTTCTAAAAACAATCTGTTAGTAAAATAATTACATAATTTATCAGTAAATTAAAATTATATACAGGGAAGTTGAAGTGGGATTGACATCAAATCAGAGGTTAGGTATAGATAGAGATATTTTATCCTTCTATCTTAAGGAATATTTAAGGTTCCAGACACCATTGATTTAAAACACCCTGCTAGGCGTGGCATCTCTTTGTAGCATTGCTGGAAAATGATTACACAGACAGACATGCTTGAAATCCCAGGCTTAAATTTCCCCCAACTATACCATGGAGCATTGAGTTGCAGAAAAGGAATGAGAGCAAAGCTAAAGACCTGCCAGCCTCTGAAAAGTTCTCCAGCTGATGTGCTCTTAACACTTCTCAACATCAAGGCCCAAAATTATCCATGATGTCCACTGACCATTGTGAATGAACAAATAAAAATTTTTCTGTGTGCAATGGTAAATGAAATGACATGAAAGGGGAGAGAGACTGAGTTCTAATTATAGAAATGAGTTCTCATATTTTTACCTATATTATGTGCCAGAAGTATTGTGTTACGTCCAATGTGTTATCACTAATCTTTCTAAGAACACTGCAGCCGATATTATCATAGTTTAAAGATGAGGAAACAAGCCAAGAAACACTGGAGGACTTAATCAAGGTTGCTTACAAGTGCATGACAGATCTTTGATTAAAATCCAGGTCTTTCAAACTCTAAACTTAGCATAATTTTTGTGTACCTCAGTGCTAGTAGCAAAGTATCTACATAGGTGGAGAATGATTAGAGTAACTATGAAGAATAATCCATGAATATATTATGAGTATACTAAAAATGCAAAATTTAAGGGTGCTAGCAAATAAAACCATCTAATGTCAACTAAATTTGGAGCTTCCTCATTTGATTTAGTCCTGGGAACTTCAACATTCCAAAGCAATTTTGTTTTCTTTGCTTTCTTCCACTCTGCTCCCTCTAGGAATTGGCTCACATGGAAGCTCAACGTATCCTGTGGATATGGGCCATTATGGTACATTGAATTTTTGGTCGCAAGTTTTCTTGATCCCATGATAGATTTCTACATTTCTATCACTTCTACTCTGGCCTTGCTCTTAAATGAATGAATTACATTTTTGTTACTCTTTGTGCTTGGACATGTAACTTGCTTTGGCCATTGGGAAGTTGGTGATACAAACAGAAAACAGAAATGTGCTTGAATGTTTCTTTTGTCTTATTGTGCTCAGGATCTCAGCATGAGAAGAACACAACCAATCGCTGTTTTCCCCTCAGCTTAGGCCCACACCAGAAACACTGGAATGGACATAAAGTGAATCTATAGCCAGGAGCCATGGCCAGCCAACTTATAGCCTGAAAGAGTCTAGGTTAGCAAACCAACTCGCCTACACATCCTCAAGTGAGAGAGGTTTTCAAAAACGTAGTGGAAAATGCATCTTATGAAAACACCATGCATGGATTTCAATTTTTTTGGCACAAAGCCAAACATCTTTTAACTTGATTTCCCGTGAACTTTTTGAAGCCTCCTTGTATAAGAATAAATGTTTATTACAGAAAAACACTTTTGGAGATTGCTTGTTATATAGCATAATTGTGCCTCTGTCACTGATACAGCCACAATGTGCACAGAAAGCATTGGAGTTACATAGGAAGGAAAATATTGTCCCTGACCTTTATTCTTTCTGAGTTATTAAGACAAGAAATCAGGAATGAAAGCCCGTGAAAAAAGAACTTGAATACCTAGCCTAAATGTATTGCTAGACAAGGTGAGCTTAAGGTGCTTAAGTTTAGGGTTCTACCAGTGTGAGAGCTGTTCCCAACCCAGTCTCCTAAGCTTAGTCCAAGGAGCCAACTGAATGCTGCCTGCCAGTGAAATGAGATAAAGAACAAAGGATTAAGGCAATGGTTGCCTTGGCTCTCTGCTCTGCAGCCTTTCAGATGAAATTAATAACCTGCTAAACATAGTTTTTATGTTAGTAGTTGACTTCATTTCATTTCCCTATAAAATGGCATCTGCAGCCAAATAGGGCTTAGGTTTCATTAGATATATTGGTATATACTCTGCTTATGAAGTAAGCTATAGATTAAAGTTACTGGAACCAAGTACAAAATGAAGGTGCTTGAGGCAATGTTAGTCTCAGTCTAGATCATTGCCCAGAAGGATTTACCACAAAAAATATTATTCAGAGTTATACAGGTGAGGATTTACTGTAATATTTAATAAAAACACATATGGGGCTTATCATGAAATATGCTTGTGTCTGATAGCCTTAAGGAGTTTGGCACTAACACTAATATGAGGACAAAGACATTAATATGAGGTGACTTCCTTCAATAGAACTATCTGATTTCTACAGTAGACAGCAGAAAATGACACTTTAGCTCAGAGAAAAACATCTGTGGTGCTGTTCTCAGTTTTTGGATAGATTTAAAGAATTTTTGATAAACTTCACTTGGCTAATCTTCTTTTATTGACTTTTTAAATTTAGTTTGTAGACTTTTTAGATGGAAAATCATACTGGAGCCGGGGGGGATTATTTTGTCATAAAGTATGTGAAATATTGATGCTGTCAAGGTGAGAAGAGGAAGGGTGCTCAATAAAAAGTCCTTTATTATGTACACGTCAATTTTCTAGCTTTTAAAGTCATAGGCTATATTACTGTACATATAGTCAAGCCATGTATAGTCAAGAAGTGAGTGGAAGAAATAATACGGCCATCAAAAACCCCAGAATCTTCATTTTATTGCTCCTTTCTTAGTCCAAACTATGCATTTGTATGTTGAAGCATTTATAACAAATACTTGCATATTATTATAATTAACTTTCTTTAGCTGAGATTCAAAGTTTCTCACCCAAAATTCAGGAGTATGTGAGCACCTGTTCATTTTCTATACTGTTGTCACAAATCACGGTAACAGAGTGGTTTGAAACAATGCCGATTTATCTTCAGTTTTGTAGGTCAGAAACCTGATACAGGTTCAATTGGACTAAAACCAAAGTGTTGGCAGTGCTGCATTCTTCCTGGAGAATGTAGGGCAGAATCCGTTTTCCTCCCTTTCTTCAGCTTCTAGAGATCGCCCAATTATTTGGCTGTGGCTTCCTTCCATCTTTAAAGTCAGAAATCACCAGTAAACCTTTGTTACACTGCGTCACTCTGATACTGAATGTTCTACCTCCCTCCTCCACATTTAAAAAAATCTTGTGATTACCTTGGGTCCACTCAGATAATCCAGGAGGATCTCTCCTTCATTTGCATCTCTACTTCATCTCATTTCATCTCTACTTCATTTGCATCTGCTACCTTAATTCCTCTTTGCTGTATAACATTGCATAGTCACAGATTTAGGAAATAAGGATGTGAATTTTTTTAAGAGCATTATTTTGCCTATCACACTTTCCTTCTGTGTTTCCTTGGTTATTTTAAGAATTAAAAACAAGACAATGCAGGATTTGGCCCACAACAAATGCTCAATAAACATGAGGCAATATTATTATTGTTATTTTGTAAAACCAGAATTTAGCTGTGTTACCACTCACCAGCCACAGATATAAGCACTATCATCCTTCCACTCAGAAAAATATTCATGGATTTTAGATTTTGATTCATGGAGTTTAGATTTCCAAAATCTTAAATAGACCCTGATGCTAGGCATTTGGGATGTGAATTTCAGTCTGGTGCATAAAGAATGAAATCAGACAATTTCCTGTGATTTGCAAGACATAAACTTCATTGACAGGATGATCATCCAGGCAAGCAGTCCACTTTTCAGTGCCCTACATCATCAAAAAATAAAATGGTACTCTATTGAAGGTGGTATTTGATAGCCATGGGAGACAGAGAAATGTTTCAAGTTGGTATTCTGGCTCCGAATGGCCTCAATGTTTTGGATTGGGGTTCTTATCAGTAGATAAAAAAGGAAGATGCCATGCATAATGTTCTCTCTCACCTGCTGCCATGGCAGGATGCAGCATACAGGACTTGCCGGGTACTGGCACCTTGATGTTGGATCCCACCTTCAGCCTGGTGAGACATAAGTTTCCTTTCTTCATTAGTTACCAGATCTCTTGTATTCTTTTACAGCAGAAAATGGACTGACAGTCATTTTTTAAAACATTTTATTTCAGAATAGTTTTAAATTTACAAACCAAGAATTGTGATGTAGTAATACAAAGAGTACCCATCTAACTCTCACCTCATTTTCCCTATTAACATCTCATATTAATATCTTTGTCACAATTAATGAACTGCACCCATATTCCTCTATTTTCAATCCAAAACGCTTTTATCCCTTTATCCCTGCCATCTCTCCCAGTCTCTAGTAATCAACATACTGTATTCGGACTGAAGTGTTTTTTTTTTTTGTTTTGTTTTGTTTTTTTTTTTTTTTAGCTTCTGTGTATAAAAGAGAACATATGGTATTTGTCTTTCTTTCTGTTTCTGGCTTATTTCACACAACATTATGTCCTCCAGTTCATCCATTTTGCTGTACATGATAGGGTTTCATTCTTTTTTTTTTTTATAGCTGAATAGTATTTCATTGTGTTTATGAGCTACATTATTTTATCCATTCATCTGATAGATAGATACCATTAGTTGATTCTGTATTTTGGCTACTGTGAACAGAACTGTTATAAACATGGTGGAGCAGGTATATCTTTGATACAATGAGTTCAGTGTATTCAGAAATGGGATTGCTGGGTCACATGGCAGTTTCCTTTCTGGTTTTTAAAGAAATCTCCATACTATTTTTCACAGTGGCTACACTAATCTATATTCCCACTGACAATGTATAAGAGTTCCCCTTTTCCCACATCCTCACCAGCATTTGTTACTCTCTGTCTTATAATAGCCATTCTGATGGGGGATGAGGTGATATCTCATTGTGGTTTTGAGCTGTATTTTCCTGATGGCTAGTCATATTGAGCATTTTTTCATAGATTGTTAGCCATTTTGTATTTCTCCTTTTGAGAACTGTCTAATGAGCTCATTGCCTATTTCTTAACTGGATTTGTTGTTGTTTTTTTTTTTTTCTTGCTGAGTTTTTTGACTTGCTGATATATTTGGGATATTAATCCTTTGTCAGATAAGTAGCTTGCAAACATTTTCTCCCACTCTGTCAGATGTCTCTTCATTCTAATGATTGTTTCCTCTGCTGCACAGAAGATTCTGAGTTTGATTTAATCACATATGTCTGTAGTTTTGCTTTTGTTATCTGTGCTTGTGGTATCTTATCTAGGGACTTATCACATGCATTGATGACTTAAAGGGTTTCTTCTAGCAATTTAAAAGTTCCATGTTTTACATTTAAATTTTTTATCTATTTGAGTTGATTTTCATACACGGATTATGAGGATTAAAACAACCTAATATGCTACAGTACCCAGGATGGCCTAGTATGTAGTAGTCAATAAATGATAGACATATGCAAATTTAGCAGCAGAGGATACTTTTATTTTCACTCTGCAACTACATTAACCAGGAACCAAGAACTAAGTGCTCATGGAGAGTAGAACTCTCTCTGCAGAGCTAACCACAAACTTTTGCAAGGGAACCTCCAATTGTACCTCAACTCAAAATCTCAAAATACAAAATTTATAACTATCCTGCTCAGAATTTATTGAGCTTCCTGATACTTGGATTATATTTTTTAATCAAAGCTGAAAATCACTTCAGCAAAAATGTCTGGACCCATATAAATAGTTACACTTCTTTTTTCTCTACTGAAACTCCAATTATACATAGTATATCGCTTTGTACTACCATCCTGTAGATCATTGAAACTTTGTTATTTTTCTCAACCTTTTAAGATAACTCTGTGTTTAAATTTGACCATTTTGTTAACTGTCTCCTCACTCATTAATCCTTTTATTCTGTTCATATAATTTTTTTTTGACAGGCAGAGTGGACAGTGAGAGAGAGACAGAGAGAAAGGTCTTCCTTTTCCATTGGTTCACCCCCCAAATGGCCGCTGTGACTAGAGCGCTGCGGCCAGCGCACCGCGCTGATCTGAAGCCAGGAGCAAGGTGCTTCTCCTGGTCTCCCATGCAGGTGCAGGGCCCAAGGACTTGGGCCACCCTCCACTTCACTCCCAGGCCACAGCAGAGAGCTGGACTGGAAGAGGAGCAACTGAGACAGAATCCGGCACCCCGACCGGCACTAGAACTTGGTGTACCCGCACCGCAGGCAGAGGATTAGCCTATTGAGCCGCGGCACTGACCTATTCTGTTCATATAATTTACTGATAATCCCATCCTATGATTTTTGTATTTCAGATATTAAATTTTCAATTCTAACATTTCCATTTGGTTTGCTATTATTGTTGTTTTCAATGTACAAATCTCTCCTATAGTTTTTCCTCTCTTTACCAACTGAGACTGTATTTGAAATATTTATCATAACTATTTTAAGGTTCTTTAATGGACCATCTTTGTGGGTCTATTTCTGTTAACTGACTTTTCTCTTGACTTTGGGTCACATTTACCAGTTTCTTTACATTATCAGTGATTTTAATGATATATAGGATATCATAGATGATACATTGCAGGCACTCTGGATTATGCTAAATATAATGCTACATATAATATCTATATATAATTTAAAGCTTGCATTGGAAAATAGTTCCTGTAAAGAAATAGATGGCGAATGTTTTAGACTTTGTGGGCCACCTATATTGTTATTTCTTCTCCCACCCTCTCCTCTCCTTTTCCATCTCTTCCTTCTCCTTCTCCATCAGCTTCCTTCTTTCATCATAAAGAATGTAAACACCATTTTTATCATGTGGGTCATACAAAAACAGGCCTTAAGCTATAGTTTGTTAACTCTTTCGAGTTAAATTTTGTTCTGGCAGATAGTTAAATTACAGGGAAATCATCTTAAACTTAACAGGGTTTGGTTTTGCAATTTGCTAAATCAGGCCTGTTCTAGCTTTGTGTTTAGTTCAGGAGGGAATCTCTTAGTTCTGGAATGTAGCCCTATTTTCTATGAGTAACCTTTCTGGAATATCAATGACAAGCTCCAAATGTTTACCAAGACCCCCTAACTTGGTTGAACGTGAATTACAACCTTTCTCTGCAGCCAGTGGCAGCTGAAATATTGGATTAGTTCTTTCACTTTTAACCTTTCAGCTGTTGTTTTCTTCTGGCTTCCTTGGAATCTTCTCACGCACTTGCAATGGAGGAGTTAGCCAAGGTTTTGAGGGGGATATTAATAGGCAACTTCTGAGAACTTTTCCTTCTGTGACTTCATCCTTTTTTTTAAAAAAATTAATTTATTTAATTAAAAGGCAGAGTTACAGGGAGAGAGGGAGAAAGAGATATCTTCCATCTACTGGTTTACTGCTCAAGTGGCCACATTGGCTGGTAGTGAGCCAGGTCAAAGTTAGGAGCCAGGAGCTTCATATGGGACTCCCATGTGGGTGGCAGGGACCCAAGCGCTTGGGCCATCTTCTGCTGCTTTTCCCAGGCCATTATCAGGGTGCTGTATTGGAAGGAGAGCAGGTGGTACTTGAACCTGGCACCCATATAATTTGCTGGTGTCGCAAGTGGAGGCTTAACCCACTATGCCACAGCACTGGCACCTCTTTTAATCTTTTGTAACACACATTATATGATTAGATTAGTCTAATAGAAAATGTTGGTGTATGGCTATTTTCCATATATTTTTCTCATCAAAAATTTTTGTATTTATAGAATATGTGGCACACATTTTAATGATGTACATATACACACTGATGATTATGTCATTCACAGTTTAATATTCTATGTCCTTTTAGTCACGCTTTGAAATCTAGCTATGAGAATCTATTTTCCTTTGTTTTAATTATTTCTATACACAAATATATTAACTCTTCATATTTCTTAGAAATACATGTTGAATGGAAGATACATTTTATTGATATTCAATTCTAACTACTTTGCACTCAGATTTTTCTCAATCTGCTTTCTCAAACTTATGCTAAGTACTTTAGTATTTACACAATGATCTTGTATGGAGTATTAAACACATTAATCTTGGATTTCTTCCCACATGTGTGGGTGACTAACTGAAGACTGAATTAAGATGGTTGTTTCACAAATAGTTCTACCTTACAGCTAGAAGTGATGCAAAAAATCAAATGGCCCCTCAGCACTGAATGCCTAGTAGATCTTTATAGAACCATTGAAAAAGTCTCTGAATCACATGACCTATTTAGTCTCTGGTAAAAGCAGAGTTCTATGTTTAGATTTCTGGAATCATATTTTGAACACAGTATGAAACTCACTTTCAAGCAATCATCTTGATTCCCCCATATCTACTTCCAAACCTCTTCCTTCTTACCCCTTTGCCTTAAATCAATCAAACTGATTTTCTTAAAATCTCTTACTCTAGCCATTTCTCTCTTTCTCTTCTGCCACTATTCTAGTTCAAATTAGCATTATCTATCATTGCACCTTATCAGGTACTCTTACATTCTAACTTGTTCCATTGTTGCCAGTGACATCCTTTCTAAAATAATAGGTCCTTCAATGGCTTTCGATTTTTCTTAGGGAAAAACATTTACAAATTCCTTAACATGATTTGAAATTTTCTTCTCAGCCTGACCCCTGGGTTTCAGATTCATGTTGTGCCACTGCTCTCTTTCCCTTTGAAATCCAGTCTTTCTGAATTTCTCTCGGTTCTGTGTTTCTACTATACTCTAACTTGCAAAATAAATGAATGTTTCAGTGAGCACTGCAAACCTCCTTCTAAATCTACTCCTTATTTTCTCTGGCTAACTTCAACTCACACTCACATCAGGTACCTTTTATCTTCAGGCTTCACATTCAGGCACATCTTCCAGAAAACATTTCCTTCCTTCCTTTTTTTTTTTCTTTTTCCCCTTCCTTCCTTCCTTCCTTCCTTCCTTCCTTCCTTCCTTCCTTCCTTCCTTCCTCTTTATTTCCTTCCTTCTTTCTTTCTTTCTTTTTTAGATTTATTTATTTTATAGGCAGAAAGAGAGAGAGAGAGAGAGAGAGAGAGAGAGATTTTCATTGGCTGCTTCACTCTGAATGGCTGCAACAGCCATGGCTGAGCTAGGCTGAAGTCAGGAGCCAAGAACTCCATCCAGGTATCCCATATAGGTGGAAGGGACCCAAGTACTTGATCCATCATTTGATGTCTTCCCAGGTGCATTAGCAGGGAGCTGGATAGGAAGCGGAGCAGCTAGAACTTGAATTGGAACTCTGATATTGGAGGATAGCTTATTAAGTTGTGGTTTAAACTGCTGTGCCACAATGCCAGTTCTCAGAAGACATTTTCCGCTTTTTTTTTGACAGTCACGCATGAATTTTATTGAAAATGAGAGGCAAATGAGCGGCAAGTCAACTGATCGGGACCAACACTTCTTACCAGAGCGCGGCCTCCCACAGCAAGTCCCACAGCTTTTTATAGTATTCTGTTCACTAGGGCTCACAATTTCGAACTGGACCCTTGGTAACAGTGAACAATAAAAAGAAAACCAGAATATGGTCATAAGATAACAGTTAACAACAACAAACCCAGAAACAAATCCAAGATATGGTTGTAAGATAACAGTGTGGGACACATTTCTGTCAACCTAGTTCTTGGGAATTTAGGGCCACATAGTTTCACAAGATACACCCTTAGCCATTAGCAAGCAAAGCTAATATGTACAGAAGCAAGAGATCTGTAATTAGCTTTTAGCCACGCTCACTCCACTTTGATTCTGATTCTACATTTCCCCCTTTTCTAGACACTAATCGAACCTTTGATTCATCTTCAGTACTTTTTAAGGATTCATACTTTTCTTTCAGGACCATTAACTTCACTGTGCTAATTCTTTCTCTAACATATCTAGTAACAGTTTATAATGCTCGGGCCTATAAGCAGGGCTAGGAAAATCAGAATTACAGGGCCAGCCAGTGCCAACAGTAGAGTAGTAAGCAATGGCGAGCTGGCAAACCAACCCTGGAACCTTATTTATCCTGAGAATACCTTAGGTCAATGATGTCCTAGTCTACAGTCAGCCACTTAGGACTGCTTCTGAAACAAAAGCTCAGGCAGCTGCCAGACAGTTCCCAAAGGTAATTGTGGACACCAATCCAAGGACAAGAAGTCCATTGGAATGGAGGTCAGAAGACCTGATTTTCCTATCTAACTTGCTCATGATAAAACAAGAGTCTTCAGAGGGTTGGATACCTAATTTGTTTATCAGTAAATAAGAAGTTATTCTTATAGTAAAACTGGAACAGGGGAGGGAGGGGCAAATACCAGTTGGAGGACAAGGGCTGGAAGCTGAAAGCCTGGAGATGGCCATTCCCAAACTTTTTAGAGGATTATTGATAAGAAGAGGGAGTAGAGCCATTGATCTAAGAGTAGAGGCTATGACTACAAAGGAATGAGGCCCCCAAGTAGGCTAGACAGAGTCTAGAACAAAGGACAGAGTCATTATTAGAGGGAAAGAAAGGTGCTAAGCCAAATAGAAACTGACAGAAGGGGCCTGATAATAATCTGGTGGACTTTAAGGTCTTGCCAGTTATAAGGTCCAGACCTACCTACCTCTTCACATGGGGTACATCCCATGTGAACCTCCTTGGGGAAGGCACCCTGTTGATTTCCATTACCTAGCTAGCCTGGGAGGAGAGCTGGCCAGGTAAAGGCAGGTGGCATTTCTAACAGGAAATTTACAGTTCTGCCTGCAATGTTGCTGTCCCTACTTGGCCATCCCACCGGCAGCAGTGGTTACTTGGAAGCCGGGCCTAGTGAAGAGTTTTTCAGCTTAGAGTCAGCAAGATTTGTGGCTCTGACCTGGGCATCCTTCAACTCTGGGGCAGTTCCATTTCCAGTGATCCAACTCTTGGCTGACAGAGAAGGCATTTTTCAGAAGGCATTTTCTAGGCTTTTTCTGACACTAGAGTATGCTTAATTTCCTCTGTCATAATGTAACATAAAACTTGTCATGACATCTTTAATTAGATGCCTGTATTCCATATAGTAAATTCCATGGGAACTGGGGCAGTGTCTAGCAATAACCACCAATCATAGTTGTCTGATATTTAATAGATTCTCAATAACTATCTGTAAACAAATTGTCCTCTTTGTTTAAAATCCTCTCAAAAGGATAAAACAAGCTATTTATTAGCCTATTGTATCTAAAGTCTTAAAGTCAGGAATTAGACTATTAGGTTTAACTAAAAATCCTATTTGTACTTATTTTAACCTTTCTCAATGCACCTGGATTTAGTGGAACAAGAAAGGCATTCTGGCGTCTCACTATCATCCGTTTTAATGATATACAAATGGACTTAAAAACTTGGGAGAAAGTTTGCCAAGTAAGTTGGAGTATGTAGACTATTTTGCTCATCTAATAGTCAACCAGAATTTTTCAGAAATCTCCAATGATGACCACAAACTGGTTAAAAGACAAATCGTGGTATAACAGACTGCGATCTGCACCAAAGCTGTGTATTTAGTGGAACTCAGAAACAATGCCACTTGGAATTGAACTTGAGGGCAAAGTTGAGGACAACAGCTGAAAGAGAGCAGGGTTTGTTCAATCTGAAAGATAAATGGTGTCTCAACATTTCCATTCATGGTGATTCAGGCAAGGAGGGTAGAAGATTTAATATTGGTCCATAAATGCATTGTTACACCTCTATTTCTTGCAATAGATACTTATAGAAGAGCCATGAAGAACAGAAATAGAAATAGCCAGAGTCATAGGAATATAGTTGATGAAATTTGCATGACTCAAATGGAAAGTCTGCATTTTGCGGCTCTGAATTTAGAATAATTGCAAAGGGAACAAAAACTCTCCACCTTGAGTATTACCAGGAAGTAATTAGACAAACATGGAATAATGTGAGGTGTTGGAAATATCAGCAAGAGTTAGAAATACAAATTCAGGACACAAGGGAGAGGCAAATCTAGACAGATCTCAACTCTGCCCAAAACTGCTTAAGAGCATCACCTATGTCCTGGTGAGGAAGAATTGGGAGTTAACATCAGAGCTTACTGCAGTTTTATTTTTATAACCTGTTACACATTTGCATGGTTGAGAGAATAGTCAAATGACTCAAAAACTCTACCAAAAGGTTCCCAATTGTCTGGAAGAAACCTAGAAACTGCAGTCAGTCGTTGAGTAATTATATTCAGTGCATCTGGATAGTTTTGAAATCTTCTGAGATTGACAGACTGTTTCAGTTTTCTACAGATGCTTGTATTTAAATCGATGGTCTTTCAAGTATTTAACATAGATGGTATGCTTAGTATCTGCACTCTGAACCCATTGCCAATAAAATGATTGTGAGAGTAGAACTTGAAAACCAATGTGGAAACAAAAGTTTAAAGCAATAGCCATAGTTTCCATATTCCCTTCCCCTCTTGTCACTACTATCCCTTCATTCATTATCCATCTCCCTGATAGGTGGTGGTAAATGGAATCAAAGGTAGAAATTTTGAAAATTGGAGATGGTATCGTAGTGTAGCAGGTTAAACTGCTGCCTGCAAAAACCGGCATCCCATGAGTGCTAGTTCGTGTCCCTACTGCTCCTTCTGGTCCAAATCCCTGCCGATGTGCCTGGGAATTCAGCAGAGGATGGCTCAAGTGCTGGGGCCCCTGCACCCATGTGGGAGACCTGGAAGAAGCTCCTGGTTCATGACTTTGGCTTGTCTCAGCCTTGGCCATTGTGGCTATTTGGAGAGTGAACCAGCAGATGAAAGATCTCTCTCTCTGTCTCTCCCTCTCTTTCTCTTTGTAACTCTGAATTTCAAATAAATAAATAAACCTTTGAAACACTTAGAAAATTTAAAGGATATTTCCATTTTATTCACAGCATTCTTGTTAGTCAACAAAGTTAAACCTGAAAATAATTAGGGTGCTGTGTGGCCATGTTTTCAACTGATGAACATAATTATTTATTGAGACATAAAAAGCCAACATTATTTTTGGGAAATGCTCCATAAACAATATAAATACTTGTATATTGTTTGTTAGTGAGACCTCCCCTTCAGAAGTTTGTTTCTTCTCATAGGTGGACATAATATGATTATTGCTCTGTAAAAGTAAATGCTAACATATTTATCTATTTCTATATCTATATCTATTTACATATAAAGTATTTTATTGAAAACCTTTTAAGTTAGTGGAAAAAGATGACTATATGTTTGGGAAAACAATATTTAGGAAACTGATCTTTTTTAATAAAAAATAGAATCTTGTCTTAGGGAGTTTATTACAATCTCAGGAATGGTGACAGTTGACAGCTTGATCTGAGGCAATTATCCCTGTGAGTTTGTACTGAGGTGACATCCAGCCTCAAGTCCCTGGAATGCAAACAAATTACTTTCAGAGTTGGAGACTAGTGCAGAAGGAAGTCCGGTGGCTAGAAATGAATGCACTCTGTCAGTGTCTTACATTTAGGGAACACTTGTTCCACTTCCTTGTTTTCCACATATTTCCTTTTACCATGGAGACAATCTTGATAGGGAGCAGCTGAAGGCATGTGAATTAATGGGAGAGGAACAGTTAACTTTGACGTTCATGTGAATTTCTTTAAGGTGAGCTTCCTCATGCTTGTTTTAATCCCCTCAAAGCTGATAAAAAATATTTTGGCAATCATTGGTTGTAACAGAGGATTTTTTAAAGCCATCAAGTCTTATACAATTTTTATGTTTCATTTTAGTAGTTCTAAAGAAAGGTATAAAATTTGGCTATTACCTCAATATATCTTGGTATACAAAGGGAAAACAACTATCCAAAGAAACAGTTAGAAAGGGATAAACATCTATGCTCCATTTATTGATGTTCATCAATTCTCTGATAAGCAAACGCCAGAGATTCATCACATTTGGCTTGTGAGCTTTGGATTCCCCAATGGAAATCTGATGGAGCATTTTGAAACCATGTTTGGATTATAAATCCCTTTTGAGAAGTTGATAAATGTCATGGACCCTCCACAAAATATATACACACACACATACCCACACTCTTAATACATCTCATAGTGACTCTTTTATTTATTTATTTTTTTAAAGATTTACTTATTTGTTTGAAAGTCAGAGTTACACAGAAGGAAGGAAAGGCAGGGAGAGAGAGGTCGTCCATCCGCTGGTTCACTCTCCAATTAACCACAATGGCCAGAGCTGCGCCAATCTGAAACCAGGAGCCAGGAGCTTCTTCCAGGTCCCCCACATGGGTGCAGGGGCCCAAGGACTTGGGCCATCTCCTACTGCTTTCCCAGGCCATAGCAAAGAGCTGGATCAGAAATGGAGCAGCGGGGACTTGAACTGGTACCCATATGGGATGCTGGCACTGCAGGCAACAGCTTTATCCGCTATACCACAGCGCAAGCCCTATGGTGACCCTTTAAAATTCACTGGTGAAGCCCAACAGAAATCTACTCAATTAACTGTAATGGAAATAAAATAATGCAGTTAGATTAGATAGCATTGATTTTCTTCAGTTTGGCTAGTCAAGGGCTACACTGGAGCAAATATGAGCTGCTGTATTAATTTGCTGGGGCAGACAGAATAAAATCCCATAGAGTGAGTGACTTAAACAACAGATATTTATTTCCTCACAGTTCCAGAGGTTGAAAAGTCTAAGACTAAGGTGCCAGCCTGGTCAGGACCTGGTGATGGCCCTCTTCCTGGCTTCCAGCAGGTGCCTTCTTATGTCCTCACATGGATTGGAGGTAGGGGGCAAGAGAGATAGATTTTCATCATGAGGGCCCTGTCCTCCTGACCTATTTAAACCTAATTACCTCACAGTGGCCCTATCTCTAAATATCACAGTAAGGGCTAGAGCTCCAACACATGGCCCTGGAGGCTCAGGATGTGAGAAGAGACAGAATTCAGTCTGCAGCAACTTCCTCTAGAGGTTCTGGATGCATTAAGAACTACATGCTCTCTGAAGCACAGAAGAGTTCATAGGGAGTGACTAACAATATCAGATATAAAGTGCCTCAGTCATAAAAGCACAAGTCATTGATATTTAAAGGTGGTGTCATGGTGCTGCAAACAAATGTTTTTGGTGATTCTTGCAGCAAAAACTGTTTAAAATATTTCTGTCTTTGTTACAGGTCAGTGAAAATATAAATCATTCAAACTTCAAAGCAAATAAAAGAGAAAGATGAGGGATGGAGAAGGGAAGAAGCGGGGGAGATGAAGCAAAGTGGAGAGGAGAGGAGAGATTTGTTCTACTGGTTCACTCTTCAAATGACCCCAACAGCTGAGGCTGGGGCAGACTGAAGCCAGGAGCCAGGAATTCCAGCCAGGTCTCCCATTTGGAGACATCATCTATTGCCTCCCAGGGTACATATCAGTAGGGAGCCAAATTGGAAGTGGAGGTGGGACTCAAACCCAGGTACTCGGATATGGAATGTGGCAACCCAAGCATTGTCCCTACCTGCTACACCCAATTCCCTCCCTGGAAATGTATCCTTTAGAGTTCATTGAATGTAAGAATAAGTGGTAAATAATTTTGGGAGGTTTACTTGTAATTTAAAGATTTTCTCATTTTTGCCAACCTCTTTGTTACCATCAAAATGTTACAAATTAATGAATGATGCAAGCATTCATATAAGCACCCTAAGATTAGGTGGGCCATAGGGCCAGTGCTGTGGCCTAATAGGCTATAGCCTCTACCTTTGGCGCTGGCATCTCAAACTGGCACTAGTTCGTCTCCCGTCTGCTCACTTTCCAATCCATGGCCTGAGAAAAGTGGCCTGAGGAAGTGGTAGAAGATGACCTATGTGCTTGGATTCCTGTACCCAGGTGGGAGACCCTGAAGAAGCTCCTGACTCCTGGCTTTGGATCAGCCCAGCACTTGCCATTGCAACCCTTTGGAGAGTGAACCAGCAGATGGACTATCTTTCTCTCTCTCTGTCTCTCTCTCTCTCTCTCTCTCTCTCTCTCTCTCTGTAACTCTGCCTCTCAAATAAATAAATACAATCTTTAAAAAAGAAGTCTAATTTCTGGGTTTGCTTCAGGTTTCATGCGGAGAACTGGGCTCCTCTTCTTGGCTGGCCTTCTCCCCCTCCTCCTCCCTCTCCCTCTCCTCTTTTCTCTCTTCCAGTGTTCAATTCTTGACCCCACAGTCACTCTCATTATGTCACGCTGGGACGAATCCAGATATATATAGGCTTCTCAGGTTAACACAGGGATGAGCACTCCTGACAATGAAAATGGATCCAACATGTTTTAGCAATCCTGTACCTGCAATAAAAAGGTAAACCTTTTGCAGAAAGTAGGTACTGACACAAAGCTTTTTGGGGATTAAGTAGATTTTAGTCATCAAGCTTGAAATATTTTCTTTATGTCAGATGCTGTATGTCCTTTAAGAAGTGCAACTATTTTTTTTCTAGGTCAGATATTTTGCTTAAAATTCATAGGCAAACTAGACCATCACTGACTCCATTCATTCATTCCCTGGTCTACTACATCCAAACAATGACTGTGCCAGTCTCTGTAAAGAGCTAGTTGCTGAGACACACAGCAAGTTACTACCATTTAATGTGGAATATGCTGATTAAGTGCAGTGGGACCCCACAGAAAGAATACCTCACTAGTATATTTGGTGAAGACGGCATGAAGACTCTCTAGATTGAATGGGATCTGAGTTGCCCTGGTGGAGGAAAAGTCCTTAGAAGGTGAAGGACTTTAAGGAGGAAGCTGAGGAAGCCTTGGAGTTGGGGTGAAGGGTGTATACAATTAATATTAACGGTATTCAATGGGTTACAGTGACAAGTGTGAATTAGGCTAGATAGAGGGAAAGTAGTGAGAGCTAGAAATTGTTGAAAGATTGTTCTTTGAAACCATTGCTCTTCAGTACAGTTTCAACACAGTCAAGGAGACACATGTATACATGTGCGTGCTTCCTTGCCCTACATGTAAACATTTGTATGGATGGGCCAAAGCTAGACTCAACCATTGAGGACCCCAAATCACATTCCTTCATTAAGATCAGCTACATCCAAGAGAAATATTACAAGCCATAAATGCAAGCAACATATGTAATTCAAAATTTTCTACCAGTCACATTAAAAAAGAAACAGGTAAGCTTAACTTTAACAAACTACATTAACTCAGGATATCAAAATATCAACTTAACATGTGATTAACATGTTATTTGAGGGGCTGACACTGTGGCTTAGTGGGTAAAGCCACCACCTGCAGTGCCGGCATCCTATATGGACGCTGGTTTGAGTTCAGCTCTCTACTATAGCCTGGGAAACAGTAGAAGATGGCCCAAGTCCTTGGGCCCCTGCACCCACATGGGAGACCCATAAGAAACTCCTGGCTCCTGGCTTCAGATTGACGCATATCTGGCCATTGTGGCCACTTGGGGAGTGAACCAGCAGATGGAAGATTCTCTCTCTCTCCTTCTGCCTCTCCTCTCTGTGTGTAATTCTGACTTTCAAATAAATAAATAAATTTTTAAAAATGTTATTTGAGATGTTTTGCATCTTTATACTAAGTCTCCTAAATCCAATGTGGAGTTTACACTCATACAACTCAATTTACCTTACGCACATTTCAGATACATGATAGCTACATGTGACTGGTGGCTACAGACCAATTAGAGTTACTTAGATCACTCCCAGGAGGACAATGAGCTATGATAGGTTGAAATCTTCACCACTTATGGGTGCTAACTAAGTATAATGTCCCTGAAAAAAATTCTCTATTCACTCATTTATCCATTAATTCCCTTGTTCTTTGAATAAGCACATGTTAAGCACCTATTATGTGTGAAGGACTACAATGAGGAGAATGGCCATGATATGATGACTATGAAGATGAATAATACTATTCAGTATCACAGGTGGAAACACATATTCACAAGATGCTATCACAACAGCAAGAAATAACTGGAGCAGTGATATGCCATGGAATCAAGAGTGGATATACCAGAATTTATGATAGGATCAGATTGAGGCAAGGGAATTTCTGGTATTTCAGATTACACTGAAGCCCTGGGATTTCAACTCCATGGGAGAGAATCATTTACCGCCTCCCCCCATGCTTCTTCTCATGCAGAATCCCACTGAATCAGCAATACCAATAAGATAATGCAAGATTACAGGATGTGGATGCACACAAAACAGGTTGAGGGGCATAGAATTAGTAGGATATTGCCATGGAAAACTGAATGGATTCTGGGGGACTTCATTGAAAAAGTGGTATTTTTGCTGCATTTTGAGAGATGAGAAGCTTGTCAGGAAGGCATCCTAGGTGAACGATACAAGTAATACGATGTGCAGTGGTGTGAAGACAAAGAGCAAATGTGTCATATTTAGGAAATACCAAAGATTTGAATAATTGCCCCTAGGGTGTGTGTGTGTGTGTGTGTGTATAAAGTGAACTGGACATGCTTGATGTTTGGGATTACATTTTGATGAACAATGTGTACTACACTGAAAAGTTTTTACTTTTTTTTTTAAAGAAAATTAACTTTGATTGTCTCCACAATCAACTCCATAATCAAATTCAAAGTTCACTAATGAATTACATTAGAAAATTCTCTCTCTCTCTCTCTCTCTCTCTCTCTCTCATTCTGATTTCCTATTTCCAAGACAACTGAATTTTTAGATGTTAATATAAACCACTGGTTGAAAAAAATTCCTCTGTCAACTAGTTTATCTTGTTATTGACATGAATAATCAAATTCAATTGGATTAAACAAGCTGTAACACACTGTCAAAATCCATTAGCAATATAAGAGCCTCAAACCATAAAGAATCCTTTTTTGTGTATCTTAGAGTTTTCCTCTTGAAAGGAAAACTCAAATTAAAGGAAACAATGTGTTTCATTTACAAATTCTGAGTCCTCTAGGGTCTTCTCATCAGCTCTGTGGTTTGACTTTTTTATTTTTCCTTTCCTTTTCTTTTTCTGGAAATTAGGAGCAGGACTTTCTCCTTGAAAATCTCGCAAGTACTATACAATGCCTTCTTAGCAGGATTAAAAAATAGATACATTAAACTTTGCAGATTGTCCAGATTTTGAGAAGAAAAAAATGATGAGGTATAATAAAAAACAGGGAGATGGGACTTGATACTTCTTTCTGTCTTTTGAGAGACAATTTTATTCATTACGTGAAGTCACCATTGTATTTTCCGTGACCAGATGGTATCATACATCTCTTAAATTCACACATTTGCCAATTTTTACCAGATTCACAGGTAGGGAGGTTGGCTGCTGTAATTGGCAAGATGCCAGGGACTCATGAGACTGTCAGGAATAGAGAATATTGGCAAAGCTACATCAAACTGTAAATGAGCTTGCATTTAAACATCTTACTGACACTTTCACCTGTTTTCTTAAAAAAAATTTGCTGGCTAAAGCAATATGTGATGCTTTCTATTTAATAATTTTACTAAAATGCCAAGAAATTAGAGATCATTTATGCCTGCTGATATATTTTCCAATATGCATGCTGATCCTGCAAATGATCAATCAAGCCAGATACACAAGATGAGACATAAACCCCTAACACTATTATCTCTTCCCTTTCGTTCCAAATCATCTCAGTCACATAGTGATCCTGGGATGAAGCAACTATAATGAAAACAGAAAAAAATATAGGAGTCTGTTTAAATGTCTCCCATGGCTTCATTTTCACAAAGTGCTAGATAGCAATATTCTCATCTGCATATCAGGTACCTTCTTTCTACCGTCTCTGACAGATTGTCTCTGTTGTGAAGTTTAGGCAGCAGGAGGTGAGCTCAAGTCTAAACTGCATCCTCTTGTATTAGAGGTTCAGTTAAATCCTTCAAGTTTCATCTTGACCTCTGTTTAGAAAATGAATGATGGGTCTCCACCAGTAAGCTCCAAGAGTTCAGTTTGCAAGGAATGTTGCCAAAATCCTCAAACATTACTCATGTATTTCTTGTGAAAAGATGCCTTAAAGCATTATTTGAAGTACAGAAGTAAGTTTCTGGTTAGCCTTCTTTTTTTATTTTTTCAATATTTATTTATTTATTTACTAGGAAGGCAGAGTTACAGAGAGGCAAGGCAAGAGAGGGGCAGTCTTCCATCCACTGGTTCACTCCCCAGTGAATGACCAGTGCAACGATCAGAACTTGGCCGATCTGAAGCCAGGAGCTTCTCCACTTCTGGGTCTCCCACGTGGGTGCAGGGCCCCGAACACTTGGGCCATCTTCTACTGTTTTCCCAGGCAGAGGCAGAGAGAGAGATCTTCCATCTGCTGGTTTACTCCTTAAATGGCCTCAAGAGCTGGAGCTAGGCTAATCTGGAGCCAGGAGCCTGTATCTTCTTCCAAGTCTCCCACATGGGTGCAGGGGCCTAAGCACCTGGGCCATACTTCGCTGCTTTCCCAGGCCATAGCAGAGAGCTGGATCAGAAATGGAGCAGCTGGGACTCAAACCAGTGCCCATGTGGGATGCCAGCACTGCAGATGGAGACTTTACCTGCTATGCCACAGTGCTGGCCCCCTGGTTAGCCTTCTTATTTCAAGCTGTGTTATTGGGAGTAAACCCATACAGAAGCAAGGCTCACCTAAATGGCTTTATTTATCTGTTCCATACCCTTGGGTCTCAGAATATTAATTGCAACCATCAGTTAGGATTTCCCTGACTTGGATTTTTGATACATAGAGATGTTTCTCTCTCTTCAACAAACTCTCTGAATAAAATCAAGGGGCAGATGAAATAATTGAAACTATACTTTTAAAGGGAAACTACATAGTGTTTACAGTACTTTAAGCCCTAAATAAAAATCTGTAGGTTTCTGTCAAAATTTCTCTTTATAAATTAAAAAAAAATGTTTATTTGAAAGTGTGGGGAGAGAGAGATCTCTTGTTTACCAGTTCACTGTCCAGGTTCCCACAGCTAGGATTAAATCAGGAACCAGGAACTCAATTCAGGTCTCCAATGTAGGTGGCAGAAACCCAACTCCTTGAGCCATCTTCTGTTGCTTCCCAGGGTGCACGTTGGCAGCAAGCTGGAATTGGGAGCAGAGCTAGGACTGGAACCCAGGAATTCTGATGAGGGACGTGGGTGTTGTAAGCAGCTGCTCAACCACTGCACCAAACAAATATCCCTGTCAAAATTTATAATCCTTCCTTTCAAACCAGTAGTCAAGTGTGTGTTAGCCAGTTGTCTCCAATTTGGTATCATTTGGATTTCTTTTCCTTTGTTAACTAGATCCTACTTGTTCTCATCTGTGTTGCCTTTGTTGTTCCCAACAGCCCTTCACTAACATGACGATTGGCTTGTATGCTGGAGTATGTTAGAAATTTCAAAAAGTCTTCATTGTCGAATTATTTCATTTGTGGTCTTGTCAAGTATATTGAAGGAAGATGACAGCCCCACACACTGTTGGCCTCTAGACCATGTCTCTTCCTATTTGTATGGATCTATTTTTTTTTTCCATTCTTGGGCATCATCTGTCTGATTGCTGTCTCTATTTCTGTCTGTGCCCACCCCAATATCCTTAGTAGTAGAAGGGACGGTGGCTGAATTCTTAAATTTCACTCCCTTTGGAATGATGAGTGATTTCCAGAGTGAGTTTGACTTGAAAAATGGATACTCTGTTTTTACTTTGGTAGAAAGATGTATGTCAAAACAATTCCTATGCAAGCATTATTAAGCTTCCTTCAGGGCTGTTACATAGTTCAGGGGTATTATTCTTTAAAATTGTAATGGGGGGCTGTCTCTCTCTCTCTCACTGTCTGTAACTCTACCTGTCAAATAAATAAATAAATAAATAATCTTTAAAAAATTGTAATAGAGGTGGGCATTGTGGTGTAGTAGTTTAAGCTGCTGCTTGAGGTGCATGCATCCAATATTGGAGTGCTGGTTCTAGTCCATGCTACCCTGCTTCCGATCCAGCTCCCTGCTAATGTGTCTGGTAAGCAGCTGATGATGGCTCAAGTACTTGAGTTCTCTCCACCCACATAGGGAATTCAGACAGAGCTCCTGGATCCTGGCTTCAGCATGGTCTATCCCTGGCTTTAGCAGTTATTTGAAGAGTGAAGCAGTGGATTGAAGATCTCTGTCACTCTGCCTTTCAAATAGATATAAATATTTTTTTAAAAAATTCTGTGACACCCCAGAGTGTCACAAATTGTTTAAAGGACCATAATGAAGTACTCCTCAAATACTCTTTTTTTTTTTTTAAAAAAAAGATTTATTTATTTATTTGAAAGTCAGAGTTACACAGAGAGAGAAGGAGAGGCATAGAGAGAGAGAGAATGTCTTCCAACCGATGGTTCACTTCCCAATTGCCCACAATGGCCGGAGCTGCGCATATCCGAAGCCAGGAGCCAGGAGCCAGGAGCTTCTTCTGGGTCTCCCACGTGGGCGCAGGGGCCCAAGGACTTGGGCCATCTTTTACTGCCTTCCCAGGCCATAGCAGAGTTGCTGGATTGGAAATGGAGCAACCGGGTCTTGAACCGGCACCCATATGGGATGCAGGCGCTTCAGGTCAGGGCGGTAACCCGCTACGCCACAGCACTGGCCCCTCTCAAATACTCTTAAACAGAAAAAAAAAAAAAGAATTTAATGTAAATCTTCTGATACTTTAGGCAGACATGGAGATAACATAAAACAATCTTCAATAATCAATCAATAAACATATTGAACATCTGTATTATACCCTTGTTCGCTTGCCTGTATCCAATTAACAATGATGGATCTTGTACAAAGAAAAGTATTTTTGCTGCCTATTGCTTTATTATTTGGGATATGAGGCAAATTTTGTGCAATTATAAAACCTTTTAAAAATGCTTATTGTATAGATTTTGTCAGGTAAATATGCCGTAATAAAGAAAAAGCATTTTAAATATTGATAATATAGTCTGTATTTGGAGATAAATTGTAAAGAAATGTGTGTGTGTATATATATTGACCAAGTGGGCATTAATATTTCCCTCAGTTTGCCTAAATTTGGCAGACTTCATAATTCTAGGTCTGATCTCCTTTTTCTAAAAGCATTTGTTTAGGAAAACTTATTATTGTAAATTCCCTCTCTGTCTCTTTGAGATGCAAATATTTTTAAAAGCTTCTTTGCAGTTTTACAATGCAGGATGCCTTAAAGACCTGGAATCCAGGAAAGAGCCTCTAACTTCCATGCCCTGTGGGTGGGTGGGAGACTAACTCCAAGGATGTGAATTAGCAAACACAGAAGGCCTAACCCTAGAGGGGTATTTGCAAACTTGATGTGCATGATGCATCCCACTGACCAACCTGCTCCTGCACCCCAGCATTCTCTCCAGCCTTCCAATAGTCCATCTCCACCCCAGATTCCCTTCTACCTTTTGTTTCAGCAGAGTTGAGTTCAGGTCTCTCTGCCTCAATTGTGCTGGCCTTAAATAAACTTTTTCCTTATCAGTTTAAGTTTGTCCAATGTAATTTTCCCTTTGACAATAAGTATGAATACTCAATTTTATATATTTTACATAAAGTTACTGATTAAAAGCTACTCACAGAAAACAAACCAATAATAACCCCAATGAACATGAATGCTTCCTAATAATTCAGTCCCTAAAGGGTTCTGGGTATTTATTACATAAAATTACACACTGCCCCCTTAATTGTTTTTAACGCTTGTCCTGTGTTTCTATCCTGCTTTATTTTTCTTCACAGCATTTACCAGTACCAAATATTTATCCTTTCTATTTGTTATTGTCTGTCTTCTTGCCTAGAATGATAATCCATGAAAGCTGAGACTTTTATGTTTTGTTCACTGAAGTATTTTCAGTGCCTGGATCATGGAGTAATTACTCAATAAATATTGTTGAATAAAGAACAGATTAGGGGGGCCAGCGCTGTGGGTTAATGCCCTGGCCTTAAGCACCGGCATCCCATAAGGGCTCCAGTTCTAGTCCTGGCTGCTTCTCTTCCGATACAGCTCTCTGCTATGGCCTGGGAAAGCAGTAGAAGGTGGCCCAAGTCCTTGGGCCCATGCACCCAAGTGGGAGACCCAGAAGAAGCTCCTGGATCCTGGCTTCGGATTGGCGGAGCTCCGGCCGTTGCAACCATCTGGGAGTGAACCAGTGGATGGAAGGCCTCTCTCTCTCTTTCTACCTCTCTCTGTAACTCTGTCTTTCAAATAGACAAAATAAATCTTTTTTTTTTTTTTTTTAAAGAACAGATTAGGGGCCAGATGTGCTATAGTGGGTAAAGCCACTGCCAAGTCCTTGGGCCCCTGCACCTGCATGGGAGACCCAGAGAAAGCTCCTGGCTCCTGGCTTCAGATCAGCGCAGCTCTGGTCATTGTGGCCAATTGGGGAATGAACCAGCAGATGGAAGACCTCTCTGTCTCTGCCTCTCCTCTCTCTGTGTAACTGACTTTCAAATAAATAAATAAATCTTAAAAACAGAACAGGTTACCCATTAAGATTTTTGTTATTGTTATTACTGGTTGTTGGGTTCTGTTTTGTCTGTTTATCTAAGGATTTTAAAAGCTAACCCAGGATTGAGCTAAAATGCTCTTCTCAGGTTGATTTTATACAATCATACTCTGGTGTCTTGTCATTAGCCTATACTGATCAGAAAATACACAAGGACTAGAATATTATTGAGGATATTATTCATTGCCTTTGTAATATTTTCCAATGGAGACCAATGGAGAAATTTCTCTCTGCTATCAGTTTCAGAAATATTTACATAACTGGTTAATTTTCAGTTTGAGCATACGAGGAATCTAGCAGCTGAAGGTGCTTCCGTCCCTGTGTTGGCTGCCAGAACACAAAGAACAAAACATGTGCTATGCCGTTAGCAAGGACAGCATTTATGCTGTGCACCAAGCTTGTCCCTAGCTCTGTCTGGTTTTGCAACTTTTCTATTCCCTTTTTTGTTGTTGTTGTTGATAATTTTAAATTTATGTTATATTATAGCCTAGAATCTTCAAAAGTTTCCTTAAGACTTTTTTTGGGGCAGTATGATAAATTGCTATAAATTTTAGTAATGTTAAAATTAGCAAGTCCTTTGTTAGTAGAATTACTTATTAAGAGAGTAGTAATTTAGAAATGTTTTCCTAGATGTGACATATTCAGTTCTTTTAAACGTCATGTGAGCAGCAGTTTAGAAATTAAGTTATACACTTGTATTGTAGTTGGGAAAAGTGAGGTTTAGAGGAGTCATGTAATTTATCCCAACTTTAATGGTTAGCTAAACTGAGAAACCCAGAGAGCATACAGGCCTTGTAATTATTCCTTCAAAGTTCTCACCTCTAGTTGATCTTTCTTCACGTGGTTCAAATTTTCTAATTAGATAAGCATTTCTCTTATTATGTCTGGCTCAGCTGATCTTTCCTTGGATGATATGTGGCAGCTTTCTTGCCAGTGGAATTGCATCATGTTGTGTATTTAATACAGATGCAAGAACAAAACTGAATTGCATAAATAGAATGGGGCCTGAACTCCAGAGTCACATTGTGTTCAAATCCTACACCTGCTAGTTACTAGTAAATGATGCTTGATATTTCTGTGCCTAGGTTCTTAAGGTTTGAAACAGAAATGATCATTCTAAGGATACCTATGCAACTGGGTTATTTTGAGAATCCAATAAGAATATACTTAAAACTTCTAGAACAGTGGTGGGCATGTGGTAAGGACTGAATAACTGTTAACTGTTTTCTTAGCCCAGCTCCCAGGAAATGAGCTTGAAGCTTAAGCTGGTATGCTAAAATGCAGTTACTTGGAATGGTGATTTCAGAGAAGCAGGACAGAAGAACAAAGGCAAATGAGGTAGGGATAGAGGGAAAGCAAATGGAAGGTAGTATGTTTTTGAGCTGGCCATAATGTCACAAGAAAACACAGATGAGTGCTCGGTCTTGTTGGGTTTTATCCATATATACTGAGTGGAACCACTGTGTCCGGGGACAGTCCATTGAGAGGAGAAAGCACAAAGCACTTCTTTGCCTGGTTCTTCTTATCTTCTGCTTTTCATTGATCAAAGTTCAGAGCATGGGAGTATTCGCTCTCCTTTACTTCCAGCAAGTTAGCTTACCTACCCTGATCCTATGTCCTATGGCATGGGTTTCGTCTGAGTTTAGAAGGATGCAGGGAAGGAGCCTCCATTGGTTTGCTTGGCTGCAATGAACATCAGAGCTGCTGCAGTTCCTGCCTTAATGGGTTTGATGGACACTGAAGCAGTCGAAGATGAGGGGAAGTTGGAAGTTATTGGGGCTCTTTACTGAGAATGTGGCTGCCATCCAGGGACAGGTGAAGTGAAGAAAATGTGAGGAGCTCATAAACAGTAAATTATTGCTATTGTTGTGTCATAAAATCTTGTAGCAGACACAGACATGTACTATTCACATGTCCATTCGAGAATGGACTCACTGGCAATCATGCATTCCATTAGCTAAAAAGTTTCAAATATTATTTTCTTCACAATTCACCTCTGTTTCCATGATGATAGTATACTTTGGAGTGTTGTGGAAAATGATGAAGCAAGATGGAGATGGCTAAGGTTATATGCTTCTCAGCGTTGTTACGGCCTATAACTGAACAAGACCAGGACAAAAAATCCAGCCCTTTCCACCAAGCTCATGATGACTACTGAGAAAATCATGCTTTGGAGTGCTCCTTGAACCTGATGGAAACTGAAGGTAATCCTGCCCAATCCTGCCTTCTTTCCTTCATTTTACTTCCTAATTAATGATAAATAAGACTTTTACATTCCTTACTACATCTCAAGGTCTGCTTACCAGGTAACCCAACTCCAACACTTCCCCACAATGAACATGTATGTTAAATGATATTAAATATTTAAAAAATATTTATTTATGAATTTGAAAGAGTTACACAGAGAGATCTTTCATTCACTGGTTCACTCTTCGAATGGCCTCAACAGCTATGGCTGAGTCAGGCTAAAGCCAGGAGTCTGGAGCTTTTTTTCTGGGTCTCCTATGTGGATGGAGGAGCCCAAGCACTTGTACCATCTTCCACTTAATTCCCAGGCATATTAGCAGGGAGCTGGATTGGAAGTAGAGCAGCTGAGTCTTGAATAGCACCTATATAGGATGCTGGCATCGCAGGTGGCAGCTTTACATGTTATGCCACAATGACAGCCTCTAAATGATATTAAATTTACAAAAGCTAAATAGTAAAATAGAGATGTTAATATTGCAAGCAAGCTGATGCTCTCCATGAAATTTTTAATCCTTTGATGATTTTCACTGTGCGATAGAGAACCTCAGGCTCTTATTAAATGTTAAGAATGTATTCCAAGTCAATTTACACCCAAAATTAAATTTTTAAAGCTTAGAAATTTTGATTACTGATAAAACTTAAATTTTCCTTAGTATGAACAATATGATAATAATAGAGCTGCCTTTTTGAATGTGTCAGATATTGTGGTGGTCACATTATATATACACTTTCTTATTCATTTATTTTAAAATATGATTTATTTTATTTTTGAGTAGTAGTTTTATTAATTTATTAATAAT
Organism: Oryctolagus cuniculus; assembly: GCF_964237555.1. NCBI lineage: Eukaryota > Metazoa > Chordata > Mammalia > Lagomorpha > Leporidae > Oryctolagus > Oryctolagus cuniculus. The sequence continues at coordinate 184,836,897 of NC_091432.1, read as the reverse complement.
TTTAATTTATTCATGAGGAAGAGAAATAGAGAGGAACATATACAGACAGATACACACACAAGTAGATAGAGAGAACTTTCATCTGTTGGTTCACTCTTAAAATGCCTGCAACAGCTAGAACTGGGTTTGGCCAAAGCCAGGACCTGGGAATGAAATCTGTCTTCCACATGGGTTGTTGGAACTCAAATACTTGAGCTATCACCTGCTGCCTCCCAGGATATACATTAGCAGGAAACTGGGATTGGGAGCTGGAATTTGGAATTGAGTCCAGGCACCAGACACAGAATTCAGGCATTTTAATTGCTTGGCCAAATACTTATCCCCTAATTTCTTATTCAGTCTTCACAATGACTATGCTATTATCACATGAAAGATGAGGGACCTGAGGTTTAGGAACTAAAATAACTGACAAAGATCCAACAGAGACAAGGTTGAAATGTCAACGAGGATGGAAGGAAGCTTAGATTCTTTACCACTACTCCACAGTAACATCTCCCATATGCCAATACCATATGTATGCCATACTGAATACTTTATGCATTATTTTATTTAACATTTATTTATTTTATTTATTCCCCCCTTTTTGAAATATTTTATTTATTTGAAAAGCAGAGTTAGAGAGAGAGTGATATCTTTCATCTGCTGGATTGGAAGTGGAGCAACTGGAACTCGAATGGGTGCCATATGGGTTGCTGGGGTTGCAGGTGGGAGCTTTACCTGCTGTGCCTTGATGGCAGCCTGACAACAACCCCTAAAAGCAAGTACAATCCTTATCTACATTTTTCAGATAAAATAACTGAAGCCAAGTGACTTTGTGTTGTTCGGAAAGGGTAAGAATAATAAGTAGAAGAGATAGGATTTAGAACCAAGGCAATCTGATTTCGGATCTAATCAATAACTATGCAGTGCTACCTCCATCAGGTCAAAGCACAGACTGTCTTTGATCTGCAGTAATCCAGCTTACAGAGGTTCACACTGAGAGTGCTGCCTGTTATATCCAAGTTGAAGTCATGCACAGTAAATTGGTGGACTACTCAATGTCAGTTTTGCTACAGCACAGACTGTAGTTCATAAGCTTTTGTTTTTGCTTAATGTTGACATTGTGGGACATTATCAATCAACATTACTTGCCTATTAAAACTGTCCTTTGCTTTTATAGGAATTCAGGTTTAATATATGATAAGCCCCAGAAACCTGTGCATACTTTGATGTGCTTAGAGACTTTCCTGGTGTTCAAATGAGAAATGACAGACTGATCTTAACTTTCCACTGAAATGTTTAACCAAAGAAGTCTTTGGGTCTGAGCCTTTCCTCCTTGGGTTGTGACAGATAAAATTAGATAGAATGTCTATGTACTTGCCATCTCTCCAAATGCCAATTCCATGCTTGGGGTCATTCCTCAGGCTGTTCTCTCCAACTAATATTCCCTTTATTTCCTTTACTATTTGCCCAGATAGTTAAATTTAAATTCTTAAACTCTAGTTCAACCCCTACTTTCTTTGTGAAAACTCCTCTACCCCTTGCCTCTGTACAACCACCAATCATATTTGAAAAAAATGGATGACTTCTGTGCTCCTATAATTTTTATCTCTCTATTATAAAATCACCCATCATGTATATGGTAAATGAACATGTATATGCATATCCTAGATAGTTAGTGTCTTAAAGGCAAGGATCATATATTTTGATCATTTGTGAACTTGCTGTGCTTAGTATAGTGTCTAGCACATACAGGTGCATAGGTCATTACACTGTTATTTAAGAATCTCGAATGTTAAATGGATTAAGAGGCACATTATTTATCTAACCAGATTCTACAGGACTGGAATTTCCAGTAGATGTGTCAGGAACAATTTAGTAAACCACAATAAGTGAACAACCTTGTCTGGAACAGCGTGAGAGCAGGAACCATATCCATCTTACTTCACCACAGCATCTCCAACATTCAGAATGTCTGGCCCATAGCAAATTGCTGAACCAATGTTTTAACATTATTGTTGGTACAAAGGTCCTACAGAGATACAATGTAAACTCCAAGCTATATATTATTAACATAAGAATGCTCTCATTTTAAAAATTGCATTCTCATGCCAGAAAACTGAGAGGAATCCTTTGGTTTAAAAAAGGACACAGGTTCAAGTCCTGGCTGTTCCACTTCTGATCCGGCTCCCTGCTAATCCTCCCCGAAAGCAGAAGAAGATGGTCCAAGTCCTTGGGCCCCTGTACCCACATGAAAGACCTGGATGAAGCTCCTAGCTCCTGGCTTTGGCTTCGTCCAGCTCTAGCCATTGTGGTCATTTGGGGAGTGAACCAGCAGATGAAAGATCCTCTCTTTATCTCTCTCTCTCTCTCTTCCTCTCCATCTCTCTCTCTAACTCTGACTTCCAAATAAGCAAAATATATCTTTAAAAAAAAAGATCTTGGAGACCTGCTCCATCAATGTATTCATAAACTGCTATTTGCAAGTGCTTCATGATATAATTTAGTAACTATTAAGATTCCTGTGACTTTCCCACCCCTTATTGGCTCATATTACAACTAATGGTAAAACAGTGTGTTCTATTGTCACAGTTTTCTGTGAGTACTACAGAACAGCCTGAGGAGCTAATTGGCAGGGTGTACTGCACCCAACTCAAATACCTGTCCTTTCCTGGTAGAGTTTTAGCCACTACACTCAGACCTAGCATGATTTGGCCAGCCCTTTCACATCTAGGGAGCCCTTTTCTGCTTCCCAGCCACACTCACCCACCCACTCACCTACGTGTCTTTTCCCAACCTGGGCTTTATAGTGGGGCTGATGCCACTTTCATGATGACACTTTCCTTCTCCCCTCAGGGTCCTCATATATCCTTCAGTAAACTCAGTGCTTTGCAGTTATTGGACAAATAGACCATGGATCAGCCTGTGAGAATGGACTATGATAGATTTTTTAAAGTAAGAATGATGGGAGGACCCACTGGAAAATAAGAAAGTTGGAAATGTGCTATAAATCAACTCCAAGGAATGAGGAGTTTTCATCTCTATGTACATTTGGAAGAGGTTTTCTCTCTCTCTCTCTCTTTTAATTTATTTGACAGGTAGAGTTATAGACAGTGAGAGAGAGACAGAGAAAGGTATTCCTTCCATTCGTTCACCCCCGAAATGGCCGCTACAGCCAGAACTACGCCGATGCAAAGCCAGGAGCCAGGTGCTTTCTCACGGTCTCCCATGCAGGTGCAGGGGCCCAAGCCCTTGGGCCATCCTCCACTGCCTTCCTAGGCCACAGCAGAGAGCTGGACTGGAAGAGGAGCAGCCAGGACTAGAACCGGCCCCATATGGGATGCCAGCACTGCAGGTGGAGGATTAACCAAGTGAGCCACGGCACCAGCCCGAAGGGTTTTCTCTTTATAATGAAATTTTCTCTGTAAATGTCTATAGCAGCATTATTCATAACACCCAAAAGGTGAAAACGACTCAAGTGTCCATCAACTGATGAATGGACTAAAGTGTATGTGCTACGCCCATGAAATGGAATAGTAACCGGGCCAATGCTGTGGTGTAGTGGCTAAGCCTCTGCCTGTAGCACCAGCACCCCATGTGGGTGCTGGTTGGTGTCCTGGCTGTTCCTCTTCCAATCCAGCTCTCTGCTTAAGGCCTGGGAAAGCAATGGAAGATGGCCCAAATGCTTGGGCCCCTGTACCCATGTGGGAGACCTGGAAGAAGCTCCTGGCACCTGGCTTTGAATTGGCCCAGCTCTGACCATCTCAGCCATTTGGGGAGTGAACCAGCCGTTGGAAGACCTGTCTCTCTGTCTCTACCTCTCTCTGTAACTCTGTCTTTCTTTTTTCCCTCCAAATTCCTGGTTTAATAAGGACTTGTTTATTTTGAAAAAAGGGTCCCAACATCAGGCTGTTCACAGAAATAATCCACAGTATGAACGTTAGAAAACAAATATTAAGACTATTACACTACTTTTTTTAGAGGATGCATTTGACATGCCAACTCTCATTCACAAAAATACATTGTTACAGTTGTGTTGAACAGCCCCACACAGCACTCCTATGTGGAGTAGAACACTGTCGCTCCCCCTCTTCGTGGAGGAACGACACTAAACCCTGCCTAGGCTTCATATCTGAGTCACGGCACCATTATGTCGCTCCCCCTCTTCATGGAGGAACGACACTAAACCCTGCCTAGGCTTCATATCCGAGTCACGGCACCATTATGTCGCTCCCCGTCTTCGTGGAGGAACGACACAGGACCCTGCGCTGTTCTTTCGTCTACTCGGCCCTCCCCGGGTTTGCTGCTGGTTCTTCCCGGGTTGGCTACCATCCCTTCCACCTCCGTGGAAGGGCGGTTCCCCCTGCCACATTCCCCACTTGCGCGGGGGAGCGGCACACCGCCGGCCGGCTCTCTGGGGGCTGCACAGGTGTTCCCCTTAGATGTTCCCCTTAGATGTTCCTCGTGCATGCCGTCTCTCTCTTCCTTTATAGTCCTCCTCTGCCAATCCCAACTCGGCTGCCCACACGCCGAGCACGCTGCTCTTCTCCAATCAGGAGCAGGTCCTGCTGTTTATTGGTTGAACTGGAGGCAGCTGTGTAGAAGCTGTTTTCTTCTCTCCCAGCGCCATATTGTGGGAGAGCAGATGCATAGAATAAGTCTTAATTCCAGTAACTTAGTCCAGTCCGGATTGCTCCCCACAGATCCCCCTTTCTTTTTATTTTTGGTGTTGATACGCGCCTGTCTTCGGTGCCCCGTAGCACACACTCTGCTCTGCTTGCTAGAGTTGCCACAGGTTCTTACAAGTCCTATCAATCAGGCAAACCGAATCCGGGTCCTCTCTTCGCCATGTTGTGAGGAGGTTTTTAGGTGCTGATGCGTGCCTGTATTCAGTGCCCTGCAGCGCATGCTCTGTTCTGCCCACAGGGGCTTACAAGCCCTAACAATCAGGCAAACCGAATCCAAGCCTTCTCATTGCCGTATTGTGGGGGAGACTTATTAGTGTTGGTTCGTGCCTATCTTCGGTGACCTGCAGCTCATACTCTGGTCGAGCTGCTTGCTGGTGCTTACCGCCTTAATCAGGCAGACCGAATCCAAGCCTCCTAATTGCTGTATTGTGGGGAGGCCTTACTGATGTTAATTCGTGCCTGTCTTCGGTGACCTGCGGCGCATAAGCTGCTAGCCGCCTGCAGGTGCTCATCGCCTCACTTAATCAGGCAGACCGAATCCAAGCTTTCTCATTGCCATGTTGAGGGGAGGCCTTTCTATTTCTCTATTTCTCTATCTCCGGGCATTCCTATTTCTCCCATTTTACTTCTATCTTCCAGCATTCCTATTTCTCTCATTTTACTTCTAAACTTCTGTTTCTCTTATCCCTGCGGCTTCCCGGCGGCGCTCGCCCCGAGGCTGCTTCTCGGCACCTCGCCCCGCGGCAGCTTCACGGCTCTGTGCGGCTTCCCGGCGCCTCGCCCCGCCGGTGGGCTCCCGGCTCTGTGCGGCTCGGCTTCGCGCGCACGCTCCGCGGTCTCCACGCGCTTCGCGCTCACACCACGGCCTCGCGCCAGCCCCGCGTTCCCTATCTATTCACGCCCCGTGCTCTCTCTGCACGCAGCGGCTTCCGCGAATGTTTCCGCCACCACCGGCATTCAGTCCAAGTTCCCCGGACTAACCTGGCGAATTTCAACCTGGCGGCCCACGTCTCTGCCTCTGGTTCCAGATCTTCGCCTCTTGCTCCCCGGGGTGACTTGAAGAATTCCAAGGTGGCTTATGTTTCCGCCTTGGCCTGCACTCGCGGCTTCATCCTCCCTAACATTTTTCTCTACCCGGTATGTTTCCTTAAATTTTCTTCCAACAATATTCCTCTCATTTCTCCTGGCTTCTCCCCACAGTCCGTATCCGAGTCCAAGCCTCCTCCAGGTTTCACTTTCGCTTTCAATCTCCTAGCTTCCCCGCCATAGTCCGCATCCGAGTCTATGAAAGCTTTCACTTTCGCTTTCAAATCCTAACTTCTTTCCCACAATCCATATCCAAGTCTATGCCTAGGCTTTCAATAGCTTCTTCTGGCACCTAGGCTCTTTGCTAGTTTCTCTCTCCGGTATTTTCCACTTCTTCCCTCCTAGGTTTCCTATCCGTCCTAGGTTTCCTATCCGAGTCACGTTTCCTATCCGAGTCAGGTTTTCTATCCGAGTCACAGCACCATTATGTCGCTCCCCCTCTTCGCGGAGGAACGACACAGGACCCTGCGCTGTTCTTTCGTCTGCTTGGCCCTCCCCGGGTTTGCTGCTGGTTCTTCCCGGGTTGGCTACCATCCCTTCCACCTCCGTGGAAGGGCGGTTCCCCCTGCCACATTCCCCACTTGCGCGGGGGAGCGGCACACCGCCGGCCGGCTCTCTGGGGGCTGCACAGGTGTTCCCCTTAGATGTTCCCCTTAGATGTTCCTCGTGCATGCCGTCTCTCTCTTCCTTTATAGTCCTCCTCTGCCAATCCCAACTCGGCTGCCCACACGCCGAGCACGCTGCTCTCCTCCAATCAGGAGCAGGTCCTGCTGTTTATTGGTTGAACTGGAGGCAGCTGTGTAGAAGCTGTTTTCTTCTTTCCCAGCGCCATATTGTGGGAGAGCAGATGCATAGAATAAGTCTTAATTCCAGTAACTTAGTCCAGTCCGGATTGCTCCCCACAGAACATAAACACTTCTACCTCTTCTAACGCAAAGCCACTCCCAGGTGCTACTCAACTAAATGAGATGGCTTTTGCACGTAGGGAAGCAACTACTGAGCTCATGAATGGGAAGAACTGTACTCCCTGCATTAACAAGAGATTATTTTGGAGACAGATGATAAAAACCAGACATCCTTTTTATTGTTAAGTCATAAAGAGGTATCAAAATTAAAAGCAAAAATTACAGGGCAAGACTTAACAAAACTACTAGGAGCATCAAAGGAGTGAAAATGGGACTAAGCGCAGGGCATTATGAATTAATGATCATGGGAAGGACAAGCATGGGGTGAAGAGTGAGCATGTGCTGAAGATACTAGGGGAGAGGATCTGGTGAAAATTTTGATCTTACACAAGTGCCTAGGTGAAGAAATAATGGGATAAGGATCCTAAACCTCACTATGTGCTTAAGAGTCATCCTCGCCATTGGTGCTGTCTCTGTCATCCTCTCCTTCCTCAGCCTTTTTCATCATCCTTGATCAGCTTCAGCTGGTCATCCCCCCATCTTCATTATCATCATCATCCAGCGGGTCCCCCTCCTCAGCAGAGTCATCTGCACCCTCCTCACACTCCCTCCTCACATTCGTCTCATCTTTCTTCAGGGAGCTGCTGCTCTGCTCCTCTTCTGACTTAATCATTCTTCATCTCTACTCCGTGTTTGCTCTGCTCCCTTTCAATTTTTTTCCAGGCTTTCCAGCAGAGAATCCACTTTTTGTTTTATCTGGGTCAACTCCTTCTGAAGGCCTGGAGGTCATCTCCTTTCAACTTTCCAGACTTGGAAGAAGATCTTTGTTGTCCACTCTTAGAACTGAAGCCATTTTTCCCCCTTCTTGAGGTGTTTCCTGATACACGCTGGCGTTTAGAGGGCTCTACAGCCCGAACAATAGGAGGAGGAGGAGGAACTCATGCTGGGTAGCTGTACACCCTGTCATAATAATCCCATTGAAAATCATAGTGCAAGTCAAAAGAGGAGCTGAGTAGAGGGAACGGAGAAGGGTGTTCTGGTACTGACCCGTACATCTCCGCTGCAGGTCATTTCACACCTGCTTTTCCTCAGTTCACTTTTGGCTCTGCAGCCAGATTAATGTCTAAAACCTGGCCAGCAATCATTCTGCCATCTTCTCCTGCTACTGCAGCTCAGGCATTTCTCTCATTAACATACTGAACAAAGGCAAAGCCCGTATGAACAGAGCAGCCCGCAATTCTGCCATACTTCGAGAAGATTGCCTCTACATCAGACTTCTTGCTCACAAGAGTGTTGAGATTCCCAATGAATACACGGGAGTTCATGGAACGAGAATCTGTCTTGTTGGTAACATTGCTTGCCATTGTGTTTGATGCTAGGTTCTTCACAAAGCCGAAAAATGTAGCTGAAGATCAAAAAAATCTCACAGGAGGGGGAGGGAGAAGAGATTCGATTCTGAATCTCCCACTCCCGAGTTCTACACGGAGAGGCCCACCGCTGCTCCAGGTAGGCAACAAGGCCACAATCACACAGTCTTCATCTCCACACGAAAATCTGTAACTCTGTCTTTCAAATAAAAAAAAAAGTAGTAAACAACCATAAAAAGGAATGTGTTACTGATAACATGCCACAACAATAATGCGCCTTGAGAGCATGCTAAGTGAAAGAAGTCAGTCATAAAATACCACACTTTCTATGATTCTATTTTCACAGAAATTCCAGAATAGGTAAATCTTTAGAGGCAAAAAATGAATAATAATAGGGTGATAGGATGTTGAGAGCCAAAGGATACAGGCTTTCTTTTGCGGTGATGAAAATGTTCCAAAATTGACTGTGGTGATGATTGAACATACTTTGAGACTGTTCTAAAAGCCATTAAGTTGCATACTTTAAATGGATATTTTGGATGATGGATTATTAGCTTACTAAGGCTGCTGTAACAAAGTCCTACAAACTGAGGAGAGGAGTTTAGGCAACAGAAATTAATTTTCTCACAGCTGTGGAGACTAAAATTTGGAGATCAAGGAGCTGAATGATTGCTTTCTTCTGAGGACTGAGGGAAGTGTCTGTTCCAGGCTCTTCTCCTTGGCTAATTGGAGGTGATATTCCTGTGTCTTCACAACCCCTTCCCTTTACACATCTTGGTTCACATTTCCTCTTTTTGTAAGGACAGAAGTCACCTTGGATGAGTGCTCACTCTCTTTTTTTTTTTTTCAAGATTTATTTATTTATACGAAAGGCAGAGTTACAGAGGGAGAGAAGGAGAGAGAGAGAGAGAGAGAATCTTCCATCTGCTGGTTGACTCCCCAAATGGCCACAATGGCCAAATGGGCCCATCTGAAACCAGGAGCCAGGAGCTTCTTCCAGGATTCCTGAATGGGTGCAGGGGCCCAAGGACTTGGGCCATCTTCTATTGCTTTCCCAGGCCATAGCAGAGGGCTGGATCTAAAGTGGAGTAGCTGGGTCTTGAACTGGCACCCATATGGGATGCTGGCACTGCAGAGAGCAGCTTTACCCACTACGGCGTAGTGCCAGCCCTTGAGTGCTCACTCTTATGACTTCATTTTACAATCAGTTGTGTAAAGATCCTCCCTACAAACATGATTATGTCTGACTCCCTGGGGTTTAGGATTTCAGTATATAAACTTGGTGTGGAGGCACAGCTCAGCCTATAACATATGGTATGTGAATTTTATCTCAATGAGACTTTTAAAAAGAAGAAAGGGAGGGTGTCGCTCCCCGTCTTCGTGGAGGAACGACACAGGACCCTGCGCTGTTCTTTTGTCTGCTCGGCCCTCCCTGGGTTTGCTGCTGGTTCTTCCCGGGTTGGCTACCGACCCTTCCACCTCCGTGGAAGGGCGGTTCCCCCTGCCACTTTCCCCACTTCCGCAGGGGAGCGGCACACCGCCGGCCGGCTCTCTCGGGGGCTGCACAGGTGTTCCTTCAGATAGATGTTCCTGGTGCATGTTGTCTCTCTCCTCCTTTATAGTCCTCTCCACCAATCCATGCTCTGCTACCCACATGCCGAGTACGCTGCTCTCCTCCAATCAGGAGCAAGTCCTACAGTTCATTGGTTGAACTGGAGGCAGCTGTGTAGAGGCTGTTTCCTCCTCTCCCAGCACCATATTGTGGGAGAGCAGATGCATAGAATAAGTCTTAATTCCAGTAACAGTCTAGTCCGAGTTGCTCCCCACAGGAGGGCATCTGGGGCAGTGGTTAAGACACTCACATCCTACATTTCAGGGCTGCGTTTGAGTCCCAGGTCTGCTTCTGATTCCAGCTTTCTGCTTACGTGTACCCTGGGAGGCAGCAGATGATGGTTCAAGTAGTTGGGCCTCTGTGATCCACTTGGGAGATGCAAATTGAGTTCTGAACTCCTGGTTTCAGCTTGTCCCAGCCCTGGCTGCTGCAGCCATTTAGAGAGTGAACTGGAGGATGGAAGAACTCTTGTCTCATCTTGTCTTCTTTTTTTCTCTCTCTTCCTCTCCCTGCCTCCATCTCTCCACCCTCTCAACTAAATGAAAATTTTTAAGGAGGAAGAGGAGAAATTTGTCTTCAGATTTTTAGGCTGTTTCTTAGAAAGGACTAACTTGGGTAAGAAACAGCCATGTTTTACATAGAGCAATCCTTTATTGCTTCTGTAATTGTCTGGGTTCATTCTACCCCTGAGTTAACAAGTTTGCAACTACTGAAATGCAATAGGGAAAAACCAAATTAATAAACTAGGACCCATAACTTGGATTCAGGTATTGATGTGCTTTATTTGGCCTGCACAATGTTTTCACAATTTTTGAATTTAACATCTCTGAATTAATAGCATGTAGGCATAATTCAGTTGGCCATAGTCCTCGCTATCCCCTTTTGTCTCTCAGCATGCCTTAACCAACTGTTTGAACACTCGAACTTGAGGATTCAGGAACAAACACGTAGGCTTCCCACACACCTCTTGGGACTTCTAATGTATGAACTATTATTAAAAATAGCTGTTTTATGGCCTCTGGATTAAAAGTTACAGTGCAGAGAGACATTTGCTTGAGAGTTTGGATTCAAATTCCTCATGTAGGCTATACTTTCCTGGATTCTGTGCAGCAGTTATAAATGTAGGCAAGATCTTAATTTGAAACAAATTCAGTTGTGAGGGGTGAATTGGGTAGGTGGAGGTTTAGGACAAGCAAATATTATATTTTAGTGTATAAATCTAAAGTTCTTTTAAATCAGAAATTAATACACACTGAAAACATTTCTCTTTTTTCTTTAATAAATCACATAGAATGCAAGTAGTCCAGGACTCTTATGGTATAACAACATAATTTACATGTGCCACAGGCTCCTTTTTTTTTCCAGCAGAGGATTTCATATGCTTAAAGACTCATGTATATTTTTTAAAGATTTATTTATTTATTTGAAAGTCAGAGTTACACAGAGAGAGGAGAGGCAGAGAGAGAGAGAGAGAGAAAGAGAAAGAGAGAGAGGTCTTCCATCTGCTGGTTCACTCCCCAGATGGCTACAACGGCTGGAGCTGAGCCGATCCGAAGCCAGGAGCCAGGAGCTTCTTCTGGGTCTCCCATGTGGGTGCAGGGGACCTAGCATCTTCCACTGCTTTCCCAGGCCATAGCAGAGAGCTGGATTGGAAGTGGAGCAGCCGGGTCTTGAACCGGCGCCCATATGGGATGCCGGCACTCCAGGCCAGGGCGTTAACCCACTGTGCCACAGCACCAGCCCCAAGACTCATGTATTGAGATTAGCACACAGCAGGGGTTTTATTTTTCCTTTTTTAGGTTTGAATAATTTTAAAAATTTTTATTAATATAAAGAAAAGAGATTTCATGTATTTCACAGGTAGAGTTGCAAGAAGACAATCATACTTTCCTCTCTCCTCCTCTCCCTCCCTCAATCCCTCTCCCTCCTTTCCTTTTTCTTCTTTAAATTTTGCAAAGGCATAATTTCAAGCCACTCTATAGTCACAGGCTTAATACACTATTAATCATAGTATTCTAAAATGTGCACAAGAGAAACAGGAGATTACCTTCAAAGGTCTCAGTTAGACTGACAGCTGATTTCTCTTCAGAAATCCTACAGGCTAGAAGAGAATGGAGAGCATAGTCCCAAGTCCTGAAAGAAAAAAAAAAAGCTATCAACCCAGAATATTGTATTCAGAAAAATTTTCATTTATAAATGAAGCTAAAATAAAGATCTTCTAAAGCAAACAGAAATTGAAAGAATCTGTCACCACTTCTTCAGCCTTACAAATAATACTTTAGGATTAAGTATTAACTATTTCTGTGTGCTACACACAGAAATAGAGAAAGATAGTCATCATTATGAAAGAATGAGAAGGCAGAAAATCTCATAGTAAAAGTACAGAGGAAATTCAAAGCAAACAATTGGAACATTCACGGAGAGATGACAGGACTAAGTCATTACTTATCAATAACAATCTTGAATGTAAAGGTCCTAAATTCTCCAATGAAAAGATATAGCAGTGGCTTTCAAAGCTTAGTGAAAGGCTTAGTTAAACATATCCCTGGATTCTCTTCTAGAGTGTCTGATTCAGTAGGTTTGGGGGTGAGGCCTAAGAATTTACATTCTTAATAAACTTTCAGGTGATCTAATGCTGATGGTTCAGGGATTACACTTTTGAGCGCCATTAGTCTATACAGTGAGTGTGAGCTCTCTAACTCACACTCTTTTTAGTTTTAGTTTTAGCCTAAAAATAGACTTTCACTAATTTTTTTGAACTTTTGAAAAATTCTAGAGAAGTCTAACTAGTCTATATGTGCCAAACCCTACAATCAAGTGAGGTGGCTGAATCTGAAGAATGCAGGGGAAGCGTACTGAGAGGTTACAACAGTATCCACCATACTTTCTCTCTCTTATTCTCTCTCACTAGAGAAGAATAGAGTTTTGAAACTTTTTCTCTTGTGTATCAGAATAATATGCTTATTTTCTTTGTGATATTGTGTTTTGACATCAAATTCAAGAACTTGAAGAATAATTAGTGTCAATAAATTTCTATGTTGTTTGGATTCATGATCTAGCAAATGAAATACAGAGAGATCATGTTTGGGATACATACAACAGCCCACCTTGGTCAGAAAAAAATGGGAGAACCCCAAGGAGAAATGGAATAATGTTCACTCATTTGTTCTTAGAAGTCAGACCTCATTTTACAATAAAGAATTTTTATTATCAACTTGGGTAAATCTCAAAATCCCATTTCTTTAGAATTGTTGTAATGCTTACTGAGGTTCTGCTTCTATATCTACTGAAAATGATGGCAGTGATGATTGTTCCTGTTAAATCCATATTTTTGCACATTTTATATTTATTGATTGGAGCTCACAGTAACCCTGTTAGGAATTCTCTGTCATAAGTTCAGTATTATTACAGCAACATTATCCAGTATTATCTTTCACAGAAATTGAGGTTTAAAGGGCTTAACTTACTTCTCCATGATTACACTCTGAATCTGATGGATTTTGGAGCCTGCATTTTTTCCATTTCTCAAAACTTCTTTCACATGATTTAAAAACTGCTGTAGCAGATGCCCACAGCAAGGTACTGATTGAGGGGATAACAGTACAGAAAACCATGCTATTTCCTTGACATTCCCAGAGTTTTGTGTTTCCTTAAAAGTAGAATTAAATTCTGGGATTGCTTTTGGAAAATGTAGTCTAATCATTGGAATAATGGATAACACAATTTATAGATTTTATTACTTTTTCCTAAATTTTTGTTACCTTGCCCATCTTTTTAGAGCAGAAAGTGCCAAAATTTATGGGGAAGAAAGAAAAATACACTCTGAAAGACAAAACAACTTTATAACATGATTCAACTTATTCTGACATTAATCCCTCGAGTAAGTATTGTGTTATGTTATTTCGTTTCTGCTCACACATGCGTGTTTGCCTTTTCTCTTTCATAGCTCTAGATTCTTAGTATAGGCAAAAGCCCACATTAAGGCTCAGAAAACACAGTAGCATTCTCCCTGCCAATCTCAACCGCAGGCTGACTGAGGGTAATGCAAATTCCCAGCGAACAAGAATGGAACACTATTTGCTGTTTTGAAACAGTGCAGACTTTATCTTGTCCTTTGAATGTCGCATCCCAATAGTTAATGCATGCTTATTGATGATAGACATAAGAAAATAGCCACATATTAGCATCTTTTGGCATGTGAGAATAAACAATCCATCTTGTATCTGCTTTGATTTATTGGCCAGGTGATTCTACTTACACATTAGACTCGGCCATCCAGTTGCTCAGTCCAAAATCATTGGGATGCAGCTCAGCTCCTTTTACTCTTTCCCACCACAGTCCTTACCCATCAGCAAAATCTGTCAGTCTTAGCTGCAAAATATATTAGAAATCTGACCATCTCTGTACTTTCATTGCTTCTCCATTGCCCAAGCCACCATCACCTCTCATTTGGATCACTACAATGGCTTCCTTATTGGATTCTCTGCCTCTCCTTTTGCTTCTTTGCAGTCAGTTTCAACGAGGCAGCTAGAGCAATTTTAACAGAATGATCCTAAAACATATTTTGAAAAGAGTCACCAGTGAGTTCTAAATCCTCCAGTGGTTTTTAACATCATAGAGGGTAAAACACAAAGCCCTCATGGTGACACATAGCCCACACTATGACTCCTCTTTCCCTTTGATAGCCCATTTCTGCATTGGCTTCTCCTGATCTCCATGGGATTCTCACCTTCACCTGCTTCAGATTCTTGCTCAAATGTTGACTTCTTTTCTGTGAAGTCAAACCTTGACCAAAGTATTTATTTCTGCCTGCTTTCCTTATGCCCTCCGTCCTACTTGATTTCTCTCCAATATTTTGGTCATTTTATATACTTTACATGTTTGTTATAATTTTTTTTTTTTTTGACAGGCAGAGTGGACAGTGAGAGAGAGAGAGACAGAGAGAAAGGTCTTCCTTTGCCGTTGGTTCACCCTCCAATGGCCGCCGCGGCCGGCGCGCTGCGGCCGGCGCACCACGCTGATCTGATGGCAGGAGCCAGGAGCCAGGAGCCAGGTGCTTCTCCTGGTCTCCCATGGGGTGCAGGGCCCAAGCACTTGGCCATCCTCCACTGCACTCCCTGGCCACAGCAGAGAGCTGGCCTGGAAGAGGGGCAACCGGGACAGAATCCAGCGCCCCGACCGGGACTAGAACCCGGTGTGCCGGCGCCGCTAGGCGGAGGATTAGCCTATTGAGCCGCGGCGCCGGCCATGTTTGTTATAATTTTAAATATCTGTCTCTTTTCTCTGAAATATAGGCTTCATGGGTGTTGGTTATGAGTGCCACTAGATGACCACAAAAACTCATTCATCTGTTTACTTATGTACATTTGTTGGTATGTACACTGTATTTTAATACAATGTTTAAAAACACTTTTTAAAATGTAGAAAAAATAGGTTTTGTGAAGGCAAGGATTTTGTGATTTTTTTTATTTATGTTTGTTGCTACTGCTACAATGCAGTATTAGTGTTGGACACATAGTAGTATTGGACACATAGTGTTGGACACATAGTAGACCCTCAACAAATGTTGGTGAAATTGAATGCATTCCAGGCAAGACTTACATTCTCACGATAATGAAGATGCTTCAAATGAACATTGTAGACCTCCCTTACCTGCAATGTTCCAGGATACTCAGTGATGCTTGAAACTGTGGATAATATCAAACCTATATATCTATATCTATATCTATATCTATATATTACAGATATTTCCTATGCATAGACTACTGAGTAATAAGTTGGTAGTGGTATAGTGTGGTTATACTGCATAATGGGATGATTCACTTCCTGATGTGGGATTGAGTGAGATTTCATCACATTACTTAAAATGACACTCAATTTAAAATTTATGAATTGTTTACTTCTTCAACTTTTCATTTAATATTTTCAGACCATAGTTGATTCTGATAATTAAAATAATGGAAAACAAAACCATGAATAAGAGGGGAAGGGGCCTACCATATTTATTTTGTGTTAAAATCAGAGTTTAAAGCTGCTTTCCTCTTCCTTCTACAGGAAATTTGGCTAGAGATGATTGTGATAATGTCCTGTATGGTGTTCCAGAGCAGAACATGTAAGATACTCAGGAACACTTTTTGAAGGAATTGCACTAGTCCATCTCTACTCTGTTGCTCCATCCTTGCAATGCATGTGTGACTTGATTGAATTTGTGGCCTTAATCAGGATCATGAAAGACAGAAACTGAAATTTTAAGGAGTCTGAGCCATATTCCTGTCTATGAAAACTAAGTTCTTTTTTACTAAGCAAATCAACTGATCACTAATGCTATGAGTTTGAAGTGGTGTTAAAACACTGGGTACCTAATTGAGATCAACAGGAGTCAAGAAGAAACCATCGCTTACAAGGCAATGGCATATGGGTAAGGGAGAATCACGATTTCCCTAACCTGAAGTCTTTCTGTTAGCTTTATGGGAACACCTGGGCTGTGCAAGCCCCATCCCCCTACTTAGTTCCTGAGCTGCCAGTTGTGACTAATGACTGCTAAATTATCACAATCACCAAACAGGACCTATTCTGTCTTAAAAGAGACAGGAGCTTTTGTGTTTCATAACCTCTACCAAACATGCCAAGAATCTTAAGAAATTGCTGCTGAATCAGAAGAAACTTAGCTGCCAATTTACACATGTCAAAGATTTCTTAGCACCACTCAGTTTGCTTTGACGACAAAAGCTTATGGTGGTAGGTCTGAGTTTCCAACAAATCAAAGATCTGGCAGAAGGTTTTATGCTTTTTCTTCCTTGACAAGTTTCCCCCTATATTTTCCTGACTCTCCTGATACCCATTATGTCAGCTCCATCATGTTGGGCCAACCAACATCCCATGTGATAGAAAAACAATTTTAAGAGAACAAGGGGATAAGGAGTCTGTGTCAAGTTTGTCCTGGAACCTAAAATAAACAACTCTTGAGTGCATAACTCCTGTGGTCAAGAATGCTCACACTGAGGACTTCTGCAGTTGAGGACTTCTGCAGTGGTCTCTCTATTGGGCTATTAATCTGGTGGTGAGGCCAGGCATTCAATCAGATTGTCACAAGATCAATAAAGGCCAAAAGCTAGAACTGTGGGTAAGTGAAACAAGTTAGAAAGGAAGAATCATGTGAATATCTTCAAGAAAGACTATCAGAACCAATAAGAAAATATTCAATATAAATATTAATACAAATAAGTTGTAGGTTATTGGCCCTTGTTGAGTGTCCTGTTTATTGATCTACCTGTCAGCTCCGTCATTCACATTCTCATTCACATTCTCTGCCCTGCTCTGTGCCTGTGTTCAGTTGTTAAGACCCGAACTGATACAGTGCTTGGAATCAAGAGAATGCTCAGGAAACAGACTTTCTGGAGGGAATTTTGAAATGAGGGATGCTCAAATATATTATAAACACATAAATAACTTTTCTTGCTAGATAGAAATTGTACCCTGGTATTGGGAGACAAGCAGTGGTGTTAAGACTTTCAAATTAATGTTGGTGTAGGTATGAGATCATGACCTTATGGAGAGCAAAGCTTTGAATGATCAAGTAGCAGTTGTACCTGATTGCTATGTACAATGCTGATCACAAAGATAATCCAGTATGTTATCTGATTGTGTTAGAGAGCTTATAAAAAGGAAATAAGTTTAGGACTTTGGACTACACATTCAAAACCATAAGGAGGAACCATAACACTTTCATAATGGTAGAAATATGACTACATTTGAGCTCAACATCATGGAAATCAAATCACCAAGGCTGATCTGACAGTGGCCATTGCTGTGGCACAGAGGACCACAATGAGTCCTGATATACCATGATTCCTGGGGGAAATAGCCAGCCTATATTCCAAGGAGGAGAAGACAGATCTAGGTCCTCTTGGAATAGAGATGTATTGCAGATTTAAATTTTCTTCCATGGGCAGAATGCTACTGCCAAGGTCAGCATTCCCAGACCATAGAATGCCTTATTCGCTGCCACAAAAATAGAGTTTCCCGCCAAGGCTTTTATTTTTTGGCTAAAGGAATGGCAATGTGATCATACTCATAAAAATCACCAGTCTTAGTACAAATTTCATCACCCAAATGCAAACCAAAGTAGAGGCGGATGGCAGCTGTGGAAGCAATCCACCTGAGTTGCCAACAATAAGGAACCAAATTGGTTGCTGAGAATTAGAATCAAGTAAAAATCAATCTGCTTTTTGGAAAAATCACCATATGCACACAAATCTTAAAAATATCAGTGGAAAGAGTCTCCCCATAAGGGCCACTGCTTCCTCTATCCCTTCATGGTTTTTCACTGAGCAGTAATTAAGATAGCATTTATATTTCCAGATAATTCTCTGTGAAAAATATCAGGGCACTATCTGGGACAAAGGCTTTCAGAAAAGGCTTTTCTGTAACATCTCCCTTCCATCAGGACATAGTCTCTTACATTATTTTACATTCTGAAGTAGAAAGATTTACATCTCTACCTGAGCATTACACTTGAGTTTAATGAGTTAAAAAATAAAAAAGGAAAATACAAGGTTATAACATTAAAACAGAAATAGTTTTAAGTTTGTCTCATTTTTCCTTATAGGATGCTGAAACACATTGTGTTTGACTTTGAAAACTAGCAATCTACACACTCTAGCCTTAGAGATGTTAGAAGAAAACAGAAAAAACAAGAAGATAAAATGTAAGACTTTTGTGTTCTTACAAGAAGGAAAGAAAGAACAATGAGAAGACTGAGTACAAGACTTTTGTATCCTGGCCAGTGTACTGGACTAAGGCTCCACCTGCAGCACCAGTATCCCCTGTGGGTGCCGGTTCATGTCCCAGTTGCTCCTATACCCATCTAGCTCTTTGCTATAGCCTGGGAAAGCAGTAGAAGATGGCCCAAGTCCCTGGGCCCCTGCGCCCGCGTGGGAGACTCAGAAGAAGCTCTTGGCTCCTGGTTTCAGATCGGCGCAGCTCTGGCCTTTGCGGCCATTTAGGGAGTGAACTAGCAGGTGGAAGACCTCTCTTTCTGTCTATAACTCTGCCTTGCAAATAAATAAAAAAATCTTAAAAAAAGACTCTTGTATCCCCCACATCAGCTTTGTAGAATTTTGCCTTACTGGCATCTGCTTCCACCATTGCCTAGGGAAATGGCTCATCTTATTGGAAGAACATAGCAAGGAAGCCAAATGGGGAACCCAGAGATTCCTGTGTATCTTTTGCAGATCCTGAGATCTGCAAATGTGGAAAGTGGGTCTACCATTGAGCCTGAACAAGGCAACAGAGTAGCCTGGATCAAGACACAAATATACATAAAGAACATTCTTAGTCTTAGTCCTAGGAGGTGTCGGTACCAGTGCGGCCCTTAGTGAGGCAAGACATACTAGGCTGCAAACTGAATGGCAGAACCAGTCCCACCTCATGGTGCCTGAGCCACCAGGAAGCCCACAGCAGCCCCTCCTCTGAAGAAAATGAAGACAACACAAGGTGTTAATTCAAGGACAATATTCTGAGAGGGTATCATGAGGTCATGTAAGACCCTGTTCCTATATATTCAAGGGCCTTGTTGGAGAGTTACTGGGGAAAAATGGACTTTCAAATGTCTGAGCATTTCAACTAAAAGAGGCTGAGCATTTACCGAGACTAAATATTGTACAAGATGAAATTGATGAGGTTTGTGAGTATAGTGCCTTGCTTCTTCTAGGTAGTAAGGAAAATCCAATAGGATACAGAGAGAATAAAGCAACTAGATTTTCTCTGTACACCTGGCCTGGAATGTTTAAAATTGCAAACACTACTTCCAAAGAATGTGTTTATCTGTGGATGAGAGCAATGAGGCTTGGGTAAGTCACTCTGTGCCTACTTTGACATATTTTTTGAAGAAATGTTGAGATATTGACTATGTTCACAGTTCTATCATTTCTGGGATGTGGATGGTCTGCAGAAAGAGTATCAATTTCTTGACTCACTAAAAATTCATTTTCTTTAGGAATGTCTGAAACTGACAGTAAACTCAAGGAAAATGAATAATCTCCCTTCTAGTCAAATCATCTGACTTTTTCTCATGCCATCTATCCAGAACTTACTTACAAGTAAAAGTACATTGGCAAGGGTTGAATATTGTGGCACAGTAGTTAAATAACAATTTTGGACACTCTCATCCCATATCAAAATGCCTGGTTTCAAATTCATGCTACATCTAGGGAGGTATCAGGTAAGGGCTCAGATACTTGGGTCCCTGCTATCCATGTGGAAGACTCAGATGGAGTTCTGGCTTTATCCTGGCTCAGCCCTCACTGTTGTAGGCATTTGGGGAGTGGGCCAGTAGATGGAAGCATCTCTCTTTCTCTTCTCCCATTCTGTCTTTCAAATATAAATAAACAAAACTTTAAAAATAAAGAAAGTATTTTAGCAAAAGGTAAAAAATGGTAATTAAATCATCCAGGGTTTTGTAGGCTCTCAAATGACACTGTTAAAACCTCACTCTGGGCCGGCGCTGCGGCTCAATAGGCTAATCCTCTGCCTGCGGCGCTGGCACACCAGGTTCTAGTCCAGGTCGGGGCGCCGGGTTCTGTCCCGGTTGTCCCTCTTCCAGGCCAGCTCTCTGCTGTGGCCAGGGAGTGCAGTGGAGGATGGCCCAAGTGCTTGGGCCCTGCACCCCATGGGATACCAGGAGAAGCACCTAGCTCCTGGCTTTGGATCAGCTTGGTGCGCTGGCCACAGCGCGCCGGCCTCAGCGGCCATTGGAGGGTGAACCAATGGCAAAGGAAGACCTTTCTCTCTCTCTCTCTGTCTCTCTCTCTCACTGTCCACTCTGCCTGTCAAAAAAAAAAAAAAAAAAAAAACAAACAAACAAAAAAAACAACCAAACAAAAAACCCCTCACTCTGAAATAGAAACCATAGAAACCAAAGAGCATACAACATTACTAAAGAGACCAGTTTTTTAGATTTGGTAAACACAACTCTGGTGAATGGCATATCTCTCCCAACCTCCAAAGAGAAAAGGAGTCTAGTTTCTTTCATTTATACATGTATTACAAGAAAATTAAAAATCATTGTATAAAATTGTATGGAGAAATTACATGAGTCATTTAAAAATGATTTGATACCTAGAACATGAAGAAATTTTAAATCTCTCAATCAATTACTAATAAATTTTTCCATCTGAAGGGAAAAGTAATTTTCTATTGTCTAGACTGGTTTAAATATAGTAAAACAATTACTTAAACATCAAGACAGACAGTCTTTAATAATATCTTCTATCATGGTTTATCTCAGACTTTAATATGCAAAGGAATCATTCCATTCAGCAGTCTGAGATTCCATACTATAATGAGTGATGCTAATGGCTGCTGGTCCAAGAGCCACTGAGTATAAAGGAGTAAAGGAGTCTCTAAGCTTTTTATTACAGAGATCCTTTTCAAAAGCTTAGACTTTCCTGAATTCTAAAATAGATCAGTGGGATCAAGAATCCTGATACAAAAAGTTCCTGAGTGGAGTAGGGGAGACTCTTCCTTTACTTATCTGTCAATCTTGCATACTGCTGGAGACCTTCCTGAAAGAGGAAGGGCTGAACTTTCACTCTCCTACTGCAATTCTTCTACCCCCACATTTCCCATTGGCCAAGGAGGATTCTACTGATTCTCTCCATTGGCACTATTAATTTATTCTACATTTCCAATGTAGGTGATCACAGGAAAGCAGTTAATTCAACCAGGTCTAATTCCGAAACTTTAATGCCTCTTCATACAGCAAACTGGCTTACATAGAGGTCTTTACCTTGCTGACACAGCTAGAAAAGTAACTGTTTTTGAAATGTCTCAATGTGTATTCTGTGACTTCTGATGCTCAATAATCTGTTTCAAATCAAAGTAATGCTATCTGACATAGTGCTTGATATTTTTTCTCTCAGACATTTCAAATATATGTTGCCACAAACAGTAGAATGATTGCTTTGTTCATTAAAGTATTCATTCATTCATTCTTAATTGGGTGTAAAGGGTCGAATCCTAACCACTAGACCGCCAAAGAGCATCCATTCATTCTTATTTGGTTGAGAAAATAATATATGTCAGATTTGGGAATAGAGATGGATAAGAAGTGGTTAATGCTCCTGAGGGGTGATTCATTCAGGGAGTAAATTTCCATTAAACATAATTATCTTAAAAGTTGGGTTTAAAAAACATGTGTTTATTTTTCTCACATAGGAAGTCTGGTGGTATTCAGTTGCCAGCACTGGTTTCACACCTTGAGAGAGCAGAACAGAAGTCTTTGTAGTTCTCTTGGCCCCTTCTGCATGGTTCCCTGATGACTGTTACAGCATTAGCTCTAGTAATTATATCTCTATTTCAGATGAGAGGAAAGAAGAAGAGGGTAGTGTTTATTCTGGAGAAAAATATCAGAAATCTGCATATGACTTCTGTTTGCATTTCATTGGCCAGACCTTTGTCATATGTGTATCCTTAGCTGTAAGGAAGACTATGAAATATGAATTTATTTTGTTTTAAGCTGAGCACATTGAAATGTCCAACAAAATCATGGTTGTTAGGAAAAATTGGAGAATGGGTATTAGACGTGCATTTAGTCATGTCTACCTAAAGAATTTCATTGGGTATATTATGAACTCTGTTTAATTTTGCTTCTAAAGGCTAGTTTCCTGAGGAAAACTTACAAGGTACATAATACCCAAACATAGGCTCTTTCTAAATACCTTCAGTCAGCAAGTCAAGTAAGTCAAGCATCTCTGCTAAGTAATTCTCACCTGCCTAGATCATCTGCTTGAAAACTTACCAGGAAAAACACCAAGAGCATTATAGGTGTTCAGCTGAGTTCTGCTTCATTGTGTGTACAAAAGTCTAAATTGCTGGTTGTTGGTGGCAATTTTTACCTATGCATACCTGAACATAGATTATTGTTAGAAACTTCATTTATCTGTGTACAGGCAAGTATATTGCATAAAAGAAAAAATCTGTATTTTGTTTTCATTTTACTATGAATATTGTTTAACATTCTGTGTCTTATTCCAGACAGCATAAACAAACACTGATTTCAAGGGCATACACTTGTTGATATTTTACTCTGTGTGGGGAGCAACTCGGACTAGACTGTTACTGGAATTAAGACTTATTCTATGCATCTGCTCTCCCACAATATGGCGCTGGGAGAGGAGGAAACAGCTTCTACACAGCTGCCTCCAGTTCAACCAATAAACAGCAGGACCTGCTCCTGATTGGAGGAGAGCAGCGTACTCGGCGTGTGGGCAGCAGAGTTGGGATTGGTGGAAGAGGACTAGAAAGGAGGAGAGAAACAACATGCACCAGGAACATCTAAGGGGAACACCTGAGCAGCCCCCGAGAGAGCCGGCCGGCGGTGTGCCGCTCCCCTGCGGAAGTGGGGAAAGTGGCAGGGGGAACCGCCCTTCCACGGAGGTGGAAGGGACGATAGCCAACCCGGGAAGAACCAGCAGCAAACCCGGGGAGGGCCGAGCAGACAAAAAGAACAGCGCAGGGTCCTGTGTCGTTCCTCCGCGAAGAGGGGGAGCGACATAATGGTGCCGTGACTCGGATAGGAAGCCTAGGCAGGGTTTAGTGTCGTTCCTCCATGAAGAGGGGGAGCGACATAATGGTGCCGTGACTCGGATAGGAAGCCTAGGCAGGGTTTAGTGTCGTTCCTCCATGAAGAGGGGGAGCGACAACTCTGCAATTTATAAACCAGTTATACTTTAAAAACAGTCTGTATTTTATTGTCTCCACTTATCAAATTATAATATCAATAACTTATCATTATTCTTTCATAGTAACTTCCTAACTAGCTTCAAGGTCAAAGTTACCAAGAATTTTTACTAGTTCAAATTTTTCTGCTGTATCATCTGTGATCTATCAAATGTATGATTAAAGTTAGGAAAAAAAAGCAAGGATGGAGAGAAAATGGTATAAAGCCTTGACTGATAATCAATAAAAGATCACAGCAAAGTCTATACTCACCTGGATAATCATAAAGCCCTCCCCACCCATCTGTCCTTCTAGCCATCCATCAACCCACCCTGCTATTTATCCATCTAGTCTAGATGTTTATTGCAAGATCAACAATGAAGATTAGATACAATGTTCTTGAAGAACTTAAATTCTCATAGGAAAATAGCATCACACATACTCCTTATAAAAAGAATGAAATTCTTGCAGTTTGGGTTAGGGTACACATATCAGGGATGGTTGTGGAATATGGCCAAGGAAAGCTTAAATGACGGAGGTACTGAAGTTTCAACCCCAAAATACTCAAATATGTGGAGATTGGGAGACATGATGGAGAGGATGTTTGCATTTCAGCCAGGAGAAACAGCTTGGGCAAATATCCCAAGTGCAGAAAATATAGGTTATGTATAAGATACTGTAGGCTATTTGTCAGGAACAAAGAGTTAATAAGTGACTAATGATTGATACGTTCTATCATTTTCTCAGGTGTCAGTGTCATTACTCTGTCCTCGCACAGAATCTTTTGCTTTGTTTCCAGCAGGACCAAACTAGAATAAGGCTCAGAAGTCAGGTTGGGACCATCGTTTTCAATCTGTAACATTTAGTTTGAAATAGCTTTATTTTATCTATTGTTTCCAGTTAATAATAATTTAGGTTTTCCTATCTGTTATTATTTCTTGTGCTCATCATATCTTCTTGTACAACTAAATTTTCTTTAAGTTAATGTATTTCAATTTTATTTATTTAAATTTTTTTAATTAATTAAGAGAACAGATTGCATCTCTCCCTCCCTCAATACATTTCTTTTTTTCATTTAATTTTTGTAATAACATACTTTCAATTTACTTAACTTTCCATCTGGGATAATTTTCTTCTACTTGAAGAACCCCTTCAAGTATTTTATTTAGTAGAATGAAAATTCTGCTTCGATTTGTCTGAATAATTTCATTTTGTTCTCATTTTAGAAGAGCATTTTCCTTAGATAAAGAATTCTAAGTTGGGCATTATTTTCTCCTAATGCTTCAAAGATTTCATTTCTTTTTCTTCTGGTTTCCAACATTTCCATTTATAGATTTGAAAGTCAGTTGTTGGTCTTTTGTTAACTTTTGGGGGCTAGTGCGTCTTCTGCTTTGAGCAGACTTAAGATTTTCTCTGTTTTTGACTTCCAGTTTTATTTCAATGTGTATAGCATGATTATCCTTGTAGTCATCTTGCTTGGAATACAGAGGGTTTTTTTGTTTGTTTGTTTGTTTGTTTTTGTTTTTTGACAGGCAGAGTTAGACAGTGAGAGAGAGAGACACAGACAAAGGTCTTCCTTCTGTTGGTTCACCTCCCCAAATGGCCCCTATGGCCGGCGCGGTGGAGCCAGGTGCTTCCTCCTGGTCTCCCATGCGGGTGCAGAGCCCAGGCACTTGGGCCATCCTCCACTGTCTTCCCAGGCCACAGCAGAGAGCTGGACTGGAAGAGGAGCAACAGGGACAGAATCCGGTGCTCCAGGACTAGAATTCAGGGTGCTGGTGCCGCAGGCAGAGGATTAGCCTAGTGAGCTGCGGCACCGGCCTACAAAGTTTCTTATATTTCAGGGGTCTTAAATCACTTTTGAAAAATTTTTGGCTGGTGTCTTTTCTCTTATCCTTTAGGAACCTCAATTTCATACATATTAGATCTTTCTTCTGAGCCCAGAGCCATTTCTTAACCTCTTTCTTGTATTTTTTTCTCCTTTTATCTTGCTGGGCAACAATTTGGATACTTTCTATTGAACCTTATTTCAGATAACTTTTCCTGTATACTCCTGTATATGATATAAAACCCATTTCTTCAACTTGAATTTTAAGTATGGTTGTTATATTTTTAAGATCTAAATTTCAACTGAGTGCATATTTTATAGATTCTGGTTCTCTGGTAATGTTCCATTTTTAAAAGAAAATTTCTAGAAAATATTAGTTATAGCTGTTTTAGAGTTTGAATTTGATAACTATATCTAGATCACATATTGGTATATTTCCATTACCTAATTTTGCTCTTGAGATTCAGTCATTTGATTCTTTGGACAAGTGTGATTGTTAATTTTGAATCAAATTTTCTACACTTTCCGTGAAATATTATTGAAATATTAATTTCCCCCAAAGAAAATTAAATTTTCTTTTGGTAGGAATATACAGGAGCTGCAATGTGTCTTGATTCAATTAGGGACTAAATGGATTGGTGATTATGTTTTAGAACTTGTGAAAACTGGTATATTTATAATTTCCTCTGTTCCTGGGGTCTAAAGATATTCAATAAAATCATGGAATATTTATCAGGCTGCATATCCTTGACATGTTACTAATACCATTTTTTTGTTGTTGTTGTTGTTTTCCTATCACTAATGCACTGCTTGGGGATTGCCAATGTTTTAGAAGTAAAATGCAATCTCAGTGCTGGGCTTCCATTCATTGAGGATATTAGTTGACGTCAGAAATTTCTGGTCAGAAATCCCGTAGGATATCATTTAAAATTCATTGCTTTCTTGAAAGGATTTTATTGTTTTTGTAAACCATACTGAAATGGAGATAATACTTGTTTAATTCAATTCAGTCTTGTCACTTGCTATAAACACCATATTAGATGACAATTTTTTTTTTTTTTTGACAGGCAGAGTAGACAGTGAGAGAGAGAGACAGAGAGAAAGGTCTTACTTTTGCCGTTGGTTCACCCTCCAATGGCTGTGCGGCCGGTGCGCTGCAGCCGGTGCATTGCACTGATCCGAAGCCAGGAGCCAGGTGCCTCTCCTGGACTGCCATGTGGGTGCAGGGCCCAAGGACTTGGGCCATCTTCCACTGCACTCCCTGGCCACAGCAGAGAGCTGGCCTGGAAGAGGGGCAACCAGGACAGAATCCGGCGCCCCGACCCGGGCTAGAACCCGGTGTGCCGGCACCGCAGGTGGAGGATTAGCCTATTGAGCCACGGTGAATGACGAATTTTTGTAGCCATGATTTAGTTTTTGATCTTTTTGCCCAGTGTGACTGCCATAGACATTAAAACGCACTTTCCCTGACTTTGGGCTGTGATTGGTAAATGCCCAAGAGGTATAATAATGCAGCAGCAAATACAGGCTTGCTGCAAGTTCCTTTCTTCTCTCTGCATCTTATATTCCTGGCTGCTTTGAATGCTTTTCAATGTTTTCCAACACCTTGCCCAACATGTAGTTAAGTTTTGATGTCAAATAATTGTCAATGTAATTAGATGAGCTATGTACCCTCTGTCGGGCTAGAGAATGAGAAAATTTCCTATGGCTACTGACAAAGAAAATCCTATGGCATATGGCACTTTGTCCTTGTACACTTAACTCCAAGATGTTATCATGTTAACACACTTTGTATACCATTCAATACCCTGTCTAAAATATATGGAAGTAGTGCCCATAAGACCAGAAGGAAGTGAATAAGATTTTTTTCTTTTCTTTTTTTTTTAAAGATTTATTTATTTATTTGAGGGGCAGAGTTACAGAGAGAGGGTGGGAAAGAAAGAAGGAGAGGTTTTCCATTCGTTGGTTCACTTCCCAAATGGCCACAATGGATGGAGCTGGGCCAATCTGAAGCCAGGAGCCAAGAGCTTCCTCTGATTCTCCCACCCGGGTGCAGGGGTGCCAGCACTTGGGCTATCTTCCACTGCTTTCCCAGGCCATTAGCAGGGAGCTGGATGGGAAGTGGAGCAGCCAGGACTAAAACCAGCACCCATATGGGATGCCAGCCCTTCAGGCAGAGGCTTAACCTACCATGCCATAGCACCATATTCAAAACTAAATGGGACAAATAAGTAAAACATAAATTATCATAAATAAAAAATAAATTCTCCAATTTGGGATAGACTTTGTTTTTTATAGATTCCTAATATTTTTTCATCCTTTCTTGAATACAAAGATTTAGGGTTCTTGTTGATTTTTCAATGCTATCAGAGTTATGATATGAAAATTCCTGAGATTTTTGCCAACTTAGCTAGCACATAAAATTTGTAATTTATTTTCAGCAATGTTTTCCAATGAGCTGTTTAAAGTTACCCAATTTTTGGGGTCAGTTTTTCATGCTGGTGTTTTGACCCCAAGATGAGTACTATGGCTCCAAGCAGATAGGATCAGAAATCCAGTAGGATATCATTTAAAATTCATTGCTTTCTTGAAAGGATTTTATTGTTTTTATAAACCATACTGAAATGGAGATAATAATTGTTTAATTCAGTCTTGTCACTTTCTATAAACACCAGCTGCTATAATTGTAGGCATTTCCACATGAGGGATTTTTACCAACTGTAAAAAAGAAGATTTTAAAAGAAGCACAAAGCAATCTTGAAGTGTGAAGCAAAAACACACAAAGCTTTAAAAAGATAACAGAAATTTCAGCCCATTCATGGCTCATAATTTAGAACTGTTTCTTTGAACTTCAATTTTTGTTTCATTACAACAAAAATGTATTTAAAACCAGGAAAGCCAGTATAATACACAGTAATTGAGAGTTAGAAATAAGCTATAAATTTCCAGAAAAGCCATAAAGATTTTTCTCCTGATTTTGTTAATTTATCTCAAGGGAATTCTCTTCTATTATATTTCCTGTTGATGTGTAACAACAGTATGATAAGATGACATAAAGCATAAATATATTTTTAATATGCATTTTGTATTTGGTTTATACAGAGTGATAACCAGAATTGTGATCACAATCAAAAGTGTCACCTCCTTTTAAAAAATGTTCTTATTACTTGAAAGAGTAATGGGTTGGGAGGAAGAGAGTGCTTGTGTTTCTATTCTCTAGCTCATTTCCCAGAATGCCCACAATAGCCAGGACTGGGCCAGGCTGATCCCAGCCTGGAACTCCATTGGAGTCCCTCACATAGGTAGCAGGGACTCGAGTGCCTGTGCCATCACCTGCTGCCTCCCAGGCACATTAGCAGGAAGTTGGATAGGAAGCCATGTAGCTAGGACTTGAACCAGGATTCTGATATGGGATGTGAGCATCACAAGCATTGGCTTAACCCGCTGTGCCTGTGCCGCAGTTCCTGCTACATAACCATCTCATTCACAGAGACAAAGAAAGACGTCCCATTCACTTACAAATGCCTTCAACAGCTGGGGCTGCACCAGGTCAAAGCCAGGTGTCAGGAACTCAGTCAAGGTCTTCCGTATGGATGGCAGGGATCCAACTACTGCAATGACCTGCTGCCTCCCAGAATGTGTATTCGCAAGGAGCTGGAATAGACAACAGGGCCAGGACTCAAACCCAGTACTCCACTATGGGTACACTAGTCAGTGCCATCTCTAGAACTTGTTTTCTCTTCTGTAATATGATGATGGCATTAATTACCAAAGAATATTCCATGAAATGCTGCTTTCACGTGTGTTTTTAGGGAAAAAGTTTCCATAAGCACATCCATTTGGAAAATGTTGTGTTCTTTAGTCCTCTGGAAAGTCACAATTCTGTGAACACATTGAAAGCTCTCAGAATTCTTGTAGTAAAGCCATCAGGTGGTTTTTTTTTTTTTTTTTTTTTTTTTTTGTTTTTTTTTTTTTTTTAATGTCTAGCACATAACCTGTGTAACATGCTTCTGCAAACATCAGTCCAGGCAATATCTAACACAGCAGAGGACTGGCCTGGAAGAGGGGCAACCGGGACAGAATCCAGCGCCCTGACAAGGACTAGAACCCGGTATGCTGGCACCACAGGTGGAGGATTAGCCTAGTGAGCTGTGGCTCCAGCTACAATGCTTGACTCTTAAAAGCTGGCAGAACTGGCTCTTGTGCAGCACTGGGCCTTTCCCATTTGGCCTATTTCTCTGGTTTCAACATCACTTTTCTGGTTCAAGACTTGTTTGTTATTGTTTTGCTTATTTACAGTTGAAGAAATTGAGGGTGGTACTTTATGTTAATTCCATGATAGACCTTCCTTCCTCTGACCCAATATCACTGTTTCCCAAAGTTTTTTTTTTTTATTTAGTACTAAACCTTTTTTTAAAAATATTTATTTTATTTATTTGAAAGACAGAGTTATAGAGAGAGGTAGAGAGAGAGAGAGGTCTTCCATCTGCTGGTTCACTCCCCAGATGGCCACAATGGCTGGAACTGCACCAATCCAAAGCCAGGAGTCAAAAGCTTCCTCCTGGTCTCCCACGTGGGTGCAGGGGCTATCTACTGCTATCTACTGCTATCCCAGGCCATAGCAGAGACCTGGATCGGAAGAGGAGCAGCTGGGACTAGAACCAGCACCCATATGGGATGCTGGTGCTTCAGGCCAGGGCTTTAACACACTGGGCCACATTGCCGGCCCCAGTACTAAATCTTTAAGACTGGTAAAATAATTTCAGGATATAATATATTCCCCTCTTGGAAACTGAACTAGTACATGAGTATACTAGATACTCTGAGAAGTCCTTCAGTAAGAAAGCTTAGTTGGAAGTTATCTAAGTCCTCAAATTTATGGATTATAGAACTCTGATTTTTATATAATGCATATTAATATTCTATAGAATTCAATTCAGAAAATACAATAAAGAGAAACCAAACACAGATTACATACAAAGGGTTTTGAATTATTCCCTCTGTATCATCCAGGGGAGGTTCATTTTATTTATTTCATATCATATTTCTCTCCACATGCCAATAATAAGTCCTGTGGCCTCTTAAATAATAATAATAATAATGACAATATTTAATATTTGTCCAATCTTTACCTTGTGTCAGGCATTGTAAGGAGTTTACATGAATTAACTCTTTTAATATTCATAGCAACTCTGTTGTAGGAATTGTTATTGTTATATTACATATGAGAAAATTGATATAGAGAGAAATCAATTTACCCAAGATCATTAAGCTAGCAAGTGTCAGAGCTTGCATTGAAATCTAATCAAATGACTACACAATTCATGATCTTAAGCATCACTTTATACTACTCTTCCAAATTATTGTAGTAGAACTTGAATTTTAACTTCTTCCTTTTGATGGAATATTAGCTCCTCTTTTTTTAACCTCAGGGTTTTAGTTCCTTTGCATAGGAATTAAGTTCAGAAAAATTGCACATGGATGTGGGAGATTTCAACATGGGCAAAATACCTGTTTATTGCTTTGCTTTCAAATGTTCAATGGCATTTGTGATTTAACACTTCATTTTGGATTAAAGTAACATACATTTAATAATAAAAACAATAAGAACAACAATCATGAACTTTTGAGTGATTATTACAAGATAGGAGATGTGACAGGCCACTAGAATGACATCTCCATAAATGTAGAGGATTGTCTAGTTGTGCCCTTTTTAATACCAAGCACTTATATCACATATAGAAGGCACAAGAGGAACAATATTCTCTCAAGGAAATTATCATTAACATTATTGGTGATTGAGAAATCTTAAGATGTTTGCCTAATGCGACATAGCTGGTAAGTAAGCTAAGATACTTATCCAGACCTGTCTGGTTCCAATACTTCTGCTTTTAATGACTGTATCAGGCAGCCGTATAGCTAGATAGCAAGATATAAATGCAGCAGAGTCTTTTATAACCATAGTACCACAATAGCTGCTTAAGTGCAGCATTCAGAGAATGTTTACCAAGAATTATAACTTTATTTTTTAAGATTTATTTAATTTTATTTTATGTATTTAAAGAAAGAGAAAGAGAGAGAGAGATTTTTTCATCTGCTGGGAGAGACAGCTTCCATTTGGTGGTTCACTTCCCACAAGGCTGCAACAGGGAGGTCCAGGCCAGGCTGAAGCCAGGACCTAAGCACTTTATCCAGGTCTCCCACGTGGGTAGCAGGAGCTCAAGTACTTGAGACACCATCTGCTGCTTCCTAGGCACAGTATCATGAAGCTACATTAGAAATGGAGTAGCCACGATTTGAACTGGCACGCTGATATGGGATGTTGCAACACAATGCCTGCCCCACAAGAATCCTATAAAATGTAAGCAATAAGGGTGGGCACTTGGCCTCGCAGGGGAGATGCTGGTTGGGGTATCTGCATCCTATATTCGATTGCCTGTTCAAGTCCTAGCTCCACTCCAGTCCTGGCACCTGATTCCAGCTTCCTGCCGATGCAGACCCTGGGAGGCAGTGGTAATGACTCCAGTAATTGGGTTCCTACCCCCATGTGAGAGATCTGGACTAACTCAGCCCCAGCCATTGCAGGCATGTCAGAGGTGAACAAGTGGATAGGAGTTCTCTCTCTGTCTTCTCTGTGTGTCTCATTGTATTGCAAATAAATTTTAAAAATTAAAAAATTAGAAATATAAGTGGCCTCTTAGACAATTTTTACTGTATTTTAACAAGCACCTTTTCCTTCTACTTTAGAAAATGTTAGAGACTATAAAAAGATTACACACAGTGTTTTCATTGTAATTAATTCAACAAATGTATATGAGATCAGGCCATTGCTTATATGCAGATATTTAGAACTGTGTGTCTAGCTTGTATATGCCCCAGTGGCTCATTGACTTTAGATTTCTTATTCCCTAATGATATTTGCTGAGTTGGTCCCACTGCAGGTAAAACCTGTTAAGCTCCACCTTACCATTTTGTTCTCATGCATTTTAGATGAGCTCAGTGGGTAGTTAAATTAAGTGGCTACTATTAAATTTCTCAAGTATAGCTCTTTATCTACACCCATTCATTTCACCTGAACCCATTTAACTAGATAATTAATAGACACATGGTGTTTTAACTGTGACAGGTTAATTATCTTAAATATAAGCATATTTTAAACTTATGGCGAAAGAAATCTCTGATAAGGATGTTTTAAATTCATTTTTACTAGAATTGGTTATAAGAGAGAAGCGTGCATGCGTAATTTCAAGGAGATGACAGATTGAGGAGGAAAAGGAAGAAGTCAGGGAAACACAAAATTTTGATCACTGCGCTGGATGTTCACTTGACAGAATCATGAAATCATGGAGCTCAGAGTTGGAAGGAATCTCAAGGGACGATCTGGAGCAGTGCCCAACCTTCAGGCTGGTGTCATTATCCTCATTTCACAAATGAGGCAAGAAAGCTCAGAAAGGTTACATAATTTGCCTAAGGCCAGTAGCTGATGGTTGCAGCGAAGGCACTCAAAATAGGTATGCAGTTTCTCGTGTATTGTCCCTTCCCTTAAACTAGACAGAAAGCCTTTGGTATTATATTATGAATTTAAAATATATTTTAGAAGCAAATAAAATATTCCCTATAAAAGACTTCCAAGGAATCAGCCACAGGAAGGCTGCTTTGTGGCTCTTTTGAGCAGGACTTTTTACCTTGCAAACAACCAAACAAAAAAACAACCCTGGGAGCATAGTTTTCATTCACTTTCAGTGCCTTTTCTCCAATAGTTGAATTGAAATATGGGAAGACAGAAAGTGCCAATAATACTAGCCTAGCCAGAAAGTTTTTTTTTCTTTTTTTTTTTTTTTTAGAGATTTATTTTATTTATTTGAAAGAGTTAGAGAGAGAGGTAGAGACAGAGAGAGAGAGGTCTTCCATCAACTGGTTCACTCCCTAGATGGCTGCAATGGCTGGAGCTGCACCAATCTGAAGCCAGGAGCCAGGAGATCTTCCGGGTCTCCTATGCACTTTCCCCAAGGACTTAGGCCATCCTCTACTGCTTTCCCAGGCCACAGCAGAGAGCTGGATCAGAAGAGGAGCAGCTGGGACTAGAACCAGTGCCCATATGGGATACCTGTGCTTCAGGCTAGGGCTTTAACCCGCTGTGCCACAGCGCTGGGCCCCCAGAAAGTTTTCAAAGGGTAGTGAATTTGTATATGGATGGCCCAGTGAGAATAGAGTCCTAAAAGGCACAAAGGAAGTACAACAAACCCTATTAAGTGTACAGCAAATCCAGCAATAATGTGGTTATGGGCTCAGAGCGAAGTATAAATGGAGCAGCAGGTAGATAAAATTATAGATATATAATAGTACACAGCAGTTTGTTTTTACATTTGTGACACACTGGAAATATCCTTAAAATAAGTCCTTGTTCCCATCTCTTTCTTTTTGTTTTCCAAGATATCCCCGGATTCTTATCCCAAGTATCTTTCCTTTCCTATTGCCTTCAACAATTCTCACAAACTAATTTGATGAACTTTGTAGCCCTTTTCCTTCTGCTTTCTGGCTTAGCTCTTTGGCATTTAGAGAAATTTTGCTCCTACTGCTTCAATTAAGTTACAGTCCCCTCCTTTACCAGAGTTTTGTAGAACAAAGGCACAGAGGTCTCAAAAGCTGGTTCAGTAAGAGTATGGACAGAGAGGGAAGGAGGCAGCGATTTTACAAATCTTACAGCCTGATGTTTTGGTTCGTGTGAAAATGAGATTGCATGTACCTGGCAAGTGATTTTGACATGTTTCTTGAGAACTGATGCTATACTCCTCCACCACGGAAATCTTCTATAATCTAAGGTAGTATGAAAAAACCTGATAGAAGTAGTTTCATATTTCCAATCAGTTCTTTCCAATACCCTTAAGAGTACATCTTAAATTTGCTCCCCATCAGAAAAAGAATCAATGACAACTTTCAGATCATACCTGATTTAAATACATTCTGAACTGATGGCAATGCTGAATAAAATTCTTATTTTTGAAAGGGCTATGACCCAATTCTTAAAAAGAGGAGTATATTTTTAGTCAGTCAGCAGAAAAAGTGATCCCTTCAGTTTGAAACAGGTGTTGGGGGCTGGCGCTGTGGCTTAGCAGGTAAAGCTGCCGCCTGCAGTGCCGGCATCCCATATGGGCACCAGTTTGAGAGCTGGCTGCTCCACTTTCCGATTCAGCTCTCTGCTATGGCCTGGCAGTAGAAGATGGTCCAAGTCCTTGGGCCCCTGAGCCTGCATGGAAGACCTGGGGGAAGCTCCTGGCTCCTGGCTTCGGACTGGTGCAGCTCCGGCTGTTGTGGCCAATTGGGGAGTGAGCCAGTGGATGGAAGGCCTCTCTCTCTCTCTCTCTCTGCCTCTCCTCTCTCTGTATAACTCTGACTTTCAAATAAATAAATAAATCTTTAAAAAAAAAAGAAACAAAGAGATGTTACAGGCCTCTTTTCCATGAGCAGCTGTTGGGACCTGTTGGGATAGTAGTAATAATTTTGAAGTCAGTAATTATCCTGTTAATAAGGGGGATTATTAATAATGTTATTGGTAATTTAGCTCAATTATAAAAGGATGCATGGTTTAACATATGAATACATAAACCAGAAATTATTGTGCAAAAATTCATTTAAAATTTCACAGGACTGATCTATCTATAAATCTAATTTAATTAGAAATATACCCTCTGTTTTTTTAAAAATTTATTTGAAAGGCAGAATGACAAAAAGAAGGAGAGACAGAGAAAGAGATCTTCCATATTTTGGTTTACTTCCCAAATGGCAACTGTTGCAATAGCTGGGGTGATGCTAAGCTGAAGCCAGGGGCCCAGAATTCTATCAAAGTCTTCCACCTGGGTGGCAGGGACCCAAGCAGTTGGGTCATCTTCTACTGCTCTCCCAGTAGTACTGATCCCAGCAGGGTGCTGCATCAAAAGGAGACCAGCTGGGACTGGAGTCAGAGCTCTTATATGGAATGCTGGCATTGAAAGGGGTAGCTTAACCCACTGAGTCACAGCAGTGGCCCTTAGAGACCTTCTTACGAAGAATGAAAACTGGAGTGGGCATTTTGGTGCAGCTGGTTAAGCCGCTACTTGAGAAAGCCATGTCAAAGTCTTGAGTTCAAGTTCTACTTCTACTTCTAATGTGTGACTCCCTGCTGATGCACACCATGGGAGGCAGTTGATGATGGCTCAAGTATTTGGGTCTCTGCCACTCAAGTTGGAGACTTGGATAGAGTTCTTGGCTCCTGGCTTCTATCTGGCCTGGCCCCGGCTGCTGCAAGCATTTGGGGAGTGAACCATCAGATGGAAGATTTCTCTCTTTTTCACTCTGCATTTCAAATAAATTAAAAAAGCAAAATAGAAAAATTTGATTTGCAAACGAAGGCTTAACCAAAAATTCATGATTTTATTTAATTTATTTATTTTTTAAGATTTATTTATTTACTTGAAAATCAGAGTTACACAGACAGGCAGAGATAGAGAGAGAGGTCTTCCATCCGCTGGTTCACTCCTCAGCTGGAGCTGGGCCGATCTAAAACCAGGAGCCAGGAGCTTCCTCTGGGTCTCCCACGCGGATGCAGAGGCCCAAGGAATTGTGCCATCTTCTACTGCTTTTCTAGGCCATAGCAGAGATCTGGATTGGAAGAGGAGCAGCCGGGACTGGAAATGGCACCTGTATAGGATGCTGGCACTGCAGGTGCGGGGCTTTACCTGTTATGCCACAGCCCTGGCCCTTCATGATTTTATTTTTAACTCACATAGAATCATTGCACATATTAATGGACACTGTGTGATGCTTTATATTATGTTCAAATCAGAATAAACATATCTATCTCCTCTTATTTATTTATGATAATAATATTTGAAATTCTTATTTTTTGGAATTAAACATTTCCAACTTTTATTCACAAAATTATTAACCAAAATTGAAAAAGTAGATTCAAAAAGTCCCAGATCACTAACAAAACGGCAGGGAAACGACACATTCCAGAGACAGCTGAAGTTCCAAAGACACATACACCAGGCTAGAAATCTACAGTTCAGCTGTAGCTGTACAAAAGGTTCTGCTCACTCCTGCATTTTCTCAATGAGTTCTTCCTTGTATTTGCCTTTCTCTTTTCCAACCTGTCGAGACTTGGCTTTGCGTTCAAGAATTTTTTCCCCGTCTTTGTCCAGTTTGAGCCTGGTGATAACCACCTTGCTCGGGTGAATGCCCACGTGGAAGGTTGCGCGTTCGCCTCTCACGCTGCACCCGCTGGATGTAGATGACGTATTTCTTTCTGTACACCTGTACTACCTTGCCAATCTCCTGACCTTTGCAGTGTCTTCGAACCACCTGGACCTTGTCGTCCTTGCGGATGGGCATGGAGGGGACGTTGTACTGCTGCCCCATCTCCTTGGACACGGGGACCACAGAATCTTCCTGCGCACTTGCGACGGCGCGTTGAAGTGGCGTTTGCGGTTCTTGCTGCGGTCCGAGGTCAGGAAGGGGTTGAACTTCATGGTGACGGTCTCCTTGGTGCCGAACACTGAAATTCTTTCTTCTGCTTTTAAAAATATATATACAGTGCCGGTGCCGCGGCTCACTAGGCTAAGCCTCCACCTTGCGGCGCCGGCACATCAGGTTCTAGTCCCGGTCGGTCGGGGCACCGGATTCTGTCCCGGTTGCCCCTCTTCCAGGCCAGCTCTCTGCTGTGGCCAGGGAGTGCAGTGGAGGATGGTCCAAGTGCTTGGGCCCTGCACCCCATGGGAGACCAGGATAAGAACCTGGCTCCTGCCATCAGATCAGCGTGGTGCGCTGGCCGCAGCGGCCCAGCCGCGGCGGCCATTGGAGGGTGAACCAATGGCAAAAGAAGACCTCTTTCTCTCTCTCTCTCTCTCACTATCCACTCTGCCTGTCAAAAAATAATAATAATAATAATATATATATATATATACACAGGACATTATCTATAGTTACCCTATTGTACAATACAGCATCAGAACTTTCTCCTATAAAACCCTAACTCAGTACCTATTCATTAAGCAACCTTTCCCCAATCCTGACTTCACCCTACTCTCTTCAGCCTCTGATAACTATAATTCTACTCTCAACTTCTATGAGATCAACTTTTTTAGATTATATGTATGGGTAAAATCATGCAGAACTGGCTTATTTTAAAACTCTAGTTCATTTTGAAGACTAAGTATTCCATTTTGAGCTTTTGGCGTCAAAGTTGGCCACAAAACTTGTTTCAAAGACTTAGTACAAAGCCTATTTTTAAATGCTTGGCATCAAGTGAATTGAGTGCATTTCCAATAATTTTGGAAATGTGAATCCTCGGATTCTTACAAATTCTAGATTCTTACCAATTCAGGTCAACTAAAAGCCAATGCGTGGACATTACACTTTTCCAAATATAATCTCACAAGGGCCTTTATGCTAAAGTTGATTAAACACCTTGTAAACCTTTTCTTAAGAATTCTGATTAAGTCAGATTCACATTTTTGGGATCAGAATTTTTGAGAAGTGCAGTTGCATGTTGACATAGTTACTGTGGCTATATTCAGAGGAAAATCTCTTGGTTACATTGGCAGTCTTGATCTAGGATTAATCTAGAGTTGCTGGCTGTCATTCCCATAAGAACAGATGAATGTGTACATTCATTTGACAGACATAGTAGCTCAGTTTTCTAAGAGACATTCACGGGAGATGAATGTGAAACAAGAGAAGTCTGGCAGACAAAGGCAGCCCTGCAGAATCCTCCCCAGGCTATTGTGAGAGCTGTGCTTTTGAGTCAGGCATTTAACCCTCCCACTTCAGGGTTGCTTATCCGGATTCTTCCAGGAGAGCAGCTGTAATCCTCATTATGGGGGAAGAGATTATCTGAAGAAAGTCTTGTGGGAATGTATGTGAAGCTACTGGGAAACACTTTTTGAAGAGGATATTTTGAATACATGTAATATTTGCTCACCTTTACGGGGCACAGTACGATGCTTTAACACATGCATTCAGCATACGCTGATCAAATAAGGTAATCAGCATCCCTACCTCCCCACCCTCACTCCAAGTTTGAAGCCTACCAGTTGCTCTCCTTATATGCAGCATATAACACATTATTGTGAACTATAGTCATTCCATTGTGCTGTGGAACTCTAGAACCTATTACCTATATCTAACAGTGTTTTGGTACCCTTTATCCAATCTCCCTCTATCCCCTTCCTCTTCCTTTCTGGACTCTAGTAATCACTATTCTCATTTCAAATTGGCTTTTAAATAAGCGGAAGAAATGTCAAAAATTGAGAACCTAGATGTCTGTGATAGTTAATTTTTTAAAAAAAGACTTATTTATTTGTTTATTGGATAAAGAGGAGAGGGAAAAAGGGAAGGAGAGGGAAATATTAGGAGGAAGGGCAGGGAAACTTCCATTCTCTGGTTCACTTCCCAAATGACCACAGTAGCCACACAGCCTGGGCTGGGCTGAAGCCAGGAGCCAGGAGAGAGAGAGAGAGGGAGGGAGAGAGAGAGAAGAGAACAAGAGCAAGTGCACTCCATTCACTGGTTCACTCTTCAAATGTCCATGATAGCCATGGCTGGGCCAGGGCAGGGGACAGGGCTGAAACCAGGAGCTGGAAACTCAATCCAGGTCTCCCACATGAGTAGTGGGAGCCATCACAACCATCACAGCTGCCTCTCAAGGTCTGCATTAGGAGGAAGCTAGTGCCTGGAGTTAGAGCCTGACCCTGGTGTTGAACAACGGACATCCCACACTGCCCCTAGATTCTAATTCGGCAGGTGTGGGTGAGACCCGGGCATCAATATATTGAAAGAGCTCTCTGGCTTCTCAGCTAATACTAGTCTATATAGCCACATGACAGGAACCTTGTTGTTGAAGACAAGCCATTCGTTAAGGCTATACAGGTATGCTCCTCTGGTCTAGGAAGAGATACTCATAACAAGTAGTAATTAATTGAAGGAGCTTAAAAAAAGAAAAATTCAGACTATTTGTACTTTTGAAAGACAAACTAAATGTCTCATGTATCATACATTCGTTTTTCTCATTTTAAAAATATTTATTGAGCAGATACTATATACTAGATCTAGGACTGGAGTCTGAATGCTAAAAAGTTCAATAAAACTGGATGTTTGGGGGCTGGTGCCATGGTGTAGTGGGTAAAGTCTCTGCCTGCAGTGCCAGCATCCCAAATGGGCACCAGTTCAAGTCCTGGCTGCTCCTCTTCCAATCCAGTTCTCTGCTGTGGCTTGGGAAAGCAGTAGAGGATGGCACAAGTACTTGGGCCCCTGCACCTGCATGGGAGACCCAGAAAAAGCTCCTGGCTCCTGGCTTTGCATGGGCGCAGCTCTGGCCGTTGTGGCTATCTGGGGAGTGAATCAGCAGCTGGAAGAGCTCTCTCTCTCTCTCTCTCTCTCTCTCTCTCTCTGTGTGTGTGTGTGTGTGTGTGTGTCTGCCTTTGCCCCTCTGTAACTCTGCCTCTCAAATAAATAAATAAATCTTAAAAAAAAAACTAGATTCTGATTTTAGAGGCTTAAAACAGTGGTAAGGCAAATTAAACAATGACAGTGAAGGAGCTAAGCTTCTCTTTTAAGCCAACATTTATTGAGCACTTAGTTACTGGGGCCATATATATGTGATTAGCGACCCTTTGGATAAACATTATCCCACAGCTAGTAATGGCAGAACTGAGATCTGAATGCAGGCTATCTACTGGCATATTAAGACATAGTATATAGGATTATACATGATGTAATCCAGGATTACAGTAGTCCTAGAAACTATAAAACCTTTAAAAATTCAGCAGAGGGAACAGTGTGCTCTACAAGGAATGTAGGATTAACTTGTAGAGTGTTATCTTAAGGCTCTTTTAATGTTAGGACACTGAAAAGGGAATCTGGGAACCAGAAAAAGCTCTGTGATATTTTGGATATTTCTATATAAAACTGCCAAAAGGATTCAGGAATACCCATTTTGCTGTACAAGAGTTGTCTTTTGGGGCATAGTTTGAAGGCTTATGAGATATATAGCATTAAAATTGCAAAAGATACTGGAAAGCCGGCGCCGCGGCTCACTAGGCTAATCCTCTGCCTTGTGGCGTCGGCACACAGGGTTCTGGTCCCGGTCGGGGTGCCGGATTCTGTCCCAGTTGCTCCTCTTCCAGGCCAGCTCTCTGCTGTGGCCAGAGAGTGCAGTGGAGGATGGCCCAAGTACTTGGGCCCTGCACCCCATGGGAGACAAAGATAAGTACCTGGCTCCTGCCATCGGATCAGCGTGGTGCGCTGGCCGCAGCGCGCCAGCTGTGGCGGCCATTGGAGGGTGAACCAACGGCAAAGGAAGACCTTTCTCTCTGTCTCTCTCTCTCTCACTGTCCACTCTGCCTGTCAAAAAAAAAAAAAAAAGATACTGGAGATTATCTCACCTAAATTTCTCATATTTTAGGAGAAAGGGAGGGAACAAATGTCCCCAAGTGGTTAAGTGCGTAAGTGCATTGATTAAGACTACCTGAAGAGGTGGCAGCAGAGCTGAAACAAGAGTTCAAATCCATGTCAAATCTATTCTTGTAACAAGCTCACGTTCACTTGGGGGAGCCCCCTCCAGTGGCTTTATGTTACACAATAATCTCTCCTCCCTCATCAAAGTTGATTGTGCGAGATGGTAGGAGTTGACCAACTGTTTCAATCAGAATCTGATGCTTGAAAATCTGGAATTGAGACTAATAGAGGCAAGGTTTTCTCCCTTATTTGGGTAAAGTATTTGTAAAATACAAATTCTGAAGCTCTAGTTGGGAACTTTCACAATATGAAAGGGGCTTTAGTGTGATACTAGTTGCTATGAAAGATAAATCCCAAATCTTATTTTTCACAGAATGAAATAAAACTTAACAATATAGAACTTTATTTCTCAGTTACACTAAGTCCCTGGTGGAGGAGAGAGGGGGTAGATGGTGGGGAGCAGGGGTATGTAATTTTTCAGGAACGAAGTTCTGTTTATCCTTTGGTACCTAACCTCCTCTAAGGTCTTAGTCAACATCATTCTCTCAGCAGACTAAGGTGGTGCAAGGGGACAGAAGGAGAGACAATCAGAATGAGAAGGAATTGCAGAATTGCGTATGCTAGAGTTTGGAGGCCAGAATTGAACTAAATAGTTATACCTAATGGGGCATGTGCACTAGCTATGTCCCCAGAGGAAAAGGAAAATGGATTTGTGAACAACCAGCCAGTGTCTAACACACAGAGAAACCCAGTAATCAGAGAGCACAAATAATGGAGAGATGGACTGAGGGCAAGAGAGATAAAATGGAGAGAAAATCTAGATGGCTTCCTAGGCTCTGGCTTCAGTCCTTTCTTGAGACACTATTGCATCCCTGCAAATAGGTTCCACAAGATATCCTCTATCCTTGTAACTCCTCTTTGCTGCTGAAACTCCTGATACTGGTTTCTTTTTCTTTTCTTTTCTTTCTTTTTTTTTTTTGACAGGCAGAGTGGACAGTGAGAGAGAGAGACAGAGAGAAAGGTCTTCCTGTGCCATTGGTTCACCCTTCAATGGCCACTGCGGCCGGCGCACGGCGCTGATCCGATGGCAGGAGCCAGGTACTTATCCTGGTCTCCCATGGGGTGCAGGGCCCAAGTACTTGGGCCATCCTCCACTGCACTCCTGGGCCATAGCAGAGAGCTGGCCTGGAAGAGGGGCAACCGGGACAGAATCCGGCGCCCTGACCAGGACTAGAGCCTGGTGTGCCGGCGCCGGTAGGTGGAGGATTAGCCTGTTGAGC
This sequence comes from Oryctolagus cuniculus, assembly GCF_964237555.1. Lineage (NCBI taxonomy): Eukaryota > Metazoa > Chordata > Mammalia > Lagomorpha > Leporidae > Oryctolagus > Oryctolagus cuniculus. Next base: position 184,794,941 of record NC_091432.1, on the reverse strand, counting down.
CACGGCGCCGGCCCTGATACTGGTTTCTATAGTTTATAACCAAAACAGGCCCAACAAAGACTCACACTCAGGAAGAGGATGAAAAGTTGGAGGATACATATGTCTTCAAAATCTCCCATTCTGTATCTAGGATTGCACTGGGAGTTTTCTTTACTCATATCTCTTTCCATAATGGCATCAGCAGCTTGAAGATTAGCAGGTACAATTGTGCTAAATCCGCTCATACAGATGCTACAGCTGAAGTCAGCATTAAAAAAAAAAAAAAAAGGTAAACCAAGACAGTATGAGCAAACTGTGCCAGAAAGAGTTGTTTATTGTATCACACACATTGATTTATAGGTTCAGTTTGCCTTTACCTAAATGTCTAGTTATTTAACAGCTGTTATGAATCAGCCGGATAGAGGACTAAGAAGAGGTGGGGGAAAGTAGGTGAAAAAATGCTTTAATCGTGCACTACAATAGAGGAACAAGTTGAGTCAGGTCTCATGTAGTAATTTTGGTTCTCTGATGCTTCTTAAAGATGAGCATTGTTCAGCTGGAAGGTGAAGCAGCTTAACATGCATTAGTGGATTGTGTTCACATGAACCCTGTCAATGGATGAGTGCGTAATGCTGGGTATCGTTTAGAGAGCAATGTAACAATAAATGGTAGAGTTGTCTGTTTCCATCAGAATAGCTACAATCCACATTGGCTTTAAATCAATAAATTTCAAGAAGTTTGAATGAGAACAAGATTTAATAAGGTTAGTATATGGTAATGCATCAGTTACCAAAGAGAAATAAGGCAGAATTTGGTTAGAGTGGTTCTTAGCCCAATTATATTTCAATCCCAACACCAAAATCTTAGACTGTAAATCTTTCAGGAAGGATTTACCTGGAGAATGAATCTCTTTGGAGGATTTTTTTTTTTTTTACTCAAGCATTTATAAAAACAAGAAAGGACTCAATGAGAATGTCTGAAGCCCTCTCAGAGATGGGATGGGACCTTGGTAAGGTTTATATTTTGTGTATGTTCTACACCTCAAGGAGAACCTGAGCTGGCTGCTGAGTCGATTTCCTATCATTGCCACTAAGGATGATCCTTACAGGTCTGCTTGAGGGAATAGGTGCAATGCTTCTCCAGTGATGATCTCTTTTGTGTCATGAATTGTTCTTGCCTTACATGATTGGGGTCTGCTAAAGTGTTTGTTTTGTTCCAACTTTGGCCTAAGCATTAAACTTGCTCAAAGTACAACATCTTGGTTATTTTTTAAATTATATTCATCTAATAGGTTTGCTCCCTTTAAAAATGATCTACAAATTCCCAGGTTTTGCTCTCTTATCAGAACTCTCTGTGTTGTAAACTGCGTCCTCTTTGGATGCTGCCTCCTCTCTGTGCATCAGCATTCTCCTGTGCAGGATTGGAAAGGAGATTTTAAAGACCACTCCTCTCCCCCATCATGCACACTGACAACACGCTTGTTCAATTTAGGAGTAAACACGTGGCTGCTCTCCTGTGCTGGGTCTTAAGGTTACATGCCGCCTCCCCATTCCTGGACTCTGCAGCAAAAGCAGAAGCCTGTGGTTGCCATTTAATCATTTTATACCATGTTAGGTATAAAATGTTGAGTAGGACGGCATTTTAGAAAAGCTTCCTTAAAAAAGGAATATCTTCACCTCCATTGAAATGATCACCACCTACATCCAATACAAATTGTGAAGCTTCTTTACAAATAACTCATAAATGTAAAATATTCTTACGTGAACTCTCACAAATCATATTTATGATTGTAGGGAAGACTCGTAATGCTGCCCTTTCCCCATGAGAAGGAGCATTCTACGTCCTGGGATTGGCCTCTCAGATAGGCACCTCCCCACCCCCCTTCGCAGGGTAAACATAAGTAAAATCCAGTGATAGGGGCCAATATAAGCCTAATGAAGTTGTAGCTTATAGAACACCAGGGAACATGCCCAGCTGTTTTGACCCTGAACAAATTCTGCTTGTTTACTTCTGACTATTGAACACTGTGCTCTCTGACCAGGTAGAGTGGATTACTGACTCATTGGCTCTAATTAGCCACTCCTGTAAGTAAAGTAAATGTCTCTCTCAATCAGACTCTGAGATGGGTTTTTATTTTTATTTTTTTGGAATTAATGAATATTATGCATGAGCCCTCTTGGACTTGGGCTCCTATAGCATGACAATAGTGAATATAATCTTATAAATGAGGAGGAAACGTATGCAATGAGCTTAAAATAACATTCCCAGAATGACTTATCTATGTCCAAGAAACTGGGTCTTAACTCAGTTCTGCATCCAACTTTGTAAACTATCTTTTTATGATTTTATTGATTTTGTGTCTTCAAGGTCTCACAGGGAACAAAGTTGAGGAAGCCAGCCTGCAGAGTGTTTTCACAATTATCTTCTCGCTAATGGCACATGGAGAGTAGGAAGTACAGAATTCTTCAAGAAGGAGTCAGTATCTATGCTGTATCTGGAGTAAGGTGAACTCACCAGTAGGCTTAACAGGGAAAGTGAGTGTTGGAAATAAGTGCCATCGTGTGTAAAAGTACAGAAGATGATGTAGAGAGAGTTTGGTGTGCCCCAGATCAGAAGATTTGCAGTGCAAAGAGCAGGAAAAGAATGGTATGAGAAATTTAGAAGACTCATTTATTTATTTAAATTATTTTTTTTACTCATCTGAAAAGCAGAGAGACAGAGATCTTCCATGCATTGGTTCAGTTTCCAAATGCCCATAACAGATAGGGCTGGGCCAGGCAGAAGCCAAGAGCCCAAAAATTCAATCAGAATCTCCCACAAAGGTGGTAGAGACCCAACCATTGAGCCATTACTTTTTGCCTTCCAGGGTATGACTTGGCAGGAAGCTGGACTAGAAATGGAAGAGCTGGGACTCCAATCCAGACACTCTGATCTGAGATATGGATATCCCAAGCAGGGACTGACTGCTGTGCCAAATGCCCTTTCCTGGAAGGCTGAATATAAAAGGGCTTGGATGCCATGCTAAGGAGTTTTTTAGTCTTAGGGGATGAGGGTACCCTTGAAACTATTGGAAGTGGGTAATTTGATAAGGTTTTATTAGCGGAAGATCATTCTAGCAATGGTAAAGAATCAGTACAAGAGAATCAGCACAGTGTGAGGATGACAAGTTTGTTGGAGGCTGGGAGTAATAAGAGAAATGACAGAGGGAATAGAACATCAGAGACAAAATTAGAGAGATATCCTAAAAGGAATACTGACATAGATTAGTGGCTAATGCCCTGAGGGGTCTGAGTAAAAAGAAATAATTGAAGATAACCAGAATATTTCAATGAACGTCGGAATGTTTCTCACTCGTTCACGAGGATGGCCACAGCTATTATATTACATTAAATTTAATTTGACGGCATCATTTGAAACTGGTGATCTCATTTAATTTAACATATCCTGCTATCTTGTTAAAACCTAATTTAAAAGCTTATGTATGAGGGCAGGTGTTTTGGTGTGGTGGTTAAGTTGCCACCTGAAACACTGGCCACCAATATGGGAGCCCCTGGATTTGAGTACTAACTCTACCTCTGATCCAACTTCCTGCTAATGCACATCCTGGGAGGCAATAGGTGATAGCTCAAGTACTTGAGTTCCTGCCACCCACATGGTAGGCCCAGATGGAGTTCCAGGCTCCTAGCTAAAGTCTGTCCCAGACCCTGCTATTGTGAGTATTTGGGGAGTGAACAAGTAAATGGAAGATCTCTCTCTTTCTCTCTCTGTCTCTCTCTCTCTCTCTCTATATA